>NC_058523.1:360307447-360938947 GCF_904849725.1 Hordeum vulgare subsp. vulgare
TGTTTAAAAGTGTCTGAGTACAGACATGTGCAACTAGAAGGCACATGGCCTGACTATACTACAGACCCAACCTAGGGCCAGATCGTAGCTTGGACACCAGCTACTCGTTGTCGTCGATGTCTATGAAGAACCCTCCATTAGGGTCATTAGCAACCTCTGCAACATTTATTAAGCAAACATGAGTACGGAGGTACTCAGTAGGACTTTAGGATAACTATCTACTCATGAAATGTATCAATAAGGTATTGGGGGTTTCATGCAGAAAGCCAGCATTTGACTCGTGGCTAGACAACTTGCATTTTTTTAAATAATTTTGACAACTTGTTTTCTCGCACTCGAGTCCACTAACACCACAACAATACTCTATCGTGGAATCATTCCGTCTCCATACGGAAATGCCGTCCACGACACTCACGCTTATCTTGACAATTTTATGAGTAGACATTGAAGTTATCTATGAACAACATATGTCTCCAAGTAGTCCATATCCGCAGACGCAGCTATTCGAATAGATCATAACCCTACAGGGGTGTACTTCGTCACACACGCTCTCGCCACTTATCGCCATGTGCACGTCCTGCACCTCGGGAACCTTCAAGCGGAAGCCCAGCGAGGGAGTCGGCCACGACCGTTAACCACGTTAATACCTAGTCCAGGTTTATCGCCTATCTGAGAGTAACCCGTACGGAAGTCCGGCCAAGGTTTCCGCCACGGCCTCAAACGATGTGCGCAGGGTTCCCAAGCCCACCATCCGGGTGCCACTTGGTACACCGTGCCACTGCCTACCGCATCACAACCCACCTCTCAGGTCAGCGCTATGCACGGCCTCCAGCATGACTATAAACACCAGATACTACTTGCAACTCCTAGACCGAGTACTAAGCAATTAATAAGTCGAGAGGGGTCATATTTCAGGGCCCAGCATGTGGTAGTATCTCGTCTTGGATTACATACACGGAACTCAGTTCCTAAGGACGGTTCCAATGAAACAACCCGCCATGTACTCCTACACAACCTTTCACCGGTACCTTTACCAAATCAGGTTCAACACACAATCTTTGCTTACCGAACACATTCTCACAATTCTGTTCATCTCCCAGATGACATACCATACACAACTCTAAGCATAGCATGCATAGCAGGATAAGGCACATCATGGCTCAAGCAACTACCAGGTATGCTAGGTTGCAAGGTTCAACTATTTACTGTGACAAGGATAGGTCATGCAAAGGAAATGGGTTCAACTAACGTGGCAAAAGCATTTGAAGCATTTGATCCTAATGCAATAAGTAAGTGCAGGAGCAAGAACATGGGATTTATCGGGATGATCAAAATGGTTGCTTGCCTTGTTGCTCAGAGGAGTGACAATATCCGTCAAACGGATATTCGGTGGAATCCGGGGGAGCGGAGCCTACCGAAAGGAATGACAACATCCAATATCAAACATATGCAATCAAGATGATGCATGAGCATGGCATGAGAGTGCAAGATGGTATACTATTATAGCTAACATGTATTAGGTTTGAAGTTGATTTGAATCAAATTCCAATATCACTTCAAACGAGGTAATCTCGGATACCATTTTAATAGATTCGACCTGATGCTCAGATCAACTTGCTTTTAACATGCATGGGATGACATGTTAGGTTGCTGGTTTGTAATTAGGACTGTGTTTGATCATGTCATTTATAGTGAAATTTAAATATTTTCCAAATTCCATCTACAAAGTAATTATAAGAATTAACTTATTCATTAATATACATGTTTGGGTTCTGCAACATTTTCAAACATGTTTGAAAATGACATATTCAGATTCCTTGAATTTTTCTGATACTTTTTCATATATAAATTATTTTCATTGGAGTTACAGATTAATTTCTATGAATTTTAGAAGTTTTAAACATTTATGGAATTATTTTTATACCGGAAAACCCCTTTATTGCGTCATTACTGCATCATCATGGCGTCAGCAGGTCAACTGACCTGTACAGGTCAAACCTGACAGGGGGACCCACTGGTCAGTGTCTCAGGGGCTAATCCCGCGCTGACTAGCGCCTAAGTGGGTTTGACTTGGCCTTGGGCCCACTGTCAGCGAGTGATTAGGCTTTCAACATACTGGGTTAAGCTGGCCACGTCGGCCCCACCGGAATACTGCCGACGACGACCACGGGCGCGGCGGAGGGCTCGTCGGAGAGAGCTAAACGGCGCTACGGCCGTCGGTTTTGGGCGCAGATTAGTGCTACGCACAGCTAGTGAAACGCCGCATCTAAGGGGAGAGGAGCTGGACCCAGTGGTCACCAGAATCCACGTCGACGATGAGGTCAGTGGCGGCTACGGCTCGGGCATCGACGGGGGTGCCGATGCGGGGGACTAGCGAGCTGGGAGAGGGGCCCTACGCCATCTACAGAGCTCCAGGAGCTCATTCCCGAGCTCTGCCTCGCGAGCGGAGTACCACAACGACGACAATGACATGGCCGGCGACGAGGTCCTTCGGGCTCCGGCGGCTAACGTGGTTAAAGAAGGGGGAAAACCTCGGGAAGAGGGGGAACAGGAAGAGGAGCTCACGGCGGATCTTGTGAGGCTGCCGGCAGGGTCGGGGAGGACCGGGAGACGACGGATCGACGGTGACCGGAGCTTCGGGGAGAGAGAGATCCGAGAGGGGAAGGGGATCGAGAGGCCTAGGGGAGAGGACAGAGCCGCGGGGAGGAGGATAAGAAGGCACCGGCGTCGCGCTGGCACTCCTGGAGGCCTCCAGCAGCGAGAAGGCAGGCAGGAGGTGGCCGGGCTTGGCCGCCGTGCTCATCTTCTCCCCTGCCTACTGGCAGGAGGAGGAAGATGACCGGGGAGCCCCTGGTGGGCTGGGCCTGCGACAGATAGAGGTGAGCCATTCCTTTCTCTTATTTCTTTTCTGTTTTTGTTTCTGTTTTGCTAACTATTGTTTTGCTATTTATTTCAGCTCCAAAATAGTTCGTAAAAACATTTTGAACACACCAGAATATTAGTTGGAATGTATCCAACCATTCCTAAAGTTTTCAACATTTTTGAAAACTTAAAGTTTCTAATTTCAAATTTTAAACTTGAAACCAGTAGCGTTTTGCATTTATTTAAAATGCCAAGAGTATAAAATAAATGGTTTCCTTCATTTCTTATTTGTTTCCAAGAATTATCAGAAAGATTGAACTTTTCTTGAGGCCATTTTGGGTTCATTGATTTTAACTAGTTTGAAATTTCCTTTAATTTGAGAAGTGGCTAGGGTTTTTTGAGTTTTCCTTCACCACTTACTTTATTCTTGTTGAAAATTTCCTAGATGCAATGCAAAGAAAACATGAGCACAAAGCTAACTTGATTAAGGTGTCAGGGATGTGACAACTCACCCCCACTCAAAAGAATCTCGTCCCGAGATTTAGAAGTCTTCGGGAATAATGCAGGATACTCAAGTCGGAGATGATCCTCTCTTCGAGATCAAGCGTTTCGTGGTCCACTTCACGGATAGGATCCGAAAAGCAAGGCCTGAGTTGCGAGACGTGGAAGACATCACGCACCTTGGAAAGATGCGGAGGAAGTTCCAACTGGTAGGCAACTTCTCCTCGTTTGGCAAGAATGCGAAAAGGACCAATGTAACGAGGAGCCAACTTGCCCTTGATACCGAATCGATGGGTACCCTTCAAAGGTGTAACCTGAAGGTAAGCCTTCTCGTCAACTTCAAAGGTCACAGCCTTACGATGACGATCATATTGGCTCTTTTGACGAGACTGGGCTGTTTTCAACTTTTCACGAATAATGCGAACCTGCTCTTCTGCATCCTGGATCATATCCGGGCCAAAGAGTTGCCTCTCTCCGGTTTCTGACCAATTAAGAGGTGTTCGACATCTTCGTCCATAGAGAACTTCAAAAGGAGCTTTGCCCAAGCTTGATTGATAACTATTGTTATAAGCGAATTCAGCGAATGGAAGGCACTTCTCCCAATTCATACCGAACGATATAACACAAGCTCGGAGCATATCTTTTAGGATTTGATTCACTCTTTCTACTTGACCACTTGATTGGGGATGGAAAGCAGTGCTAAAAGACAAGTGAGTCCCCATGGAATTCTGAAAACTTTCCCAGAAGCGAGAAGTAAAGATACTCCCACGGTCCGGGTTAATCTCCAGGGGAACACCATGAAGAGACACTATTCGAGAGATATATAACTCTGCTAGCTGGCTAGCTGTTATACTCTCACGAACGGGAAGAAAATGAGCCACTTTGGAAAGACGGTCAAATACCACAAAGATAGCATTATTTCCTTTCTTGGTCTTGGGAAATTCGGTAATGAAATCCTTACTAACTTTATCCCATTTCCATTCAGGAATAGCTAGAGGTTGAAGGGTGCCAGCAGGCCTTTGATGTTCTGCCTTAACTCGACGACAAACGTCGCAGTTAGCAACGAACTCAACAATTTCTCTCTTCATCCTAGTCCACCAGAACCTCTGGCGTAGGTCCTGATACATCTTGGTACTACCGGGATGAATGGTGAGAGGAGAATCATGGGCCTCCTTAAGGATTAACTGCCTTAGATGTGGGTTCTTAGGAACCACTAGACGATTCTGGAAGAACACAACACCTTGATCGTTCATGGAAAGTTCTTTAGCGTTTCCGCTAAAAATATTCTCCTTGATCCGTGATATACCCTTGTCACGCTTTTGGCCAGCTATAATTTGATCCTTAAGGGTAGGCTTCGCCACCAGGGTAGAAAGGAATCCTTGAGGAACAATATGAAGATTCAACTTCCGAAAGTCCTCATAGAGATGTGGTTGACCTTGTTGTAGCATCAAATTGTTACAATAAGATTTACGACTTAGTGCATCAGCCATAACATTGGCCTTCCCCGGGGTGTAAGTTATCCCTAAGTCGTAATCTGAGATCAACTCAACCCACCGTCTTTGCCTGAGATTCAAATCCGGCTGGGTGAAGATATATTTCAGACTTTGGTGATCAGTGAATATTTCGCAACGATTACCCAGAATGTAATGTCGCCAGGTTTTTAGTGCATGGACCACAGCTGCAAGCTCAAGGTCATGTGTGGGATAATTATCCTCATGTGGACGCAACTGTCGAGATGCGTATGCGATCACATGACGATCTTGCATGAGAAGGCAACCTAATCCTTGTCGCGAGGCGTCGCAATAGATAACAAAGTCCTTAGAAAAATCTGGTGGTAGCAACACAGGTGCGGAAGTCAGGCGTCTTTTCAGTTCCTAAAAACTATGCTCACACTGTGGTGTCCACTCGAACTTTTTATCCTTCTTGAGGAGTTCAGTTAGAGGCTTAGCAACCTTGGAGAAATTCTCGACAAAGCGGCGACAATAGCTCGCTAGACCAAGAAAACTCCTAACTTGCTTAACCGATTCAGGTTGAGTCCAATCAAGGACATCTTGAACTCTCTCGGGATTGACAGCAATACCCTTACCAGAGATTACGTGACCTAGATAGGTCACTTCTGGTAACCAAAATTCACATTTCGAAAACTTGGCATAAAGGCGTTGCTCTCGAAGTTTCATCAATACCAGCCTTAGATGCTCGGCATGTTCTTGTTCGTTCTTCGAGTAGATGAGAATATCATCGAGGTATACCACGACAAATTTATCCAAATACTCCATGAAGATTGAATTCATCAAACGAGAGAAGGTGGCTGGGGCATTGGTTAAACCGAAGGACATGACGGTGTACTCATATTGGCCATATCGAGTAACAAAAGCCGTTTTTGGAATATCCCCGTTCTTGATCTTGATTTGATGGTATCCCAACCTCAAATCCATTTTGGAGAAGACTGAGGATCCAGTGAGCTGATCGTACAGATCATTGATCCTGGGGAGCGGATACATGTTTTTATAGTGACCAGATTAATTGGTCGGTAATCTACAACCATCCGATCCGTTCCGTCTTTCTTCTTGACGAAGAGGACGGGGCAAGCCCAAGGAGAAGAGCTCGGACGAATGAAACCTTTATTCAACGCCTCATCTAGTTGCTTCTTAAGTTCGACTAGCTCCAGGGGTGCCATCTTATATGGTCTTCTGGCTATTGGGACAGTTCCCGGAACAAGATCTATCACAAACTCTACATCTCTGTCAGGTGGAATTCCTGGCAGTTCCTCTGGAAAGACATCCGGGAAGTCACGGACTACCGGAATGTCTTCAAGTTCCGGAAGAGGGTTGGCGTTTAGGGAATAGAGTTGGCATTTGGCAACTCGAGTAGAGACATTTACTATCTCACCCGAGGGATGGGTAAGCTGGACATTTCTAGAATGAGTATCAATCTTGGCATAGTGAGCTGACATCCAGTCCATACCCAAGATGATATTAATATCTGAAGATTTCAAGGCTATCAATGAGGCTAAAAAACTAGCCTGTCTACTAGAATTTCATTGTCATAGGTTATCCTAGAGGTTTGCCATTTACTACCAGGAGTTTGGACAACCAATGGAATTGGCATATCACAAAAAGACATGTTATGCAACTGTGCATAACTTTCTGAAATGAAGGAATGAGAAGACCCAGTGTCAAAGAGAACAGATGCTAGGTGATGATTAACAAGAAGCGTACCCAGTATGACATCGGGATCCTCTGCAGCTTCTTCTGCTGAGACATAGTTCACACAGCCACGTGCAGGAGTTGGCTTCACATAGTAAGCTTTGCCTGACTTGCCTTGCCCGACGGACTTTCCGGGTTGCTTGGCACCCACATTTTGAGGACACTCACGGGAATAGTGCCCAGGTTCTCCACACTTGTAGCATATCACTTGGTTGGCACGTGGTGCAGCATTGCTAGCTGGACCACCATAAGTTTTTGCTGGAGGGTTGGTCTGATTCGTCTGAGGCGCCACGTAGGATGGCCTCGGAGTGTATCTTGGCGGCAGAGAATTGTTCGGAACCCACAGCCTGCGTTTTGGAAACACGAAACCAGAAGACGAGCCAAAGTCACGGGAGTGCTTCCTTGTGGCTTCAAAGTCAGTATGACCAGTCTCGGCACTGATCGCCTTGTTGACCAGGGCTTGAAAGCTTGCACACTCGTGGAGGCGCAGATCACGACGAAGCTCAGGGCTCAGACCCTTACGGAATCTTGCTTGCTTCTTTGCGTCAGTAGACACCTCCTCTGTTGCATAGCGGGCGAGGTTACCGAACTCGCGGCTATAGGCATCCATGGTCAACTTGCCCTAGGTGAAAGCACAGAACTCCTCTCTCTTTCTGTCCATCAGGCCCTCTGGAATGTGGTGCAGACGAAAGGCTGCACTGAAGTCTGCCCATGTGGCTGCTGGTTCAGCAGGATGCATCGCTTCAAAGTTCTCCCACCAGAGATTGGCGGGTCCTTCCAGGAAATACGCCGCAAAGGTCACCTTGTCGGCCTCAGAAACATTCGCAGAGCGAATCTTGCGTGAGATGCTGCACATCCAGTCATCAGCGTCGAGGGGATCGACGGAGTGATGGAACTTTGGAGGATTCAGCTTCACAAAGTCGTTGATGGACACTGCAACATTCCTAGGCTGACGAGCTGTATTCTGCTCAATACGCTCTAACAGACGGTTGGTCTCTCTTTTCTTTCTCTCTGCCTTTAGTATAACTTCTACCAGAGAGGGCGGGTGAGGCAGGTCTTCCTGCGACGCTTGACTACCCTCGCCTTGCTCATGAGCAGGGGCACGGTTCAACCTGGTGAACACCATCCTGACAAACAAACTCACAGCTTAGACCAATATCATATCAATACTAGCCACAGATTAAGAATGTACTGAACACAGGGAATGCGGAAATGAATATCCAAACAACATGGTAACAAGCAACTGCTATATATACACCATCATTCATACACACCCTTACATAGTTCAGTACAACCTTACTCGAAGAGCAAACTACTGAAATTATGAAACTACTCATCAGAGGCTTACAAGCTTCCTATACATTATTTATCTAGGCCTCCGGAATTCATTTCACATCACAGACATACTTCACAAGTCACGCAGGAATGTGAACGTACTACTACTACCATACTATCCTTCCGCTCACAGCTCAGGCATCCGCATAGAACATCTCATAGAGATTACCTCCATGACCTGGAAGCTCAACCTGCGGATCAGGAAACACTCTAGCCTGAGATCCCTGGGATCCATAAGGACACGGATGTGGCCTTGGTCCCCTGACTGGTGGTAAGAGGGGTCCCCGAAGAGGGGTGACTCCTCCTATAGCTGGCCAGTCAACGTGGGCCGGAAGATGGGTCCTAACAGGGTTCAACATCTCCATATCTCCGTACCCTGTCTGGACTACCGGTGCCAGCTGCGTCAAAGCCGTCCACAGACGGGCACGGGTAGCATAAAGCTCCCTACGGAGAGCACGAGCATCCCTGTCTCAGTTCTCTAGCATCTCAGTAGTGGACTGCAGTAGTGGATCCTCCATAGAAGAATCAAAATAGACTCCGCTGAGGTATCCCTCTTCACCAGGCTGAGAGGCCGGAACATAACAGAATTCTAAATTCTGCAGCAGTGCATGTCTCTCCCTCATAATGGTTAGCATTGAATAGGCAGCATCTTGTACTGCCATGTCAACAGTGACTCCCAACCCATAGGACCAATGGATTGGCTCCTCAGCTCCAGGGTAGTCTGGAAATACCCTAACAGTGCAGATGTACTGGCTCTGGTTGAAGTCTTGGTACTGTTCCTCCACTGTGTACTCGGGGTACCAGCGGTAACCGCACACCGACATCACCCTGACCAGCATGGCCGTATGACCCGGTACATCAATGCACCTGGTCAGATGTACCACCTGACGAGAAGGACGGCCAGGCATCTGTAAATAGAGAGTAATGCAAAAGCATTAGAGCTCCGAATGCAAAATTGGGCAGCATAACGACTGTAAATGCTCAAAAACAAATTTTGAGACAACCCAAAATGGAATAGCGTAACCACTCAACTATCAAGTTCAATTCTCTGATCATCAAACTTACTTCCTTTTTCCTAGGAATTAAAGAAACCCAAATATCTCTTGACCCGTTGTCCTATAATCTACCGATCAGAAACACGAGCCTAGAAGAAGATGAGTAACCTAGTCCTTAATTCCCGCAGAAAAGATGAGGATGACCAGAATAGAATAACTTGAGAAGAGAACAAGAGTCTTACGTTCCCTTCCACAAACAATTCCCTTATAACTAAAGCAATTCTAGACTCAACTTCGACCAGTTTGGCTTAGTAATCCTACAGTCAGTCAAGCTCTGATACCAACGCTGTCGGGACCCCGATCCTAAGCCATAAGAATCCAGCCTATAACACAACGCATCACTTTGCGGTCTCACGCACGGTTAATCCCACGGCTGCAGCCTTACCTTAGGCGGGACCGTTTGCGCCTTTTGACTCACGTATGCAATTGTGTCGCTAGCATTCCAATGTCAAAGAACCCGGATCGACAAGTCTAGTCATAAACCAAAGTGGCAGTACCGCACAAGGACAGGCATACATGACCCAACAAAGCAGGTGTCGGTCACCAGCGAATGTAGATGAGTCGTAGCAAGCTACAAGGACTCCATTACATCGCGTGACATTTCCCCAAAGGGGACAGACACATCAGCTAAGAAGGACACATGCCGATCAACCAATGTGTCCGGAGCAGTAGCGAGCTACCATGGCTCGTTGGATCACAAAGGGGCATTTCCCTGTAAGGAGTGCTACTAAAGTTCACGACTAGGTAATCGAACCCCATACATATCAAGTACGACAGACGTACGCATGGCATACCGATATGTATAGATACATCGATGGCATCACAACATAACCATAAACATACAAGCTTTATTTAAGAGGCTCGGAAGAGCCACACACATAATATTACACAGTAAGCGTCTCACGACCCATAATAGGAGTCATTCAGTTACAAGCCAGCGGAAGTGTTTAAAACTGTCTGAGTACAGACAGGTGCAACTAGAAGGCACATGGCCTGACTATACTACAGACCCAACCTAGGGCCAGATCGTAGCTGGGACACTAGGGTCATTAGCAACCTCTGCAACATTTATTAAGCAAATATGAGTACGGAGGTACTTAGCAAGACTTTAGGATAACTATCTACTCATGCAATGTATCAATAAGGTATTGTGGGGTTTCATGCGGAAAGCCAGCATTTGACTCGTGGCTAGACAACTTGCATTTTTTTAAATAATTTTGACAACTTGATTTCTCGCACTCGAGTCCACTAACACCACAACAATACTCTATCGTGGAATCATTCCGTCTCCATACGGAAATGCCGTCCACGACACTCACGCTTATCTTGACAATTTTATGAGTAGCCATTGAAGTTATCTATGAACAACATATGTCTCCAAGTAGTCCATATCCGCGGACGCAGCTATTCGAATAGATCATAACCCTGCAGGGGTGTACTTCGTCACACACGCTCTCGCCACTTATCGCCATGTGCACGTCATGCACCTCGGCAACCTTCAAGCGGAAGCCCAGCGAGGGAGTCGGCCACGACCGTTAACCACGTTAATACCTAGTCCAGGTTTATCGCCTATCTGAGAGTAACCCGTACGGAAGTCCGGCCGAGGTTTCCGCCACGGCCTCAAACGATGTGCGCAGGGTTCCCAAGCCCACCATCCGGGTGCCACTTGGTACACCGTGCCACTGCCTACAGCATCACAACCCACCTCTCAGGTCAGCGCTATGCACGGCCTCCAGCATGACTATAAACACCAGAAACTACTTGTAACTCCTGGACCGAGTACTAAGCAATTAATAAGTCGAGCGGGGTCATATTTCAAGGCCCAGCATGTGGTAGTATCTCGTCTTGGATTACATACACGGAACTCAGTTCCTAAGGACGGTTCCAATGAAAGAACCCGCCATGTACTCCTACACAGCCTTTCACCGGTACCTTTACCAAATCAGGTTCAACACACAACCTTTGCTTACCGAACACATTCTCACAATTCTGTTCATCTCCCAGATGACAGACCATACACAACTCTAAGCATAGCATGCATAGCAGGATAAGGCACATCATGGCTCAAGCAACTACCAGGTATGCTAGGTTGCAAGGTTCAGCTATTTACTGTGACAAGGATAGGTCATGCAAAGGAAATGGGTTCAACTAACGTGGCAAAAGCATTTGAAGCATTTGATCCTAATGCAATAAGTAGGTGCAGGAGCAAGAACATGGGATTTATCGGGCTGATCAAAATGGTTGGTTGCCTTGTTGCTCAGAGGAGTGACAATATCTGTCAGACGGATATTCGGTGGAATCCGGGGGAGCGGAGCCTACCGAAAGGAATGACAACAACTATTATCAAACATATGCAATCAAGATGATGCATGAGCATGGCATGAGAGTGCAAGATGGTATACTATTATAGCTAACATGTATTAGGTTTGAAGTTGATTTGAATCAAATTCAAATATCACTTCAAACGAGGTATTCTCGGATACCATTTTAATTGATTCGACCTGATGCTCAGATCAACTCGCTTTTAACATGCATGGGATGACATGTTAGGTTGCTGGTTTGTAATTAGGACAGTGTTTGATCATGTCATTTATAGTGAAATTTAAATATTTTCCAAATTCCGTCTACAAAGTAATTATAAGAATTAACTTATTCATTAATCTACATGTTTGGGTTCTGTAACATTTTCAAACATGTTTGAAAATGACATATTCAGATTCCTTGAATTTTTCTGATACTTTTTCATATTTAAATTATTTTCATTGGAGTTACAGATTAATTTCTATGAATTTTAGAAGTTTTAAAGATTTCTGGAATTATTTTTATACTGGAAAACCCCTTTATTGCGTCATTACTGCGTCATCATGGCGTCAGCAGGTCAACTAACCTGTTCAGGTCAAACCTGACAGGGGGGACCCACTGGTCAGTGTCTCAGGGGCTAATCCCGCGCTGACCAGCCCCTAAGTGGGTTTGACTTGGCCTTGGGCCCACTGTCAGCGAGTGATTAGGCTTTAAACCTACTGGGTTAAGCTCGCCACGTCGGCCCCCACCCGAATACGGCCGGCGGCGACCACGGGCGCGGCTGAGGGCTCGTCGGAGAGAGCTAAACGGCGCTACGGCCGTCGGTTTTGGGCGCAGATTAGTGCTACGGACAGCTAGTGAAACGCCGCATCTAAGGGGAGAGGAGCTGGACCCAGTGGTCACCGAAATCCACACCGACGATGAGGTCAGCGGCGGCTACGGCTCGGGCATCGACGGGGGTGCCGATGCGGGGGACTAGCGAGCTGGGAGAGGGGCCCTACACCATCTACAGAGCTCCAGGAGCTCATTCTTGAGCTCTGCCTCGCGAGCGGAGTACCACAACGACGTCAATGACATGGCCGGCGACGAGGTCCTTCGGGATCCGGTGGCTAACGTGGTTAAAGAAGGGGGAAAACCTCGGGAAGAGGGGGAACAGGAAGAGGAGCTCACGGCGGATCTTGTGAGGCTGCCGGCAGGGTCGGGGAGGACCGGGAGACGACGGATCGACTGCGACCGGAGCTTCGGGGAGAGAGAGATCCGAGAGGGGAAGGGGATCGAGAGGCCTAGGGGAGAGGATAGAGCCGCGGGGAGGAGGATAAGAAGGCATAGGCGTCGCGCTGGCGCTCCTGGAGGCCTCCAGCAGCGAGCAGGCAGGCAGGGGGTGGCCGGGCTTGGCCGCTGTGCTCATCTTCTCCCCTGCCTAGTGGCAGGAGGAGGAAAATGACCGGGGAGCCCCTGGTGGGCTGGGCCGGCGACAGATAGAGGTGAGCCATTCGTTTCTCTTATTTCTTTTCTGTTTTTGTTTCTGTTTTGCTAACTATTGTTTTGCTATTTATTTCAGCTCCAAAATAGTTTGTAAAAACATTTTGAACACACCAGAATATTAGTTGGAATGTATCCAACCATTCCTAAAGTTTTCAACATTCTTGAAAACTTAAAGTTTCTGATTTCAAATTTTAAACTTGAAACCAGTAGCTTTTTGCATTTATTTAAAATGCCAAGAGTATAAAATAAATGGTTTCCTTCATTGCTTATTTGTTTCCAAGAATTATCAGAAAGATTGAACTTTTCTTGAGGCCATTTTGGGTTCATTGATTTTAAATAGTTTGAAATTTCCTTTAATTTGAGAAGTGGCTAGGGTTTTTCGAGTTTTCCTTCACCACTTACTTTATTCTTGTTGAAAATTTCCTAGATGCAATGCAAAGAAAACATGAGCACAAAGCTAACTTGATTAAGGTGTCAGGGATGTGACATTTTGAGTGGGAGTTCTTAAGTAATATGATTAATTGAACTAATTATCATGAACATAGTCTAATGGTCTTTGCGAATTACGATGTAGCTTGCGCTATAGCTCCACTGTTTTTATATGTTCCTAGAGAAAATTTAGTTGAAAGTTGATAGTAGCAACTTTGCGGACTGAGTCCGTAAAACCGAGGAATGTCCTCATTGCTGTGCAGAAGGCTTATGTCCTTAATGCACCACTCGGTGTGCTGCACCTCGAGCGTCGTCTGTGGATATTGCGAACATCTGACATACATGTTTTTGATGACTACGTGATTGTTCAGTGCGCAATACTTAATGTCTTAGAAGCAAGGCGCGAGGACGTTTTGAAAATGTCACGGAACATAAGAGATGTTCTAAGAGATGAAATTGAGATTTCATGCTCGTGCCCTTGTTGAGAGGTATAAGACCTTCGACAAGATTCTTTGCCTACAAAGTAAAGGAGAAAAGCTCAAATCATTGAGCATCTTCTCAGATTGTCTGAGTACAACAACCGCTTGAATCAAGTGGGATTAATCTTCCAGATGAGATAATGATGTTTCTCCAAAGTCACTTCCACTAAGCTACTAGAGCTTCGAGATGAACTACAACATATCAAGGATAGATATTATGATCCTTGAGCAATTCGCAATGTTTGACACTGTGAAAGTAGAAATCAAGAAGGAGCATTGGTTGTTGATGGTTAGTAAAACCACTAGTTTCAAGAAGGGCAAGGGCTAGAAGGGATACTTCATGAAACAACAAACCAGTTGCTGCTCTAATGAAAAAACCCAGGATTGAACCCAAACCCGAGACTAAGTGGTTCTGTTATGAGTGGAACAGCCACTGAGACGGAGCTACCCTGGATAATTGGTAGATAAGAAGGCTGCCAAAGTCGAAAGATGTGTATTTGATATACAAGATATTGATGTGTACTTTACTAGTACTCCTAGTAGCACGAGGGTATTAGATACCGGTTCGGTTGCTAAGTGATTAGTAACTCGAAATAAAAAGCTATGGAATAAACGGAGACTGGCTAAAGGCAAGGTGACGATACGTGTTGGAAGTGTTTCCAAGGTTGATGTGATCAAACATCGCACGCTCCCTCTATCATCGGGATTGGTGGTGAAACCTAAATAATTGTTATTTGGTGTTTGCGTTGAGCATGAACATGATTGGATCGTGTTTTTTGCAATACGATTATTCATTTAAAGAGAATAATAGTTATTCTATTTGATTGAATAATTACCCTCAATGGTTTATTGAATCTCGATCGTAGTGTTACAGATGTTCATAATATTGGTGCCAAAAGATACAAAGTAATAATGATAGTACCACTTAGGTGTGGCAATGCCACTTTAGTCATGCTGGTGTAAAATGCACGAAGAAGCTCCATGCTGATGGATCTTTGTACTCACTCATTTTTGAAACGTTTGAGACATGCAAACCATACCTGTTGGTATAAACGTATGAAGAAACTCGATGCGGATGGATCGTTTGGATTCACTTGATTTTTAATCACTTGGGACATGCAAATCATGCCACACGAAACAAGAGAGTAACTTGTTGGGAGTAATACATTTTTGATGTGTGCAGTCCAATAAGTGCCGAGGCACGCAGTGGATATTGTTATGTTCTTACTTCACTGACGATTTGAGTAGATAGAGGAGTATTTACTTGATGCATCACAAGTCTTAAATATTGAAAACTTCAAAGCTATTTCAGAGTGAAGATCATCGTGACAAGAGGATAAACTGTCTACGATATGATCATAGAGATGGATATCTGAGTTACGAGTTTTTGGTACGCAGTTAAGACAATGTGAAAATTGTTTCGCAGTTCATGCCAGCTCGAGCACCATAGTGTGATGAAGTGTCTAAGCGTCATAGTCACGCCCTATTTGATATGGTGCATACTATGATGTCTCTTATGGAATTACCACTATCGTTTATGGGTTATGCATTAGAGACAACCGCATTCACTTTAAATAGGGCACCATGTATTTCCGTTGAGATGACACAATATAGACTATGCTTTGGAGAAACTTAAGCTGACGTTTCTTAAAAGTTTGGGGCTGCGACGCTTATGTGAAAAAGTTTCAGTCTCATAAGTTCGAACCCAAAGCGGATAAATGCATCTTCATAGGATATCCAAAACAGTTGGATACATCTCCTATCTTAGATCTGAAAGCAAAGTGTTTGTTTGTAGAAACGGGTCCTTTCTCGACGAAAGGTTTCTCTCTAAAGAATTGAGTGGGAGGGTGGTGGAACTTGATGACGTTAGTGAACGGTCACTTCAACAAGTGTGTAGCAGGGCGCAGGAAGATGTTCCTGTGGCGCCTACACCAATTGAAGTGGAAGCTGATGATGGTGCTCATTAGAGCTTTGGATCAATTTACTACAAACCTCGTAGGTCGACAAGGTCGCGTACTACTACAGAGTGTTACAGTAACCCTGTCTTGGAGGTCATGTTGTTGAACAACAATGAACCTACAAGCTACGGAGAAGCGATGGTAGGCCCAGATTCTGACAAATGGCTGGAGGCCATGAAATCCGGGAGAGAATCCATGTAGACTTTGGAAGAACTACTTGATGGTCATAATACTATTGAGTAAAGATGGATCTTTAAAAGGAAGACAGACGATGATGGTGATAAAGTCACTATTAAGAAAAGCTCGACTTGTCGCAAAGATGCTTTCGACAAGATCAAAGAGTTGACTATGATGAGACTTTCTCACTCATAGCGATGCTAAAAGTCTGTTGAAATTATGTTAGTAGTTGCTGCATTATTTATGAAATATTGCACATAGGATGACAAAACATTGTTTCCTCGACGGTTTCCTTGAGGAAAGGTTGTATGTGATACAACCAGAAGGTTTTGTCGATCCTAAGGATACTAACAAGTATGCAAGCTCCAATGATCCTTTCATGGACTGGTGCAAGCATCTCGAAGTTGGAACATACGCTTTGATGAGATGATCAAAGCTTTTGGGTTTTTACAAGGTTTATGAGAAACTTGTATTTCCAAAGAAGTGAGTGGGAGCACTATAGAATTTCTGATAAGTATATGTGGTTGACATATTGTTGATCGGAAGTAATGTAGAATTTCTGTAAAGCATAAAGGTTGTTTGAAAGGGTTTTTTCAAAGGATGACCTGGATGGAGCTACTTGAACATTGAGCATCAAGATCTATGGAGATAGATCAAAATGCTAAACAGAACTTTCAAATGAAATGCATGCCTTGACAAGTTTTTGAAGGAGTTCAAAATAGATCAGCAAAGAAGGAGTTCTTGGCTGTGTTGTAAGGTGTGAATTTGAGTAAGACTCAAAATCCCGACCACGGCAGAAGAAAGAGAAAGGACGAAGGTCGTCCCCTATGCCTTAGCCATCGACTCTACAGTATGCCATGCTGTGTACCGCACCTAATGTGTGCCTTGCCACAAGTCTATTAAGAGGTATAGAGAGTGATCTAGGATTGAATCACTAAGCAGCGGTCAAAGTTATCCTTAATAACTAATAGACTAAGGAATTTTTCTCGATTATGGAGGTGGTTAAAGAGTTCTTCGTAAAGGGTTGCGTCGATGCAAGCTTTGACACTAATCCGAATAACTATGAGTAGTGAAACGGATTCGTATAGTAGAGTAGATATTTGGAGTCTTTCCGAATAGCACGTAGTAGCAGCATCTATAAGATGACATAAAGATTTGTAAAGCACACACGGATCTGAAAGATTCAAAACCGTTGACTAAAACCTCTCTCACGAGCAAGACGTGATCAGACCCGAGAACTATATGGGTGTTGGATTCGTTAAAATCACATGGTGATGTGAACTAGATTATTGACTCTAGTGCAAGTGGGAGACTGTTGGAAATATGCCCCGGAGGCAATAATAAATTAGTTATTATTATATTTCCTTGTTCATAATAATCATTTATTATCCATGCTAGAATTGTATTGATTGGAAACTCAAATACATCTGTGGATACATAGATAACACACTGTCCCTAGTGAGCCTCTAGTTGACTAGTTCATTGATAAAAAATGGTCAAGGTTTCCTAGCCATAGGCAAGTGTTGTCACTTGATAAGGGGATCACATCATTAGGAGAATCATGTGATGGACAAGACCCAAACTATGAACGTATCATATTGATCGTGTCGTTTTATTGCTATTATTTTATGTGTGTCAAGTATTTGTTCCTATGACCACGAGATCATATAACTCACTGGCACCGGAGGAATACCTTGTGTGCATCAAACATCGCAACGTAACTGGGTGACTATAAAGGTGCTCTACAGGTATCTCCGAAGGTGTCCGTTGAGTTAGTATGGATCAAGACTGGGATTTGTCACTCCGTGTGACGGAGAGGTATCTCGGGGCCCACTCGGTAATACAACATCACACACAAGCCTTGCAAGCAATGTGACTAAGTGTAAGTCACGGGATCTTCTATTACGGAATGAGTAAAGAGACTTACCGGTAACTAGATTGAAATAGGTATGCGGATACCGATGATCAAATCTCGGGCAAGTAACATACCGAAGGACAAAGGGAATGACATACGGGATTATATGAATCCTTGACACTGAGGTTCAACCGATAAAGATCTTCGGAGAATATGTAGGATCCAATATGGACATCCAGGTCCCCCTATTGGATATTGACCGAGGAGTACCTCGGGGCATGTCTACATAGTTCTCGAACCCGCAGGGTCTGCACACTTAAGGTTCGATGATGTTTTTAGTATAGTTGAGTTATACGTGTGGTTACCGAATGTTGTTCGGAGTCCCGGTTGAGATCACAAACGTCTCGAGGGTTTCCGGAATGGTCCGGAAACAAAGATTGATATATAGGATGGCTTCATTTGGTTACCGGAAGGTTTTCTGGCATTACCGGGAATGTACCAGGAGTGACGAATGGGTTCCGGAAGTTCACCGGGAGGGGGACAACCCACCCGGGGAAGCCCAATGGCCCTAGGGGTGGAGCACCAACCCTTAGTAGGCTGGTGGTATAGTCCAAGAGGGCCTAGGCGCCATAAAGAGAAAACCAAAGAAAGAAAGAAAAGGGGAGGTGGGAAGGAAGAGAAGGACTCCACTTTCCAATCCTATTTTGAGTAGGATTGGAGTAGGAATCCTACTCTCCTCCTGGACGGAGCCCCCTTGGGGGCTTGGTCCTCAAGGCAGGCCTCCTCCCCCTCCCTCCTATATATAGTGGTGATTTAGGGCTGATTTGAGATAACTTTTGCCACGTGCAACTCAGATCTAGACACCATAGTTTTACCTCTAGATCGTATTTCTGCGGAGCTCGGGCGGAGCCCTGTAGGAATAGATCCTCGCCACCACCAGAGAGCAATCACGGTGCCAGAGAACTCATCTACTTCTCCGTCTTGCTTGCTCGATCAAGAAGGACCAGATCATCATCGAGCTGTACGTGTGCTGAAGGCGGAGGTGTCGTCCGTTCGGCACTAGATCGGAACGGATCGTGAGATGGATCACAAGACGGTTCGTGCAACAGATCACGAGACGGTTCTTGGGACGGATCACGGGACGGATCATGGGACAGATTGTGGGACGGTTCGTGGGGAGGTTCGCGGGATGTGAAGACCTTCCACTACATCAACCGCGTTTCTTAACGCTTCCTGCTGTGCGATCTACAAGGGTACATAGATCCAAATCTCCTCTCGTAGATGGACATCACCATGATACGTCTTCGTGTGCGTTGGAATTTTTTTGTTTCCCATGCAACGTTCCCCAACAGTAATAATACTTGTTGTTTCTCCTCCGTTGTCGTGGCTCCTCGATCATGTCGATGCTTCACCATGTTTGCGGGGTATTACCTTCGGTCGCTGGAGGGTTGCAATGCCTCGCTCTCGAGAGGCATGTCGATCTGTGGGGTCTGGGGCTCATGCAAAAAGGACTGAGGTGTTTTTCCTCTTATCGGGTGAATAAGTATGTCATTCGTGAGGATAACAACATATTTTCCCGAACATCACATAAGATAGTGCTTAGGAGATAGGTGAGGAGAACGGGGAGTTCCTATGGGCGGTCACTGGCCGAGGGGCTTGTGGTCTGATACGTCTCCATCGTATCTACTTTTCCAAACTCCTTTGCCCTTGTTTTGGACTCTAATTTGCATGATTTGAATGGAACTAACCCTGACTGACATTGTTTTCAGCAGAATTGCCATGGTGTTGTTTTTGTGCTGAAATGAAAGTTCTCGGAACGTCCTGAAAATTTAAGGAGCATATTTCTGGAAAGTATGAAAAATACCTGCGCAAAGATCCACCGGAGGGGGTGAGCCAGTGGGCCACAAGCCCTGTGGCCGTGGCCACCCCCCCAGGCCGCGCCGTCAGGGCTTGTGGGGCCCACGTGGCACTGCCGCCCCCAATTCCACCTCTATTTATTCCCTTTCGTCCCGGAAAAAATCAAAAGAGAAGATTTCATCGCGTTTTCGATCCAGAGGTGCCGCCACATCCTGTTCTTCATCTGGAGGGCAAATCTGGAGTCCGTTTTGGGCTCCGGATCAAGGAGATTGTCCCCATCATCATCATCAACCTTCTTCCCTCTCCAATTCCATGAAGCTCTTCATCGTTTGTGAGTAATCTATTCGTAGGCTCACTGGGCGGTGATGAGTAGGATGAGATCTATCATGTAACCGAGTTAGTTTTGACGGGGATTGATCCCTAGTATCCACTATGTTCTGAGATTGATGTTGCTACTACTTTGCCATGACAATGCTTGTCACTAGGGCCCGAGTGCCCTGATTTCAGATCTGAAATTATTATGTTGTCACCAATATATGTGTGTTTTAGATCCGAGCTTGCAAGTTGTAGTTACCTACTATGTGTTATGATCCGGCAACCCCGGAGTGACAATAACCGGAACCACTCCCAGTGATGACCATAGTTTGAGGAGTTCATGTGTTCACCAAGTGCTAATGCGTTGGTCCGGTTCTTTATTAAAAGGAGAACCTTAATATCCCGTAGTATCCATTTGGACCCCGCTGCCACGGGAGGGATGGACAATAGATGTCATGCAAGTTCTTTTCCCTAAGCACGTATGACTACACACGGAATGCATGCCTACATCACATTGACGAACGAGAGCTAGTCACATATCTCTCCGTGTTATAACTGTTGCATGATGAATGTCATCCAACAAATCACCGACCCATTGCCTACGAGTTTGTCCCACTGCTGCTGTTACTTGCTTTGCTCTGCTGCTATTACTACTGTTGCTGCTATTGTTACTTGCTGCTACTGTTACTTGCTTTGTCCTGCTGCTGCTGCCACTACTGTTGCTACTACTGTTACTTGCTTTGTCCTGCTGCTGCTGCCACTACTGTTGCTACTACTGTTACTTGCTATTGCTGTTACTTGCTTTGTCCTACTGCTGCTGCTGCCACTACTGTTGCTACTACTGTTACTTGTTGTTGCTTTTACTTGCTACTGCTGTCACTACTTCTGTTCCTTGACACTGCTGTTACTCGTTACACTGCTTCTACCTGCTACAATACTTTTCTGGCGCCATTGATACTTCAGTTAGGAATAATCTTCCTTGTCAACAGATCGGTTCTGGCACCGTTGCTATCATACTACTTTGCTACTGATACTTTGCTTGTAGACACTAATCTTTCAAGTGTGGTTGAGCTGACACCTCAACTGCTAATACTGGAGAATATCCTTTCATTCCCATCGTGTCGAACCAACAAATTTGGGTTGAATACTCTACCCTCGAAAACTGTCGCGATCCCACACGCTGGTGGGCCGTTGCAAGACAATTGCTAATTGTTGAGAAACTAGAAGCAGCTCTTTTCTGGCTCCGTTGCCGTGGAGGCATCAAGTCAGGAATAGTTGCACGTCAACAACATTTTTCTGGCGCCGTTGCCAGGGAAGGATAGCTATATTCTCTGAGTCACTTCGGATTTATATCTACTGATCACTATGAAGAATCTGAAAGATCCAAGAACCAAAGTCTTGCCCTCAACTACGAGGGGAGGAAAGGAACTGCCATCTAGCTCTGCACTTGATTCACCTTCAGTTATGAGTAAGTTTGCGACACCACCTCCTGCTAGAAATCTTGATATGTCGCCTGTGCTTGATGATTCTTATGATGCTGCTATGCCTGATACTGCTAGAGATGCTATGCCTGATACTGCTAGAGATGATATGCCTGATACTGCTAGAGATGCTATGCTTGATACTGATATGCCTGATACTGCTAGAGATGCTATTTTGCCTGATGATGCTATGCTTGATACTGCTAGAGATACTACTTTGCCTGATATGCCACTAGGGGTATTCCTTGATGCTCATATTGCTAGAGTTACTGCCAATGCTGGTGATGCTTCTAAAACTGCCGATACTATTGAGATAGAACCTGCTTTTGCTCTTGCTAGATATAGCTCTCCTAGATATGAATTGCCTGATATACCCGAGGGTTATGTTATGGAGGGAGAGATAGCTGGGGATTTTCTTGCGTGTAAGGATGCCTATGACGCTGAGAAATTACTTCTCAAGTGGAAGGAAAAATCTCTGAAAGCTAGGATGAAATACGACCCGAAGTTTGCCACTTCACCTATCTTTATCACCGATGAGGATTATGAATTCTCTGTCGACCCTGAGATAATCTCTCTAGTCGAATCTGATCCTTTCCACAGTTACGAGTCTAAGACGATCGTGGCCCATCTTACCAAACTACACGATATAACCACCCTTTTCACTAGTGAGGAGAAGATCCGCTACTACTATATCCTTAAGCTGTTTCCTTTCTCTCTAAAGGATGACGCTAAAGCCTGGTTGTGTGAGTAGTCCCCACGATATGGTCTATTACTTCTGTGAGAAATATTTCCCTGCCCATAAGAAGCAAGCTGCCTTGCAGGAAATATACAACTTTGCTCAACTCAAAGAAGAGAGTCTCCCACAAGCTTGGGGGAGGCTCATCCAGCTACAGAATGCTTTGCCTGATCACCCTCTTAAGAAGAACGAGATACTTGATATCTTCTATAACGGACTTACCGATGCTTCTAGAGACCACCTAGATAGTTGTGCCGGTTGTGTTTTTAGGGAACGAACTATAGAAGATCCTACTGAATAACATCTTGATCGACGATAATGCTTGGACTACTCCCGAACCACCTCCTAAGCCAACTCCTAAGAAAAGAGGTATTCTATTCCTAAGTACCGAAGATATGCAAGAAGCCAAGAAATCTATGTAAGAGAAAGGCATTAGATCTGAAGATGTCAAAAATCTACCACCTATCGAAGAGATCCATGGTCTCGATAACCCGATATAGGTAGTAGAAGTAAATTCTCTGCGTAGGTTTGATGAGAGTGATATTCCTGTTGATAAACCTGCTAGCCTATGCTTTGATGAATTTGATAACTTCGTTGCCAAACAACAGAGTTTCAATGATTATGTTAGCAGACAATTGGAACAAAGTACTCATATGCTTAGTCATTTAAGTGCTTGTGTAGACAGAAAAGTCAATGATCTGAAGCTTCTGAGTAAACATGCCTCTATGATTACTACAGGTAGAACAAGTACTTAAAGCTCAGAATGACTTGCTCAATGAATTAAATGACAACTCTGTCAGAGTCATTACTAGAGGAGGCAAAATGACTCAGGAACCTTTGTATCCTGAAGGCCATCCTAAGAGAATTGATCAAGATTCTCAAGGAATTAATGCTGATACACCGAGTCATCCTAAGAAGAAGAAGAAGAAGGATGATAGAAACCTGCATGTCAGTTCACCAAATACTGTCAGACCTGAAGAACCAAATGATATTTCTGCGTCTGATGCAGAAACACAATCTGGTGATGAACATGAACCTGGTGACAATATAGACAGCGAGGTTCATAATAATGCTCAACCTAGCAATGATAAGGATGTGGAGATTGAACCTACGGTTAATCCTGATAACCCACAACCTAAGAGATACGATAAGAATGACTTCACTACTAGGAAGCATGGTAAAGAAAGGGAGCCATGGAATCAGAGACCTATGCCCTTTCCTCCTAAGCCATCCAAGAAAAAGGATGATGAGGATTTTGAGCGCTTTATTGAAATGTTGAGACCCGTCTTTCTGCAGATGCGGTTAATTGATATGCTCAAAATGTCTCCATATGCCAAGTACATGAAAGATATCGTGACCAATAAACGGAAGATACCAGATCTTGAGATCTCCACCATGCTCGCCAATTACACTTTCAAAGGGGGAACTCCTAGGAAACTTGGTGATCCCGGAGTGCCCACTATACCTTGCTCCATTAAAGGAAACTACGTAAGAACTGCCTTATGTGACCTTGGAGCCGGTGTTAGTGTTATGCCTCTCTCCCTTTATCGTAGACTTGAACTGGATAATTTGACACCCATAGAAATTTCACTGCAAATGGCCGACAAATCAACTGCTTTCCCTGTCGGCATTTGCGAGGATGTGCCTGTTGTTGTCTAACAACACTATCTTAACAGACTTTGTTATCTTGGATATTCTCGAGGACGATGCCATGGCTGTCATCCTCGGAACACCCTTTTTAAACACTGCAGGGGCTGTTATAGATTGCAACAAAGGCAATGCCACTTTCCATGTCAACGGTAATGAGCATAGAGTGCACTTTCCGAAGAAACGATATCAAGTATGCATCAATGCTATCAAAAAAACTTCATTGATTCTTATTGGGAGCTTTGAATGCCCTATTCCTCGTGTCAAGATGAAGTATGATTTGCTTGTTGGGGAGATTCATATCCCCATTGAGGTGACTTAGTGGCTATTCGACAATTCTCCGTTTCCTTTTGCGATTTGAAAAGGTTTTGTCATGAGGATTTGATCAACCCCATTGATGGATTTCTTTCGATGACCATGAAATGGATGAATCAAAGAGTAACAAACCCCTATTTTAAGATTTCACTTGTTGTTTCTTAGAAGAAAAACGATAGGTTTAGTTTAGTTTTCCCTGTTTCCTGTTTTAGCGTCCCGGAGAAAAATAACCCCGATTATGATTTTGGGTTTCGCCAGGACCGTCCTTGGGAGTAGACCAAGCTAGGCCAAAATCCTAAGCTTGGGGGAGTACGTGTTCTCACCGACTTTACATTCTTACTTATGCTTTCACTTTGTTAGTCGGTGTTTACACTTTGCCACTGTATTATCCATGCTAGTTAATTTTTGTTTTCTTGTTTTCTTTTTTGTGTCCTTTTGAGAACACCCAAAAAGATTTTCCTGTCTTCTTTTGCTTGTTGGGAGCTTTCCCGTGTAAATAATTTTCTTTTTCTTTGGGTCAAGGTAGAAGATATTGGTTACAATGTTTAGTGACTCTTGCATGCATACCTGTTTAGCTTTCAAAGAGCCATATTACTTTGTATTCTCCTTTGTGTTTGCCTGTAGATTCCAGCTTTAGTCCAATGCATGAGCACTCTTATTATTGTTCACATTGTTCGATCGTGCAAGTGAAAGGCAATAATGATGATATATGATGAAGTGACTGAGACTAGAAAAGCTGACATGAACTCTATCTATTTTGTTTTTGTAAATATGACTAGCTTGTCGTCCCAGATTCAGCTTTGTTGAAAGAGAACCATGTTTGCAATGACAACTTAGAGATCATAGTTTCTGATGCCATGCTTAATTAGCTAGGAGCTTATAATGGTTTGTCTTGAATGCCAACATAGGTTTTGAGATGACTATGATGTAGTATGATAGGATGGTATTCTCCTTTGAATGATTCAAGTGTCTTGACTTGGCGCATGTTCATGCATGTAGTTGAAACAAAATCAACATAGCCTCTATGATGTTCGTGTTCATGGTGATTTATATCCTGCTCATGCTTGCACTCAATGTTAGTCGAACTCATTGCATCTTGATGACTGTTGTTGCTCTCTAGTTGGTCGCTTCCCAGTCTTTTGCTAGCCTTCACTTGTACTAAGCGGAATACTGCTTGTGCATCCACTTCTATAAACCCAAAAGTTTTTCCATGAGAGTCCACCATACCTACCTATTTGCGGTATCAACCTACCGTTCCAAGTAAATTTGCATGTGCCATTTTCTAAACCTTCAAGAAATAATCTATTTTGCTTGCTCGAACCGCTCATGTGGTGACAGGGGGCTATTGGTATCTTCCATGTTAGGCGTTTTATCCTCGACATGTGTTTATTCAGTGTCATTCACGAGAAAGCGGCAAGTAATTGGAATGTCCAGTTCCACGCTTAAATCGAAAACATAACTGTAAAACAAGACTCCCCCCGGATTGATGTTAGTATGGACGGTACCCGAGGATTCGGCTAGCTGTGGAGTGTGATTGATTGGTGGTGGGGGAGTTAAAACTTTACTTTTCTGTTTGGGAACCGCCTATAGCATGAGTAGCATGGAAGATATTGAGAACTCTTGGTCATTGCGTTGACAATGAAAGCATGCCACCCAAAATTATTATCTCTGTTTTCAAAGCTTGAGCTCTGGCACCTCTGCAAATCAATGCTTCCCTCTGCGAAGGGCCTGTCTATTTATTTTCCTGTTGAGTCATCCTCCTCTTATATAAGCACCAATTAGAGAGCACCTCTGTCATTTTTATGCTTTGCTTTTGATTGATATTGAGTATGACTATGACTGGATCTTCGTTGCTATGAATTACAATGTTTAGTGAGCCCTTGATCTTTGAAAGTGCCCTGCATTTATGTTTTGCGGTCTCAGAAAGAGCTAGCGAGATACCACCTATTCATATTGCTTCATGCTTGTTTTGATTGAATTGTTGGTATCTGAAACTCATTATTATTTGCTCGCTAGCTGATTATGCCATTGATATTAGTTTACCGTGAGACCTTTGTGTAACTTGCTTATGTGGTTAACTTGTGATCTTGCTGAAATTCTGGTTATGAGTTAGACATAGTTGCAACAACAAGATCAAACAGAGTTTGTCAAAGTTTTTCTTTCTCTTTCAGTTTGTCAACTGAGTTGCTTGAGGACAAGCAAGGTTTTAAGCTTGGGGGAGTTGATACGTCTCCATCGTATCTACTTTTCCAAACTCTTTTGCCCTTGTTTTGGACTCTAATTTGCATGATTTGAATGGAAATAACCCGGACTGACGCTGTTTTGAGCAGAATTGCCATGGTGTTGTTTTTGTGCAGAAATGAATGTTCTCGGAACGTCCTGAAAATTTACGGAGAATATTTCTGGAAAATATGAAAAATACATGCACAAAGATCTACCAGAGGGGGTGAACCAGTGGGCCACAAGCCCTGTTGCCGCGGCCACCCCCAGGCCGCACCGTCAGGGCTTGTGGGGCCCACGTGGCTCTACCGCCCCCAATTGCAGCTTTATTTATTCCCTTTCGTCTCGAAAAAAATCAGGAGAGAAGATTTCATCGCGTTTTCGATCCAGACGCGCCGCCACATCCTGTTCTTCATCTGGAGGGCCGATCTGGAGTCCGTTTTGGCTCCGGATCAAGGAGATTGTCGCCATTGTCATCATCAACCTTCTCCCCTCTCCAATTCCATGAAGCTCTTCATTGTTCGTGAGTAATCTATTCGTAGGCTCGCTGGGCGGTGATGAGTAGGATGAGATCTATCATGTAATCGAGTTAGTTTTGTCGGGGATTGATCCCTAGTATCCACTATGTTATGAGATTGATGATGCTACTACTTTGCCATGCTTAATGCTTGTCACTAGGGCCCGAGTGCCATGATTTCAGATCTGAAATTATTATGTTGTCACCAATATATGTGTGTTTTAGATCCGATCTTGCAAGTTTTAGTTACCTACTATGTGTTATGATCCGGCAACCCCGGAGTGACAATAACCGGAACCACTCCCGGTGATGACCATAGTTTGAGGAGTTCATGTGTTCACCAAGTACTAATGCGTTGGTATGGTTCTTTATTAAAAGGAGAACCTTAATATCCCGTAGTATCCATTTGGACCCCGCTGCCATGGGTGGGATGCACAATAGATGTCATGCAAGTTCTTTTCCCTAAGCACGTATGACTACACACGGAATGCATGCCTACATCACATTGACGAACGGGAGCTAGTCACATATCTCTCCGTGTTATAACTGTTGCATGATGAATGTCATCCAAAAAATCACCGATCCATGGCCTACGAATTTGTCCCACTACTAGTGTTACTTGCTTTGCTCTGCTGCTGTTACTACTGTTGCTCTATTGTTACTTGCTGCTACTGGTACTTGCTTTGTCCTGCTGCTGCTGCTGCCACTACTGTTGCTTCTACTGTTACTTGTTGTTGCTGTTACTTGCTTTGTCCTGCTGCTGCTGCTGCCACTACTGTTGCTACTACTGTTACTTGCTGTTGCTGTTACTTGCTACTGCTGTTACTTGCTACTGCTGTCACTACTGCTGTTCCTTGCCACTACTGTTACTCGTTACACTGCTGCTACCTGCTATAATATTTTTCTAGCGCCATTTATACTTCAGTTAGGAATAATCTGCCTCGTCAACAGATCGTTTCTCGCACCGTTGCTATCAGACTACTCTGCTACTGATACTTTGCTTGCAGACACTAATCTTTCAGGTGTGGTTGAGCTGACGCTCAACTGTTAATACTGGAGAATATCCGTTCATTCCCATCGCGTCGAACCAACAAATTTGGGTTGAATACTCTACCCTCGAAAACTGCCGCGATCCCACATGCTGGTGGGCCGTTGCAAGACAATTGCTAATTGTTGAGCAACCGGAAGCAGCTCTTTTCTGGCTCCGTTGCCATGGAGGCATCTAGTCAGGAATAGTTGCACGTCAACATGGTCCAGTATGACCTGGTACCTCAAGCCCATGTCCTTCATAGACACGATGGGTGGTGGTCGGTGAAGTACTGGCCATATTCTAACGGCTTAGAGCCGTTTCCTTCAGTCATAATCCGATCACCTTATGGCTCGGTGAAGCTTTGGGTCTCAAGGAACTTAGGACGCGAGTGAACACCTATCATCTTATATTAATCACATTCCTTGGATGCCAATAGTTTGACCTCTCACTCCGGGCAATATCACCCTATATCATTGGAAATACCATCCCACATAAGTCAACTCCACACCACTCATACTAGTCGACTCCGATGTGTGGGGGAAGACCTTAACCTAAATCTCATAGGTTTAATATAACTACGCTACTCATGCATTTCTATATAAAATCCTCGGGAGAGCATACACGCTTCTAAGCTTGAATTAAGGCACCGCGAATACAAGTGCTTAGCTAGATCATCCAATGGGCAGGGTACTACAGTTCTATATTAAGGAAACACATAGCAATCCAAGATCTTGTTTCCTTGCTACAAATCTGATCAGGTGGTCCATCACTCCAGTCGATCATCACTGGACCCATCACTCCTACAAATCCAATATTGATGGGGTTCTATAGGATCCCATAGAGTCCTCATAATTCCCATATTACCACAAGGATTAAGTCATAGTGTATCCACCAACTTACAATATCATGGCCGACTAATCTCCAAGGCCATGCTTATCCAGATTTGTAAGTCATTTCTACAACTCCAATTATTTCTACTTGTCATCCACTGAGAAACATGGTATCATGATCGGGATCATCGGGCTAAATCCAATTTACTCCGAACCATGTGGCCTCTGTCATCATCGATACTCTATTAAGACTACCTATTTAAATCCAAAACTCAAGTCCAATAGGAACTCTTACTCGATACTCCAAGTCATTATGGTAAGAGCATCAAACCACTTCAACTACTTGTTAAAGTATTTTATACCACCAAGAATTATTTCTCGCGATCAAAATCGTCCTACAGAATCCAACTTACTCCAGGAATATGTAGGTTATGCTACTATATCAATTTGTTCCACCAAATTCACCTACCTTCATAAGGGCCTTATGATCCACCATGATAGTTTGGCTATATCCTCAAGATACCTATCATCACCACAACAATCCTTAGTCTAATATTCTCGTATCCGAGAACGGTCCTTCTTATGGCATCGGGGTTATGGTGCTATCTTAAGAATGAGGGATACTCGTTCACCGTGATCACTTGTTCCATAAAGAACCCGGTGCTAAGCAGGGGTTTATCGGGGCTCGACGGGTGTTCTGGCAAATCTGTGTATTAGACACGTGACCAGAAATTTGAGCCAGAAAGGCTTGTGGAGGTTAGGCTGGGCTAGGGAGGGTTTCCAATCTTGAGGAAAGTATAACTCCTACGGTTGTGTGTGGTTAAGCATGGTATAGTCAGTGTCTTCAGTGTCAGTTGTCCATCGAAGTGGATCCCTGGTGCATCTTGTCTTGCTGGTCTTCAGTTATCTAGAGGGTAAGCGAGAGAGTAGCACAGAGAGTGCCTAAGGGGTGCTATAGTGCAAGTGTAACCAAATAAGTGTTGGAAAAGTCAACTCAAACATCAAGATGTGGCAGGTCATATAACTGCATGCTTGTTGCCTAGAGCAAAAGTGCGACTTATATTAAAGCACAAACAACAAAAACAAGCAACACACAACATGGTTCCATCCTAACCATTTCACGGACTCGAATTCACATAGGGGATTCATGACTCATCGTACCCTAGGGGTACTTGAACTCGACAGTTGTGCTTGCTTCGTGTCCCGAAGAGAAGTCTGGTAAGTCTTCTGAATCTTCTCATGGTGTTGCCACATCTCTTGTTGTTGCTCGCTGAAACGACTCGAGTTGAGTTGAAATAATTCTTGATGACTTCTCGTGTGGTGAGTTGCCGACGAAGGTGGCTCCTCATGGATGTCATTGACAAGGTCTTCTGTTGTCTTCATAATCTTGTCATTGTCTTCTTGTCTTCTGGGGCTTCGAGAGTTTCAAGTGGACGTTGATCACAATATCAACCTGACCTGTCAGTCACGTTGATCACAATATCAGTCTCTTGGGCTTCTGGGGCTTCGAGAGTGTCAAGAGCAAGGCATGATAGAGCTCTGACCTGTCAGTCACGTTGATCACAATATCAACACCTAGAGCGGGGGATGAAGAGAACCGTTTTCCTACTCACTAGGGTGAGGCGGACCAAATGGCGAGGTTCTCATCCACCGGTGGTGGTCGACACAACCTTGATGTTGACAGGGTCGCTTTATTAGCGATGCAGATCATGGTCTTGCACATATTATGTCCTGATCGTCGTTTGTGAAGATTGCATCACTCCGGAACAGTGTCGAGGATGTCGCCATCTTCTGGGTCTCGATGTACTTGTACCTCATGTAGGTGCTTCTGTTGGTGTCGTCTGGTCGTAGCGTTGTCATCTTTGTCCTTCAGTACATGGTTGGTCGCTCGGAAGGTTGCTTCCTTCAGAGTTAACCACCGGGATTTTAAGTAATCCCGTGGTCAGGCATAAGGGTGCTAGCGGCCATTTGCCGGTTTATAAGAAGGAGACGAGGAGTGTCAAGAAAATAAGAGTGGAAGTGCTAAGGCGAAAACCTTGCTTCCTTTGAAAATTTAGGAGAGGTGAGAAGATACACATTTTGAAAGTACTTTTGAAAGGTCTGGAAAGAAGTTTGTCCTAACTAACATCCATGCTAAGTAAGGGCTTCTTACAGTCAGGATGGCTCTGATACCAGCTCTGTGGGGACCCCGACTTATGAGTCGAGATCGCCGAATGAACGTGCTCAGTGATCCCAGAGATCAATGCTCACCGAACACACAGAAACTAAATAACAAGAGTCTTACATCCATACATACCGTTTGATACAATAAATGACCATTGTGGTCAAGTCTTACATATATAGGGCCTTGAGGGCCAACACACCAAACTTGACCAATAGCGGAAATATTGGTCGAGAGCGTGAACCCATGCCATCAACCTTAACCTACATGCATTCTGACTGGGAAGCGTCCTAGTTCGCAGGAACGTCACCAAGGTGCTCTTCACCATTTCCTGATCTCTCATACCTGGTTAATGAAATAACCAGTGGCAAGCCAATGAGTACTTTGAATGTACTCGCAACAGCCCATGATGCGGATAATGCAGTTGGTACGATAATAAGTGATATGCAACACTTGCGGAAAGAAAGCTTGAAGGTAAATAAACATGATCATAGACAGGTATGGATATGCATCATAAGCTAGATGATATTCAAAGAATAGGTTACACGTATCAACATATCTGTTGGGGGCTGAACACTTCGGGTTCGCCCGATATGCCAAGTCTGCAAACTTGGTCATATCAACTCTTTCACATAACTCCTTGAACACACACACACACACACACACACACACACACACACTAGGTTTATGCAGAAACGATTGGACGTAGTTTAAGAAGGATTACCCAACTGTCCTTGACCGTGGACACGGCTATTCGAATAGTTTTACACTCTGTAGAGGTTGTACACTGTACCCACGAGATCCGGGAAACTCCCGTGTCATCCACGACTCGCAGTATGTAACATACCCGAGGTAAGTACCCGATCAATGCCTTTCCCCTGACGATACTAGAAAAAGAGGTCCACTCGATTGGTACCCAGCCCACATGATGTACGTCTTAAAAGCACCATCTCTGGACAGTATCATCCATGCGGGGACCAACGGTGTTTCGAGAACACGTAAAAAGGCATAATCGCCCTACCTGGCACGACCCCGTCACGAGAGTGACCACACATCACTCCTGCCACTAGTTATGTGGCTCTTTGCTAGCACTGACCAGAGTAATCATCAAAGCCCCGTCCCATAAAGGGGTAACGTGGTCGCACATGTAAGGTTGGGACGGTCGACACATCACAAAACTATTCCCATTTCAGAAACCACTCACACCAAATTACCTGGTGCACCACTTTCTCACAAGTAGCCACCTAACTCATCATCACCCTCGTGCATTAGTGGCACCCGATGGGGTTTTCGTAAAACCTTTGATTTTTACCATCATCATGCTCATGCTGCTACTATGCTTAGTTATAGTTGTCAACATGATATTAGCGTGATCCTCATAGGTGGTAGGATCATGCTCAAATGCAAGTGCTTCGGAGGAGCCATCGGTAACATTATATCGATGATTTACCAAATATTCATGATCATATGCAATGAGAATAATTGCTCTACTAGCATGCAATATAATATTTTCTCAAACATGGTCAAAGGGCTGCTTGCCTTTGCTCACATAAGTCCTTGGGGTCTTCGAGGTCTTCCGGTCCAACTCCGAGTACTCCGTCTACCCGTCACTATTTTTGGAAACAACCATAGTAAGCCACATAGCAAGCAGAAAAAATGCTATAAAATTGTAAGTTATATTTTTCTTGGACCACTCTGGTCATAAGAAAAATACCTGAAGCTTGCTAGAGGAGAGTTGGACCATTAGGGATTTTTGAATGGATGAAAGGTGGAATAGGTGATCTTTAAAGAAGCCTATAGAAAATATCATGCTAAAAATTAGTGGAGGCACTCATTTAATAGACTATAATTTTAGAAACACCTAGGAAGTTGTTTCACTGGATTTGGAGTTGGCATGAATATACTAGGGTTTTTCTAACATTGGATAAATAGGATATGATATTATAAATAAGTCATACAAAAATGTTGACCAAGGCTTAAAAAATAGGATGTGATAATAGAAATCTCTGGAATTTGGAATCACTCCATTTGGAGTGGATTTCAATCCTCTGGGGTTTTTGAAAGGTGAGGTTAGGAGCATTCAAATCTGTATTTAAATATAAATACAATATGTAAGTTGTTTGGGAAAATATGCAAATCACACCTCTGGATAGATCTTGATTTTTGGGACCTTCAGAATTTTGGATCACCAGATTTGGAGCTCACATGAATTTATTATAGATATTTGAAGTTTCAAGGAAAAGAAAAGAATAAGAAGGGGATACAAGGGGGTTATAACATGCACGAGAGCTAGATAGCCGGTTGGCCGGCCCAGCAGCTGAGGCTGCGAGCGATGGGGCAACGCTGAAGGCGTATTGCGCATGGTGCGTGTTGGGGATATTATCTGTTGGGTAACCCGCCCTAGTTGGGCCGGGTCAACAAGCTGGCGACTCATCCTCAAGTGATTCCGGCTTGGGCCCGGTGGGGCCGTAAGCCGGATGGCGGTTCAAGCTCTTTGGGAAGAATCCATCGTTGGGAAGATCTCCAAGTCTTGGAAAGATGGCGACTTAGAGATATAAAGAATCACGATTTGTGTAAAGGGAAGGATTCTTGTAAACCCTAAGGGCTCGACTTGTATATAAAGGCGAGTCCTAGGGAAGGAGAGGGCAGGTTAGAAATCATCGAGTGCAAGGTCAGGCGAGTTACACCCTCCTTGTAATCGAAACACCATCAATACAAACACTAAGCAGGACGTAGGCCTTTACCTCCTTACGAGGGGCCGAACCTGGGTAAATCTCTATCTCTTCCGATCAACCCCTCTGAGTCGCCACCACGGTGCGATGGCTCCAACACTAAGTCCTTTCACGAGGACATCTGCCGTGACAAAACCACGACAGTTGGCGCCCACCGTGGGGCCTGCGCACGGTGGAGTTGAGTTCTGAAAGGGAGCCCTACCAGGGTCCGGAAGCTACGCAACGGGGCTCATGACTCGGAGCCACCGCGGGAAGTACTACATCAATAACTTGCTGTGGGGCCGTGAGGCCGATTCAATCGAATATGGCTACAGAATCCCCTTCGGCAGGATCAACGTCTTCGTCGGCATGGTTGGATCGCCTATGCCTGAGCCGGACATCTTCTTCGACATCGTCGAGCCGGCCAGGTATGTCCGCCCTGTCGCAACGCCGAACCTAACCCGTTCGGTCTTTGTTGGTTTCACACAGGGATCTGAGGAACCAGAAAGATCGGCGACCTAGGAGACCACGCCGGTCAACACTGATGACGAATCATCCATGGGCGACTCAGATTCAATTCAGTCTCTACATGGGGGCTGCCTCGGAGGTTTGTCACTAGCCATGGACCCCGAGGTTCTCGACCGGACCCGCCGTCAGATGGCCGTTTACATGGCAGGGGCGACTCAGCCCCCACCAAACCCGGCAGGCGACGACGGGACTGGCAAAACATCCAGAAGCCCAGCTGCGATCTTGGTGGAGTTGGCGGCGGAGATAACAAGGCTCATGGCGACCCCCATAACGTTAGAAAACCAGGACGCGATAAACGCGGAATTAACAAAGCTAAGAGATGGGGCGGGAAAGTCTCAGCGAGATGCTGAAGTAGAAGCCGCCAGGATCGAGACCCGGCAGGCTCAAATTACCGCTGAGGCAGCTCGCTTGAACACCGAAAACTGGCGGCTCGAGAGGCATCAACGCGTATCTAACTCTGTCCATCAGCGGAGGCACCAGGGGCATTTACCCCCTGATCTCAACCCGACCCGCCTATTCGACACTCCACGAACTCCCGGGGCAGGAGACGCTCCGGGAGGAGGGCCGGGCCAGCCACCAAACCCGCCGTTTCAGCCAGCTGTTGATCGCGTCCCTCGACTCCAGACACCTCGAGGTCACTTTTCCAACCCGGTGGACAGCATCCTCGCCGTGACTCGCCATTTAGAATCGGTTCCGATTCATGGCAACACCCCGGCTAAGATAGAAGCAAGGAACGCCATTGAGATGTTGAAGACGGCGGTGGTTCAAAACGCCCAGTTCTCGCACAGCCTCGATCGGCTGCACTTCACCCCCCAGGCAAGCCGCACTAGGAGTCGGCCAAAGGACCAGCCCGCCATAACCAGCGGACCGCGAACCTTTCCCCAGGTCAACTTGCCTGATCACCGGGACCCGCCAGGTCAGGATCACCCGGACATCCAAACCGGCCCAGCACCGCTTGTTGGAGGCGGCAGACAGGTGGGGGTACCATGCTTGGCCCCCGCCCTTCGCAATGAGCGAATGCCGAAGGACTTTAAAGGACCAAGAAAGGTGCCTAAGTACACCCGGACCTTGAGCCGACGTCATGGGTCGAGAGTTACGAAATCGCCATGGACATGCTCGATGTAAGTGAAGCAGTTTGCGCCAGGTACTTCACAATGATGCTCGAGGGAACGACACGTACTTGGTTAAAGAACTTGCCCCCCAACTCCATCCAGACTTGGGCTGAATTGAAAGAGTGTTTCGTCAAAAACTTCCGAGGTACTTGCAAGCGCTCGATGACAATAGTCGATTTACAGCACTGCATTCAGCGCCCGGATGAGTCGGCCCACCATTGGACGCGGCGGCTCGCGGAAATCATTCACTCGTCGGACGACATCACGGCGGTTCAGGCTGTGTTGATCTTGGAGCAAAACTGCCACTATGAGCCCTTGGTGCAGAAGTTGGGGCGACTCAAGCGAAAAGTCCAAGATATGGGGGAATTAAAGGACACCCTCACTACGTATGCCGAGGCGGACGACACCAAAGATCCAGGAGAGGATGGTGGCAAGGCCAACTCGCCAAGGAAAGGCGAGTCATCCAAAAATCATACCCGGTTTCAGGGACGTGCCCGCCATAATCACGGAGAAAACGACAAGAGAAGGCAGCACGAAGAATCCTCGGACTTAGTCGCCAACACCAATGCCAACAACGGCAACCAGCGCCAGAAGAAGAGGGGTTACAGTGGAAAAAAACCGTGCAAGTATAACAAGATACTCAAGGGACCCTGCCCGCACCACGCCATGGCAGACGGACCGGCGACTCATTCCTGGGAGGACTGCTAGGTGATGCGGGAGTTTTGGGCGGAGGCGATCAAAAAAGGGCAAGGCGGTGACCCGGATCAACGGCAGGAACAATTTGGTGCACCTAATCAACGCTAGAACCCGTTCAATGGTTTCCCCGAGCCGGGGGCTCAGGGCGGCTCGCAGCCAAGTAGTGGCTAGTATCAAGTGCATAACCAGCGGCGGTATAACCCGCCCGGGGTTTTTCAACAGCCACCCCCACAGGGGGCTCCTTAGAGGCAAGATGATAATGGCGGTTTCCGCAATAACCCCAAACAATTAAGAAATGGGCAATACCACGTTTTCACCACCAATGCCTGCACGCATGATAAAAAGGTGAATCACCGGGTGTACAGTGTATCTGAGCCGGCACTCCGTAGGTACCTCCACTGGTCCGAGCAGATTATATCGTGGAGTAGGGAGGATCACCCGCCAAGAGTCGACAATCCCGGCGACTTTGCGTTGGTCGTGGCTCCTCAAGTTGGGGGATATACCTTATCGAAGGTACTGATGGATGGTGGTAGCACCATCAACATATTATACTTCGACACTTTTCGAAGGATGAACCTGTTGGAAAAAGATTTAAGGCCTTCAACCACGGTATTCCATGGAATTGCCCCAGGTAAATCGGCATACCCCATAGGCCGAGTTAGGCTCACAGTTGCGTTTGGAACAACGTCTAACTACAGGAGTGAGTCGCTTAAGTTTGAGGTGGTCAAGCTAAAGAGCCCCTATCATGCGCTATTTGGGCGACCGGCTTACGCCCGGTTCATGGCTCGCCCTTGCTATGTTTACCTTAAACTCAAGATGCCTGGTCCTAAGGGACCCATCACGATTGATGGTGACAGGAGGATCACAAGAGAGTGTGAAGAAGGGGATGCGGCTTACGCAGAAGTCGCCTGCGCTGCGGAAGAGCTCAAATATCACCGGGCCAATGTTGATCCAGCTGACATGTCACCTCTCAAGAAGCCAACAACAGACGCTGAGCCGCCCCTCAAATTCAAACCAATAGACGACTCTAAGGTAGTGAATTTCGTCCTTGGCAACTCAACCAAGCAATTCACTATCGGGGCGGGTCTGGACCCCAAATAGGAAAGCGCGCTCATCGAATTCATCCATGAGAACTGGGACATTTTCGCATGGAAACCTTCTGACATGCCTGGTGTACCGAGAGAATTCGCTGAGCACCACCTTAATGTTGATCCAAAAGCAAAACCGATTCAGCAATATCTTCGTAGGTTCAATGAGGAACGACGCAAGGCAATCGGGGAAGAAGTCACCCGTCTTTTGGCCGCCAGATTCATCGTAGAGGTCTTCCACCCCAAATGGTTGGCTAACCCGGTCCTGGTGCTCAAGAAGAACGGTACCTTCCGCATGTGCATTGATTACACACATCTTAACAGAGCCTGTCCAAAGGATCCTTTCGCCCTTCCCCGTATTGATCAAATTATTGATTCAGTGGCGGGCTGCGAGCGTTTGTGCTTCCTGGACGCTTATTCCGGGTATCACCAAATCAAGATGGCTGTGGAAGATCAGGAAAAAACAGCTTTTATAACCCCCTTCGGGGCTTTTTGCTATGTGTTCATGCCATTTGGGCTCAAAAGTGCTGGGGCGACTTACCAGCGTTGCATCCAAAATTGCCTCCGTGGCCAAATCGGACACAACATCCATGCTTACGTTGACGACATTGTGGTCAAAACTCACAGGAAGGAAACGCTATTGGAAGATCTAAGGGAAACTTTTGACAATATGCGGGTATACCAGATGAAGCTTAATCCCACCAAGTGTGTCTTTGGCGTTCCTGCTGGAAAATTGTTGGGTTTCCTGGTATCTGAGTGCGGCATTGAAGCTAACCCAGACAAAATCGAGGCGGTCACTTCGCTTGGGAAACCGCCAAATATCAATCAAGTTCAACGGATGGCGGGTCGTATCGCGGCTTTAAGTCGTTTCATAAGACGCCTGGGAGAAAAGGCTATTCCCCTTTATCAGTTGCTTAAGAAATCTGACCGTTTTGTTTGGACAGACAAGGCAAATGAAGCTTTCAAAGCCTTGAAGCAGCAGCTGGTCAACTCGCCGATTTTCGTCGCCCCGACTGAGAAAGAGCCTATGCTTCTGTATATTGCGGCAAACTGCAAATCGGTGAGCGTGGCAGTGGTCGTCGAAAGGAAGGAAGAAGGGAAGGAATATCTGGTTCAACGCCCGGTATATTTCATCAGTGAGGTGCTAACTTTCTCCAAGCAACGATACCCACACTGGCAGAAGTTGGTCTATGGGGTCTTTATGGCAAGTCGAAAGCTCAAACACTATTTCCAAGAGCATCCCATCACGGTGGTTAGCTCCGCTCCCCTCGGAGACATCATCAAGAACCGGGAAGCGACATGGCGAATCGCCAAGTGGGCAATCGAACTTGGGCCGCACCACGTGCGATACACCCCTCGCACGACTATCAAGTCTCAGGCCTTGGTTGATTTCATCAACGATTGGACCGAGTTACAGATCCCGGAAGACAGGCCTGACCTTACGTACTGGACTATTTATTTTGACGGATCTAGGCAATTGGAAGGCTCGGGGGCTGGCGTGGTGCTGATATCGCCCCAGGGAGACAAATTCTTTTATGTCCTCCGACTCATGTTTCCATGTACCAACAACGCTGCGGAATACGCAGCCTTGCTTCATGGTTTGCGACTAGCCAAGGAGATGAACCTCACGCGGGTCAGATGTTTTGGCGATTCTCATCTGGTGGCTCAGCAAGTTCCAGGTACTTGGGATTTTCGGGACCCCCTGATGGCGGCTTACAGGAGGGCTGTGTCTGATGTGGCGGGTCATTTCCATGGATATGAAGTTGATCATATCGACCGACTCCTTAACGAAGCAGCTGATACCCTTTCGCGTCTCGGCTCGCAGCGTAAGCTGGTTCCTCCCAATGTCTTTGTGGATACTTTGCACAATCCTTCCTAAAGGTTACCCTCAGAAGAGGAGTTGGCAATACCAGACCCCGAGTCTCAGTTCGTGGCGGCTCTCTGTGTTACGCCGGATTGGGTTCTTCCGTATCTGGCATATCTCGCCCGAGGCGAGTTACCTTCGGATGAAGTGTTGGCTCACCAAATCGTTCGTCAGAGTAAATCCATGGTCATCATCAATGGCGAATTATATAAGCGAAGCACTTCTGGGGTATTCCAATGATGCATTTGTTCCGAAGAAGGATGTGTAATTCTGAACGAGATCCATTCCGGAGATTGTGGGCATCATGCCGGGTCACGCTCCTTGGTATCAAAGGCTTTCCGTCATGGTCTCTTCTGGTTGACGGCTCATGCAGATGCAGAGGAGATAGTTCGTCGATGTGACGGTTGCGAGTGTTACGGACGACAGGCTCATGTGCCAGCTCAAGAAATAAGGATGACAGCTATTACTTGGCCTTTCGCAGTCTGTGTTGGAAATATGCCCTAGAGGCAATAATAAATTAGTTATAATTATATTTCTTTGTTCATGATAATCATTTATTATCCATGCTATAATTTTATTGATTGGAAACACAGTGCATGTGTGGATACATAAACAAAACACTGTCCCTAGTAAGCCTCTAGTTGACTAGCTCGTTGATCAAAGATGGTCAAGGTTTCCTGACCATAGGCAAGTGTTGTCACTTGATAACGGGATCACATCATTAGGAGAATCATGTGATGGACTAGACCCAAACTAATAGACGTAGCATGTTGATCGTGTCATTTTGTTGCTACTGTTTTCTGCGTGTCAAGTATTTGTTCCTATGACCATGAGATCATATAACTCACTGACACCGGAGGAACGCTTTGTGTGTATCAAACATCGCAACGTAACTGGGTGACTATAAAGATGCTCTACAGGTATCTCCGAAGGTGTTCGTTGAGTTAGTATGGATCGAGACTAGGATTTGTCACTCCGTGTGACGGAGAGGTATCTCGGGGCCCACTCGGTAATACAACATCACACACAAGCCTTGCAAGCATTGTGACTTAGTGTAAGTTGCGGGATCTTGTATTACGGAACGAGTAAAGAGACTTGCCAGTAAACGAGATTGAAATAGGTATGCGGATACTGACGATCGAATCTCGGGCAAGTAACATATCGAAGGACAAAGGGAATGACATACGGGATTATATGAATCCTTGGCACTGAAGTTCAAATGATAAGATCTTCGTAGAATATGTAGGATCCAATATGGGCATCCAGGTCCCGCTATTGGATATTGACCGAGGAGTCACTCGGGTCATGTCTACATAGTTCTCGAGCCCGCAGGGTCTGCACACTTAAGGTTCGACGTTGTTTTATGCGTATTTGAGTTATATGGTTGGTTACCAAATGTTGTTCGGAGTCCCAGATGATATCACGGGCGTCACGAGGGTTTCCTGAATGGTCCGGAAACGAAGATTGATATATAGGATGACCTCATTTGGTTACCGGAAAGTTTTCGTGCATTACCGGAAAAGTTTCGGGCTCATCGGTAGTGTACTCGAAGTGCCGGGAGGGGTTCCGGGGACCATCAGGAGGGGTGTCACGCCCCAAGGGGTATCATGGGCTATGGGAAGATATAAACCAGCCCCTAGTGGGCTGGAATAAGTTCCCACTAAGGCCCATAAGGTTGGAGAAGGAAAAAACACAAGGTGGAAAGAGTTTCCAAGTCGGAAGGTGGAATCCTACTCCAAGTAGGATTGGAGTAGGACTCCTCCACCTCCAATTTCGGCCAAACCTTTAGGTTTTGAGGCTGCCTCCTCCCCTCCCTCCCTCCTATATACAGTGGGGTTTTAGGGCTGATTCGAGACAACATTTGCCACGGCAGCCCGACCACATACCTCCATGGTTTTACCTCTAGATCGCATTTTTGCGGAGCTCGAGCGGAGCCCTGCTGAGATTAGATCACCACCAACCTCCGGAGCGCCGTCATGCTGTCGGCGAACTCATCTACCTCTCCGTCTCTCTTGCTGGATCAAGAAGGCCGAGATCATCGTCGAGCTGTACGTGTGCTGAACGCGGAGGTGCCGTCCGTTCGGCACTAGATCGGAGCGGATCGTGGGACGGGTCGCGGGACGGTTCGTGGGACGGTTCGCGGGGCAGATCGAGGGACGTGAGGACGTTCCACTACATCAACCGCGTTTCTTAATGCTTCTGCTGTGCGATCTACAAGGGTACGTAGATCGGAAATCCCCTCTCGTAGATGGACATCACCATGATAGGTCTTCGTGCGCGTAGGAATTTTTTTGTTTCCCATGCGACGTTCCCCAACAGTGGCATCATGAGCTATGTTCATGCGTAGAAGTCTTCTCGAGTAGAACACAAAAGTTTTTGTGGGCGGTGATGTGCGTTTTGCTTCCCTCCTTAGTCTTTTCTTGATTCCGCAGTATTGTTGGATCGAAGCGGCTCGGACCGACATTACTCGTACGCTTACGAGAGACTGTTTTCATCGCTACGAGTAACTCGTTGCTCAAAGATGACCGGCGAGTGTTGGTTTCTCCAACTTTAGTTGAATTGGATTTGACCGAGGAGGTCCTTGGATGAGGTTAAATAGCAATTCATATATCTCCGTTGTGGTGTTTGCGTAAGTAAGATGCGATCCTACTAGATACCCATGGTCACCACGTAAAACATACAACAACAATTAGAGGATGTCTAACTTGTTTTTGCAGGGTATGCTTGTGATGTGATATGGCCAACAATGTGATGTGATATATTTGATGTATGAGATGATCATGTTGTAATAGTAAATATCGACTTGCACGTCGATGGTATGGCAACCGGCAGGAGCCATAGGTTTGTCTTTAAACTAACGTTTGTGCTTGCAGATGCGTTTACTATATTGCTAGGACGTAGCTTTAGTAGTAATAGCATGAGTAGCACAACAACCCCAATGGCGACACGTTGATGGAGATCATGGTGTGACGTCGGTGACAAGAAGATCGTGCCGGTGCTTTGGTGATGGAGATCAAGAAGCACATGATGATGGCCATATCATGTCACTTATGAATTGCATGTGATGTTAATCCTTTATGCCCCTTATCTTGCTTAGAACGACGGTAGCATTATGAGGTGATCTCTCACTAAAATTTCAAGACAAAATTGTGTTCTCCCCGACTGTGCACCATTGCGACAGTTCTTCGTTTTGAGACACCACATGATGATCGGGTGTGATAGACTCAACGTTCACATACAACGGGTGCAAAACAGTTGCACACGCGGAACACTCGGGTTATTCTTGACGAGCCTAGCATGTGCAGAAAGGGCCTCGGAACACATGAGACCGAAAGGTCGAGAATGAATCGTATAGTTGATATGATTAGCATAGAGATGCTTACCACTGAAACTATTCTCGACTCACGTGATGATCGGACTTGAGATAGTGGATTTGCATCATGTACCACTCAAATGACTAGAGAGATGTACTTTTTGAGTGGGAGTTCTTAAGTAATATGATTAATTGAACTAATTGCCATGAACATAGTCTAATGGTCTTTGCGAATTACGATGTAGCTTGCGCTATAGCTCTACTGTTTTTATATGTTCCTAGAGAAAATTTAGTTGAAAATTGATAGTAGCTAACTTTGCAGACTGAGTCTGTAAAACCGAGGATTGTCCTCGTTGCTGCACAGAAGGCTTATGTCCTTAATGCACCACTCGGTGTGCTGCACCTCGAGTGTCGTCTGTAGATGTTGTGAACATCCGACATACACGTTTCTGATGAGTACACGATAGTTCAGTACAAAATACTTAATGGCTTTGAAGCAAGGCGCCGAAGACGTTTTGAAACGTCACGGAACATAAGAGATGTTCTAAAGAGATGAAATTGTGATTTCATGCTTGTGCCCTTGTTAAGAGGTATGAGACCTCCGACAAGATTCTTTGTCCATGAAGTAGAGGAGAAAAGCTCAATCATTGAGCGTGTGCTCAGATTATCTGGGTACGACAATCGCTTGAGTCAAGTGGGAGTTGATCTTCCAGATAAGATAGTGATGGTTCTCCAAAGTCACTGCCACCAAGCTGTGAGAGCTTCGTGATGAACTGTAATATATCAAGGATAGATACAATGATCCTTGAGCGATTCGCGATGTTTGACACTGCGAAAGTAGAAATCAAGAAGGAGCATCAATAGTTGATGCTTGGTAAAACCACTAAGTTTCGAGAAAGGCAAGGGCTAGAAGGGATACTTCGTGAAACGGCAAAGCAGTTGCTGCACTAATGAAGAGACCCCAGATTAAACCCAAGCCCGGGACTAAGTGCTTCTGCTATGAGGGGAACGGTCACTGAGGCGGAGCAACTCTAGATACTTGGTAGATAAGAAGGCTGGCAAAAGTCAAAAGAAGTATATTTGATATACGTGATGTTGATGTGTACTTTACTAGTACTCCTAGTAGCACGAGGGTATTGGATACCGGTTCGGTTGCTAAGTGATTAGTAACACGAAATGAAAGGTATGGCATAAACGGAGACTAGCTAAAGGCGAGGTGACGATACGTGTTGGAAGTGTTTCCAAGGTTGATATGATCAAACGTCACACACTCCCTCTACCATCGGGATTGGTGTTAAACCTAAATAATTGTTATTTGGTGCTTGCGTTAAGCATGAACATGATTGGATCATGTTTATTGCAATACGATTATTCATTTAAAGAGAATAATGGTTACTCTAGTTGCTTGAATAATCACCTTCAATGGTTTATTGAATCTCGATCGTAGTGTTACACATGTTCATGATATTGGTGCCAAAAGATACGAGGTAATGATGATAGTACCACTTACTTGTGGCACTGCCGCTTGAGTCATGTTGGTATAAATTGCATGAAGAGGCTCCATGCTGATGCATCTTTATACTCACTTGATTTTGAATCACTAGTGACACACAAATCATACCACATGAGCAAGGCCTTGTTTTCATTGAGATGAAACAAGATAGTAACTTGTTGGAAGTGATACATTTTGATGTATGCAGTCCAATGGGTGCTGAGGCACGCAGTGGATATCATTATGTTCTTACTTCAATGAAGATTTGAGTAGATACAAGAGTATTTACTTAATGAATCACAAGTCTGAAATATTGAAAAGTTCAATTCTGTTTCGGAGTGAAGTTCGTCGTAACAAGAGGATAAACTGTCTATGATATGATCATAGAAATGAATATCTGAGTTACGAGTTTTGGTACGCAGTTAAGACAATGTGGAAATTGTTTTGCAGTTCATGCCACCTGGAACATCATAGTGTGATGATGTGTCTGAACGTCATAGCCACACACTATTTGGTATGGTGCATGCTATGATGTCTCTTATTGAATTACCACTATCTCTTATGGGTTATGCATTAGAGACAACCGCATTCACTTTAAATAGGGCACCGCGTATTTCCGTTGAGATGACACATTATAGACTGAGGTTTAGAGAAATCTAAACTGTCGGTTCTTGAAAGTTTGGGGCTTCAACACTTATGTGGAAAAGTTTCAGTCTGATAAGCTCGAACCCAAAGCGGATAAATGCATCTTCATAGGATATCCAAAACAGTTGGGTACATCTCCTATATCAGATCTGAAAGCAAAGTGTTTGTTTCTAGAAACGGATCCTTTCTCGAGGAAAGGTTTCTCTCGAAAGAATTGAGTGGGAGGGTGGTAGAACTTGATGAGGTTATTGAACCATCACTTCAACTAGTGTGTAGCAGGGCGCAGGAAGTTGTTCCCGTGGCGCCTACACCAATTGAATGAAAGCTGATGATGGTGATCATCGAGCATCGGATCTAGTTACTACAAGCCTCGTAGGTTGACAAGGTCGCGTACTACTGCAGAGTGGTATGGTAACCCTGTCTTGGAGGTCATGTTGTTGAGCAACAGTGAACCTACGAGTTATGGAGAAAGCAATGGTGGGCCCGGATTCCGACAAATGGCTGGAAGCCATGAAATCCGAGAGAGGATCCATGTATGAAAACAAAGTGTAGACTTTGGAAGAACTACTTGATGGTCATAGGACTATTGAGTAAAGATGGATCTTTAAAAGGAAGACAGATGATGATGGTGATAAGTCACTATTAAGAAAAGCTCGACTTGTCTCAAAGATGTTTCCGACAAGATCAAACAGTTGACTATGATGAGACTTTCTCACTCGTAGCGATGCTAAAAGTCTGTTAGAATTATGTTAGTAGTTGCTGCATTATTTATGAAATATTGCACATAGGATGTCAACACATTGTTTCCTCGACGGTTTCCTTGAGCAAACATTGTATGTGATACAACAAGGAGGTTTTGTCGATCCTAAAGATACTAGCAAGTATGCAAGCTCCAGCGATCCTTCAATGGACGGGTGCAAGCATCTCGGAGTTGGAATATACACTTTGATGAGATGATCAAAGATTTTGGGTTTGTACAAGGTTTATGAGAAACTTGTATTTCCAAAGAAGTGAGTGGGAGCACTATAGAATTTCTGATAAGTATATGTGGTTGACATATTGTGGATCAGAAGTAATGTAGAATTTCTGTAAAGCATACAAGGTTGTTTGAAAGGAGTTTTCAAAGGAATACTTGGATTGTGCTACTTGAACGTTGAGCATCAAAGATCTATGGAGATAGATCGAAAGCGCTTAATAGAAGTTTCAACAAGATGCATGCCTTGACAAGTTTTTGAAGGAGTTCAAAATAAATCAGCAAAGAAGGAGTTCATGGTTGCGTTGTAAGGTGTGAATTTGAGTAAGACTCAAAACCCGACCCCGGCAGAATAAAGAGAATAGACGAAGGTCGTCTTCTATGCCTTGGTCGTAGAATCTGAAGTATGCCATGCTGGGTATCGCACCTGATGTGTGCCTTGACTCAAAGTCTGTTGAGAGGTACAGAGAGTGATCCATGATTGAATCACTAGCAGCGGTCAAAATTTATCCTTAGTAACTGATGGTCAAAGGAAATTTTCTCGATTATGGAGGTGGTTAAAGAGTTCGTCGTAAAGGGTTACTTCGATGCAAGCTTTGACACTAATCCGAATAACTATGAGTAGTGAAACGGATTCGTATAGTAGAGTAGATATTTGGAGTATTTCCGAATAGCACATAGTAGCAGCATCTATAAGATGACATAAAGATTTGTAAAGAACACACGGATCTGAAAGTTTCAGAACCGTTGACTAAAACCTCTCTCACGAGCAAGACGTGATCAGACCCCATAACTATATGGGTGTTGGATTCGTTGGAATCACATGGTGATGTGAACTAGATTATTGACTCTAGTGCAAGTGGGAGACTGTTGGAAATATGCCCTAGAGGCAATAATAAATTAGTTATTATTATATTTCTTTGTTCATGATAATCGTTTATTATCCATGCTATAATTGTATTGATTGGAAACACAGTGCATGTGTGGATACATAAACAAAACACTGTCCCTAGTAAGCCTCTAGTTGACTAGCTCGTTGATCCAAGATGGTCAAGGTTTCCTGACCATAGGCAAGTGTTGTCACTTGATAACGGGATCACATCATTAGGAGAATCATGTGATGGACTAGACCCAAACTAATAGACGTAGCATGTTGATCGTGTCATTTTGTTGCTACTGTTTTCTGCGTGTCAAGTATTTGTTCCTATGACCATGAGATCATATAACTCACTAACACCGGAGGAATGCTTTGTGTGTATCAAACGTTGCAACGTAACTGGGTGACTATAAAGATGCTCTACAGGTATCTCAGAAGGTGTTCGTTGAGTTAGTATGGATCAAGACTGGGATTTGTCACTCCGTGTGACGGAGAGGTATCTCGGGGCCCACTCGGTAATACAACATCACACACAAGCCTTGCAAGCATTGTGACTTAGTGTAAGTTGCGGGATCTTGTATTACAGAACGATTAAAGAGACTTGCCGGTAAACGAGATTGAAATAGGTATGCGGATACTGACGATCGAATCTCGGGCAAGTAGCATACCGAAGGACAAAAGGAATGACATACGGGATTATATGAATCCTTGGCACTGAGGTTCAAACGATAAGATCTTCGTAGAATATGTAGGATCCAATATGGGCATCCAGGTCCCGCTATTGGATATTGACCGAGGAGTCACTCGGGTCATGTCTACATAGTTCTCGAGCCCGAAGGGTCTGCACACTTAAGGTTCGACGTTGTTTTATGCGTATTTGAGTTATATGGTTGGTTACCGAATGTTGTTCGGAGTCCCGGATGAGATCACGGACGTCACGAGGGTTTCCGGAATGGTCCAGGAACGAAGATTGATATATAGGATGACCCGGAAGGTTTTCGTGCATTACCGGAAAAGTTTCGGGCTCATCGGTAGTGTACTGGGAGTGCCGGGAGGGGTGCCGGGGACCATCGGGAGGGGTGTCACGCCCCAAGGGGTCTCATGGGCTATGGGAAGAGATAAACCAGCCCCTAGTGGACTGGAATAAGTTCCCACTAAGGCCCATAAGGTTTGAGAAGGAAAAAACACAAGGTGGAAAGAGTTTCCAAGTGGGAAGGTGGAATCCTACTCCAAGTAGGATTGGAGTAGGACTCCTCCACCTCCAATTTCGGCCAAACCTTTAGGTTTTGAGGCTGCCTCCTCCCCTCCCTCCCTCCTATATATAGTGGGGTTTTAGGGCTGATTTGAGACAACTTTTGCCACGGCAGCCCGACCACATACCTCCACGGTTTTACCTCTAGATCGCATTTTTGCGGAGCTCGGGCGGAGCCCTGCTGAGATTAGATCACCACCAACCTCCGTAGCGCCGTCACGCTGCCGGAGAACTCATCGACCTCTCCGTCTCTCTTGATGGATCAAGAAGGCCGAGATCATCGTCGAGCTGTACGTGTGCTGAACGCGGAGGTGCCGTCCATTCGGCACTAGATCGGAGCGGATCGTGGGACGGATCGCGGGACGGTTCGTGGGACGGTTCGCGGGGCAGATCGAGGGATGTGAGGACGTTCCACTACAGCAACCACGTTTCTTAACGCTTCTGCTGTGCGATCTACAAGGGTACCTAGATCGGAAATCCCCTCTCGTAGATGGACATCACCATGATAGGTCTTCGTGCGCGTAGGAAATTTTTTGTTTCCCATGCGACGTCCCCCAACAGTCTGGGGGTTAGACATGGTTTGCCCCTTTAAGATGTCGTCCAACAAAAAAACTCATCTGCTGGTGGCGGTTGATAAGTTTACCAAGTGGGTCGAAGCAGAACCTGTTGGTGCTTGTGATGCGGAGACAACGGTCAAATTCTTGAAAAAGTTGATCTTCCGGTTCGGATATCCGCACAGAATTATTACTAATAATGGTACTAACCTATCACAAGGGGCGATGCAGGAGTTTTGCCATCGTGAGCACATCCGGCTTGATGTCTCTGCAATGGCTCATCCACAATCTATTGGGCAGGCCGAATGGGCGAATCAGGAAGTGTTGCGAGGAATTAAACCCCGACTCATGGTTCCCTTGGAACGCACCCCAGGGTGTTGGGTTGAGGAGTTGCCTTTAGTATTATGGAGCATCCGGACCACCCCAAACCGTTCTACGGGTTTTACTCCCTTTTTCCTGGTATATGGAGCAGAAGTTGTTCTTCCCACTGACATTAGGCATGACTCGCCCAGAGTTGCCGCTTATGGGGAACAGGACAACGAGTTGGCGCGTCAAGATTCTTTGGACGCTTTGGAGCAAGCACGCGATTTGGCTGCCGCCCGATTGACAATTTATCACTAGGACTTGCGGCGTTACCACAGCCGCCGGGTCAAGAGCCGAACCTTTCAGGAGGTCGACTTAGTGCTTCGATTGATACAAGATCGCACTGGCATGCATAAGTTATCACCACCATGGGAAGGACCGTTTATCGTCAGCAAAAGCCTTCGCAACGGGTCGTACTATCTGGTGGATCTGTGGCCTGATCGGCCAACCACGGAGGCTGAGTCAACTCGCCCCTGGAACATAGCCCACTTGCGGCCTTATTACACTTGAGCTATTAGCTTTTCTTTTTGTAAGTCTTTTCATTTTTATGAAGCAATAAAATTGATGCCTCCAAGCTCGGGGGCTTTCCTGCTATTTCATCTTATTGAAAGTATGGATCTTTTATTTTGCTCTTCAGCAAGTCGCCCAAGCATGGACGCTGTCTATACCAAAGAGCTTAAGTCGCCATGATGCACTTATTACAAAACTGGGTATCGATAAGCCAAAGAGGATCAAAGTCGCTACAAGCGCGCGATTCAAACATAGGCGCCTTATATGATTGTGTGGATTAGGCCGGCTTACTTGAGGGCAATTTGTTCTCAAGTCGTTTTGTGGTAATAGCGTATATGCTTCTACAATCCTATGACCGGTCTTTCCTTTAATCATAGGTCACTTGGGGGCTTCCTCTCACTGAGATCAGCCTTACTACCCATTTGACCTGCGAAAAATTACTGCATTACAAATGGTTATACTGGACTGTGTGTTGGCCGAATCGCCACATGGACCCATGAACTCTTGGTGAGTTACTCCGCTTTATGGACCCTGAACTCGCCTTGGTTAAAACATGTCTGGTACCGGCTAGCGCCCCACATGGAAAATAGAGAAACCATTGGTTCACTGAACCCGCTTCACTGAAGCCTGACTCGTGCCTGATCAGCCGGTCTAAATACTAGAGCTTTTTTTACAAAAGTCTCCCTCGGGTAGCAATTGAGTTTATATAACTCGTCCTATCCTGTCGCGACCTGATGAGCTGACGAAATCCTTATTTTTTACCTTCCTCGCACTGCCACAAGGTTTTTCAGATTTTTCCGACTCACCTTAACATCTTGAGTCGGTTATTATTTATTATCATCCATTAGTCACTGAGATGGTTTGATGTATGTTTTTAAGCCTAACAGGTTGATGATTAAAATCATTATTGCCACGGCGGGTCAAGCATCATAAAACACCTTGAGGGCGGGTCAAGCACTTTAAGGCGCCCTAAGGGCGACACAAGGGTTTTAAAGATATGACAGAAGCGGGTTGTTTTCTATGAAAGACTTATTACATGGCTTTGATGGCCAAATCCATGAAGGATTATTCTGCTGGTGTCTCCGGGTCAGCCTGCTTTGAGCTCTGATCGACTTCAATTTGCAGTGGCCTAATACCCAGTTACACTTGGATAAAGCGGCAAACTCATCTTCATCGTTCAACACTGATGAGAGATCCACCTCCAAATCAAAAGGGTTCTTGGGTCGACGCGGAGTCAAGATGGTTGTCACAAAGGTTGGCGGATTAACTTTGTTGTTCTTGTCGTCATAGGCGGCTTGATACTTTGATAAATCCAAGCTCGTTGCAAGCTGAGTCGCCGCCAAGCGGGATTCTTTGACAACGTGCTAGTAATCCTCTTGAGAAAATTCTGACCCGTCGTCCTTGAGCTGGGGAAAGCCTGCCGCTACTTCTTCGGGTTTTAATTCTGGAGCATACGCCAGACATCGACTCAACGTAGTCAGAGCCCCTTTTCGGGCAGCTGACCGGGTTAGCTCACCGATCTGAGGCGGAAGAGTAGATAAGCAGCCAAGCATCTTTTTGATTGATGTTATGGGTTCCTTGGCACCCATCACTGCTTTCACGGTCAGCATGCTTCCGGTATAAAGTTGCTCTCTTAAGTGTAAATCGCCTTCAGCATCAGGACGCAGTCATTCTAAAGGTTGGCGGCTCTTGGACCTATATAAGGGGTAATAATGGTTAGTAACTTCTTCAAGTTAAAATATTTATTTACAAAAGTGCAAGGTCAGGGTCTTGTTTTTACCAAAGACAGCTTGTGCCATGTTAGAGATATGTTGCTTTAAGCCGGCCAGTTCTTGTTGCACGGTGTCCAATTTAGCTTCAGCTTTTTCTGCTCGCTTTACCATGGCATCTTGATCAGCTTGAGACTTCTTTAAGGAGGCTTTCAGCTTCTCCATCTTAGATAAGATTGTTTGATATTTTTCTTCTGATTTTGCCCGTGCATCTTACTGATCGGCTAAATTTTTATTTAAATCGCCAAATGGTGAGTCAGCTTGGGCAAGAGATTCCTGTCAAAATATGTTATCAAGGGGCAAGTCTTAGAATTATTGCAGGCAACATCCCTGACACTTGGGGGCTAATGTATAATTTTTAGACGAAATTATACAATATTAAGACCCGACTCATCTTTTCGCAGATGACCCGGCCCTTGGGGGATACAGGTCGAAAGTTTCTTCAAATTATCAAGACCGGGCTCATCTTTTCACAGATGACCCGGCCCTTGGGGGATACAAGTCGAAAGTTTTCTTAAAATTATCAAGAACCGGCTCATCTTTTCACAGATGACCCGGCCCTTGGGGGATACAGGTCGAAAGTTTTCTTCTACTATCAAGACCCGGCTCATCTTTTCACAGATGACCTGACCCTTGGGGGTTAATGAGGATAAATAGTATGCAGTAAGGCGTACCTCATGTCTGTTTTTCATCATGAGGAGCAGACTTTTTTCCATTTCGTAACTCGCCTCCAGGCGACTTGCAAAGCCGGAGCAAATTTCTCTGAATTCAAGATTTTCATAGTGGGAGAGCTTAGCCTTGGAGAGTTCATACTCAATAGAAGGTTGAGCTGATGATGTTACATGCTTCGACAAAACTGCTGAGGCCGGCTTAGAAAAGCGAGTGCCAGTGATGAACATAACATCTGGATCTTCTGCCGTTTTCAACGGACTTGGCGGATTAGGTGTTTCCATGGTTTCCTTGGGCGAGTTCAGGAGGTCCACATGATCTTCAGGCTTATCTTTGGCCGGGTTATCCTGAATCGGCGCAGATTTTTCAATAGGCTCCGAAGTTGTAATGGGAGTTGACCTGCCAGTTTTCCTCTTCTTCGCTTGTGCCCTAAAAGAAAAAGGGGGATGCACTTAAAAAACAGACATTACTATCATCAGTACAATGTAAGTATTATAAAGGACTTACCCTGGAACGCGGATCATCGGCGGAAGCGCTATCATCACTGAGTCGCCTGATGAAGGAGGAGAATTCTGCAAAAGTAACACCTCAAGATGTGAGCGAGTTATAAATATGATCCAAAAGGAAATGAAAAGAGATGTTATTAAAAAGGTACCTCATTTTGCCTCTTCTTGGTTTTCGTTGGTAAGCCAGACACCAAGTCTCCAGAATGACTCCGAGTTCTTCGATTGGAAGCATGTTGTGCTTTCTTCAAAAGGAAATTAGGATCCAAACAAGCATTTGGGTGAGAGAAGGGAACTTTCCCACAAATCTGCCTGGCCGGCTTAGGTGGAGGAGAAGATGAGTCAGAGGAAACAGAAATTACCTCTACGTAGTCTTCCTGGCTTTCATTGTCCTCGTTCTACACAAGAGATACGGAGGTGTAAACACAAAATTATAACAATGAATGGCGAGTTAGAGAAGATGGATTTTTTACTCTGAAAGTACGTCGCCGACTTGGGATTCGTCGGCGTCAGACGACTCAGTAACGGCATCTTTGCCTTTACCCTTGGATTTCTTCTTTGGGGGCGGCCTGGCTTGCTTTAGGGCCATCTTTTTCAGCCTCTTGGACCAGAATTTGTCGCCCTTCTGAAATGGCATTTTTATTATGAGAATCATAGCTCAAATAAGTCGGAAGGAATAAAGTAAAGGCGGATTAAGTTATTTACCTTTGGTGCCGGGTTGATCTTGCACAACGGCTTAAGACCTATTTGCCCGCACTTGGCCAAGGGCTGGCCGGTCAATTTCTTGATGATGGATACAATGTCGTTTTCTGTCAATGTTGTATGGAAGTAGCACTGGGATGGTCCAAAGTGCCATCAAACTCACACATTAATCCATCCCGGCGACTTAAGGGGAGGATGCGCCATTCAACCCAGCAGCGGATTAAGTCGACCCCAGTAAGGCCGTTGTTTGTCAGAGATCTTAACTCGGACAGTACTGGGATAAGATCTGACTCCTCTTCTTCGGTAAGCTTGTCTGGGAGTTTGAAGTTTGTTGGAAGGCGCTCCTCCCTATAGCCAAGGAGCTTGTTCTCACCCTCAGGAGAAGTTTCCTGGCAGTAAAACCAAGACTCGCCCCAGCCTTTGGGATGGCTTGGCATGGCGAGTGACGGGAATGGACTGTCCCTACGGCGTTGAACATTGACACCTCCAAGTTCCAAGCTAGGGCCGTTGGAAAATTCTGTCTGGCGATTCAAATGAAAGAACTACCACAACAAAGGAACTGAAGGTTCCATCCGCAAGTAGGCTTCACAGAACACTTGAAACTGACATAAATTGCTCATCGAGTTAGTCCCTAAGTCTTGGAGGCGGACATTCATAAAGGTCATTACATCTCTAAGGAATTTTGATCTAGGCGGCTTAAAACCCCGTTCGAGGTGCTCAACAAAAACAACTATTTCTCCTTCCTTAGGGTTGGGAATCTCTTCTCCCAACCCGGAACTCCAACCGATAACCTCTTTGGGGTCAAGATTCCCCGTCTTCATGCAGTTGTTGAGAAGAGTTTCATCGACTTTGGTCGGGAGCCAATCGGCTTTGAAAACGGCACCCATGCTACAAAGGGAGAAATTACGGGTAAATTAACTCGCCAAGCGCCTACTAAATGGTTAAAAGATCCATTGACTCGCCAAACATTTGTCAGGTGATGAAGGGAGTTTGTTGACTCGCCAACAAAGGGCTGGGTCAGAGTACCAGGGCGATTTATGAATTTCCTACTACTTAAGAGAGATGGTTCAGGGCTTCAGAGGTGTTCGCTAAAATGGTGAAGTATGGATCTACAAACAGGTTTCATAAGACATGCAGTAACATATAGATCTACGGAGCAAGCAAAAATAAATGAGAAAAGCCTGGATAAGGAAGAACAGCCTATGGCTAGGATGAAAACAGTGAAGCTGATCTAACGAAAACCTTTCTAGATCTTCAAACCAAAGCTAGTCAACTAAGGGTATGGAAGATGCTACTGTGCCTACTGTTGTCATCATAAACTAACCAACGACTATGGAGGCGTTCAAGGTCTTCTAGGAAACCGGCGGACATGAACTTCGAGGAACTAAAAGATCTGCCTCTAATGGCGGGAAGCTGACCTGGTGACAGCGACTGGAGGTGACCGAGGAAGATCCGCGGCGAAGTGTGACGCGTTCAACGAACGTCGGGATGTGTCAGATACGGCGATCGGAGATGGAGGAGTTCGGGCGGCGACGAAGCTCTCGGTGCGGTGGCGAGGAAGAAGAGGACGACAAGACGGGTAGGTGGAAATGTGCCATGTCTCCTCCCCCCACCTATTTATTAGGTCAGGCGCTGGAAACGAGGCGCCACGAGCGGGAACTGCCAAAAAGATTCGCCATGATGGCGCCCAAAATTTTCGGGATATCAGTGCCGAAGGATCCGTTGGGGATTATGTCATTATCTCTTCCGTGATTAAAGGGATAAGAAGATGCCAACAAAAAGTGGTTCGGCAACTTGGGTATCTCCGCAACAGATGGCGGTTTAAAAGCTTGGTGCATAAAAGGAGTGGAAAGAGTCGCCCTTAACTGGGTGAGGATATTGGTGTGAACAAATTCAAGTCAATCTAGGGCCCAATGTTGGGGATATTATCTGTTGGGTAACCCGCCCTAGTTGGGCCGGGTCAACAAGCTGGCGACTCATCCTCAAGTGATTCCGGCTTGGGCCCGGTGGGGCCGTAAGCTGGATGGCGGTTCAAGCTCTTTGGGAAGAATCAATCGTTGGGAAGATCTCCAAGTCTTGGAAAGATGGCGACTTAGAGATAGAAAGAACCACGATTTGTGTAAAGGCAAGGATTCTTGTAAACCCTAAGGGCTCGACCTGTATATAAAGGCGAGTCCCATGGAAGGAGAGGGCAGGTTAGAAATCATTGAGTGCTAGGTCACGCAAGTTACGCCCTCCTTGTAATCGAAACACCATCAATACAAACACAAAGCTGGACGTAGGCCTTTACCTCCTTACGAGCGGCCGAAGCTGGGTAATCTCTGCCTCACTTCCGATCAACCCCTTTGAGTTGCCACCAAGGTGCGATGGCTCCAACACTAAGTCCTTTCACGAGGACATCTGCCGTGACAAAACCACGACAGTGCGCTTTCGCCTTCGGGAAACGGGTCCGGCCGGGGGTTGCCTCCACTCATGGGGCTGGGCTCGGCTCATGGGAGGCTGTCCAGGGGCCCTGCTGGTCAGGTCCTTCCCCAACCTCCTACTCGCACTCAGGGAGGAGGAGGACGCCGATCGGGCCGATGCTTGCCCTGGGGCTCCGGCCAGCTCCGGCAGCGCCCCGGCCACCGGCGCCCTCGGGACGATGTGTGGCGTCCTCCTGACGCATCTCCTTCGCCAGGGAGCGACCAGGGAGTGGGGGCCTCCGCTGTGGCAGAGGGCGGCGACGATGTCCATGGGGAGCGGTGCTACGACCACCAGGAGGGAAGAGGATGGAGGGGGAGGGGCCGTGGTGGTCCACTGTGGACCAGAGAGGGAGGGAGGAGGTGCCTGCACGAGGCTGGACGTGAGCATGGCCGAAAGCGTCCATGGTGGCCATGGAAGGAGGAGGAAGCTTGGCAGGAGAGGGGGCTCAAGGGGGAGCTCTGTAGGGCACTAGGGAGATGGGGAGAGATGCAGGGGCAGCAACGGCTCGAGGGAGATGAGTTAAGAGAGGGGGAGGGAGAGAGAGCTCGGGAGCTCTCGGGAACTCCTTGTGCATGGCGGCCACGCGCCCCAGGTGAAGTGTGGAGGCTAGTTAGCGTCGAAAATGGCTTGGACCAGTAAAGGGGAGGTCCCATGGCATGCTTACACAGGTTGCAATGGCTGGATACGGCGTGGAAGATGAAGACAAGGTGCAGAGCACAGTTTCTGCACGCCAGGGAGATGGTCACCATGGCCACTCATGTCTACAGTAGCCTTTTGACCAGTCAAGGATGTCCTACAGGTAGGGCACACATGCAGGAAGGAGACTCTTGAATTTGGTTGCATCTGGAGCTGGTTAGGTGGGGTTTTGACTAGGGTTTAGTTTGCAGCAGCAAACTTAAGGCTAGGATTGATGGTACTCAATGGAGTGATCTCATGATGGGACTTTGTCTAGCATGCTTGGCTATGCAAGGACTAAAACACTACCAAGTTTGACCTCAAGCAGAGGAGGGTAGCTAGTACTTGTTGTTCAAAGCTACTTTTCAGCCAGAAATCAACTTGTAGATGTGCTGCTCATTTTCCCCACATGAGCATACCATATCTTGGTTTGGAATGATGCCCTGGGATGCTAGGGACCTTCTGGAAAGAGGTGGGGGCATTAACTTAAGCAGAGTTGGGGCAAGAGGGGTAAAAATGGTGATCCAAGGGTAAAAATGAGAAGTAGTTACATGGAGCCTCTCTCCAATAATTGATCAGAGGTCATGGCAATGCTACTCGAGGTAAAATGTAACTATATAGAGTTGTGGTAGAAATTTGAGATCAAGGGTAAAAGTGGAAGGGGTCAAAGGAGCCAATTTGGTGAGTGCACACAAGGTGTTTGATGAGTGTCAGAGCTACCAAATGGACTTCAATTGATATGAAACTTAACATTATCAAATAATAGATGAAAATAAGCTTGGACACCAAATTTGGGATTTGGTGGAGAAGGTTTCCGATATAGACTTGGAAACCCCACGAAATGGGTAGAATTGGCCTTGTGCTTACGAAACTATTCAAATTAATTCCCACAAATCCAATATTTGCCGTGGGGGCATTATTTGAGCATTAAAGCATGCCCAAAAAGTTTGGAATCAATTGGAGAAACTTTATAATGTAAAGTTTCCCAAAGTCACAAATCAACAAAGAGGGTTTTGAGGGGCTTGGGCCAAGTTCTTCTATTCTGCTTGATGCACCACTTGGTGTGGATGCATTATTGGAGTATCAGAACATGTTTACCAAATTTTAGCACACTTGGAGATACTTGGCAATGTAGAGTTGCTCAAATTTGGATCTGGACAGATAGGGTTTTAGAATAATTAAGTGAATCAAATCAACTTGTGTTGAGATGAAACTTGGCAAGGCCATCACATATATCATATATGACATGCTAGATTTTCACTGGAATTTATTGAGAATGTTTTTTATAGAAATATTCCAAAAGCTTGAAATAGGCAGGAAGGGTTTTCATGGGGTTTGCCCAATATTTTGAACATGACCATGTGTTGAAACTCATATATATGGAATATATATGTCCATTGAGTTTCCCTAAATTTTCTTAAATATTTTGAAAGCAATAAAAATAACTTTCCTTCATAAGATACCATTTCTTGCCTCACAAGAAGGCATTTAAATAAAATAGTAAAATAATAATATTGTGGTTTTCGGAAGCCATTTTGATAATGGGTTTTAAATAAAATAATTGGTGAAGAATAAATTTCCTAATTTGAGGACTTGTAGTACAAATCCCATCTGAGGGGTTTTGAAAGCTTAATTCAAAGAAATGCTTTTTGGTGAAAATAATATTTGGTAAAAATAGTTTTTTGTACTACACACATGGCATGATCATTAGGCAAGGGTTTTGGGGCTAAGGAGGTGAGTTTGGAGAGTAACAGGAATTATTGAGAATCAAACACATGCATACAAGCAAGGAAGCAAGAAATAATCACTTCAAGCATCACAAGCATTCACAAATTTTTAATTGGTCCTAATTTTGGAATAAGTTAATTTAGTCAGGAAACTTAAAAACAGGGTGTTACAACCCGGTGAAGGACCGAAGCCAAAGAGGGAAATAAAACCAATCGAGCTCGGCACCGGACAAATTGTGGTCATGGCAATGCAGCCCACAAAATTAGAGCCAACGACGCCGGAGTCAGCGCGCATGTGTTATGTCAATAAACAAGGATGCATCCTCAAGGAAACAACCAACATAAACGACGAAAAGTTAAAGAAGATACCACATATGGAGAACACGCTTCTAACGAAGTTGCACAATAGGTTCTTGTTCCCCGGGCGGAATGCAAGTAAACTTCCTTGGGATGACGAACCCATGACAAAGATAAACAACAAGGCAATGGTGACGTTCACCAACGCCTTGTCCACCTGGAAAGTAAGGGTGAAAAATCGATTCTGAAGAATGAACCATGGTCCAAGATTCATGCTGACAATCCGTCACTAGTGAAAGAGGACTTCAAGAAATTCAAGGAGACTTGCACTACAGAAGAAGCACAGAAAACGAAGGAGCTATAGGCCAGGAACGAAGAAGCTATGGTTACGAGGGGAAGAGGCATGTATGGGCCAAGGAGGACGCCGAACGTGAAAGTCATGGAATCCCAGACCCCTTGGCGGATTTCACAGACCCGCAGCAGAGTGACTGGATCAGGGCCCAACACAAGTGGGACCCCGTCAATAAGGTCTTTTCCAGAGACCCGAACACAAGAGAGTTCATGAGACTACTACTAATTGTTCTATTACCACCTTATATTAATTATCTTCCAATCATTTCGACAACAAGTTTTGTCACATTTATAAACCATCCACGTTTCTTTTGCAGAAAGAGTAGCACCAAAAGGCGGCCGAAAGCGACGAGTCATCTCAGTCATCGGTGAGGCCCAAGTGGGACAACCCGTTCAACCGGGCCCTGAACATAGTTAAAAATGTCTCGATGGACAAACCACTGTCTTATGGATGTGTGTACGACGTCGGAGATGGTGCCTCGTGGATGAAGTGCTACCACGAGAAGCCGGAGGAAAAAAGGAGAGACGACAACTTTCTCAACATACCATCGACAAGAAGGTCGCACAAGCGGTTGATAAGAGCAAAGTTGAGACCAAAGAAGAGCTAGCCAAGGTAATCGATGATAAGATCAATGCAGCTGTGGCAGCTTCCTTGGGCCAATTGGTTCCGACAGTTTTTGAGTTTGTGAGGAGGAATCCAAAAAAAATGGCCAGAGGACTTTCCCCTTCTCAACTTTTTCGGGAGCAATTCGGCGAACATCGCACCACTAGCACCTTCACATGCTCTCGTACCTGGTCTCGCTCTGGTTCATAGCAGCCCGTCCTCCGTCTCTAGCATGCTCGGCGAGGCTTCGTATTTGGCTGAGCTTGACACCATCACGGTAATTACGCGTCATAACTCTTCACCAACATGTCTATATAGTCTTCCATTTCAGTTGCCTTTTGGATGTCTGACATCGTAGTCATGTCTTCGCAGGCTGACGAAACCCCGTGCAGCCTACTGTACGATGTCAACGGACAGAAGGTGTACGTGGTAAAGGCAACGACATGACCCTAGCTAGTATATCAATACCAGTTATGACGATGCTCGGGAGTATGACTCAGGCTGTGAGCATGGAGATGACTTGATGATGACTAAATTGCCGGAGCCGCAACGTCCTACGGGTGATTGCAAAAAGTATCTCTTCATGCAATCCTCGCAGGAGACGCCTCCATATGTCGCTTCTACCCTGCAAGAACAACACGGGGGCGTTCGCTGGTAATTAGCCCGCCGACACTCTGAGTGGTGGTTAGGGAAGGTATGGCGGGCTCACTACTGCCACCCGCTAAGAAGCGAAGGAGGAGACCGAAGAAGAAAGGATCTAAAGGCGCCAGAGCTGCTTCAAGCATCTAGTCGCCTCTAAGGCCCCGGGAGGTAGATAAAATACCTGTCGTAGGTGCAGATCGTTTCCATGTCGCTGGGAACCCGATCCTACGTCAGAAAGAGCTAGAGAACATACAGAATAATGATCTAAGGAGACTTCATGATGATGTTATGGCCATAGAGAGAAGACTTCTCAGCATGGAAAAACCAGGATACCCGCTTTACCCGGCTCAGGTTCCGGGTGCGATGTCATACGTCAACAGATGGCTCGCGGATAAGTTCATCCTGCGATTTGACTACATCTACGACATGTTACACATGACCAAGCTGGATTTTCAGTTCATCCGTCTGTATGCGCTGTATCTCAACTACATCATCAGGCGCGAGAACATACAATATATCTGCATCGCACACCCGTACTATATGCACGAGAGCTTCTTGGCAGTCTGCAAAGAGCACCGTGACTATGTGAGCAAGTACATTAGTGATTTCATGATCGCTAATAGAAACGATTCTCCTACCTTATCATCCCACGTAAGTCATCCGCAGATATCCTTTCGTAAGTTTCGATCATTCATTTGCAAGCATTGAGGCTAATTTGAGGTGTACCTATTTTGCGTAGCGGGGGGGATCCTCATCTGTCTGTACCAACAATACTCCCATGCTCTTTACTTGGACTCGTCGAAGAACATCGAGAAAAAGGATTGCACGCACATAAAGAGTGTTCTTGATAGTGCATTGATCTCCTTCAACCTTACTGTAACAGGCCGGGAACGACGCTCCAGAAGATTCCCCTTTTATTCTGTTGTCACCGTGTGATTTATTTGTTTGTCACACTCATCATCACATCATTCACATCATCTGCATTGCATTGGCACTCTGTTCCCGCCAGTTTTCAAAACCTGCATCCGTTAGTAGTTGACGGCTCTCTCCGTTATCGTTGTTGACCGATTCGAGACCAACCACACACGCACGCGCCTGCGACATCATTAAAATATTATTTTTAAAGGTGTGTATAAAATATTCTTGGATTGTGTTGAAACTTGGCGTGCGATCTAATTTTAATGTAGGTAGGCCACCTACCAAATTTCGTCGCAATCAGAGTCCGTTTGATAACCGAACGGTCCACCGTAGCGGCACCGTCATCGGATTATCGCTGGACGTTTTTTGATGTTTCAAGATATCGTGCCGGGCCGCAAACTCATCTATTATCTGAGCCCATCATGGTTACACAACCTAGCCTAGCCCATCCCCGCGTTCGGGGCCGTTCGATCACGATCGTGTGGTTGAAATCGGATGCCAAATCCCCAACCCTAGCTCCCATTCCTATTTAAGCACCCCTGCCTAATTTAGACAGCCAAACCACCCTACCTTGAAATCTGCACAACAATCTTTCAGCCGCTGCAGCCTCTTGATATGTTCCAAACGTATCTATAATTTCTTCTTGTTCCATGATCTTTTGGGTGACATTGTTATATGTTTTGCTACACTTTTATATCATTTTACACTTATTTGGACTAACCTACTAACTCAGTGCACCCAGTGCCAGTTTCTGTGCGTTGATGTCTATTTTGCACGGGCTTTTACCCAATTTTTTGAAGCCCGAAAAAACCCAGGAAAAATATATAAAAATCAGAGAAACAGAAGCTTCCGGATCACCGAAGAAGGGCCAGAGGGGGCCAGGGGCTGCCCAGGCGACCTGCTGGCATGACCAGGCCCTAGGGCACGCCACGAGGCCGCCTGGGTGGGCGCCACCTCCTCCGGTTCCCTCCTTTAGCCTATATTTAGAGTCCCGTGAGGAAACCCTTCCACGACTTCGAGAATCGCGAATTTCTCCATCGTTCCACCGCCGCAGCGCTTCCGAGATCGGGAGCGTCAGGAGACCTCTTCCCGGCACCCTGCCGGAGGAAGGATTGACCTTCGGGAGCTTCTCAACCGCCATGAACGCTTCCCGGACATGACGTGAATAGTACTTCTTGGACCATGGGTCCATGACCAGTAGCTATGTGATGTCTTCTCTCTAGTCATGTGCTTCAATGGTTAGTCCTTGTGAGCTTCCCTACATGATGAAGGCATCTATGTAATTCTCTTGATATTGCTATGCTCGGTTTGTTGGAATCCGATGGAGATTATGTTCAGATTGTTATGAGTTATACATTTTATTATCCTTTTATATTATGTTCCTTAGTGATTCATGCATGTTCTCCGTTGCCATTTATTGCTTTGGCCGAGTAGTAGATTGTAACTCCAAGAGGGAGCGTTATGCATGATTGTGGGGTCATGTCCCTCGATGTCTAGCTTGAGTGACACAAACATGACACTAGGGGATGTGTTGTTGCCACCAGGGAGAAAAAACGGTGCTTGTGACCACAGTTGCAAGGATTGTTTACCTTACGCATAGTTCGTTAATGCAGTTGTCTGTTGCTTTGAGTTTAAGCTTTGGTGGGGCTCGCAACTTAATACCGACGAGATGTTCTGGATAGATATCTCAAGGTGGATGATTAGTAAGTAGATGCTGATGAATAAATGGTCTACTTGTCTTGGCGTACTGCCCATTACTATTGAACCTCTAACTATCAAGTAGCATAATTAGCATTGCGGTGCGTTCATAATTCTGTCAATTACCCAACTATGATTTGTTTACCCAAGCATAGTTGTTTATCATCTTTTGGGAGAGAGACATCACTAGTGAACATCATGTGACTCCTGTCCATATCACCAGCATTGTTTACACCTCCGCCATTTACCCTTTTCATTTACTTTTTCGTTGCAATCACTATTACCTTCCCGCTTGTGTTTTGATCCTTTGCAAACTACAAGGCCGGAGAGATTGACAACCTCTCTGTACTCGTTGGAAGAAAAGTTATTTCTTGTGTGTGCAGGTCCATGTCTTCTGCTAGCGCCAGGGTGGAAGACATCTACTTTTTGGTCCTAGGAGTCCTTCTGGTTCGATAAACCTTACAGTCTCCGTGTAAGGGAAAACTTGCTACTGACTACATCTCAACCTTCCACTTGGGGTAACCAACGAGGAGTGAGAAGTATATACACCATCTCATCATCAAGCAAAGTTTTCTCGTGCCGTTGCCGGGGACTCCAGTCTTCAAGATAAGGGGAGTTGCACGCTATTATTTACCTTTGCTTTTCAATCTTGTTAGTTTGCTTTCTAGTTTTTTCTTTAGAGTCTTATACCAAAAATCACAAAAAAATATTTACTTTGCTTTGTCCAGTCAGTATGTCTAAATATTTTGCCTCTAGTGTTGCACCCGAAGGAGAGGTTCTCACCTTCAAACAAAGGGTTGGAGAAAGTTTGAAAGATGCTTGGTATAGAATTAAAATTCTCAAGATAGAGCCACCAAGAAGCAATCCACCACTATTCTGCTTAGAAATTTTTATGTTGGTATTACTTCTTGGCATATGTTTTTTCTAGACACAACAATAGGAGGGAATTTCTTGGAATCTCCCGTTGGGGAGGCTCTTAACGTTATGGAAAACCTTGTCGGAATCCCACTTATTGTTGACATAAAGGATGATATCACTTTATCTCATGTTATGAGTAAACTTGAGAAGATAGAGCTAGAGATTCCAAGCATGAGTAAAATTAATGAAGTAGATCGTAGGATTCAAGGGAACTTAAATAGACTTGATAGCTCCATGAACAAAATTTACCAAATTTTAGAGACCCTTAAATCCCATGATGTGGATCCTTCTAGGATTGATAAGATCGAGGATATTTTTGAAACTTTAGGAACTACTCTATCCTCCATCAAGACTAAAAAGGTAGAAACACCAGCAAGGAAGGGACCTAGGTTCGTTAATGTACCCAAGATTCCTCAACCGAAAATGAGTATACCTATTGCTAAGGGTGTTGAAACTGTGAAGACCTTGGAAGAGATACCTCTCTTAAATAGAATTAGAAACGAAATTCCAATTGGTCTTACTACCTTTGATTTTGCTCCTAGAAGTGTTGACACTAAGCCTCTCTTTGAGAGTCCTCTTACGACTAGTTGTATTATTAAAGAGCTCTTTGATGATCTTGATGAAGGTTCAGTTGATACAACTTGATCTTCTTGCATTATGCCTAGCTCAAAGGTATAAAAGAAAGCGCTTGTTGGGAGGCAACCCAATTTGTTTTTTACTTTCAGTTTCAGTGGTCTTGATGCTTGTTACTAGTGTAGCAACATCATTGTATCTTTAGTTTTAAGCTTTGTGCCAAGTTATAGCCTCCAATTGCAAGAAAGTTCAAAAATTATGACATGATGTCCAGAAACAGATTTTGTTTGCCTCGCGGAAAAATTCGCCAAAAATCACCAGATCATCTTTTTGATCTTAATTGTTTTGACAGCATGCTCTGTATAATTGTGTTTCTGGCATATGTTCTGAGTTTTTTGATTTGATTTGCAGAAGTGCCCGGAATAAATTATTTTCTACCTGTTGTTCTGTTTTTCACAGATTCTGCCATGTTTTGCGTTTCCATTGTTTTGCAAATCCTAAGCCTACTTTTTATTTGCAAAAACCTTTTGGCAATCATGAGAAGCAGTATCTTTTCTTCAAAATCTTTATTTCGAGCACGTAATGAATTATTTTATTAAGGGTACTAACCACTCTGATCAGCTTATGATGAGTTTCGTATGAAGGGAGTTTTCAAGTATGCGATGGGAGATGATGAAAGAAGATACAAGAGTGTCAAGCACTCAAGCTTGGGGATGCCCCCATGCACCCCAAGAAATAGTCAAGGAGACTCAAGCGTCTAATCTTGGGGATGCCCCCGTGCATCCCCTTCTTTATCAACAATCATCGGTTCGTCCATCTCCATACTATATTTTTATCACTTCATATGTTATGTGATATGCTTGGAGCGTCCCGCTATTTACTTTTTAGTTTGTTTTAGTTTTGCTTTCTGTTCATAACAATTCGGAACCTAGCCTACCTTGTTTGCGAGAGACACACGCTCCATTCCACTCTAGAACACAACATAGGTTTTCATGCTTATCTTTTTTGTGTGTTCTTCATCTTTCCATAGCTACTGTCATGCTTAGCTCTTAGTTTTCATGCTTATCTTTTTAAGAGATTTTATTTAGGTTGATTTTGGAACTCTCTTGAGTTATCATGCTTATCTTGTTTAGAGAGTTGACTTGTTGCACTGAGTTGTGTGTCTTGCATGAGTAGGTAATTAAGATTGCTATTTAAGTATAGTAGTAACTTGCAATAGTTTTGAGGTATTGATTTAAGTAATGTTTGGACTATTGGTGCCAAGAGCTTGAGCCTATTAGTGATAGGTGTCGTATTTTGGGAAATCCGTGTGTTTTTCAAGAACTAAAAATTACTTGAGAACTCTAGCTACTAAATTTATCGCTAACCTCTGAAGGTGTTGGGATATATAGAGTACCCTCACGTTACCATGAGTCGAGGATGCGCAAGGATAACCAAACCCCCAAACACTCCTCCTCGGGGTAATTTTCTCTTTGTGAATTTCCTAACTAGATGGAGAGTTACCGATAATAAGTGTATGAGTTCTTCAAACTAATGTGAGTATTCGATTGTTGGCACTTCCACCATCCATATTTTGCTAGCCTCTTCGGTACCATGCATTGCCCTTTCTCACATTGAGAGTTGGTGCAAACTCCGCCGAGGCATCCAAACCCATGACATGATACGCTGTGTCATACATAAGCTCATTATATCTTTCCTCAAAACAGCCACCATACCTACCTATTAAGGCATTTCCATAGCCTTTCCGAGATACATTGCCATGCAACATCCATCATCTCATGACTTGATCTTCATGTCATCCATGCTTTTGCTTGATCGTAGAGCCGCATGATAGTTGGGATTTGCCCCAATTATTGCTACATGACGTGCTAGTATCATTGCATATCCTACTACACTGGCACACACATACATTTGCATACATCATGATAGTTTTCACTTGTCTTTATGTTGAGTACTTCTTATAAAGTGTGATGATCTTCTTTTTATTCGTGTAAAACATAGAGTGTTGCCCTTAAGTGAGGAAAAGATACCAAAGAGGACAAACAAAAGATACCAAAGAGGACAAATGAGAGATAAAAATAAAGAGCAACAAAGGCCACAAAAAAATAAAAAAAGAGAAAAAGAAAAAGAAATAAAGAAATAAAAAGAGAGAAGGGGGCAACACTACTATTCCTTTTGAAGATCCACACTCATACTCCATTGCTACATTTGTACTACATAGAGATTATCATTCATGCATAACTATGCGGGGACCCTTACACTATAGAACTTGGTTTGCATATTCCAATGATGAGCCTCCTCAAATGAGCTCTAGGTCTTCATGAGCAAACAAGTTAGATGCACCCCCACTAGTTCCATTGGAGAGATTACCTTAGCTCGTATGTGCATCCATTACATGGCAATCCCTACTCCTCACATCATATCTATCATTTGGCTTTATCTCGCCTATGGTTGTCCTCATTGATGTGAGCCTTTCACACCTTTTTGTCTTCCTTCCCCAAAATTATTATATTTGCCGTCCTAAGTGCCAACATATCTTGCTTATGCTCATCCATTGCATGAGTGCTCGAAGTTGAAAGGGAGAGGATCATTTTGACTTGTGCGTGACTAGTGGTCTGGGGATGAGTCAAAATAAGATTCCGACGGAGACCAAGTGTGAAATTTTTGTAGATTGAGTTCTCAATTTTAAATATATTTTATGATCTCAACCCATCTCCCACTTCTTGCACGCAAACAACATTTAGAGACATTCAAGTCACGGACAGCGAGAGCTCTTGCACTTTTATGTTCTTACTTTGCTAAACTCAATACTAGATATAGACTCTTGCTTGTTATTGTCTTGAATTGAATTGCATATCTTACTTCCTTTAATTTGAAGTTCTTATATGTGTGTTAGCATGTCACCACAGAAATTATTGTGTTATCATTTATCTACTCGAGGACGACAGAAATTAAGCTTGGGGATGTTCATACGTACCAAACGTATCTATAATTTCTGCTTGTTCCATGATCTTTTGGGTGACATTATTATATGTTTTGCTACACTTTTATATCATCTTACACATATTTGGACTAACCTACTAACTTAGTGAAACCAGTGTCAGTTTCTGTTTGGTGATGTCTATTTTGCAGGTGCTTTTGCCCAATTTTCCGAAGCTCGAAAAATTCCAGGAAAAATATATAAAAATCAGCGAAACAGAAGCTTCCGGATCACCGAAGATGGGCCAGAGGGGGGCCAGGGGCTGCTCAGGCGACCTGCTCGTGTGGCCAGGCCCTAGGCCATGCTAGGAGGCTGCCTGGGTGGGCCCCACCTCCTCCGATGCCCTCCTTTGGCCTATAGTTAGAGTCCTGAGAGGAAACCCTTCCACAACTTTGAGAATCGCGAATTTCTCCATCGTTCCGCCACCACAGTGCTTCCGAGATCGGGAGCATCAGGAGACCTCTTCCCGGCACCCTTCCAGAGGGAGGATTGACCTCCGGGAACTTTTCCACCACCATGGACGCTTCCCGGACGTGCCATGAGTAGTCCTCCTTGGACCATGAGTCCATGACGAGTAGCTATGTGATGTCTTCTCTCCAATCTTGTGCTTCCATGATTAGCCCTTGTGAGTTTCCCTACATGATCAAGGCATCTATGTGATTTTCCTGCTATTGCTATGCTCGGTTTGTTGGGATCCAATGGATTATGAGATTATGTTCAGATTGTTATGAGTTATATATTTGATTATCCTTTTATATTATGTTCCTTAGTGATTCATGCATGTTCTCCGTTGCTATTTATTTCTTTGGCCGAGTAGTAGATTGTAACTCCAAGAGGGAGCGTTATGCATGATTGTGGGTTCATGCCCCTCGATGTCTAGCTTGAGTCACAAAAACATGAGACTAGGGGATGTGCTATTGCCACCAGGGAGAAAACAACAGTTCTTGTGACCACGGTTGCAAGGATTGTTTACCTTACACATAGTTCGTTAATGCAGTTGTCCGTTGCTTTGAGTTTAGACTTTGGGTGGGGCTCGCAACTTAATACCGACGAGATGTTCTGGATAGATATCTCAAGGTGGATGATTAGTAAGTAGATGCTGATGAATAAATGGTCTACTTGTCTTGGCATACTACCCATTACTATTGAACCTCTAACTATCAAGTAGCATAATTAGCATTGCGATGCGTTCATAATTCTGTCAATTTCCCAACTGTGATTTGTTTACCCGAGCATAGTTGTTTATCGTCTTTTGGGAGATAGACGTCACTAGTGAACATCATGTGACTCCGGTCCATATCACCATCATTGTTTACACCTCCACCATTTACCGTTTTCATTTACTTTTCCATTGCAATCACTATTACCTTCCCGCTTCTGTTTTGATCATTTGCAAACTACAAGGCCGGAGAGGTTGACAACCTCTCTTTTATTCGTTGGGAGCGAAGTTATTTGTTGTGTGTGTGCAGGTCCACGTCTTCTGCTAGTGCGAGGGTGGAAGACACCTACTTGTTGGTCCTAGGAGTCCTTCTGGTTCGATAAACCTTACAGTCTCCGTGTAAGGGAAAACTTGCTGCTGACTAACTTGGGGTAACCAACGAGGAGCGAGAAGTATATACATCATCTCATCATCACCTCTCCTCCCACCTCCAGCCGTAGCGCCCATCCGAGCCCAGATTCGGCCCTCCCTGGGCCCGGGTCACACTGTCTCTAGCCCGAGGAGGCCGCCCGGCCAGCCTCCCACAGGTCTGCCCGAGCTCCTCTCCCCCAGGGCCCTGAGCCGGTCGTCGCCACTAGTACCTCGTCTACTGGCCGATGGAGCATCGTCCCCTCGCCGGTCTAGGCCAGAGCCTGCGCCGCCCCTCTCCTTACTTCTCTTCCTCCTTCTCCCTCCTTCTTCCTTCCTTCCTCTCCCCCTCACAAGATATCTCCACTATGCCCATAGGTGCTCAACCAGGGAAGCTCGGCGCCGATCCAACCTCCACCCGTTGTCCATGGAGGTCGTCGCTGACCGGATCTGGTTCCTCGCGCCTTCCACGACGTCCATCGGCCCCTCCTCGTCGGCGCCTTCCGCCGTCGCCATGAAGGCCTCTACATCGGTGTCGATCCAGATCGGCCAGTGCCAACCCCGCTCGGGCTTGACGTCCGCCTCGCCCTAGAGTGCGAGGTGGGCCAACCTGCTGCCACGCCCAACGCCCCGAGTCGGCCTACTCTTCCTCGCCATGGCCGAGCTTCACCTCCCCCCACGAGCCGACCCATGAGCTCATGGTGAGCATCCCCTGCCCCTCTATCCCTCGTCTGTGCGCGACATAGTTGTCCTACGCTCATGCCCTATTGGCCCAGCTGCTCAGATATGGCCCGTGTAGGTTTTTTTGACGCGTGCGATTTTTCCAGTTACGAGGGATTTCAGAAAAAAAAAATGCATATTTTAAAACGTCCGTAACTTTTAAACCGTGCCTCGTGTGCAAAAAATGTAGATATGTAAAATGTGTAGAATTTTGCGTATATTAATATTTTCCCACTCTCATGCATATTAAAAACTGTTTAATGTGTGGTTTGCATTGGTTTGCGCGATAATAGGTTCAAACAGGTTAATTCGTAGCTCGTTAACCGTAGCTCCGTTGGAGATGAGCTATATATGTAAACCGAGTAGAACGACGAGTAGAATCACGTGAACCACTTTGTTTTTCCGTTTAAAAAACAGAAAAATGTGATTAGGTCAAATTAGGATAGATTTCAAAGTTAATGCATGGGGTCATTTCGGAAATGCTATATGTTGTTTCCGGACTCATTTAAAATGCCTAGATAGGTAGTTTATTTGCGCTTCACCTCTTTCCATGTTTAAAAACATTTAATATTGCTATGTAATTAAATGAGAAGGAACTAAATAATTCGTATGTGGAGTTTCGTCAATATGCAACTCGTTGCATATTGAGCTTCACTTAATGTGTAGTATTTGATTGTTGTGAACTACCATGTCTTCCATAATTAAATCGATCGTGCATCATATGTGTTGTGCATCATATCGTGCATGTGCTGTGGTGAATATCGTTTGTTGATTCTTGTTTCCGGTTTGCTTCTTCTCGTTAGAGTTCCGAACCGCTTTGGAGTGTGAGGATCCGTTCGACTACGTCGGTTCGTCTGCTTCACGGAGTCGTTCTTCTTCCAAGCAGGGTCACATGCAAGATGATCATTTCCCTAGATACCATTACTATCAATGACATGCTAGTTGTCTCGTTTGCTTCGTTATGTCTCGCTGCCTACCACCTGTTAAATGTCAGCCTCTCAACATTGCCATGAAAAACCTTCAACCTTTGTACAACCTAGCAAACCACTGATTGTCTATGTTACCGCTTTCTTAACCATTGGATAGTGTTGCTAGTTGCAGGTGGAGTTGCTTCCATGTGATAACATGGGTTCCTTGTTATATCACCATATTAATGTTATTTAAATTAATGCAGCTATATACTTGGTAAAAGGTGGAAGGCTTGGCTTTAGTTTCGGCTAACAGTGTTATGTTCCATAAATGAGCGCTCATAACATGCTTAGGGTTGTTACGGGATTCACCTTTTGGGATAAAACTCGTCTGGTAAGGCCCAACATTGGTACTATATTTTCCCAACATAATAATTCTGTTAATATTGTCAAACATAGGGTGTCATGAACCCGAGGAGTAATTCTACATAATACACAGGGGCCAGTGCTGCTGGTGTTGGTCCCAAATAGAGCCACTTGCGGGGCCACCCAGGGCAAGTCGGGGGATTGCTATCTGACCACCGTACATAGTGCTCATCCGTCTTATCCTCAGAACGAGGTACGCGACTCCTATCGGGATCGTTGACACGCCGGGCGGCCTTGTTGGACTTGTTTTACCTTTCTCGAGCGTCTTGTGCGAGGGATTCCAAGGATATTTTGGGCTATATCGAGGTTGAGGTTTTCCAATAGGCACCTGAGGAGATCACGGGTTTTCCCTGATCGAGGTCATTCTGTTGTAGCGTGTGGTAGTTTCTGATGGACTAGTTGGAGCACCCCTGCAGGGTTAAATCTTTCGGAAAGCCATGGCCTCGGTTATGTGGCAGACTTGGAAACTTTGTTTAACATCTGGTTCTAGACAATTTGAAGTAAACTTAATTAAAACTTGCCAACTGAGTGTGTAACCGTGACTATCTTTTTTCTGAGCTTCTTCTTCGATCGAGGACACGGTGCGGCTATGTCTGACGTAAGTAGGTGTTCAGGATCATTCATTTGATTATCAGTAGTCCACGCCCGCTGTGCGTAGATCATCCCCCACTTATTCTTGTACTCGTAAGTTAGCCACCCCAAATAAATGCTTAGTCCCTTGCTACAGCCTCACCACTTAACCATACTTCACCCATTAAGCTTTGCTAGTCTTGATACATTTGGAAATGAGATTCCCGAGTCCCTATGGCTCATAGATTACTACAACACCAGTTGTAGGTACATGTAATGTGATATCATGACGTGAGCGTGACGATTGTTCTTTTGGAGTTTCTTCTTCTTCTTCGATCTAGGATGGGTTCGAGGCCGGCAACCTGGGATAGCAAGGGTGGATGTCGTTCTTTATTGTTTGTTTTCGTCCATAATCGGACCCTACTCTTATTCATGATGATTGATTATGTTGTTGTATTAATGTGACTCTGATGTAGCTTGTGGCGAGTGTAAGCCAACTCCTTATACTCATCTATTGAGTACATGTACTTGTAAGGATATCCATTCTTGCGAAACAATGAGATGCATTTCTATCCCTATCAAGGCCCTCACGCCAAAAGAAGTATAGGATCGCATCTTGGGTGTTACAAGTTGGTATCAGAGCAGTACCGACCTAGGAGCCCCCTTGATTGATCGAACTTGGCTGAGTTGAGTCTGGTGAAAAACTGCTTTGAGTCTAGTTATATATCAGAGAGTAGGATTCTTTTTTCTCCTCTTCTATGCTCTCGTGAGGAATCTTGACGTAATAATTTTAATTCTACTCCTCTTCTAACTCAAACACAATTCAGGATCACACAAATATTTTTGGAATCTACATGATGTCGATGTGACAGAGTCCTGTCTTGGTGCCTCCTGTCTGACTTGATTTCTTCCGGGCATTTGAGCTCCAGGGGATTCTTGAGCACATCGTTATCATTTAGATTTCTTAGTATCTCAGGACCGAGGATGTTTGAAATTGCTTCAATACTAGTAGTGGCCAGAGGAGTCTCGCTTCCCAAGTGCTGGTGCCGATAGGTCCGGATGTATCGCCATACTTAGTATTTTTGTGATTGAAGTAAGTTTTCATCGGTGCAGAAAGCAATAATAATTGCTCCTAAATTAAATACGACCTTTTATTGTGAGGGAAAATAAGTGTGGTACGAACTTGTGATGGTAAAGCAATAAAAGTGAAGGACTCATAGTAAAGGTTGCTATCACAAGGGGCAATATCACACGATGTTCCTTTGCATTAAGAGTTTGTGCATCCAAAAATAGAAATCGCATGACAACCTCCGCTTCCCTCTGCGAAGGGACTATCTTTTACTTTCATGTCCTTTAATTTTATGTTATTAACTTTCATGTCGAGTTGATTTCTTCTCCCAACCTAATCTCTAGTTGGCAAGCATCATGTGGTGGGGAAGATCTAAGCACATATGACCAGTAAAATATATTTGATCATGAATTATTATTGTTGAAAATTATCTCTATGATAAATAAGTTGGGAGGCAAAACAATATGACCCTATCTTTCTCTGTGTTCGATGGTTGCCATGTGTTCTAAGAATATCCTTTGAGTAGTAGAAATCATGGAATACTAAATGATAATTGAGTATGTGGAGCTCTTTCTTAGATTTTGTTGAATTAAGTTGAATTTCAATTGCTTGGTGACTAAGAACTCGGGTTGTTGAGTTTCAAGAGAATGCATTGTTTGAACCATAGCTTGTGAATTAGTTGCTACTTGGTCATGATGAGTTTTATGAGAATAAGTTGATGTTATGACGCTAGAGAAAGTGACTGAAATTATCATTGATCAAACTTATGCACTATGCTAGCATTCACACTTCATAAATTATTTATTTTATCATTTACCTACTCGAGGACGACGAGGAATTAAGATTGGGGATGCTGATACGTCTCCAACGTATCTATAATTTATGAAGTATTCATGCCATGTTTATCACAATTCTATATGGTTTTGGTATGATTTGATTAGAACTAACCCCGACTGACATTGTTTTTAGCACAACTACCACGGTGTTGTTTTTTTGTGTAGAAATAAAACCTCTCCAAATGCAACGAAACTTTTTGACGATCTTTTACATAAGGAAAGATCCGCGGGAAGCTTCGAGGAAGGTCGAGAAGATGCTTAGGGTGCTCACACAACATCGCGGCGCCCCCACCCCTTGGGCGTGGGCTGATGTTGTGTGGGCCCCTAAGGATCCCCTTCGTGTGAAACCAATGCCAAAATTTACATATATATAGAAACCTCCGATGGATAACCTAGAACTTGGACTTCGCCATTGCACACCTCTATATCCTTCGTAAACCAATCTGGACCCTGTTCTCGCACCCTACCAGAGGGGGGAATCATCACCGGAGGCCATCTTCATCATCACGACGTCCACCATGACAAGGAGGGAGTAGTCCACCCTCGAGGCTAGGGGTATGTACTAATAGCTATGTGTTTGATCTCTCTCTCTCTTGTGATCTTGAGATGTCACGATCTTGATGTATCGCGGGCTTTGTTAATATAGATGGATCATATGATGTTTCTCCCCTCTCTACCTTTGTTGTGATGAATTGAATCTTTTCCCTTTGAAGTTTTGTCTTGCAGGATTGAATATTCAGATTTTAGAACACGTGATATATGTCTTGCGTATCAATACTCGAGGTGACAACGGGGTATCATATTGATCCACCTGATGTATGTTTTGTCACTCAACTTGCGGATTCTCGACGTGACATTGGGGTAATCTATGCATAAGGCTTGATGCACGTTTTCATTACCTTTTATCCAATAGAAACTTAGGGGTGTTCTTGTAGTTCTTTGTGTGGATTGAATATTATGATTCTGAAGTTGTTTGATGTATGTCATAGGATCAACTCACGGATACTTGTGGTGACATTGGAGTATCTAGGTGACATTAGAGTTGGTTTATGTGTGTTATATGGTGCTATTTTAGTACGAACTCTAGGGCTGTTTGTGACACTTATATGAATAGCCCAATAGATCGATCAAAAAGAATAGATTTGAGATGGTTTCATATCCTACAAACTATTTCTATCTCATGTTCTCTGCTAATAGGAATTCGGGAGTGATTCTATATTGAACTTTGAGGGATAATCATATGATTCAATTATGTTAGCATTGTTGAGAGATTGCACTAGTGAAAGTATGAACCCTAGGCCTCATTTTCTATCATTAGAATACCGTTTGTGCTCCGTTTTATTATTTACTACCTTGCTGTTTTTTATTGTTCGCACTACAAAAACTCATATCTACTATCCATCCTACACTTTTATCATCATCTTTTCCCCGAACTAGTGCACTGATACAATTTTCCATTGTATTGGGTGTGTTGGGGACACAAGAGATTTCTTGTATTTTATTGCAGCGTTGCTTGATAGAGACAATTTTCATCCTACGACTCCCATAGATTGATAAAACTTAGCTCATTGATGACCCACAAGTGTAGTGGATCTATCGTAGCCTTTTCGATAAGTAAGAGTGTCGAACCCAATGAGGAGAAGAAGGTACTGACAAGCGATCTTAAGCAAGGAATAACTGCAAGTACTGAAAGGTAACTTCTTATGGGTTTTCTGGTATAAGAAACAAGGAAATAAATGCAAGGAAATTAAATGGTGCTGATGTGCAGCAAGTGGCCCAATCCTTTTGAACACAAAGGATAAGCCAAGGGACTAAACTTATAAATACAAAGGCATTCCTGAGGACATACGGGAGAGATAGTCAAGTGATTTCGCCATATTCCGTCTAGTACTATGTTTTGTATTGATAAGTGTTATGTGGGTGAATCTTAACTAGTGCACCGTCTAGGCTAAGACAAGTACACTCTTATGATTGAACTTCTTGCAAGCATCCACAAATACAAGAGAGAAATTAAGGCAAAGCCTAACCATAGCAATAAGCTTTAGGATCCAACACTCCCTCGTGCAAAAGCATGTGAACTGGGGTTCAGGTTTCTATCACTCCGTCAACCCACCATAAGCATTCTTTATACACGATGCATTCTCCTAGGCCCTTAAAAAGGTGAAGTGTTATGTAGTCGACGTTCACATAACACCACTAGAAGAATAACACCATAAATTAAACATCAATCAACACATATTACTTCAACATCATATGACTATTGGAAATATGCCCTAGAGGCAATAATAATTGGTTGTTATTATATTTCCTTTTTCATAATAATCGTTTATTATCCATGCTAGAATTGTATTGATTGGAAACTCAAATACATGTGTGGATACATAGACAACACATTGTCCCTAGTGAGCCTCTAGTTGACTAGCTCGTTGATCAAAGATTGTTAAGGTTTCCTAGCCATGGACAAATGTTGTCACTTGATAACGAGATCACATGATTAGGAGGATGATGTGATGGGCAGGACCCAAACTATGAACCTAACATATGATTGTGTCAGTTTATTGCTACTGTTTTTTGCATTTCAATGTATCTGTTCGTATGACCATGATATCATGCAACTCCCGGACAACGTAGGAATACCTTATGTGTTATCAAACGTCCCAATGTAAATGGGTGACTATAAAGGTGCTCTACACGTATCTCCAAAGGGGTTTGTTGGGTTGGCATGGATCAAGACTGGGATTTGTCACTCCGTGTGACGTGGAGGTATCTCGGGGCCCACTCGGTAATACAACATCACAATAAGCCTTGCAAGCAATGTGACTAAGAAGTTAGTCACGAGATCTTGTATTACGGAACGATTAAACACACTTGCCAGTAACGAGATTGAACTAGGTATAAAGATACCGATGATCGAATCTCGGGCAAGTAACATACCGAAGGACAAAGGGAACTACATACAGGATTATCTGAACCCTTGACATAGAGGTTCAACCGATAGAGATCTTCGTAGAATATGTAGGAGCCAATATGGACATCCAGGTCCCACTATTGGTTATTGACCGAGGAGTGTCTCAGGTCATGTCTACATAGTTCTCGAGCCCGCATGGTGTGCATACTTAAGGTTTGGTGACATTTTGGTATAGTTGAGTTGTAGGTGTTGGTAATCGAAGGTTGTTCGGAGTCCTGGATGAGATCCAGGACATCGCGAGGAGCTCCGGAATGGTCTGGAGGTAAAGATTGATATATAGGAAGTCCTGTTTTGGTCATCGGAAAGATTTAGGGCTCATCGGTAGTGTACCGGGAGTGCAGGGTGGGTACCGGGGGACCATCGGGAGGGGTGTCTCAACCCAAAATACCTCATGAGCTCTGGGAGGATTCAAACCAGCCCCTTGTGGGCTGGCCAAACCAACCAATAAGGCACATGCGGCTAGAGGTGGGAAAAACCCAAAGGAAAGGAAGGGAAGGAGTCCAAGCAGGAAAGGAATCCTACTTGGAGTAGGATTGAAGGTGGACTCTTCCACCTCCTGCTAGTTCGAGCGAACCCCTAGAGGGTTTTTTGGATGCCTCCTCCCCTCCCTCCCTCCTATATACCCTAGAGGATTTAGAGGGAAAAGCTAACCCTAATTGCCATGTGTTCCCTCTACTTCTCTCTAGATTCGTTTCTCCTCTAGATCGGTTTTCAGTAGCGCTTAGGCGAAGCCCTGTTGGAATTGATCCACCACCACCACCATACCGCCGTGCTGGAGAATTCATCTACCTCTTCGCGCCTTTCATGGGCAAGAAGGCGGGGATCGTCATTGAGCTGTACGTGTGCTGAACGCGGAGGTGCCGTTCGTTCGGCACTAGATCGGGATGGATCGTGATGGGATCGCGGGACGGATCATGATGAGATCGCGGGATGGGCTGCGATTTGGATCGCGAAGATGTTCCACTACATCAAGCTCGTTATATACGCTTCCACTTAGCGATATACAAGGGTATGTAGATTACTCTCCCCTCTCGTAGATGATCATCACCATGGATAGTATTGCGTGTGTGTAGGAAACTTTTTGTTTCCCATTCTACGTTCCCCAACAGTGGCATCATGAGCTAGGTTCATGCGTAGATGATATCTCGAGTAGAACACAAAAGAGTTTGTGGGTGTTGATGTTCAATTTGCTGCCCTCCTTAGTCTTTTCTTGGTTCGGCAAAATTGTTGGATTGAAGCGGCCCGGACCAAATTTACTCGTATGCTTACGAGAGACCAGTTTCATTGTCTTACATGCAACTTGTTGCTTAAAGATGACTGACGAGTGTCTATTTCTTCAACTTTAGTTGAATCGATTTGACCGAGGCGGTCCTTGGAGAAGGTTAAATAGCAATTTGCATATCACCGTTGTGGCTTTGCGTAAGTAAGATGCGATCATACTAGATACCCATAGCAGCCACGTAAAACATGCAACAACAAATTAGAGGACGTCTAACTTGTTTTTGCAGCGTATGCATATTATGTGATATGGCCAAAGGCACGATATGATATATTGGATGTATGATATGATCATGTTGTAATAGTTAAATATCGACTTGCACGTCGATGCTACGGCAACCGGCAGGAGCCATAGGGTTGTCTTTAAACTAACGTTTGTGCTTGCAGATGCTTTTACTATATCACTAGGTTGTAGCTTTAGTAGTAATAGCATAGGAAGCACGATAACCTCGATGGTAGCACGATGATGGAGATCATGGTGCGGCACCGGTAACGATGGAGATCATGCCGGTGCTGTGGTGATGGAGATCAAGAAGGACAAGTTCATGGCCATATCATGTCACTTAGGATTTGCATGTGATGTTAATCCTTTTATGCACCTTATTTTGCTTAGAACGACGGTAGCATTATAAGGTGATCCCTCACTAAAATTTCAAGATAAAATTGCGTTCTCCCCGACTGTGCACCGTTTCGTCAGTTCATCGTTTCGAGACACCACGTGATGATCAGGTGTGATAGACTTAATGTTCACATACAACGGGTGCAAAACAGTTGCACACGTGGAACACTCGGGTTAAGCTTGACGAGCCTAGCATGTACAGACATGGCCTCAGAACAAAAGAGACCGAAAGGTCGAGCATGAATCATATAGTTGATATGATCAATATGGAGATGTTCTCCATTGAAACTATACTCAACTCACGTGATGATCGGACTTGAGTTAGTGGATTTGGATCATGCACCACTCGAATGACTAGAGGGATGTCTATTTGAGTGGGAGTTCTTAAGTAATATGATTAATTGAACTCATTACCATGAACATAGTCAAAAGGTCTTTGTAAATTATGTTGTAGCTTGCGTTGTAGCTCTTCTATTTTAGATATGTTCCTAGAGAAAATTTAGTTGAAAGTTGATAGTAGCAATTATGCGGATTGGGTCCATAAACTAAGGATTGTCCTCATTGCTACGCAGAAGGCTTTTGTCCTTAATGCACCGCTTGGTGTGTTGAACCTCGAGCATCGTCTGTGGATATTGCGAACATCTGACATACACGTTTTTTCTGACTACGTGATAGTTCAGTATGTAATGCTTAAGGACTTAGAATTGAGGCATCGAAGATGTTTTGAACGTCACGGAACATATGAGATATTCCAAGTGATGAAATTGGGATTTCATGCATGTGCCCTTGTTGAGAGGTATGAGACCTCCGACAAGATTCTTTCTCTACAAAGTATGGGAGGAAAGCTCAATCGTTGAGCATGTGCTCAGATTGTCTCAGTGCTACAATCACTTGAATCGAGTGGGAGTTAATCTTCCCGATGAGATATTGATGGCTCTCCAAAGTCACTGCCACCAAGCTACTAGAGTTTTGTGATGAACTATAACATATCAGGGATACATATGATGATCCTTGAGCTATTCGAGATGTTTGACACCGCAAAAGTAGAGATCAAAAGGGAGCATCAATTGTTGATGGTTAATAAAACCACTAGTTTCAAGAAGGGCAAGGGCAAGAAGGGATACTTCATGAAACGACAAACCAGTTGTTGCTCTAGTGAAGAGACCCAAGGTTGAACCCAAACCCGAGACTAAGTGCTTGTGTAATGAGGGGAACAATCACTGAAGAGGAACTACCCTAGATACTTGGTAGATGAGAAGGGTGGCAAAGTCGATAAATGTATATTGGATATACATGATATTGATGTGTACTTTACTAGTACTCCTAGTAGCACCACGGTATTAGATACCGGTTCGGTTGCTAAGTGTTAGTAACTCTAAATAAAAGCTACAGAATAAACGGAGACTAGCCAAAGTCGAGGTGACGATATGCGTTGGAAGTGTTTCCAAGGTTGATGTGATCAAACATCGCACGCTCCCTCTATCATCGGGATTAGTGTTAAACCTAAATAATTGTTATTTGGTGTTTGCGTTGAGCATAGACATGATTAGATTGTGTTTATCACAACATGGTTATTCATTTAAAGAGAATAATGGTTACTCTGTTTATTTGAATAATACCTTCAATGGTCTTGCACCTAAAATGAATGGTTTACTGAATCTCGATCTTAGTGATACACATGTTCATAATATTGTTGCCAAAATATACAAAGTAGTAATGATAGTACCACTTACTTGTGGCACTGTAGCTTGATTCATATTTGTGTAAAACACATGAAGAAGCTCCATACTGATGGATCTTTGGACTCACTCATTATTGAGTCGTTTGAGACATGCGAACCATGCCTATTGGTGCAAACGCATGAAGAAACTCCATGCAGATGGATTGTTTAGACCCATTTGATTTTAAACACTTGAGACATGCAAATCATGCCACTCGGGCAAGATGACTGAAGGCCTCGTTTTCAGTGAGATGAACAAGAAAGTAACTTATTGAATGTAATACATTTTTATGTATGCAGTCTAATGAGTACTAAGACACGCAGTGGATATCGTTATGTTCTAACTTCACAGATGATTTGAGTCGATACTAGTGTATTTTCTTGATAAAATGCATGTCTGAATTATTGAAAGGTTCAAGTAATTTCAGAGTGAAGTTGAAGATCATCGTCACAAGAGGATAAAATGTCTACGATATGACCATAGAGATGAATATCTGAGTTGCGAGTTTGGTGCACAATTAAGACAATGTGAAAATTGTTTCACAACTCACGGCGCGTGGAACACCATAGTGTGATGGTGTGTCCGAACGTCGTAGCCGCGCCCTATTGGATATGGTGCATACTATGATGTCCCTTATCGAATTATTACTATCGTTTTTGGGTTAGGCATGAGAGACAACTGCATTCACTTTAAATAGGGCACCACGTAATTCCGTTGAGATGACACCTTATGAACTATGGTTTGGAGAAACCTAAGCTGTCGTTTTTTAAAGTTTGGGGCTGCGACACTCATGTGAAATAGTTTCAGCCTGATAAGCTCGAACCCAAAGCGGATAAATGCATCTTAATAGGATACCCAAAAGAGTTGGGTACATCTCCTATCTCACATCCGGAAGCAAAGTGTTTCTAGAAATGGGTCGTTTCTCGAGAAATTGTTTCTCTTGAAAGAATTGAGTTGGAGGATGGTGTAAACTTGATGAGGTTACTGAACCGTCACTTCAACCACTGTGTAGAAGGGTGCAGGAAGTTGTTCCTATGGCACCTACACCAATTGAAGTGAAAGCTAATGATAGTGATCATGAAGCTTCAGGATCAAGTTACTACAAAACCTCATAGGTCGACAAGGTCACGTACTACTCCAGAGTGGTACGGTAACCCTGTCTTGGAGGTCATGTTGTTGGACAACAATGAACCTACGAGCTATGGAGAAGCGATGGTGGGCCCGGATTCTTGTATGAAAACAAAGTGTGGACTTTGAAAGAACTACTTGATGGTCGTAAGACTGTTAAGTATAGATGGATCTTTAGAAGGAAGACATACGATGATGGTAAAAATTCACAATTCAGAAAGCTCGACTTGTCGCAAAGATGTTTCCGACAAGTTCAAAGAGTTGACTATGATGAGACTTTCTCACTCGTAGCAATGCTAAATTTCCTTGCTGCATTATTTATGAAATCTTGCAGATAGGATGTCAAGACATTGTTTCCTCGATGGTTTCCTTGAGGAAAGGTTGTATGTGATAGAACCATAAGGTTTTGTCAATCCTAAGGATGCTAACAAGTATGCAAGCTCCAGTGATCCTTCTATGGACTGGAGCAAGCATCTCGGAGTTGGAATATATGCTTTGATGAGATGATCAAAGTTTTTGTGTTTATACAATGTTTATGAGAAACTTGTATTTCCAAAGAAGTGAGTGGGAGCACTATAGAATTTTTGATAGATATATGTGATTGACATATTTTGATCGGAAATAATGTAGAATTTCTGGTAAGCATAAAGGGTTCACTACTAGGAAATGGCCTGCTAGTGGCGCACCTGTTTTGGCTACTAATGGCGCACTATAGGTGCGCCACTAGCATCACGCCATTAGAATTTTTTACTAATGGCGCACCACAGGTGCACCATTAGTATCTGGTATACTAATGGCGCACCAGGCAGTGCGCCATTAGTATAGCTCATGGTGCGCCATTAGTATGCCTCCCAGGTGCACCATTACTATGCCTCTCAGGTGCGCCATTAGTATGCCTCCCAGGTGCGCCATTAGTATGCCTCCCAGGTGCGCCATTAGTATGCCTCCCAGGTGCGCCATTAGTATGCCTCCCAGGTGCGCCATTAGTATGCCTCCCAGGTGTGCCATTAGTATAGCTCATGGTGCGCCACAGGTTATACTACCAGCTCTAAAAATATTCAATTATTATCCTCACACCCACAAGAAGGTTCAAGATAAATACATATTACACATATTACACCACAATGAAAATATGTTTATAAACATACACATACATTGAACATAGATTGACAAACAAATTAACCTAGAGGAAGCATAGTTTTGACCATCTTAACAATCATCTAGAACATACAAGTCACGCTCATGCAGGGACAGTTCCCTTTTCTTGTCGAAGCTCATCCAACAGCCCTCGATGCCACAAGTGTACCCTTCGACGCGCATCAGATGATCTCTTGGAGTCCTCTCCTCTCCTGTAGCCTTCTTCAGCTGCTTCGTCATTTCGGTGTGAACCTAGCGATGCTGCAGCAGATGCTTGTGCGTGATGAACTTCTTTCCACAGCCATCCACCAGGCAGATGTGGTGCTCATGCAGGGACAGTTCATTCTTCATGTCGAAGCTCATCAAACAACCCTCGATGTTGCACGTGTACCCTTCGATACGCATTGGATCATCTCTTGGAGTCCTCTCCTCTCCTGTGGCTTTCTTCAGTTGCTTCATCGTTTTGGTTTTGGTTATGTGCTTACGCCCAGACAACTCCAGCTTAGTGGCAGGGCCCACAGAAGGACCCCCCTTGGCAGCAGATGGGTGCTCCTCATCATCCTTTGGAGCAGCTGGAGCCATAATGTTGTTGTCTCCTTTGCTCGTCTTCATCTGCTTCTTTGCTTCAACCTCAATCTTCTTTGGTGGCCCTGTTCGCGAATGGGAAGTGGCCTTTGGCTTCGGACGACAAGCAGGGTCATCAAGTCTGTATCACATCGGAAACACAATAGGGTTGTCGTAGTTTTGACCAGCCTGCCTTCTCCTCTATCAAACTGTCCTCCAGAGTGAGTCACACCATGTTGTCATTCGCAAGCTAGTAACTTTCAACTCCTCAAACACGCCACTGAGCCAAGCCTCTGCAAAGGCAGTCCAACCAAAATTAAAATGTGAGAACATGGCACTATCTATAGTTTTTTTTCATTTACTAACACATTATTCATGGTTGCACACCGGAAGATGATAACCTAGTTACCAAAACAGTAAGAATGCACTACAAATGGCTCAGTTTTACTCACTGAGAGATCAAGCAAACAGAAAAAGCTGCAAGAATGTTCAGTGTGTCCATTTAGAATAACCAAAAAGGAATGGACATATCATACATGACAGCATGCTTATGCCAAAAAACAAGAATGTTCATAGCAAATAAAGAATGCACAAACTAACAACATACCATCAGACTAATATCGATCAGAAAAATGTTGAGGTGAGAAACATTTATTCAAGCTTTGGGACACTAGAGAGATGAATGGATAGATACCTTGGATCCAGAAGCTGCTGTAGACAGGGGAAGCTCCAGGGGCGCGGGTTGTGGTCGTACATGATCTCCAGCTCCCTGACAAGGCTCATGCAACCCAAGAAAGGAAAGAGGCCTTGGTGAGGTGACGAATCTGCAGCAGACAGTTCTAGACAAAAACATAAACGTTTCATATAACTAGAATAAAACTAACACAGACTTATTTATTCATAGGTGGAACGGTATTCTATTTCCGATGCAGGAATAAATCAATTTAACCTGGATAATTGACACTTGGAGCTAATTGTACTTCTTAGAATTAAAAACTTTATTGCCTAGCATATTTAAGGAAGACTAAATATACAGTAGCATGCAGTCAGGCCGGAATGGTCAATCACTATGCCGGTAAAGCTAATAGTACTCGTAATTACACTAAAAGAAATAAAGTTGTTGCTAGAGGTGAGGAATATAAATTTAGCTAAACAACGTATGTAGAATAGCCATAATCTGAATGACCACGTACTCAAAGTCTGCAAGACCATCGTTTGTAATCTGACTGGAAGTATAACCAGTCTGAAAAAATATAAAGAGAGGAGGGCAATTAACTTTCTGTTTCTAACGCATGCATATGTATGATGGTTTTGCCTCCATCCTAGATTGGTAGCACAGCTGCTTAAAGAAACACAATATTCTAACACGGGGACAATGAAAAATTATGTTTCTCAAAAGAGTCATTTTTTCCAGATTTTGTAAGGGATCGCCGGTGACACAATAGGACTTATGATAAAAAAGAAAAGTGTGGGCAGCAACGAGATGCTCTGCATTTCTCTCCTCAGAAAAAAAAGATTGGGAACTCTATTTCAAATACCATGGAAGAACACAGTTTCAGCAACACTATGGTAAGCGCATCAACGTATATACGACTAATGAGGTTCCTCTGTACAACAGAAATTTTTTCAGGATCTCTAGTTACCTTTGGCATGACTAAAAAATAGAGAGGATACTTGGGGATACTTGGCTTCAATAAAATATAGGGTGACAATGTAAGTGATGTGTAAGATAAGACACATCCTGGACTTTACCCCACTAGTTAGTGTATGATCGGAAAGATCAAGCACTTTCACTCTGAAAATATCAACCAGACCCATCATCTGCATGTAAAATTAAAGACCATCCCCAAACCACTTGAACTGGAAGATGTAAATTTGAGCATCACATGCACAAATTAAAATCTATAAGCTTTTACCTCAAGAGTCAAGACCTGTTAATGATTTTAGCCATAAGCCGAGCTCTAGATAATTTTAGCCATAAGAGTCAAGAGTCACAATCTATAAGCTTCAATACAAATCAATAACCCCAACCTACAGGTAATTGAATCAAAATGACAAAACAACTGTCATGAACATGGGGGTGCTTTAGACGATGTGCATGGCAGCATCCGAGGGAATAGAGGAGTGGAGATGGCTCACCATTGGGGTGCTTTAGACAATGCAACGCACTACCATCATGCCATGGAAGGAGCAGGGAGACGTCGCCTCATCGAAGAGGGCGGGAGAGCATAGGCGATGGCTAAGTAATGAAAGGTATTATGAGCATCAAAACAAGTTTGAAGAACATAACTCTGAATGTATTTTGAAAGTGCTAAGCCAAACAATCAGTAGCAGCTAACAAGTCGGTACTTTGTGAAATTTCTGACGAACTCGGAATAAAAGTATATGTCCAGAACTACGTAGTGATGTATGTCGACATGTCACAAGGTACTGCTGCTTGCAGTTCAAACTTAAAGATTACCACAACTTGAAAAGTAACAGAATGCAAAGTAATCACAATAACAAGAAACCACCAAGGAGTCTAAATCCAAATATTGCCAAATAATAAGGGCATTTCAAGTAATACGATGGATTGTTGAGCTGAAAATATCGAATTCATCACAACCACATATCTACAGATAATATGGTTAAGTAAGAATAAGTACAGGAAAATATATATGTGCATACAAATACAGTAATGATGAACAAGTATGTGTACTGTTCAGGTCCGTCAGGAGAACCCTGCACACACAAAATCTATATTTCATGTTAGCATAAGACATGGTGTACACTACTAGATATCTGAGGTAGCTAGCTAGGAACTTAAGGGCTTGTAGTAATATGTACTTCCTTTCTCCTCGAGTGGGCAATGGGAGTGATTGTGCTCAGTTCATCATAATAAGAACACAAATATATGATGTCTAATCACAAGCTCTGAAAACACAAACTCTGAAAAAAAGGAACTCTGAAAGCACAATCTCTGGAACTCAAAACTTAACCTTGTTTTTGGGAATTCAAATTTGACATTACATTGTCCAAGAGTAATTCTGCAAAACAAACCTGACCTGATTTTGGTACAACAACAAAGTTGAGATGCTGCTGCTAAATGTTACAAACTACGATAATGCCTGGTGTCGCATGATCAAAACTCGAGATGTAAGGTGGTTTTTCAATGACTTACAGTAGATGATAGCTGCATTCGCTCGCTGAAAAACCACCTACACGGCTTACACCTATCTCGAATTTTGATCATGCGAGGGACGAACAGAACATCACTAGTTCTGAACTTGGTTGCAGAGGTCAAGTACAATCTGTGCGATTCTCGGCTTGGGTATAGGCTTTGCCAGGTGAAGATCCATCCCTGCCTCCATGGCGTCCTGCAGCCCCTTCTCCACGGAATTCGCGGTCAGCGCGATGATCGGGGTGCGTATGCCGTAGCGGCTTTCTTCCTCGCGGATGCACCTCGTCGCCTCATAGCCATTCATCACCGGCATCTCAAACAAACAAGAACAATATAGATTTTCCAGCACTGTCAGGTCAAATCGGAATTTACCCGCTACGTGTGTCTGCCACACAGCCGCCGCGTGCAGCAGCACCGTCAACGAGGCAGAGCCGCCCGTGGGACTTCCGGTGGGCGTTGGAGAGAGCGGAACAGAGTCGCCAGCGCCGCGCCGGACTCGTGGGCGAGCTCTCCAGGCCACGAGAGGCGGATCTGGACGGGGGGTAGAGAATAGCGGCGGCACGGGAGCTCGGATCTATTCGCTACGCCGACGAGGTCCACCGGAACGCGCTGGAATCGAGCGGCGTAGGCAGCGGCGGCGAGGGTTTCGTGGGGTGGGGAGGGAGAGACGCACGAGATAGAGAGAGGGAGGGTGTGCGGTGGGTTTCTGATTCGTTTTTTTGTTTTTTCCTTCTTCTCTTTAGTAGTGGCGCACCACCTACAAATGCGCCATTAGTAACCCTGGTTACTAATGGCGCACCAGCTGGTGGTGCGCCATTAGTAGTTCTGCAAAAAAAAAGTAGTGGCGCACCAGCTACATATGCGCCATTAGTAACCCTGGTTACTAATGGCGCACTAGCTATAGTGCGCCATTAGTAGTTTGCAAAAAAAAAACCAAAAAAAATTATAGTAGTGGCGCACTACCAACAGATGTGCCATTAGTAACCCTGGTTACTAATGGCGCACCAGCTGCTGGTGCGCCATTAGTAGTTTTGCAAAAAAATAAAAATAAAACAAATATAGTGGTGGCGCACCAAGTGTGTGGTGCGCCATTAGTGTCCATCACACTAATGGCACACCTCACATGGTGCGCCACTACTGTATAGTAGTGGCGCACTGCTTGTGTGTTGCGCCATTAGTATCTATATCATCTATAGCCCTTTTCCTAGTAGTGGTTGTTTGAAAGGATTTTTTCAAAAGGAAAACCTAGATTAAGCTACTTGAACATTGAGCATCAAGATCTATGGATATAGTTCAAAGCGCTTAATAGAACTTTCAACGAAATTCATGCCTTGATAAGTTTTTGAAGGAGTTCAAAATAGATCGGCAAAGAAGGAGTTCTTGGCTGATTTGTAAGGTGTGAATTTGAGTAAGACTCAAAGCCCGACCACGGTGGAAGAAAGAGAAAGGATGATGGTCCTCCCCTATGCCTTAGCTGTAGGCTCTAAAATATGCCATGATGTGTGTCGCACCTGATGTGTGCCTTGCCATGAGTCTGTCAAGGGTTACAAAGAGTCATCCAATATTTAATCACTAAATAGCGGTCCAAGTTATCCTTAGTAACTAGTGGACTAATAAATTTTTCTCGATTATGGAGGTGATTAAAGAGTTCTTCGTAAAGAGTTACATCGATGCAAGCTTTGACACTAATCTGGATGACTCTGAGTAGTAAACCGGATTCGTATAGTGGAGCAGTCATTTGAAATAGTTCCAAATGGCGTGTGGTAGAAGCATCTATAGGATGACATAGAGATTTTAAAGCACACAAGGATCTGAAAGGTTCGTTGACGAAAAACCTCTCTCACAAGCAAGACATGATCGAACCCCAGAACTGTATGGGTGTTCGATTCATTACAATCACATAGTGATGTGAACTAGATTATTTACTCTAGTGCAAGTGGGAGACTTTTGGAAATATGCCCTAGAGGCAATAATAAATTGGTTTATATTATATTTCCTTGTTCATAATAATCGTTTATTATCCACGCTAGAATTGTATTGATTGGAAACTCAAATACATGTGTGGATACATAGACAACACATTGTCCCTAGTGAGCATCTAGTTGACTAGCTCGTTGATCAAAGATCGTCAAGGTTTCCTACCCATGGACAAGTGTTGTCACTTGATAACGAGATCACATCATTAGGAGAATGATGTGATGGACAAGACCCAAACTATGAACGTAGCATACGATCGTGTCACTTTATTGCTACTGTTTTCTGCATGTCAATGTATCTGTTCCTATGACCATGAGATCATGCAACTCCCGGACACCGGAGGAATACCTAGTGTGTTATCAAACGTCGCAACGTAACTGGGTTACTATAAAGGTGCTCTACAGGTATCTCCAAAGGTGTCTGTTGGGTTGGCATGGATCAAGACTGGGATTTGTCACTCCGTGTGACGGAGAGGTATCTCGGGGCCCACTCGGTAATACAACATCACAATAAGCCTTGCAAGCAATGTGACTAAGAAATTAGTCACGGGATCTTGTATTACGGAACGAGTAAAGAGACTTTCCGGTAACGAGATTGAACTAGGTATAGAGATACCGACGATCAAATCTCGGGCAAGTAACATACCGAAGGACAAAAGGAACTGCATATTTGATTATCTGAATCCTTGACATATAGGTTCAACCGAAAGAGATATTCGTAGAATATGTAGGAGCCAATATGGACATCCAGGTCCCACTATTGTTTATTGACCGGGGATTGTCTCAGGTCATGCTTAGATAGTTCTCGAACCCGCACGGTCTGCACACTTAAGGTTCGGTGACGTTTTGGTATAGTTGAGTTATAAGTGTTGGTAACCAAAGGTTGTTCGGAGTCTCAGATGAGATCTTGGACGTCGCGAGGAGCTCCGGAATGGTCCGGAGGTAAAGATTGATATATAGGATGTCCTATTTTGGTCATCGGAAAGATTTCGGGCTCATCGGCAGTGTACCGGGAGTGCAGGGAGGGTACCGGGGGACCATCGGGAGGGGTGTCTCGACCCAAAAGACCTCATGGGCTGTGGGAGGAGTCAAACCAGCCCCTAGTGGGCTGTCCAAACCAACCAATAAGGCATATGCGGCCAGAGGTGGGAAAAACCCAAAGGAAAGGAAGGGAAGGAGTGCAAGTAGGAAAGGAATCCTACTTGGAGTAGGATTCGAGGTGGACTCCTCCACCTCCACCTAGTTCGGACGAACCCCTAGAGGGTTATTTGGCTGCCTCCTCACCTCCCTCCCTCCTATATATACTAGAGGATTTAGAGGGAAAAGCTAACCCTAATTGCCACATGTTCCCTCTACTTCTTTCTAGATCTTTTTCTCCTCTAGATCGGTTTTTAGCAGCGCTTAGGCGAAGCCCTGCTCGAATTTATCCACCACCACCACCATGCCACCGTGCTGGAGAATTCATCTACCTCTTCGCCTCTCTTGCTGGATCAAGATGGAGGGGATCATCATCGAGCTGTACGTGTGCTGAACGCGGAGGTGACGTCCGTTCGGCACAAGATCGGGATGGATCATGATGGGATCGTGGGATGGATCGTGATGAGATTGCGGGACGGGCTGTGATTTGGATCTCGAAGATATTCCACTACATCAAGCACGTTATATACGCTTCCGCTTAGCGATCTACAAGGGTAAGTAGATTTACTCTCCCCTCTCGTAGATGATCATCACCATGGATAGGTATTGCATGTGCGTAGGATTTTTTTGTTTCCCATGCTACGTGCCCCAACAATGACTACTATCAACTAGACTTCTCCCATGTCCTCAAGAACTAAAGTAACTACTCACAAGACATAAAAGAGATCATGATCATAGGTGATGAAAATATGATGAATAATCTGGTCATAATAATAATTCTCAAACAATACTCAATAGCATTCACCACAAAAGAGTAATCAACACCGGTAGAGTAAAGGGGATGAATTGTGCAAGGTACAACTCTGATTGCAATGGTAAAGTGAGATGGGGTGAAGATGGAGATGGTGCTGGTGATGAAGATGATGGTGATGATGATCTCGATGGTGCCCGTGACGATGGTGATGACGACGAGGATGATCTCCCCCTCCGGGAGGAGTTCTCCCCGGCGGAATCTGCTCGTCGGAAAGGTCTTTTCTTCTGTGTAGGTTTCCGCCCCGGAGCGGCGGCGGAACTCTAGAAAAACTTATGTTCCCATAACTTTTAGGTCACGAGGGTCATATAGGCCAAAGGAGAGAACCGGAGGCGGGACCCACCACCGAGGAGGCCTTTGGGCGTGGCCTAGGGGTGACCCACGCCACCAGGTCCCCTGGGTGCCTGGTGGCCCCCCTCCATCCCTTCTTCGGCCGGTCTTCGTGATCTGTTCGGAAACTCCTTCCCCGTAAATTTCAGCTCAATTGGAGATGTTCTGATTTGACAACTCTTCATGCTATTTTCTCCGCTGAATCATGCGTCTGCTGTTTCGGCACCGGAATGTTGTAAACTGCATAAAATAAGCCAAAACACTATAATAACAACATCATAATGTGAAATATATCAATGAATAGGGAGAAATTATGATACAAAATAGTGATGCATTTTGGACGTATCAACTCCCCCAAGTTTAGAGAGTGAAGTGTCGATAAATAAGAATACGGACAAGAAGCATCATAATTTATCTACTAAACTCAACCATCCTCAACAGCAATCTCAACTCATAAGGCCCATATGGAAGAGTAATATTAATTACAATCAAAACTAGGGCTAAGGAAACTCATCAAACCATGGCAAACATGTCCTTGGTCAAAGAACAACTAATAACTTTTAACTTTTGCTCTTCCTCTTATATTTTGATGAGATCAATTGAAGCTTTTTTGAAAGAACATGTTATTAGTCAATAAGTGAAAATGCTAACATAAAGGAAGATGTTTGTTTTAGCTAGGCTTAACAAACAACTAACTTATCTTAATTATAATATCAACAAAGTTGTGATATGGCAATTGTCAATGAAACAATATAAATGCATGCATCTTTGTCAACATAAGGTGTTTGCTCTTTTATAGGATAGAAAGAAGTAGGTTTACTGACTGAACATAAAAGTAAAAGATTAGCCCTTCGCAAAGAGAAGTAGGGAAAAATCATGTGCTAGAGCTTTTAGAGATGCATAATTCGTCAACGAATGCTAGCAGATAGCCCAATACTTCTCATGATGGACAAGTTTTGAGGAACGTCTCCCAAAGTGGGGACGATCACATCCCCTTAGTCTCCTTTGTTTATCACTACCAAAGTTTTCTGATTTCTCATAAACAAAGCGTTAAGGAGGTTTTGTTTGTTGTTATTATCTTCTACGAGCTAGGCGCACTCATGCCAGTTCCTCCTTGTATTAGGGGTTCGTAGATTAGACATGCAAACCCATCATAAAGCTTGTCCAGTATGAGAAGATCATGAATTATCTACTACTTCCCCATGAGCTAAAACAGAGGCACAAAACAGGGAGTAATATTTGAAGGTTTAAAGATAGCACATGAGTAATATACTTTAGGAGTGGCGGTGAAATACCACATATAGGGAAGGTATGGTGGACTCTTGGGAAGGTTGAGGTTTCAAGGTATGGATGCACAAGAAGTATTCCTGCTTAGTACAAGGGTTGTCTAGCAAAGGCTTTTGAGAGCTGACAAATGATGTTGACTTGGATGCAAAACAATATAAAGTTTAACATAAAAGAATTGGCATGAAACATCAAGTTGTCTTCCTTGTCGGCATAACACTTCAAGAATAAGAACATAAAGGTTTTGGCTATGTCGCTACTAGAAAAAACCATGCTTGTTGTTATGACCAATGCTATGTTTGCCAAGATTAAATAAATTTTTCGAAGCCATACCCGATATATAAGATCAATACTCCCATAAGAATCAGCATATAAGGTCGATTGCATGAAGAGAATACCAGGTGCAGCAAAGAAACCAATAGACTTCTCATTAATATTCCATCATAGACAGCTACACACTCATGGATACCAGACTCTCCACAAAGGAGTGATAGACCTCAATGCAAACACCTATTTCATAAGATAACTTCCCTAGACATGATACGACTCTAACTTGACCATGAAAGATAAAGGATAAAGATAAAGATACCGGGCGCTCCTCCAAGCTTGGAACACGCTAAGGGAATGCCATTGCCCAAGAAGATTTCACTCTTCATCCTTGTTCTTGTTCCTCAGGTATTCCTTAGCGAAAAGCTTACATGGAAAAGGTCCTTCCTCCACACAGGATTCTTCAGTCTCCAGGATCCTGCTTTCGGCAGATAAGCCCATGCGCAAAAACTTTAGTTCATACTCATAGTTCTGGTTTTGAAGGTCATATATGTGACCTTGAAGCTCGAACACTTTGGTTTCCAGTGCGGATATGATTGATCGCATTTCCTTCATCTCCTCCTCGTGTCGCTTCTTAAACTCGGCGATGATATCGAAGTTGGCCTCGACATCACGCTCGATCATCAACTTGTACTTGAAGACTTCTTGCTCAACTTCTTCCGTCCTGGCCTTGGTGCTCCCCTCCTTGACAGGTCCCTTCATATCTTCTTTGTGGAGGACACCATCCTCCACCCAAAGTGTTTGAGGGTGTCTCTTTACCTCTGCGAGGTAAGGGTTGATGATGTTGATGAGGAACTTGTCCTTGGGGGAGTTTGTGGAAGCCATGGCACCTAGGTTTGTTGAAAGTTCTCGTGGGACAAATAGATCGAAAATAAAACACACGGAACCGCAAGATACAATACCGAGATGATCCAGGAAAATATATAGCAAAAATTTCTGCATCAAAAGGAAGGTAACAAGCCAAAGTGGGGTTGGAGACGGACTCCGGGTCGTCCAGGCGGCCTCCTGGCGTAGCCAGGAGGAAGCCCGCGCCACCAGGTCGTCTAGAGACCCTCGAGCTCCTCTCCGGCTCCACTTCGGCTCGGAATTTTCCTAATTTTGCAAAAACACATAATACAGAACTTTTATTGATGTTCGTGAAGTTTCCTTACCGTATTTCATACCAATTCTTATTCTGCTTCTGCTGGTGTCTGACACAGTATTGCAATATGTTCTTCATGAGTAGCTACCTGTATCACATCCACCTCTACATTGATGGGGTCTCCAGCCATGTAATGCTTGAGTCTTTGCCCATTCACAACATGTGGTTTGGTGCCTTCAAAATTGTTAATCTTGATTGCACCGGAGCGGTAGACTTCTTCGATATGGTACGTTCCTTCCCACTTGGAAAGTAATTTATCTGGAGAAAACCTGAAACGAGATCTATACAACAAAACTTTATCACCAACATTAAATTCACGTTTCAAAATTCTCTTGTCATGCCACTTATTTACCTTTTCTTTGAACATTTTTGCACTCTCGTAAGCTTCACTTCTCCACTCATCTAGAGAAGTGAAGTTCATGAGGTGCTTTTCACCAGCAAGCTTTGGGTCAGCATTAAGCTCTCTAACAGCCCAGAATGCATTGTGCTCTAACTCTAAAGATAAATGGCATGCCTTGCCATAGACCATCTTATACGGAGACTTTCCCATGGGATTTTTGTAAGCAGTTCTATATGCCCACAAGGCATCTCCTAACTTTTTGGATCGGTCCTTTCTAGAACTGTTCACTGTCTTTTACAAGATCAACTTGATCTCTCTATTTGTGAGCTCAACTTTCCCAGTTCTTTGAGGGTGGTAAGGTGAAGCAATTCTATGATTAACATCATATTTTTCTAGAGCTTTTCTAAAAGCACCATGTGTAAAATGTGATCCTCCGTCGGTCATGAGGTACCTAGGTACACCAAACCTAGGGAAGATAACATCTTTGAGCATTTTCAAAGATGTCTTGTGATCAGCACTTTCAGTGGGGATTACTTCAACCCACTTGGTCACATAATCAATAGTCACTAACATGTGAGTGTACTTGTGTGAAGGAGGAAAAGGACCCATAAAATCAAAACCACAGCAATCAAAAGGCTTAATGACTAGAGAATAATTCGTAGGCATCTCATTTCTCCTACTAATATTACCAACTCTCTAACAATTACCACAACATAAAACATAATTTCTAGCGTCTTTAAAGAAAGTAGGCAATAAAAACCCGACTGGAGAACCTTGTGTGCGGTCTTCTCACCGACATGATGTCGTCCATAAGGACTGTTATGACTCAAGATATCCTTCTGCTCATGCTCCGGTATGCATCTCCTCACGATCCCATCCACACCTTCTCTAAAAAGATGTGGGTCATCCCAAAAGTAATTCCTCAAGTCGTGGAAGAATTTCTTCCTTTGCTGGAATGTTTGACCTGGAGGCAAAAACTTTGCAACAATAAAGTTAGCATAATCTGCATACCATGGATCGTAATTAGATTGTACCTTCAAAACAGCTAACTGTTCATCAGGAAAACTATCGTTGACCGGAATAGGATCGTGTGGTATGTCCTCCATCCTGGAAAGGTTGTCTGCTATAGGGTTGTCTGCTCCCTTCCTATCAACAGTCTGCAATCAAATTCTTGAAGAAGAACGACCCATCTGATAAGCCTTGGTTTGCATCCTTCTTTTCCGTAAGATACTTAATAGCAGCATGATCAGTATGAATGATGACTTTTGAATCAACAATATAAGGCCTAAACTTATCACAAGCAAACACTACCGCTAAAAACTCTTTCTCAGTAGTAGCATAATTCTTTTGAGAACTATCAAGGGTTTTGCTAGCATAATATATAACATTAATTTCTTATCACCCCTTTGTCCTAACACAACTCCAACTGCAAAATCACTAGCATCACACATGATTTCAAAAGGCAAATGGCAATCAGGTGGTTGGACTATAGGGGCTGTTATCAAGGCTTTCTTAAGAACTTCGAAGGCTTCCTTACAATCTTCATCAAACATGAAAGGAATATCCTTGTGGAGAATATTAGTGAGGAGTTTCGAAGTCTTAGAAAAGTCTTTAATAAATCTTCTATAGAAACCGGCATGACCGAGGAAACTACGAATACCTCTGATGTCCTTTGGATAAGGCATCCTCTCGACTGCTTCGACCTTTGCCCTCTCCACCTCGATTCCCTTTTCAGAAATCTTGTGGCCAAGAAAAATTCCCTCATTGACCATGAATTGGCACTTCTCCCAGTTGAGTACCAAGTTCGTCTCCTCACATCTCTGCAAAGCTTTATTAAGGTTGTGGAGACAGTGGTCACAAGAGGTTCCATAGACGGAGAAATCGTCCATGAAGACCTCCACAATTTCCTCGCAAAAACCATGAAAGATAGCAGACATGCACCTTTGAAAAGTAGCACGAGCATTGCATAAACCAAAGGGCATACGTCTATAAGCATAAGTACCAAAGGGACAAGTAAAAGTGGTCTTCTCTTGATCGGCAGTGTTAACATGAATTTGAGAGAAGCCAGAATACCCATCAAGATAGCAAAAGTGAGTGTTTTTGGATAACCTTTCAAGCATTTGGTTGATGAACAATAGCGGGTAGTGGTCCTTCCTGGTTGCTTTGTTCAGCTTCCTGTAATCAATACACATTCTGTATCCAATAATAATTCTTTGAGGTATTAGTTCATTCTTATCATTAGGAACCACAATCGTACCTCCTTTCTTGGGAACATAATGTACCAGACTTACCCACTTATTATCAGCTATAGGGTAGATAATACATGCGGCTAGAAGCTTGAGGATTTCGGTCTTCACAACATCCTTCATCTTCGGGTTCAACCGTCGTTGATGATCAACAACCGGTTTAGCATTAGGCTCAAGATTGATAGTATGCTGACAAATAGATGGACTAATCCCCGTAAGATCATCAAGGGTATAGCCAATAGTGCCTTGGTGTTTACGAAGGACTTCCAATAATTTCTATTCTTCTTATCTTGAAAGGTTAGCATTGATAATAACATGATACACTTTCTTTTCATCTAAATAAGCATACTTGAGCGTATTAGGAAGAGGTTTAAGATCAAACACTGGGTCTTCTTTTGGTTTTGATAAAATTCCCAAAGGCTCAACCGGAAGTTGTGCTTCGGGATAGCAGGTTGTCTCAAGAATATGTCATCTAGCTCATTCCTTTCCTTCATATGCATATCATTCTCGTGGTCCTCCATAAATTTCTGCAAAGGATCATTAGGAGTAATAGCAATAGAAGCAATCTCTTCAATAATTTTATCATTACTAGGCAAATAAGTACCACGAGTTTGCTTCGAGAATTTCGAAAACTTAAATTCATATGGCTTGCCATTAAATTCAACACATACTTTTCCTTTCCTACAATCTATAATAGCTCCACAAGTTTTGAGAAAAGGCCTACCAAAGATAATAGGGCAAAAACTATCTTGCACTGAGCCAAGTACTAGAAAGTCGGTAGGATATTTTACCTTTCCACATAGGACTTCAACATCTTGCACAATTCCAATAGGAGAGATAGTTTCTTTGTTTTCAAGATGAATAGTAACGTCAACGTCTTCAATTTCACATGGTAGAATCTCATTCATGATCTCTTGACAAAGTGAAAAAGGAATAGCACTAGCACTGGATCCCAAATCACATAGCCCGTAATAATTATGATCTCCTATTTTAACAGATACAACTGGAGTACCTAAAATTGGGCCTTTATTCTTGGTTGTAACAAGGTTAGTAGAAACAACACAAAAATTTATATTGGAATCCTCAATATTACTAGTAACAAGATCCTTGACTAATGCAACTTGAGGATTGACCTTAATCAGGTCCTCGTGCTCATCATTCATTCTTTCACTTTTTTTCAGTATGCGTGTGATAAAAGACTGCTCCCTCATCCTTGTGGGAAAAGGGGGCTTTTCATATAAAACTGCAGGCAAGATAGGGTCAACAACATTGATTTCAACAGGTAATTCCTTAAAACTTTTATGGTATTGATCCTCCCTCTTCTTAGAAGAATCAATATGAGAGGCAAAGTCTTTGCAAAAATCAATTATAAGCTAGGAATCAAGACCAATCTTAGCACAAAATGTATTGAAGTAATCAATTTTCACATAGCTCTCAATGTAATCATGCTCATAATTTATTACGGGTTCAATACATTTATCAATCTCCCAATCTTCAATATTCTTCTGGATCCTTTCAATAAGATCCCACCTAGCTTTGGTGCTTTTGTTGGAGGATGCCCCACTAGAGGAGGCATCAAGCATCTCTTTATCTTGACGAGAAATCATTGCATAGACATTTGTAAGTATAATTTCCTTGGGGAGCTCATGATTGGTACATTTGAGCATTAGGGACTTCAATCTCCCCCAAGCTTGAGCGATGCTTTCTTCGTCACGAGACCAAAAGTTATAAATATAATTCATGTCTCGATGTATTTCATGAAGAGGATAAAACTTTGCATAAAAGAGAGGCATAAGATCTTGCCAATTTAGCAAATGAGAGTTATCAAGAAGCCTATACCAATCCAAAGCCTTATCTCTTATTGATAGAGAGAATAGCTTTCTCATAACCAAATCCATCGATATACTTGCGAGCTTAAATAAGGAGCATAGTTGTGCAAGATATAGCAAGTGTTCATTTGGATGTCTATCTCCTACATATCGATTAGCCAAGACACAATCAATAATACCAGTTGGTATTTTAAAGGGCACAATTTTCATAGGTGGAGGAGGCTTCTCCACCACAATAGCGTTGGGGCGGTTCCCCACAAGCAACAAACCAACAGCATAATTGTCCATAGGGACAAAAGGCGGAAACAGCAAAATAAAAACAGCACGTACACTGTAAAGGTTTCCTTACCAATTTCACTTACCAATAGCACTACACTCCCCGGCAACAGCGCCAGAAACTAGTCTTGATGACCCAGAAGTGTAGGGGATCTATCATAGACTTTTTGATAAGAAAGAGTGTCGAACCCAACGAGGAGCAGAAGGTACTGACAAGCGATCTTGAGCAAGGAATAACTGCAAGTACTGAAAGGTAACTTTTATGGGTTTTCTGGTATAAGCAACAAGGAAATAAATGGAGGGAAAGTAAATCGTGCTGAGGTGCAGAAAGTGGCCCAATCCTTTTGAACACAAAGGATAAGCCGAGGGACTAAACTTATAAAGACTAAGGCGTTCCTGAGGACATACGGGAGAGATAGTCAAGTGATTTCGCCATATTCCGTCTAGTACTATGTTTTGTATTGATAAGGGTTGTGTGGGTGAATCTTAACTAGTGCACCGTCTAGGCTAAGACAAGTACACTCTTATGATTAAACTCCTTGCAAGCATCCGCAAATACAAGAGAGAAATTATGGCAAAGCCTAACCATAGCAATAAGCTTTAGGATCCAACACTCCCTTGTCCAAAAGCATGCGAACTGGGGTTCAGGTTTCTGTCACTCCGTCAACCCACCATAAGCATTCTTTATACATGATGCATTATCCTAGGCCCTTAAAAAGGTAAAGTGTTATGTAGTGGACGTTCATGTAACACCACTAGAAGAATAGCACCATAACTTAAATAGCAATCAACACATATTACTTCAACATCATATGACTACTATCAACTAGACTTCTGCCATGTCCTCAAGACCTAAGTAACTACTCACAAGACATAAAAGAGAGCATGATTAGAGGTGATGAAAATATGATGAACAATCTGGTAATAATAATAATTCTCCAACAATACTCAATAGCATTCACCACAAAAGAGTAATCAACACCGGTAGAGTAAACGGGATGAATAGTGCAAGGTACAACTCCTATTGCAATGGTAAAGTAAGATGGTGTGAAGATGGAGATGGTGCTGGTGATGAAGATGATGGTGATGATGATCTCGATGATGCCCGTGATGATGGTGATGACAACGAGGACGATCTCCCCCTCCGGGAGGAGTTATCCCCGACGAAATCTGCAAGCCGGAAAGGTCTATTCTTCTGTGTAGGTTTCCGCCCCGGAGCAGCGGCGGAACTCCAGAGAAACTTATGTTCCCGTAACTTTTAGGTCACGAGGGTCATATAGGCCAAAGGAGAGCACCGGAGGCGGGACCCACCACCCAGGCGGCCTTTGGGCGCGGCCTAGGGGTGACCCGCACCACCAGGCCGCCTAGGTGCCTGGTGGCCCCCCTGTGGCCCTTCTTTGGCATGTCTTCGTGATCTGTTCGGAAATCCTTCCCCATAAATTTCAGCTCAATTGGAGATGTTCTGATTTGGCAACTCTTCATGCTATTTTCTCGATTGAATCCTGCATCTGCTGTTTCGGCACTGTTGTAACTGTGTAAAATAAGCTAAAACACTATAATAACAACATCATAATGTGAAATATATCAATGAATAGAGACAAATTATGATACAAAATAGTGATGCATTTTGGACGTATCAGTCATCCACTTGAGGGAAAATTTCTATTGTCCTACAAAACTCCACGCTTGGAGGCACACCACGTGTCTACAAGAACAAGTTGTGTACTAGACATCAATCCACATCATCACATATGCCACATCGGTGATCCTGTTGCCTTTTTGAAACAATAACAAGCATGCATTTTCCCCTTCAGCAAAAAAACTACCATTTTTTAATTAACAAAACCGCCACGCCTTCCAAAAAAGTCCAATGAATAGTGGGAGATTCACGGCCATGCTAGACACCGAATCAACCTGACATTTCCTCTTCATAACAAAAAGGCAGCCTATACATGAAGAGGTGTCTATAACTTGACGATGCAAATTTTGTCTTCCCACCTATTCCTCCCTTAATTAAATGAGTGCAACCGCCGAAACGCAGCTCCGGTGCAATCGACCTTGACGCTAGGATGGAGTTGGATGTTGCCTATAACGAAGTTTTGTGTGGATGAAGTTTTTGAGACTTAGGTGAAACCAGGATATGATAGGATTGAACGAGATACAAAAGCACAAACTTGGGGATGACCAAGGCACCCCAAGTAAATATTGCAAAAATTCTCAAGCATCTAAGCTTGGGGATGCTACGCATTCCACCTCTGTTCATCAAACAAATATCGGTTAGCCTATGTTGTGCCCAAATTTTTATTTGTCCACATGATATGTGCTATTCTTGGAGTGCATCTTTGTTTAGTTTGTTGATTGAAAAAAAAATTGTCAGATCTGAAAATCTTTATTGAGGGAGATTCCACACGTAGCTACCTCATTATTTGACTACTCACTGATCTTCACTCGTATCTTTCTAGAGTAATTTGATGTTTACTCTTGTGCTTCAGTTATATCTTATGGGTAAATTGTGAATGAATGAAATATCATAAATATGAAATTATCAATGTACTTTGTTCCTTGTAGTAGTTTCATATTTGGTTTAGAAAGATAATCTATTGAAGTTTGACAATCACAGTATTGGTCATACAAGCAATTCAGGAATGACTAGTATAAGAAAGAGAACTTTCACATACAAACATATTATCTTGGACATCTTTTATGATAGTGAATACCCATTAATTAATTTCAAACTTCATCAAATAGTTGAAGTTGGACAAGGAAGACAACATAATGGTTATGTTTGAGTATATTTGCGTAGAAGTTATATTGCTATGGATCCTGCAACATGTGGTCCTTGTTTAGAACCATTTCATAGCCAAAACTTCGTACTAAGTACAAATACTACTTGTGCATCCAAATCCTTGAGCCAAGTTTCTTCCATGAGAGTTCATCATACCTACCTATATATGGTATTTCACTGCCATTCCATGTAAATTTGCATGTGCCACCTCTAAACATTCAAATAAACATGTGTTTTGTGTGCTCGTATCGCTCATGGAGCGGCGGGGCTGTCATTATCTTCCATGCTAAGCAAATTATTCTAATGATAAGTGTTTATTCACTTGTCATAGCACGAGAGAGGCTGGTAAAAAGGATGCCCGGTCGTGCATAATACAAAAATAAATAAACAAGAACTCCCCCTAGAAAGTTGATTCTTTGGAAGGCACCCGTGGACAGGCTGATACGTATCCAACGTATCTATAATTTTTGATTGTTACATGCTGATATATTATCATTCTAGAATACTTTTGGGGTATTTATTTACCACTTTATATTATTTTTTAGCACTAACATATTGACCTAGTCACAGTGTGAGTTGTTGTTTCTGCATGTTTTTAACTTTTCAGGTTTTCCATACAAAACGAAGTCCGATTGCCGTGAAACTTTTTGATGACTTTTTTCTAGACCAAATAAGACCAGCGAGCATCGGTAGAAGGATGGAGGCCTCATGAGGGGCCCACAAGCCAACAGGGCATGACCTGGGGGGTGCCTTGATGGCTTGTGCCTCCCTTGTTGCCCGCCCGACTCTGTTCTGTGGCTTATAAATTCTCATCTACCCAAAGAACATCAGAGGGAGTCCCGAAACATTTACGCCGCCGCAAGTCTGTGTTTCAATGGGAGGCCATCAGGAAGTCTGTTACGGCACCCTGCCGGAGGGGGGAATCGATCATGGAGGGCCCCTTCACCAACCTTGTAGCCCTCACAATGATGTGTGATTAGTTAACCATTGACCTACGAGTCCATAGCCAGCACCTAGATGACAATATCTCTCTCATCTTCAATAGAATGATAATCACATCTTCACTTTGATCCATATGATGTAATTATTTTTTGTGCGGTGCATTTGTTGGGATCCGATGAATTTTGAGTTTATGTTCAGATTATTCATGATAAATATTGGAGTCTCCTATGAATACTTATAGGATTCTTATGTGCATGATTATGATAGCTTTGTAATTCTCTTTGATATGTTGAAATAGTTTGGCCAACTAGATCGATATTTCTTTGGTGAGAGAGGTGCATTGTGGTAGGTTCAACTGGCAAATGTCTATATCCCAGTGACAAAAGGGGAAGAGATGCTTATTTGTGTTGCTTCTACTAAGAATAAAACGATGGGGTTTATTTATATTGCTTGAGTTTACATTGTCTACATCATGTCATTGTTCTCCATGCATTACTTTGTTTTACTTAATACTCTAGATGCATGCTCGATAGCGGTCGATGAGTGGAGTAATAGTAATAGGTGCAGGCATGAGTCAGCCTATTTGTTTATGGACGTGATGCCTATATACAGATGATCATTTTCATGAATATCACATAACTATCTGCTTTTCTGTCAATTGCCCAACAGTAATTTGTTTATACACTGTATGCTATTTTTCATGAGAGATGCCATTAGGGAAAACTATGCCCCTCGGGTCTATTCCAAACATATTGATAAAACCTTTAGTACCTTGCTGCCATTTACTTGTTTTTATTTTATCTTGCTATCTATAATTAACTACACACCTCACTTGCTTGCAAATAACAAGACAAGAGGATTGACAACCCTCTTGCCCGCATTGGGTGCAAGTTGTTTGTTCTTTTGTGTGCAACCGTGAAAGATGGTTGTGGTTGATATTCCTCTTGGTTTGATAAACCTTGGTTTCATAACTGAGGGAAATACTTACCCATGTTGTGTCGTGATAACTCGTTCCTTTTCACGGAAAACCAATGCACATCACAAGTATCGATGGCTAGCCATGGAATGTGTTTGAATGGTGAGGGGGAGTAAAATTTCAATTTTGTTTGGGAACCGCCAATAATGTAATTAGCATGGAAGATATTGAATACTCTATTGCGACATTAACATGAAAGGAAAACCAACCAAAATTACATCTTCGTCTCTGGTTTAAAACAATGAGCTCTGGCACCTCTGCAAACTCCTCCTTCCCTCTGTGAAGGGACAATCTATTTACTTTCATGTTACTTACTTTTCATGTTGATTCAACTTCTTATTCTAACATCAATATATTATTTTCCAACCACCTTGTGGTGGGAAAATATCCAAACACATGTATTCGATCAAATATATTTGATCATGATTCTTTATTGTTGACAATTATCTTTATGATAAGTATATTGGGAGGCGGAACTTTAAGCCCCTATCTTTCTCTTTGTTTGACGGATGTTGTTTGTTCTAAAAATATGCCTTGAGTATAACAATCATAGAATACTATATGATAATTGAGTATGTGCAGATCTTACTTAGATTTGATGATGCATTGAAGTTGTTTGGTGAATAAGAACATGGGTTGTTAAGTTTGAATAGAATGCATTGCTTGAACCATGACATGTGAATTGATTGATATTCAACCATGATGACTTTTATGAAAAAGTTGCTGGTTATGATGCTAGAAACAATGATTGGAATTATCATTGATGAAACTTATATACTATGCTAGCATTCACACTTCATAAATTATTTCTTTTATCATTTAACTACTTGAGGACGAATAGGAATTAAGCTTCAGGATGCTGATACGTCTATATTATGCTATCATTCACACTTCATAAGTTATCGATAATTCATGAACTATCCAGGCCATATTCACATATTTTTATAATATTTCATATTTTCATATTTGTGAGGTGATTCCTTACAATAATTATATGTTAATTTATTTATATTATACAGGAAGAAAATACTTCACCTATTTTTACTCCATGCGTAAATGCAGAATTGCCGAACGCTTGCACGAACCACGTGTGAAGATAAAGGAAGAGGAAATGATTAGATGTTGTTCAAGAAGTCCTCTCACATCAAAGAAAATGATTATGTGTTGTTAAAGAAGTTTTCTCACGTCACTTTTAGCCCAAAATAAGATAAAGTCCAAGTCTCTCACGTTTTGGACTCAGATTCGGACTACAGAGACACACCTTTCTCAAAACATCAACAATGTTTGCATACGGACTCCGAATTGGGTGATTCTTTTTTTAACTAGAATTTATCTACGTTTCATCCCAATTTGAATCACTTTAACTCCAAAGGTGTTGCATCACCTCCATTTGGGCATGGAGATAATGACGAAACAATCTGAGGTTGCATGAGAATCCGAGTCAAACTATAACTCCAAAGGTGTTGCATCACCTCCATTTGGGCCCATGGGCCTTGTATGACCTAGGGTTGGTTTTAGGCCGCCTTGGAACATCCTCCCACCTCCTTGGACGCCACCCCTTGCTCCGATATAAGTAGACCAACCTAGTAGCTTCTTGGTTGAGATTTATTTAGTTAAAAGTTAACCATTGCAACTTCGTGTACTTCGTTTGTGTCCAGCGACTGGACCAAGACCGCTTTCGGATCCCCACCCTTATCAATACTTCATATATACTGACAATATTCAGATTGCTTTTATCATATTCTTGCTCGTTCTTTGATCGCTTGCAGGAAGATACCTTCATGGTCAGGTTGATCATGCTCCGGCGTGATCAATAACCTCTTGGAGTTGGTTTAGTGATTGCTAAGGCGCGACGTCGTGCATGTTTGTAGTCGGATCGTCGAAGTCATCTCCACCAAATTGATAGCCACCATCCCATTGAAAGATTGGGACACCCTCGCCTCTATCATCCAATGTATCGATAATTTATGAAGTATTCATGCCATATTCGCCTATGTTTACAATATTTTAATATGGTTTTGATATTTTTGTGATTTATTTAGAACTAACCCGTACTGACATTGTTTTCACCACAATTACTGTGGTGTTGTTTTTTGTGTGTGCAGAAAATGGAAGTTCTCGGAATCACCCAAAACTTTTTGACAATTTTTCTCGAACATATGAGAGATATTGGAGCGAAGAACCACCAAAGGGGAGCCACCTATGGGCCACAAGCCAACAGGGGGCGGCCACCCGTTGGTCGCGCCATGATGGCTTGTGGGGGCCCACATGGCTCTGTTTAGCATGATTCCAATGCCAACAAATCGTATATATATAGAAACCCTCAGAAATAAACACAGAACTTCCGCTTTGTTGCCGAAACTCTATGTATCGATGAAAAACCGATCTGGAGCCTTTCCAGTACCCTGCCAAAGAGGGGAAATCATCTTCGATGGCCATCTTCATCATCCCGGTGGAGGCCATGACGAGGAGGGAGTCGTTCACCCTCGGGGCTGAGGGTATGTACCAGTAGATATCTGTTTAATCTCTCTCACTTATGTTATTCACATGACACGATCTTTATGTATCACGGGCTTTGTTAATATACTCGGATCATATGGTGTCCTTCCCTTGCTATCTTGTTGTGATGAATTGAATCTTTCCCTTTAAGATCTCATTATGTTGGATTGAATATTTTGGTTTGATAACACTTGATGTATGTCTCGCATGTGGATAACCGTAGTGACATTGGGGTATTCAAGTGATTCACTTGATATAAGTTATGACATCAACTTGCGGATTCCGGTCACCTTGGGGATAGATTCATAAGGGTTGATTGCACGTTTTCATACTACGTTCTCCGATAGAAATCTTGGGGTGCTCCTTGAAGTTCTTTGTGTTGTATTAAATATGATAGATCTAAAATTGTTTGACGCATGTCGCATAATTTCCCCATGGATACTTGAGGTGACATTGTAGTATCTAGGTGACATTAGGGTTAATTGATACGTATCATGGGTATTATTCTAGCGTGAACTCTAGCGTTATTTGTGACACTTATAGTAGTAGCTCAAAAGATTGATCAGAAAGAATAACTTTGAGGTGGTTCTACTACCTACACAAATTTCATCTTATTGTTCTCCGCTAGATAGGAACTTTGGAGTGATTCTTTGTTGCACATTGAGGGATGATCATATGATTCTACTATGTTAGTGTCACATCCCTGACACCTTAAGCAAGTTAGCTTGTGCTCATGTTTTCTTTGCATTGCATGTAGGAAACTATCAACAAGAACAAAGTAAGTGGTGAAGGAAAATTCAACAAACCCTAGCCACTTCTCAAATTAAAGAAAAATTCAAACTAATTAAAATCAATGAACTCAAAATGGCGTCAAGAAAAGTTCAATCTTTCTGATAAATCATGAAAGTATATAAGCAATGAAGAAAACCTTTTTCTTGACACTTTAAGCATTTTAGATAAATGCAAAAAGCTACTGGTTTCAAGTTTTAAATTTGAAATCAGAAACTTTAAACTTTCAAAAATATTGAAAACTTTGGGAATGGTTGGAAATATTCCAACAAATATTCTGGTGTGTTTAAAATAGTTTTTTCAAACTATTTGGGAGCTGAAATAAATAGCAAGTTAATGAAATAGCAAAACAGAAACAAATCAGAAAAAAATGGGAAAATTCTTACCTGACGCTTACCTGGCCCAACCCAGCTCCTCCTATCGTCTTCCTCCTCGCCAGGAGGAGCAGGAGGTGGCCGCCGCGTCACCGCGCGCCTCCACGCAGCTCCCTGGCTGCGTGGCCGCCGCTTCAAGCTGGCAAGCACGGGGATAACCTCCCCGAGCTCGTACCTATCCATCCCCGTGCCCATTCTTCCGCTCTGCCTCGTTTCTTTCTGCCACCATTGGAGCCCGGGCAGAGCTCGAGCTCGCTGTCGTTCTAGCCCACCCTTCTCCCTTCTGAGCCGCGCAATAGGTCCGCCGCAACTCCCTGAAGCTTCCTAGCCACGAGCCCGACACCGAGACGCAGTGAAATGACGAGACGCAGACGTCTTCTTCCTCGGGTCACCGAAGTTCGTCGCTGGCGTTCTTCCTCTCCAGGCCGTCCCCGAGCAAGCTAGCGCCACCACTGCACTCCTCGTGAGCTTGCGCATCTTTCCCCTAAGATTCCCCCGTCGATCCCCTCCTCAAGGCCTAGTTCCATCGGAGCCCGATGAGATCTGCCGCGGGAGCTCGTCGCCGGTAGCCCTCCGGTGATCAGCTCGTCCTTCTGAGGCCACCAATAGCTTCAGGCCGCCGCGTAGGTGTCGTAGGAGCTGAGTCCCGTGCGTAGCTCCCTCTGTTTCGATGACCTCAATGACGCCCGAACCTTGGCCGCCGCCAAGCTCATCGCCGGCGTCATCTCCGGCCAGATCAGCCCCAGCCAAGTGCAAAAATGAACCCGCGGGAGAAGTGTCGTTCCTTTGGTGCTCTCTGTGCCGAGTTTGGCCCCCTGTGCGCCGTTTCCGAGCCCCTCCGACGTACTGGTGCTCGCCGTAGGCTCCCCGCCGGCGAGGACGACCTCGCCGCCGGTGGATCTGAGCTAGCCTGAGCCACTGACGTGTGGGGCCAGCCTTTGGGAGTTTAAGAATAATAAAAATAAAATCAAATAAGTTAATAAGACACTGACATGTGGGTCCAGTAAGATTAATTAGCTAATTAAGTTTAATTTTAATCTAAAACTGACCACACACACTGATCAGTTGGTCCCACTGGTCAGGTTTGACTTTCAACGACGAGTTGGACCTGCTGATGTCATGCTGATGCAGTAAAAGGATTTTCCAGTATAGAAATAATTCCAGAAATGTTTAAAACTTAAAAAATTCATAGAAATTAATCTGTAACTCCAATGAAAATAATTTATATATGAAAAAGTATCAGAAAAATTCAAGGAATCTGAATATGCCATTTTCAAACATGTTTGAAAATGTTACAGAACCCAAACATGTAATTTATGAATAAGTCAATTCTTATAAATACTTTATAAATGGAATTTGGAAAATATTTAAATTTCTTTATGAATGACATGATCAAACAATGTTCTAATTACAAACCAGCAACTTAACATGTCATCCCATGCATGTTAACCTCAAGTTGATCTGAGCATCAGGTCGAATCAATTAAAACGGTATCCGAGAATACCTCGTTTGAAGTCATATTTGAATTTGGTTCAAATCAACTTCAAACCTAATACATGCTAGCTATATTAGTTTATCACCTTGCATTCTCATGCCATGCTCATGCATCATCTTGTTTGCATATGATTGTTATTGATTGTTGTCATTCCTTTCGGTAGGCTCCGCTCCCCCAGACTCCACCGAATATCCGTCTGACGGATATTGTCCCTCCTCTGAGCAACAAGGCAAGAAACCATTTTGATCATCCCGATAAATCCCATGTTCTTGCTCCTGCACTTACTTATTGCATTAGGATCAAATGCTTCAACTGCTTTTGCCACGTTAGTCGAACCCACCTCCTTTGCATGACCTAACCTTGTCACAGTAAATAGCTGAACCTTGCAACCTAGCATACATGGTAGTTCCTTGAGCCATGATGTGCCATATCCTGCTATGCATGCTATGCTTAGAGTTGTGTAAGGTCTGTCGTCTGGGAGATGAACGGAATTGTGAGAATGTGTTCGGTAAGCAAAGGTTGTGTGTTGAACCTGATTTGGTAAAGGTACCGGTGAAAGGCTGTGTAGGAGTACATGGCGGGTTGTTTCATTGGAACCGTCCTTAGGAACTGAGTTCCGTGTATGTAATCCAAGACTAGATACTACCACATGCTGGGCCCTGAAATATGACCCCGCTCGACTTATTAATCGCTTAGTACTCGGTCCAGGAGTTGCAAGTAGTTTCTGGTGTTTATAGTCACGCTGGAGGCCGTGCATGGTGCTGACCTGAGAGGTGGGCTGTGATGTGGTAGGCAATGGCACGGTGTACCAAGTGGCACCCGGATGGTGGGCTTGGGAACCCTGCGCACATCGTTTGAGACCGTGGCGAAACCCCGGCCGGACTTCCGTACGGGTTACTCTCAGATAGGCGATAAACCTGGACTAGGTACTAGTGTGGTTAACGGTCGTGGCCGACTCCCTCGCTAGGCTTCCGCTTGAAGGTTGCCGAGGTGCATAACGTGCACATGGCGATAACTGGCGAGAGCGTGTGTGACGAAGTACACCCCTGCAGGGTTATGATCTATTCGAATAGCCGCGTCCGCGGATATGGACTACTTGGAGACATATGTTGTTCATAGATAACTTCAATGGCTACTCATAAAATTGTCAAGATAAGCGTGAGTGTCGTGGACGGCATTTCCGTATGGAGACGGAATGACTCCACGATGGTGTATTGTTGTGGTGTTAGTGGACTCGTGTGCGAGAAATCAAGTTGTCAAAATAATTTCAAAATGCAAGTTGTCTAGCCACGAGTCAAATGCTGGCTTTCCGCATGAAACCCCACAATACCTTATTGATACCTTGCATGAGTAGATAGTTATCCTAAAGTCTTGCTGAGTACCTCCGTACTCATGTTTGCTTAATAAATGTTGCAGAGGTTGCTAATGACCCTAATGGAGGGTTCTTCGTAGACATCGACGACGACGAGTAGCTGGTGTCCCAGCTACGATCTGGCCCTACGATGGGTCTGTAGTATAGTCAGGCCATGTGCCTTCTAGTTGCACCTGTCTGTACTCAGACAGTTTTAAACTCTTCCGCTGGCTTGTAACTGAATGACTGCTATTATGGGTCGTGAGACCCTTAATGTGTAATATTATGTGTGTGGCTCTTCCGAGCCTCTTAAATAAAGCTTGTATGTTTATGGTTATGTTGTGATGCCATCGATGTATCTATACATATCGGTATGCCATGCGTACATGTGTCGTACTTGATATGTATGGGGTTCAATTACCTAGTCGTGAACTTTAGTAGCACTCCTTACAAGGAAATGCCCCTTCGTGATCGAACGAGCCTTGGTAGTTCGCTACTGCTCCGGACACATTGGTTGACCGGCATGTGTCCTTCTTAGATGATGTGTCTGTCCCCTTTGGGGAAATGTCACGCGATGTAATGGAGTCCTTGTAGCTTGCTACGACTCGTCTACACTCGCTGGTGACCGACACCTGCTTTGTTGGGTCATGTATGCCTGTCCTTGTGCGGTACTGCCACTTTGGTTTGTGACTAGACTTGTCGATCCGGGTTCTTTGACATTGGGATGCTAGTGATACTATTGCATACGTGAGTCAAAAGACGCAAACGGTCCCGGCTAAGGTAAGGCTGCAGCCGTGGAGTTAACCGTGCGTGAGACCGCAAAGAGATGCGATGTGTTACAGGCTGGATTCCTATGACTTAGGATCGGGGTCCCGGCAGTTAGCATTGTTGAGAGATTGCATTAGCAAAAGTAAGGACCTAGGCCTTATTTCCAAGCATTTATACAATGTTTTGCTCGCTATTTTACACTTTCTACCTTGCTGTTTTTATATTTTCAGATTACAAAAACCTATATCTACTATCCATACTACACTTGTATCACCATCTCTTGGCCGAACTAGTGCACCTATACAATTTTCCATTGTATTGGGTGTGTTGGGCACACAAGAGATTTCTTTTATTTGATTACAGGGTTTTTTAGAGAGACCATATTCATCCTACGCCTCCCACGAATCGATAAACATTAGGTCATCCACTTGAGGGAAATTTGTTGTTGTCCTACAAAAATCTACACTTGAAGGCCCAACAACGTCTACAAGAATAAAGTTGCATAGTAGACACTACAAGAAAAACACTTATCAATGACCCTCTATTTTGGTCAATGAATCGTCATTGGTATCAAATTTTGACCTTTTTGACCAATTTTAGAGGGTCAACAGTTGGCCGTCAAGAACGAACAAACATGACTTTTTTAGTGTTTTGTTCAAGTATTCTTTGACCAAAATAAATAGGCCATAAAATCTTTGACCAAAATGTTAGGTCATTACATGTGTACGTGAACCACGCAGGAGCTCACATGGCATCAACCATGTTGCTAAGGTGATGACATGGCGGCTCACCAGTGAGTGAAAAATAAGGTCACAGTTTTATTAGCCGTGTCCAAATCAGGCATCTAAATGGCCCAAGCCCAACAAACTTTGTGTTGCGTTCATAAACCAATATTTGATATTTCAGCCCGTTACTATTTTTTATCTAGGACAAGGCCTTATTTTTGTATAGTTTTGGTACACAAGGCATAGTAGATAATTCCAACAAAAAACATTATGATAAATAGTTTCGTTCATTTCAGCAATAGGCATCATGACAAATACTTTACAAACACACATCTCATAAAATATTTCGGCCTTCAACTCCACTACAAATCCAACAAGTGTCGGTACTGTACGACCAATACAACCACTGTGGCTTCAATGGAACACATTAAAGAACACAAAACTAAATTGTTCACACGTAACAGCAAATTGCGAAACCATAGCATCGTCTGTCTTCCACTTTTCCACTTCTTCTGGGTAGCCAATTTTAGATTGAGGAACATCGTTAGATTAAGAAGTATAACAAATGAGAAGAACATACAAACCAAGAGGTTGTTGTTTACATGTCTATTATCAAATAAAGAAATGTCATTTGATGTGGTTAAATATTGTTCAATACGGTTCGATTCACATACTGATGCAATAAATATCGCTATACTCTGTAAGAATATACTCAGGAAAATGAAGCCATGTGGAGTTAGTTGAACCAGTGTTGTGCTCTCAAAAAATGAGGGTAACTAAGACATGCCTACAGGCTAAGGAATAGCAAGCAACATACAAAAGCATCACCTTCCATTTGTTTGCAGCAACAAAATCATAAGATGTTCACAATTGAGATCAGGCAAGGTAATTTGCAGCTCCCCACAATTGTTGGCCCCACTAGACTCAGACTCCATCATAACGACACATTTGGAATCTCTATTCGACATAAATAAACGGGAGCATAGTGCAATGTCACAACATATTATACAAAGCAAGCTAAATCTAGGGTTTGTGGTCAGTGGCGGAAATACCTGTACATAAAAGCTAGAGTATAGTTGAAGTAGATGTACTTGGTACAAAAATAAAATGAGTTGCCAAGTGGCAGGTGATGATGGAAGGACGTCGTCACCTAACACCTAACAAGAATTTGACCATGTGCGACCGATTAGGCAACATACAAATAATAACATGTAAATCTGCATAATGCGCAAACACACAACAATCCAATCAAGGAGTTGTAGAGCACAAGTAAAATCAATGATAGTAATTTTTAGCTCATGACCAATTCTAGAAATTATATTTAAGCATTTGCTACTAACAATAGAGACCATGCCAATAACCAATAACAAGTTTATTCACAGTATAGTGCCTAAATCGTAAATAATAGCCTACACAAACCCAACCATGTCATCATCATAAGTCATGTATAAATAGGAGTACTAGACAGTAACCATAATTAGGAGAAGCATTGCAACCATGGGGATATTAGAAACAACATATACTCAACAACAAACTGAGCAGAACCATAGCACACGCATGAGTCGTTAAACATCATAAAACACGTTAAAAAAAGAGAGCGTCCAGTAACCTAACATCACACAAACGGAGCTAGTGCGCCTAAGTCGAAGAAGATGCTTCCACCGCCGCTCCGGGAGACCAATAGAGCCACCAACTGCAGCAACCAGTAACATCACCACAACCGTATGCCTATCCGAAGACCATCAAGTCGGCCCCGAGCACACAACCACAGGCACGGGACACGGGTTACACGAGTCATCGATGGAGGCGCATGTCAAGGATGACGATGTACTCCCTCGTGATGGTCTCCTTCTTCATCGGCTCTAGGTCAGCACCTCCTCTTGTTCTTACCTGCGTAAAACATGGACAAACCCTAAAACAACCGAGAAAAAAATAGAGGCAAAAGTGAGGGAGGGAGAACGGTGTGGATCTTGCGGTGGATCCTCAAGGCCAGCATAGAATCGATGAGCAGTTGCACGCCGAGCCGGTCGGGGAATCAAGATCTGAGATGAGGGGCCGCAGGATTAGGGTCCCGGGATGCGGTTGATTTGTCGACATGGACGGTAGTCGACATGGACGAAGGAGAAGATGCAGGAGCGAGGAGGGCATCGGACGAAGAACAGGGGAGAGAGAGAGAGAGAGAGAGAGTCGGGCGCTCATGGGTCATAGCGGAAGGGAGAGGAGGGTGGGGCGCTCGGAGTGAAGAAAGTGGCGGCTAGGTAGAGGGAGAACACGAAGACGGTTGTAGGAGTGTTTATGTATGTGCGGCTTTGGCTGGGAACCCTAGTGGATTTGGTGGGATCCGGCCCATCATCGTCGTGTGAGGCTGATCCAAATGTTGTTTTCCAGAAAAAACAATATAAATCTTCTAAAAAAATAAATATATGCATGTAGAACAAGCACGGTATCAAGACTACCAAAATCGACGATTTTGCCTAGTGTCGGTAAAAAATTAAAATGTTTTGAAATTTAAAGAATGCCCCTATTATATCTCTTGTCCATTGTATTTATAAGGAAACTGAGGCTTCATATTTTACTCAAATTTCTCCCCACCATCCCTTCGTCCAAAGTAACCCAATAAACTAAATAAATCTAAAAAAACATGGACGTGTATGACATCTTTGGTAACCCAATAAACAACTATAAATTCATGGCCCAAAAAAAATCTCTTATATTTGGCAACCCAATAAATCATATTAATCATGGTCACATAATAAATATTACTAGTTTAAGAAATAGCTAGAAAATATATACTTTATAAACAAAACATAAGCTTATTTTGTCTATTTGCTTTGCATTAATATTTCTCATGTACAATCCCCTTTATTTTGTTATATTTGAGGTACACCCATTTATGAAAAGAAAATCACTCGTTTTTGCAAAAAAATAATCATGCACAGTCCCCTTCATTTTTAGGTACACAAGTATCTATTTCATCATCAAAACAACAATATTTTCACAATATTCTACTAGATAAGAACGGTCATACCGCCAAACTTGGCCACATTTTGAAATGGGCATAAGAAATTCAAAAAAATTGAAAACCTTCGCATTCTGTCATTGTATGTAACCTAATATCCAGGAAAAATAATAATATTTGATTACGATAAATGTCTTAAAAATGCTCTTAGAAATTACCTATAATGTATGAAGGTCCATGTCTTTCAAGGCAAATGACCACTGTTATGGCAACACTCATGGCATGGTTTGTTAAAATGATATCTTATATTGCACAAGGGTCTATCTTGCAATGTAAAACAATGTCGCCTAAGAAAGTTTTCATTTTCTTTGGACGAAAATTTCATTTACCATTTTTTGAGTGCCAAAATGAGTTTTTTTGTGAAGGACCTACCATATATTTGTTGAAAAATTGGACCAAATCAATTTTCTAAATACTAGGAACTATTTAATATAAAATTGACCAAATGGTTGGGCGTAAAATCCTTCGATCCACCTCTCGTGAAAAAGACAAGTTTCCGCCGATTCAACTCGAAGCGTGTCAAATTGAACTAGAGCTACCTCATATTTGCTCTTTATTTTCCAAAAATCGTTTTTAGGTAAACAAGTATCTATTTCATCATAGAAACAAAGAAAAATCACAAAATTCCACCCCTAGATAAGAATGGTCATACCGGCAAACATGGGCACAAGAAATAAAAAAATGAAAAAATGGTAAACCTTTGCATTGTGTAATTATATATGACATAGTATCTAGCAAAAATAACAATATTGGACTACAACCAATGTATTAGAAAAGTGTTCTCCGAAATGAGCTATCATATATTCATGGCATAGTTTGTTAAAATTATGTCATATTTTGCACAAGGGTGCAACTTGCAGTGGAAAACAATGTTGCCTAAGAAAGTTTTCATTTTCTTTGGATGAAAATTTCATTTTCCATTTTTCGAGTGCCAAAATGAGTTTTTTTGTGAAGGACCTACCATATATTTGGTGAAAAATTGTACAAAATCAATTTTCTAAAATACTAGGAAATATTTAATATATAATATTGACTAAATGCTTGGGTGTAAAAATCTTTGATCCACCTCTCGAGAAAAAGATAAATTTCTGCCCGATTCAGTTGGAAGCGTGTCAAATTTGAACAACAACTCCCTCATAGTTTGCTCTTTATTTTTTCCAAAAATCATTTTTAGGTAAACAAGTATCTATTTCATCAAAGAAACAACAAAAGTTTCACAATATTCCACCCCTAGATAAGAACGGTCATAGCGGCAAACTTGGCCACATTTTGAAACCGGCATAAAAAACAATAAAAAATAATAATTGAAAACCTTTGCGTTGTGTCATTATATGTGACCTAGTATCCAGAAAAAAAAAACAATATTGGACTACGAAAAATATCTTAGAAAAGTGTTCTGAGAAATGAGCTATCATGTATGAAGATCCATGGCTTTCAAAGCAAATGACCTCCGTTATGGCAACATTCATGGCATAGTTTGTTAAAATGATATCTTATTTTTTACAAGGTTGCATATTCAATGGAAAACAATGTTGCCTAAGAAAGTTATCATTTTCTTTGGAGGAAAATTTCATTTTCCATTTTTCGAGTGGCCAAAATGAGTTTTTTTGTGAAGGACCTACCATATATTTGTTGAAAAATTGGACCAAATCAATTTTCTAAAATACGAGGACATATTTAATATACAATTGACCAAATGGTTGGGTGTAAAAATCTTTGATCCACCTCTCGTGAAAAAGACAAATTTCCACCGATTCATTTGGAAGCGTGTCAAATTTGAACTACACCTGCCTCATAGTTTGCTTTTATTTTTCCAAAAAACATTTTTAGGTAAAAAAGTATCTACATCATCATATAAACAACGAAAGTTTCACAATATTCCACCCTAGATAAGAACGGTCATACCGGCAAACGTGGCCGCATTTCGAAATCGGCATAAGAAATTCAAAAAAAATAAAAAATGATACCCTTCGCATTGTGTCATTATTTTTGATCTATTATCTAGGAAAAATAACAATATCGGACTACGGCAAATGTCTTAGAAAAGTGTTCTGAGAAATGAGCTACCATGTATGAAGATCCATGGCTTTCAAGGCAAATGACCACTCTTATGGCAACATTCATGGCATAGTTTGTTAAAATGATATCATATTTTGCACAAGAGTGCATCTTGCGATGTAAAACAATGTTGCCTAAGGAAGTTTCATTTTCTTTGGACGAAATTTTCATTTTTCATTTTGTTGAGTGGCCAAAATGAGTTTTTTTTGTGTAGGACCTACCATATATTTGTTGAAAAATTGGACCAAATCAATTTTCTAAAATACTAGGACATGTTTAATATACAATTGACCAAATGGTTCGGTGTAAAAATCGTTAATCCACCTCTCATGAAAAAGACAAATTTCTGTTGATTCAGCTCGAAGCGTGTCAAATTTGAACTACAACTGTCTCATAGTTTTCTCTTTATTTTTTCCAAAAATCATTTTTGGTAAACAAGTATCCATTTAATCGTAGATACATGGTGGTTTTCTCTTTATTTTTTCCAAAAATCTTTTTTGGTAAACAAGTATCCATTTAATCGTAGATACATGGTGTGGGCGGGAGACTTCGTGGTTTGGACGGTCGTCGAGTGCCCCAACTCCAGAGCATGTAAACTAGAATGCGAGCAACATGCTCACTCGTGATCGTGGTGTTGCCACACGTTCTCGGTGGCCTAGGCATGTCTCGTAGGTTGGTCACCCCCTGGTAGCTATTAGGAAGAATAATACAACACAAGAATCTCATGAGGAAATAGAACTAAGCTCAAACATGAATTAGCAAGTGTTTGATTAGTGGGGGGGGGGGAATGCACATGGACAATGGGTGTGATATTTGGCCGAGGATGATCATATACTAAGTAGACTCTCTTGGCAAATTTTCACCTCAAATGGAGGAGCCTAGGTGGCACTTTCTCTACAAAGTACCACACTGGACAAAAATATGGATCTTGAAGGTGGTCTCAAATAAATTAATGGACTGAGCTAAAACTTGGTGGAGGATAGTCAATTGGGCATAGGAAATCACTACAAAAATTGGATACCATTTGGACATGCCAAAGTGGTACTTACTTCACAATGCTCTTCTCTAGACAGAAACTTGAAAAAAATTATTAAGAGCAATTGGCTAAATGGAATGAGCTCAAGTTTGGTGGAGGTAAGTAATATAGGTAGAAACATTCCCTCGTAAAATTTCAGCAATAATTGAGAAATATAACTATAGTTGCTTCAGAATATGAAAAATATGACCAGAATAAAAGATTGTATGATGACCTCACATGGATTGTTAGACAAAGCTCAAAATTTGTGCACAACGATTAATTGAGCAAATGAAAGATTTGAAAAAAAATAACATCATTTAGATAACCTAGATAGTACTTCCTTCACAAAGCTTCTATGTGGAAAGAAAACCTGAAAATTTGTTGAGGAAGATTTACTAGGCAACTAGAGCCGAATATTGTCATGTGGCAATGATTTGTATATGGAAGAGTGCTCAAAGAGTTTGAGGGCAATAGGAAGGGTCTAAATAGCACTTTCTTTGCAACATGTCAATCTGGCCAGAAAATAGAAATTGAATCTTGGCTCACATAGATGATTGGATTGATCTGCAATTTCGACGAGGATGATAATTTAGGCATATGAAAGCACAATAAGAATTTAATGCCATTTGGATAAATAAAAATGGTACTTCCGTCATAATGCTCTCCACTAATATGAAAATTGGGAACAACATTGAGGAAATTGGATACATCAAAATGAGGTAAAATTTGGTGAAGGGAGGTTCTATGGGCAGTGTCATGTCCTCATAAACTTTCACAATTATAAAGAAATATAAAGTATAGTTTCTTCACAAAGTGGAAATATTACCAGACACGTAGGCGAAATTGTCCAGTTGTCTGCCCATTCACCTCTATTTAAGCCGATGACCTTATTAATTTTGTCATGGAGAACCTACAACGCGGGCATAAATAGAGCTACACATGCGAGTGACCATTTTGTGCAATGGGATTATGACCTTCTTGATTGTGACATCCTCGACTTTTGTTACAGTAATGATTGTAATTAAGCGACACTGATCCCGCGCTAATGATGCCACGTCATCGCAAGTGATATCAATGATCTCGTGTTGGTTGAAACCGAATCAAATTCGAAGCTTTAAAATAAAGTCAGACAAGAAAAGATTTCATGTTGTTGAAATAAAAACGTCGGGGACTTATCAAAAATTCCCTAACGGATTATAATATCGAACCGGGCACTTTTAGAATTATTGATAATCCCAATATATTTGAAAGTGGAGCTTTAAATCAAATAAATAAAACAAAGATAGTAAATGAAAATAAATATATAAAAGAAAGAATTAAAACTATATATAGTAAATTATAAAAGAAAGTAATAGAATTGAATAACAAAAGGAATTAGATTTAATAATAAAAAGAACGTAATTAAAAAAAAGAAAAAAAAGGAAAGAGAACCCCCCTGGCCCAACTAGGCCTAGTGGCCCAGCCGGCCACGCCAACAACCGCCCGCAGGGGCCAAACCCTAGCCAGCGAGGCCCCTATCCTCGCCCCCCCCCCTGGCAGCCGCCGCCACCCCACCCTGCGCACCCCCCTCGAGGGCCCCCTCCCACGAGATGTCTCCCTTTCGGTCACGAGGCTCCCACCCCCACCGACACCTCCCGTCCCACCTACCCCTCCCCACTGAGAGGCTCCCTCCCTCTCCTCTCGGTAGCATCCACTCACTCCCCCACGCACAGACCCCCGTCGCCCCCCCCCCCACGATCCCAACTCTCCCTCTCGTTCCCTGCCCCAGATCGGCACCGACCCCCTGCTAATCCCCACCGAGCTCGCCCCTCCCCTGCGCTCCTCCCACCGGCGCCCCCTCCCCCTCCGGCTCCCTCTCGAGCCCCAACCCCAGGAGCCTCATCGGCCTGCCCTGCACCATCCTCCCCGTCGCCCCTCTCTCCTACCGAACCCCCTCCCCCTCGTCGGTCTCCCCCAGGAGACCGAGCCAGGCCCCCATCTCGCCGCCTCCTACACCTCACGCCTCACGGGCCACGGCGACGCCTCCCACCCGCTGGTTCCTTTCTTCCACACCGGCCGGAGCTCACCGCCCCTCCGGATCCGGCAGCCGAGGCCCTCCCCATCTCGTCGGCCGGCCCCTTCCGGGAGGCCCTCTCCGACGACTGTCACCACCGTCCTCACCGGCACCACCGCCATCATCGCGCCATCACCACCGTCACCTCCGCCTTCCCGTGAACTCCGGCTTCACCGGGCTGTCTCATCAACGTTGGTGAGCCCCTCCTCGGGCTCCTCCCACCATCGCGTTCCCCTCACCGTCCCGGTTCCATTCCGGCAAACGGGACTCCGATCCGTCGACGGTAGTGACCAGTAGGAAGGTTTGGAGATGTCTTCTTCTATGTTGAGTTAGAGCACAAAGTTCTGTGTAACTCTTCTAACACAGAGAGAGATGGGAGTGTTGAGAGTTAAAAGAAAATAAAATAAAAGATGTATTAGATGCCGTATGTATGTATGTATGTATGTATGAGATGCGATGTATGTATTGCGTATATAGGTATTTGGAGGAATACGATAATTGCATGATTATGTATGTGTGAAAAAGATGAGTATATGGCCTAAAGTCACTTACCGGTGCGGCCAACGCACCCGCTGTCTATGACAGGGAGGCCCCACCCGATAGTTAAAAAAATAAAGATAATGTTAATGTTTTTATTAAATAAATAAATAGATATATTAGTTAAATTAATTAATTGGATAATTAGAATAATTAGAGTATGACACATGGGTCCCCCACTAAATTAATCTGATTAATTAATATTTAATCTTAATTAAAACTTGTGCCTATGACGTCCGGGACTCGCTGGTCAGTTGACCAGTCAACTGTTGATGTCAGCATGACATCATGCTAATGTCATAATAGCTTTTTATTAAATTATTCAAATCTTCTTTTAATTCCTAATTATTGAATAAAACATTAATAATTAATATTAAATAATCCGTAAGTCAAATCAAAATATTTTCAACATGAAAGTTGATCAGCAGAACGAGACGAACCCGGATACACGGTCCATTCGTGTCTCACGCGTTCCTAGCATAGCAAACATGGAACATTTCCATCGTTTCTAGTATGACCGGTAGTAGCCCGAGACCCGGAAAATATCGTCAGATATTCTTCCGACCGGTCTATGACGGATGTTGCTGCGTTAGCTCATGTCTAGCCTACATCTTGCCATGTCATGCCTTGTGTTGCATCGGTGCTATTATTTATTGTTTCTTCCCCCTCTTCTTACCGGTAGACCCCGAGACTGACGCTGCTGCCGGGTACATCTACGACCCTGCCGATCAGTCCTTTGCCGCAGAGCAGCAAGGCAAGCAAACCCCCCTTGATCATTCCTATATCGCCTATGTCTTTCTTCCTACTCCTTGCATTAGTATTTTGCTACTGTTGTAGTTAGCTCTTATATCTGATGCATAGCCTGTTTTTCATGAACTGCTACTTTCAGTCATGTACCTTTAATCTGCTTAGTATAGGTGGAGCAGTCATCCCCTCTGACCCCGTAGTCTAGTTGCCCCGCTTGTTTTCAAATCTCGATCTCTGATCGACGAGCCAGACCCGACACAGCACATTCACCCCCTTCGTTGTACGACGCTACAGAGATACTATCGGGTACCGAGGGTGACACCTCGCTAAGTACTCCCGATGATATCTCTGTAGTATAGCTAGTCGGTCGTGGTTGTCGAGGGTGATTCCTCTTTCACCATTCCCAGTGACGCCTCTGTCATGCAACCCCTCAAGTGTGGGACCCCCGAGGGTGATTCCTCTAAGCCCACCTTGACGGGTACATCGTTCGGAATCCAACGAGGGTGATACCTCGGATTTCCCCCCGATGTTACAACCACACAGTTACTCGACCATGTTACTGGGATCTTTGGTGATTAGTTGTAAGATGGGTGGATTCCCGTGAGACTGTGTTGTTGGCCTAATTAAAATGTTAATGGATTTGGGTATTTGATCTGGGTTGGTCGGAGACCTTTTCGCACTAACCGTCTACGCGGGAAGAATTATGGGTACTCGGCGTCGTGGTATCAGCCGAAGGTTTTCAGATGTCAGCAATCGTAGTGGCGCGCGCCCGAGTGGTCCCGAGATGCATTGCGCTTGTGATTAAGGGATGCTATGACTGACGTCGGCCGCCCTCGCATCGTGCATGAGCGCGGAGGGGATTTGGGCCCATGAACCCTTTGTGCTTAGGATTTAGACTGGCGGGCTGACCTCTCTGATTAGTCTTAGGTGGGGCCGCGACGTGTCGATATTCCGAGGCCGGGCAGGACCCAGAAAAGTATGTTCGGCCAGAGTGTTATCGAGCGTGACGGGACATGTGGTGCACCCGTGCAGGGACGAAAATTAACTATTCGGATAGCCGTGTCCACAGTTACAGGACGACTTGGAGTTGTGCTCCGATCTTATACAACTACAATTGTTACATAACTGGAATTAGTTTGCCTCGGGATTGCTTCCTCGTAGGGAGTCGAGGGAGGATCTTTAGGCGTGACCTCACTTTAATATTGCTGCAACAATATGACTATTTTTGTGTTACCCCTGTTCTACTCTCGTCTATTGCTGCAAGACCCTGAAGATGCTAGTCTTCGATATGACTAGGCCTTCTCTCTCTATTCTCGCATTGCTGCAGTCAGTCCACATATAACCCCCCCTTCTTTGATACTGGTGCATATTTAGCATAGTTCTGATGTAAGACTTGCGAGTACTTTGGATGAGTACTCACCGCTGCTTTGCTCCCCCTTGTCCCCTTGATCCGTTTGCTGCGACCAGATGATGGAGCCCACGAGATGGAGGTCCCCGCCGACGACGACTGCTACCCCGACGGTGCCTACTACTACGTGGAGGTCGCTGATGATCAGGAGTAGTTAGGAGGTTCCCAGGCAAGAGGCCTAGCCTCGTCGATCGTTGTATCTTTTGTGCTAGCCTTCTCTAAGGCACCCCATGTTTTATGTGTGTACTCAGATATTTTGTTGCTTCCGCTGACTCGTGTGTTTATCGAGCTTTCGTATTCTAGCCCTCGAGGCCCTGGCTTGTAATATGAAGCTGATGTTATTTTATTTGTGTCTAGAGTTGTGTTGTGATATCTTCCCGTGAGTCCTTGGGTATGATCGTACGCATTTGCGTGTATGATTAGCGTACGATTAAATCGAGGGCGTCACATTGATAGAGATGGTCAAAAGTTTCTAGGGTTTGGACCCTCTTAGACACCTCATGACCTTTTTGTAAAATGTAGTATAGATCTATGACCAATTCAACCAAGGTCACTATTTTTTGTCATAAATGAGCTTATTTCTTGTAGTGACATCACCATCCACCACCGACCATCCATTTAAACTTCATCCGACCGGGGTGCCCTCCATGTCCCAGTCCTAGCCGTCGCGACACTAGCAAGAAATCGTCGTATGCCCGCATCCCTTGGTTGGCAGTTGGCACCCGCATGTGCTTCGCTCGTCCACCCACCTTTGGTCGTCCATAAAAGCTTCATGTGATTCCATTCACTTCTGTGTCCGCATTGTTGCAGTGCCATACAAACACTTGTTGTTGTCCTGTGGTGGGGCTCGTTGGCCATCCCGCCTTTGCTTCGGCATGAAGCGTGATGAGTCGGTCGATGTATGTTGGTGTCAAAATCGGCAGATCTCGGGTAGGGTCCCGAATTGTGTATCTTCAATCGATGGATAACAGGAGAAAGGGGAGACAATGTTTATCCAGGTTCAGGCCTTCTTGATGGAGGCAAAACCCTACGTCCTGGTCTTATTTATATTTATAATGGAGTATCGAATACATAGTTGATCTACCTCGAGATCGTATGTTGTGGTCTAAACCCTAGGAGTATTGATCTTAATCTCATAATGATCTATTGAGAAGCCTGGTCTTGGCTTATATACTACACCAGAGGGCAAGGATAACAAGGGCCCTAGTCAGCTATGTTAGTGGAGAGGACTCCTTGTCTTGATCATCAAGTCTTGTGGAACCTTCCTCGTATATGTCATCGGCTACCCGAAGTGGCCCATGAATTGGGCATGTAGAGATAGGCCTATGGACTGAGGACCCCTTAGTCCTGGACTCCCTTAGTAGCCCCGTGAACCGGTCTTCAAGTTGGGGACGCTCCTCGGTTTTTCCGAACTATTCTTTATCTTTGGTCATCGGTCTTGAAAATTGGTTCAAGAAATCTTCCCATCACTAATCTTGAGGATCGCCGAGGTGTATCCTGAGGGTTCACACATCGAGCATCTCAGGAGCCCCTTTAAGTTATCAAAAATTATTACCACCTTGTAATTTTTATGCCACACCTCAGGTTTGAAGTGTTTCACATGCAGCAACGTCCACTTGCATCCGAGCTCCAACGCCGAGATGCTTCCGAGGTGTTTTTTGTAGCCGAGCTCCAACGTTGGTCGGCATCCGAAGTGTCATAGATTACCTCAGTCTCTGAAAATTTGAAGGAGTTCATACGAGCTTAAGTGCTGGAATAGTCTCGCATTCGAGCTTTGTGTCGGACTACTTCCGAGGTGTCTTTTTGTAGTCGAGCTCCAACACTGGATTCTCCCGCTATGGAGCTAGCCACTTGCATCTGAGCTTTATGTCAGACTGCTTCCAAGGTGGTGCACCACCTCGGTCTTAGGCTTTTTTTTATGGAATTTATTTTCGATAGGTGTAATTTATTCTCTAACAAGCTGTATAACTAGTAGCCCTTGAGACTTGGATTGGGCAACATGGCCGACCCTAGAATCGTATCTCCTCGCGAACTAGTTCATCATTGAGTGTGTTTTGACAATGCCGAGGTACAACTCAGAATGGAAGATGCCAAACTCAGGGTCGGAAAAAATTTCCAAGCAAAAACCATGACGCAGAACATCTCGGTCAAGAGGATGTCCCACCTCCTAAAAGAAAAACATAAAAATAGGTTAAAGGTGTCATAGTCACAGAAAACCAACACTTTAGCAAAAACTTCACGTCCGAACTAAATCAAGTTTCTTGGTTCCAATTCGAAAATTGGTCTTAAAATTAATATGTGCATGGGTCGTGTGCTTTAACATGATACGTACCATCTCCAGACTTCAAGCGGGCTAGCCTTTGGCTTCAACCTCCATATCCCGAAGGCGGAGTGTTTGTCCAAGGCCTGTTTAGCGAACTAAACTCGAGCTACTTTAGAAAGAAACCAGGCTACCCGACTATTGACCAGACACTCGCGCCGAAAAAAAGAGTTGTAGAAAAAGAATTTGCAACGACCAAGAAGAAAACCAATTTATTATAAAATGACTCATACAAATCTAAGAGCCCCCAGTCAACATGGGTGAAGGAAGTATTTTCAGCAAACAATGCCTTTATTAGGATAAGTTTCTAACAAACAACTTTTCTGTTTAACAAAAATATAATGCTTGATTGAACCACAAATAAATTAAAATTCAAACAAATTGAGCATGAAAGTGGCTTAGCTGGTTAATATGCTCGGTGTTAATGACATGATCCAAGCTTGTAGAGGGTCGAGCACCCAACCCCCAAGCCGGTATCGAGGTGATCCAGCAAAGAGCTCAGCTTGATGAAGCGGCGATGCAGCAAGGTCAATGTGGTGAGGCAAAGTTCCCGGTCAAGCCAACATGATGAAGTTGGTCGGTGCTACTGCAACAAAAGACCTTCCAACGGCGCCAGAAACGTGCTGACGGGAGACTGTTCTTGTCTTCATACTCCTCAGCAACTGCACCAGGAATCCTTCTGCTACGGATACGCCTTAAGGGACTTCCTAGGCAAATATGCAAATGATTTCCCCCATGGCCTTGGAGCCTTGCGTTGGTGTTGCCTCGAAGCGGAAAGGGTGATGTAGAGCAGCGGTGGTAAGTATTTCCCTCAGTTTGAGAACCAAGGTATCGATCCAGTGAAGGAGTATCTCAAGTGCTTGCACAAACACAAAAAACTTGCTCCCAGCGCTATGAAGGGGTTGTCAATCCCTTATAGATTGTTCGTCAAGTGAGAACTGAAAGCAACAAAGTAACAAAGAAAAGTAAAAGCGAAAGTGGAAATGATAGGTGTGAATAGACCCGGGGGCCGTAGTGTTTACTAGTGGAGTCTCTGATGAAAGCAAGTAGACAGTGGGTGAACAAATTACTGTCGAGCAATTGATAGAACCGCGCAAAGTCATGACGTCATCTATGGCAATGATTATATCTATAGGCATCACGTCCAAAACAAGTAGACCGATACTTTATGCATCTACTACTATTACTCCACACGTTGACCGCTATCCAGCATGCATCTCGTGTATTAAGTCCAAAAGAACAGAGTAATGCCTTAAGCAAGATGACATGATGTAGATGGACAATCTCCAATCTACGACAAAGCCCACCTTGTTACCCTTGATGGCAACTACATGATGTGTGCCTTGCGGCCCCTACTGTCATTGGGAAAGGTCACCATACGGTAAGAACCCAAAACCAAGCACTTCTCCCATTGCAAGAATCATAGATCTAGTTGGCCAAACAAAACCCAAGACTCGGAGAGACTTCCAAGGATATCAAATCGTGCATATAAGAAATCAGCAAAGACTCAAATATATATCATAGATAATCTGATCACAAATCCACAATTCATCGGATCTCGACAAACACACCGCCAAAGAGGATTACATCGAATAGATCTCCATGAAGATCATAGAGAACTTTGTATTGAAGATCCAAGAGAGAGAAGAAGCCATCTAGCTACTAACTACGGACCCGTAGGTCTAAGTGAACTACTCACGAGTCATTGGAGGGGCGATGATGTTGATGTAGAAGCCCTCCAACTCCAAAGTCCCCTCCGGCAGGGCACCGGGAAGGGTCTCCAGATGAGATCTCGCGAAAACGGAAGCTTGCGGCGGCGGAAAAGAGTTTCGTGGATTCCCTGATTTTTTCTGTATTTTAGGGAATATATAGGCGAAGGAGCTAGGTCAGGGGGGCGCCAGGGAGGCCACAAGCCTGCTGGCCGGCGCCCCCTGGTGGCGGCTACAGGGCTTGTGGGCTCCCTATAGCTCTCCTGGCTTGGCCCACAAGCCCCTTGATCTTCTTCTGTTCGGGAAAAAAATTCAGGGATTTTATTCCGTTTGGACTCCGTTCCAAAATCATTTCTGAAAAGAGCCAAAAACACACAAAAAACAAAAACTGGCACTTGGCACTGAATTAATAAGTTAGTCCCAAAAAAGATATAAAAGGTACATAAAACATCCAAAGATGACAAGATAACAACATGAAACCATCAAAAATTATAGATACGTTTGAGACGTATCAAGCATCCCCAAGCTTAACTCCTGCTCGTCCTCGAGTAGGGAAGTGATAAAGAATGAATTTTTTATGCTTTCATGCTACCTAGCATAGATGTCCTTTGTAACTCCTCTTATGTGACGTGAATGTTCAGATCCATTAGATTCAAAACAATAGTTTTCTATTGATGTGGGAACAATAATAATTCAAGCAAACTAACAAGGTAATCGTGAACTTTCAAAATAACAGGGCCAAAAGAAAGTTATCCCTACAAAAGCATATAGTCTGGCTATGCTCTATCATCATTGCACAACGAATTTAAATCATGCACAACCCCGGTTTTGGCCAAGTAATTGTTTCACACATTTACTTTCTCAAACCTTTTCAATTCTCATGCAATACATGAGTGTGAGCCATGGTTTTAGCACTATAAGTGGTGTGGAGTGTGGTGGAAGTTGCAAGACAAAATAAGGAGAAGATGATCACATCAACTAGGCATATCAATGAGCTGTGGAGATGCTCATCAATAGATATCAATGTGAATGAGTAGGGATTGCCATACAAATGATGCACTAGAGCAAAGAGTATGTGAAAGCTCTTAAAGAAAACTAGTGGGTGTGCATCCAACTTGCTTGCTCACGAAGACCTAAGGCAATTTTGAGGAAGCCTATCATTGGAATATACAAGCCAAGTTATATAATGAAAATTACCCACTAGCTATATGGTGGTGACAAAACAAGAGACTCTCAATCATGAAGATCATGGTGCTGAATATGCACAAGTGTGGAAAGGTGGTAGCATTGTCCCTTCTCTCTTTTTCTCTCATCATTTTTTTGTGTGGGCTCTTTGGCCTCTATTTTTTATATTATTATTTTTTTGGAGGGAATCTTTGGCCTCTTTTATTTCCTCACATGGGACAATGCTCCATCAATGATGATCATCACACTTTCAACTCAAAACTTAGAGCAACGATGACTCTATATGGAATGCCTTCGGTAGTGTACCGTGACAATGATCTAGCATGGCATAGACTTTAATGGAAACATCATGCTAGCTATCTTACGATCATGCAATGGCAATGTAGAAGTGGTGGCACATGTGATGTTGGTAGTTTCATGGAAATATATCTCAAAGTGACTTTGAAAAAGCCATAGTGGGTAGGTATGGTGGCTGTTTTGAGGGAGGCTAATGGTGGGTTTTGTGCACCGGCGAAAGTTGCACGGCACTAAGATGATAGTGATGGAGGAAGGTGAAAGTGCATATAAACCATGGACTCAACATTAGTCATGAAGAACTCATATACTTGTTGCAGAAGTTTTATTAGTAATCGAAACAAAGCATTCAACGCATACTCCTAGGGGAAGGGTTGGTAGGTATAAACCATCGCGCGATCCCGACCGCCACACAAAGGATGACAATCAAAAGACTAATCATGCTCAGACTTCATCACATAGCGGTTCACCTTACGTGCATGCTACGGGAATCGCTAACTTCAACACAAGTATTTCTAGATCCACAACACCTTACTAGCATGACTTCAATATTACCAAAACCACAACTCAAAACTAATTGAGATGAATCAAACTTCTCTAACTATTCAATGCACATGAAGGTGGAAGTTTTTGTATCCCTTTGGATAACTACCCCTTTTGAGACTACTTTCAAAGCATAGATCAACTACCAAGCCACGCATCACCGTGCTCTAAAAGATATAAGTGAAGGACATAGAGCAAAGGTATCTAGCTCAAAAGATATAAGTGAAGCACATGTGAGCTGAATTGTCTACCAAAGGATATAAGTGAAGCTCGACAAAATCACGGTGAGTGCATGTCTCTCTCTCTAGGTGTGCAGCAAGGATGATTGTGACACCACAAAAATAGAAGACTACTACGATACAAGACGCTCCAAGAAAAAACACATAACATGTGGTGAATAAAAATATAGCCCCAAGTAACGTTACCGATGGATTGAAGACGAGAGAGGGGATGCCTTCCTGGGGCATCCCCAAGCTTAGGATTTTACAGCATCCTTGAATCTCTTGGGGTGCCTTGGGAATCCCCAAGCTTGAGATCTTGCCACTCTTTATCTCTTTGTCCATAAGAACTTCACCCAAAACTTGAAAACTTCACAACACGAAACTTAAAGAGAAACTCGTGATAACATTAGTATGAGAAAGCAAACCACCACTTCCTTAGGTACTGTAGCAAACTTAAATTATACTTATGTTGATGTTGGGTTACTGTATTTTCAATCTTCCATGGCTAATACCCCCCGATACTATCCATAATTTCATCAAAATAAGCTACCAACACAACAAAAACAGAATATGTTAACAGCAGACCAGTCTGTAGCAATCTGTATATTTCGTATACTTCTGGTACTTCAGAAATTCTGAAAAATTACGACAGTCTAAAGAATTTTCTTAGAAATCAGCAGCAAAAAGAATCAACTCAAAAGATCTTACAAAAAAACAAAAATTCTTTTTGTGAGCAGAAAGTTTCTGTCTTTTCCAGCATGACCAAACGATCATCCCCAAGACTAATCATAACGGTTTTGCTTGGCACAAACGCAAAAAGAAACACCAAAAACACAATCATAACAGAATTATTAAAGTGTGGAAAACACAAAACAGAAATAAAAATGATATATTCGTTGGGTTGCCTCCCAACAAGCGCTCTTGTTTAACGCCCTTAGCTAGGCAAAAGGTGATGGAATCACGTATAGTCATCTTTGGTGCTCAAACCATAAGTAGTGTGATCATTTATAATCTTAAGATCTTCATCTTTATTGGATGACTCGCCACTAGATTTAGGAACAAAAACAGACTTGATGGTCTTTTTGAGAGTGAGATTTGGAGTATTTTGCACAGCGGCAAAAGCGGAACCCAAGTTGGTTATGACATCTTCTAGTTTGCCAATTTTAGAAGAATCATTAACTATAAGTTCCTTCTCCCTTAAATTTTTCAAGAAATTTCCCACTTTGGATCCGTACTGAGTAATTTGATTGTGAATCTTTCTATCCAAACCCTCAATAAGTTCAATTGTGACAATTTTGTTTTCAATAGCGTCAAGCCTTTGCATCACGTGTTCCAGGGTTAAGGTTGTTCCATTACCCAGGAGCGGGGGTGAGCCTACAAAATTCATGATAGCTCCATAGGAGTCAATATTATGGCTCCCCAAAAAATTCCCGCCTACAATGGTATCAAGGATATACCTATTCCAAGGAGAAATTACAACATAAAAAATTCGAAGAAGAACGGTAGTGGATTGCTTACGAGTAGATCTACTTTGAGCATTGCAAATCCTGTACCAAGCGTCCTTTAAATTTTCTTCCTCATTCTGCCTGAAATTGAGAACTTCATTCTCATGGGTATCGTTTGGAGTGGTGGGTCTAGCCATTGATGGACTATCTCACAAACAAACGAGCAGGAAGAGAGAGTGAAACGGGCAAAAGAAAATGGCAAAGGAGAAAGGCAAATGGAAACGGCAAATGTGAAGTGAGGGAGAGGAAAACGAGAGGCAACTGGCAAAAAAGTAAATGCAAGAGATGAGTTTGTGAGACCTACTTGGATAGATCTCTCCTCCCCCGGCAACGGCGCCAGAAATACTTCAGCTACTCCAATAAATGACCTTCCAACGGCGCCAGAAACGTGCTGACGGGAGACTGTTCTTGTCTTGATACTCCTCAGCAACGGCACCAGGAATCCTTCTGCTACGGCTACGCCTTAAGGGACTTCCTAGGAAAATATGCAAAGGATTTCCCCCGTGGCCTTGGAGCCTTGCGTTGGTGTTCCCTCGAAGCGGAAAGGGTGATGTAGCGCAGTGGTGGTAAGTATTTCCCTCAGTTTGAGAACCAAGGTATCGATCCAGTGAAGGAGTATCTCAAGTGCTTGCACAAACACAAAAAACTTGCTCCCAACGCTATGAAGGGGTTGTCAATCCCTTATAGATTGTTCGCCAAGTGAGAACTGAAAGCAACAAAGTAACAAAGCAAAGTAAAAGCAAAAGTGGAAACGATAGGTGTGAATAGACCCGGGGGCCGTAGTGTTTACTAGTGGCTTCTCTCATGAAAGCAAGTAGACGGTGGGTGAACAAATTACTGTCGAGCAATTGATAGAACCGCGCAAAGCCATGACGTCATCTATGGCAATGATTATATCTATAGGCATCACGTCCAAAAAAGTAGACCGATACTTTCTGCATCTACTACTATTACTCCACACGTCGACCTCTATCCAGCACGCATCTAGTGTATTAAGTCCAAAAGAACAGAGTAACGCCTTAAGCAAGATGACATGATGTAGATGGACAATCTCAAATCTACGACAAAGCCAACCTTGTTACCCTTGATGGCAACTACACGATGTGTGCCTTGCTGCCCCTACTGTTAGTGGGAAAGGTCACCACACGGTAAGAACCCAAAACCAAGCACTTCACCAATTGCAAGAATCATAGATCTAGTTGGCCAAAAAAAACCCAAGACTCGAAGAGACTTACAAGGATATCAAATCATGCATATAAGAAATCAGCAAAGACTCAAATATATATCATAGATAATCTAATCACAAATCCACAATTCATTGGATCTCGACAAACACACCTCTAAAGAGGATTACATCGGATAGATCTCCATGAAGATCATGGAGAACTTTGTATTGAAGATCCAAGAGAGAGAAGAAGTGATCTAGCTACTAACTACGGACCCGTAGGTCTGAAGTAAACTACTCACGAGTCATTGGAGGGGCGATGATGTTGATGTAGAAGCCCTCCAACTCCAAAGTCCCCTCCAGCAGGGCACCGGGAACGGTCTCCAGATGATATCTCGCGGAAACGGACGCTTGCGGCGGCGGAGAAGTGTTTTCATGGATTCCTTGATTTTTTTTTTGTATTTTAGGGAATATATAGGCGAAGGAGCTAGGTCAGGGGGCACCAGGGAGGCCACAAGCCTGCTGGCCACCGCCCCGCTGGTGGCGGCTACAGGGCTTGTGGGCTCCCTGTAGCTCTCGTGGCTTGGCCCACAAGCCCCCTGATTTTCTTCTGTTCGGGAAAAATTTATTTCGGGGATTTTATTCCGTTTGGACTCCGTTCCAAAATCAGATCTGAAAAGAGCCAAAAACACATAAAAAACAGGAACTGGCACTTGGCACTGAATTAATAAGTTAGTCCCAAAAAAGATATAAAAGGTACATAAAACATCCAAAGATGACAAGATAACAACATGAAATGATCAAAAATATAGATACGTTTGAGACGTATCAGTCGGCTGGTGACGCCGAAGTCCTTGTAGAAGGTTGATGAAGAGATGACGAAGCCCATGGTCTAGCCGAGGTGATGGAGTAGGTAAGTATGGTGACTTTAGAGCCTTCATGCCAGCTGACGTGTCGAAGCAGGTCGGCATGGTGGATGTCGTCTTGAAAAAAGTGATGGTGTGGCGATGTCGACGCAGGTTGGAGTTTGTGACGCGGTCAATGCTGGCTTGATGAAGCAACGACGCAGCTGGCTCATGCAACCCGCGGATGACAAGGTTCTCTTAATGATTCTTTAGTCCTCGCGATGTCGAATACTTGGTCGTCTGACTTAGATGATTAGAAAAATTTCTCCAAAAAGTACGCCTGACAACCCCTTCATGAAAAAGATGAACTCGGGTCGGATTCATTTACGTGCACAAAATAGTTCCAAAATCCATTGCACTCATCAAACGTTTCCCCGAGTTTGGGCGGTCATCTCAGTCTCAAATTTTGAGGAGTGATCGGTATGGGAATTCCATAGCCGATGAACGATGGAATGTTCCAAACGATGTCCGAGCTGGATGGTGGACTCCTCGCCCTAATCTCGTTGAGATTCGACATGGCTCCGCTAGATCAGAGATTGCCGATGATTCCTCAAGCGAAACGCGATGAAATTTTGCAAAACAGTTTTAGACTCGGTTATACACAGTTTCAACAAAGAAATCATTAAGGCGGCGCACAAGGAGGAGGGTACGATGAACTTGATCCTGCTGTCCACAAAAAACTGCAATCTGCACACGACCCATCAATCCTTCCGCCGATCTCACAACAGAACTCTCGATGAAGGCACCAATGTTGGTGTAAAAACCGGAAGATTTAAGGTAGGGGTCCCGAACTATGGATCTTGGATCGATGCATAACAAGAGACAGGGAATACAATGTTTACCCAGGTTCGGGCCCTCTTGATCGCGGTAGAACCCTACATCCTGTTGTTGTTTATATTGGTAATGCAATATCGATTATAGAGTTGATCTACCTCAAGATCGTATGTTGTGGTCTAAACTCTAGGAATATTGATCTTAATCTCATAATGATTTATTGACTAGCCTGACCTCGGCTTATATATTACACCAGATGCTGGGATAATAAGAGTCCTAGTCGGCTATGTCGGTGAAGAGGAGTCCTTGTCTCGATCACCAAGTGAACACTATGGTCGATGTTGAGTTGGGGTAGCCGGTGCCGAGGAAGTTGTCGTGAAGCCACGGGCACAATCGATGCATTGAGTTAAACATAGGGGCAATGGTGTAGAAGTAGTGATGCATTGGGAAGAAGACATTGTTGACGACACATCATGTCGGGTTTGCCAAGCCCGTGGCCACATCATGGATGAAGGCACACATCGATGTTGCTAGCATCAGGCATGCGTAGATAGACGAAGATGATGTTGATGATGTGCTGCTTGAGGATCGCGAGGCCTGGAAACTCAATCGATGGGGGGGGCGATGTCGCCCGCGGTGGTCGGAGTAGACGAAATGGTTGGGGAAGATGAAGGCGACGGTAGTGATGAGCTGGTGCTGGACGAAGATGAAGGGGATGGACGAGCGGCTTTGCTCAAGTGGGCGAGCCACAGCAACATCAAAGAAGAGTGGCAGCCACGGCGTCTAGTCATGAGTGCAACAACGATGCTCGAAGTAAGCGAGGAAGAACCCAACAATGTGACAAAGACCAACATAGATGGTGACGTACCCGTGCCTAGGGAGGCGCTGCGGTGCATGCCACATAGTAGTCCATGCGTAGGGATAACGGAGTGGACTGCTTGTCGCGGTGCTACAGCTCGAAGGGGTGATGCAGTGACGGTGCACATGCCGGGGCAACGATAGGAAGACCTCAAGGAAGTCGCATGGACCGTGAGTCATGGCGCGGCGGCAGGAAGGGGCGGTGGAGCGTAGGTCGGTGCGGCCACGGGGATGGCCTCATGGGCGGCGGAGATCATGGGTTGTGGCACTACAACCGGAAGGAGCGGTGTAGCGGCACCTCGCGGGTCGCACGGACCCGAAGGGGCGACGCTGCGGCAACACATGAGTCGGTGCAGCCGTGGGGAGAACAACGGGGCCATGGCGCTACAACACGATGATACGTCTCCAATATATGTGTAATTTATGAAGTATTCATGCCATGTTTACAACAATTTTATATAGTTTTGGTCCGATGTGCATGGAACTAACCCGGACCGACGTTGTTTTCAGCAGAACTACCGTGGTGTTATTTTTGGTGAAGTAAAAAAAGTTCTCGGAATTGGACGAAACTTTTTGACAATTTTTGGATGAAATGAGAAATAATTGAGCAAAGAACCACCACAGGGGGGAACCTCGTTCCCACTAGGCACCACGACATGCCAGCCCCTGAGGCGCGTTGTGGTACCTAGTGGGCCCATCGAGGCCCATGTGGATGTAAGACCGACGCCAAAAAATCCTATAAATACAAAAGCTCTAAAAAATAACCCTAGATAAGAAGTTCCACCGTCGCAAGCCTGTGTATCCACGAAAACTCAATCGGGAAACCGTTTCGGCACCCCGGTGGAGGTGGAATCATCACTGGAGGCCATCTTCATCATACCGGCGGCCACCATAATGAGGAGTGAGTAGTCTACCCTCGGGGCTGTACCAGTAGCTATGTGTTTAATCTCTCTCTCTCTCTCTCTCTCTCTCTCTCTCTCTCTCTCATGTTCTTGATTTGACATGATCTTGAGGTATCATGAGATTTGTTAATATAGTTGAATCATATGGTGTTTGTCCCTTGCTATTGTTGTGACGAATTGAATCTTTCACTTTAAGATCTCGTTATGTTGGATTGAATATTCAGGCTTGAGAACACTTGATGTATGTCTTGCATGAGGATACCCTTAGTGACATTGGGGTATACAAGTGATTCACTTGATATATGTTATGTCATCAACTTGCGGATTCCGATGACCTTGGGGTTCTATGCATAGGGGTTTATTGCACGTTTTCATACTATGTTCTCCTATAGAAATCTTGGGGTTCTCCTTGAAGTTCTTTGTGTTGGATTGAATATGAAGAATCGGAAATTGTGAAATGCATGTCGTATAATTAGCCCATGGATAGTTGAGGTGACATTGGGTTATCTAGGTGACATTAAGGTTGATTGATATGTATCATGGGTGTTGTTCTAATAGGAACTCTAGTGCTGTTTGTGACACTTATAGGAATAACTCAATAGATTGACCAGAAAGAATAATTTTGAGGTGGTTCTACGACCTACACCAATTTCATCTTATTGTTCTCCACTACATAGGAACTTTGGGTGATTATTTTTTGCACGTTGAGGAATGATCATTTGATTTTACTAGTTAGCATTTTTGAGAGCTTGCACTAGTGAAAGTATGAACCCTAGGCCTTATTACCAAGCATTTATACAACGTTTCGCTTGCTGTTTTACACTTGCTACCTTGCTTTTTTTTATATTTTTATATTACAAAAACCTATATCTACTATCCATACTACACTTGTATCACCATCTCTTCGCCGAACTAGTGCACCTATACAATTTGCATTGTATTGGGTGTGTTGGGGACACAAGAGATTTTTGTATTTGATTGCAGGGTTGTTTGAGAGAGGCCATCTTCATACTACATCTCCCATGGATTGATAAACCTTAGGTCATCCACTTGAGGGAAACATGCTACTGTCCTACAAAACCCTGCGCTTGGAGGCCCAACATAGTCTATAAGAATAAATCTGCGTAGTAGACATCAAGATCTTTTCTGGCGCCGTTGCCGGGGAGGTGAGTGCTTGAAGATATATCTTTATATCTTGTAATTAAATCTTGTAGTTTCTTGTTTTTCACTAGTTTGGTTTTATAAAACAAAACTACAAAAAATGGAATTTAGGTTTCCTCATTTGCTTCGTATGTGTAATGTTTTCGTGAAAATGATGGTTTGGAAAATTGTGCTCAATTGCTAGAGGAAGAATTTCTGAAAATGTGTAATGTGAAACCTTGAATGATGATCATGATATAAATATTGTTGGTATTAATTCTCTGAATATCCATGATGCTAATGATATGCAAAGCCACAAGCTTGGGGATGCTATGTTTGATGAAGATGTTATTTTTAGTCCCCCAAGTTTTGATGAGCAAATTTATTCTGATGATAGCATGCATCCTATCTATCATGATTATTGTGATGGCATTTATGGTATAAATAATAAGGATAACCATGAAACTTGTCATCATTATTCTAATTTTCACATGGATTATATTAATCAGGTATCTCATGATAGTTATTTTGCTGAGTTTGCTCCCACTACTATGAATGATAAGAATTTTGCTTGTGTGGGTAGTAATAAAAATTATATGCTTGGGCATCATGAAAAGAATGCTTTATGTGATAATTATATTGTTTAATTCCTTCGTGATGCTACTCACAATTATTATGAGGGGGGAACATATGCTTGTAGGTATTGCAATAATATCAAGTTTCCTCTGTGTTCAAAGTTTCAAAGTCATGCTTGTTTTGCCTTCCTATGCTAGTTGATTCTTGCACACATAATTTTTTTGTCACAAAATACCTATACAAAGAAGTGGGTTAGACTTAAATGTGCTTGCCATGTGATTCATGATGCTCTATTTATGTTTCAATTCGTTACTTTTATGTGAGCATCATTGAAATCATCATGCCTAGCTAAAAATGCATTAAAGAAAATCACTTTTTGGAGACAATCCAACACTTATACCTACTATTTTGTGTGTTCACATGATTAAGATACTATATTAATAATGTTTTGTGTCATTTATTTGAATAATGTGCCAAGTAAAGCCTTTGGGATAGTGTGTTTACTTGCTTGTTTGATTATGTGCAAAAACAAGAACTTTTATGTCTAGTCTAGAATTTCTATGATTTTACTGGAGCATCAAAAAATTATGAAATTTTTACATAGTTTTTTTATGAAAATTATCTACCTTGTCCTAATTATGCAGAAGTTTTAGAGTTAGGGAAGTAAGGTTTTGATTCAGATCTTCACACACTATTCTATTTTTGACAGATTCTATTTTGCATGCATAGTTTGCTTGTTTTAGTGTTTGCATAGCTTATATTGAGTGATATAAATTATGGGAATGGTAGAATACAATAGGTACTAGGTGAGAACAATTATGAATCTTGTCTTGATGGTACCTAAGTGAATGATCTATCTTTATTACACTAATTAACCCCTCTCACGAAGTTCCGTAAAGTTTTGTGTGATTAAAGTTTTCAAGTTTTGGGTGAGATACCAATATGAGGATAATAAGGATCAGCAAAAACCTAAGCTTGAGGATGCCCAAGGAACCCCCAAGGTGATATACAAGGAAGACTCAAGCGTCTAAGCTTGGGGATGCCCCGGAAGGCATCCCCTCTTTCGTCTCCAACACTATTGGTATATCTTACTTGAAGCTATATTTTTATTGGTCACTTGATATGTTTTTTTCTTGGGGCGTCATTTTATTTTGTTATTCTCTGTTAGATTTTATTTATAATCTTATTTTTCAATAAAAGTTCCAACAATTGCCTTTAGAATTATTGAATTGCATGTGTGATGTGTGGTGTATAAAAACAGAAACTTTTGATGTAGTATTTGAATTATCAGATTTTACTCGAACGTGGAAAGTTTCTGAAGTTTTTACACAATACTATCATAAAAAAAATATGCGTCCTAAATTTTCAGAATTTTTTGAGATAGAGAAGTACACATTTTAAATAGATTGCTCAGACTGTCCTCTTTAGACAGATTGCCGTCATAGTTTCGTTATCTACTTCTCCTATAGTTTCCATAGCCTATATTGCTAGATATAAATTGTGGACATGATAGTAAACAATATATAATGTTTGAAAATTATTATGCAACTTATCTTGGCAGTACATAAAGAGTTGATTTATGCTTATGTGCACTAACCTATTTGACGAGTTCTTTTCAAGTTTTGTGTGGATGAAGTTTTTGAGACTTAGGTGAAACCGGGCATGAGAAGATTGAAACAGATACAAAATATCAAGCTTGGGGATTCTCTAGGTACCCCAAATAAATATTTTATGAAGTCTCGAGTATCGAAGCTTGGGGATGCTATGCATCCCACCTCTCTTCATCAAACAAATATCGGTTAGCCTATGTTGAACCTAAGTTTTTATTTGTCCACATTATATGTGTTATTATTGGAGTGCATTTTTGTTTTCTTGGTTGTTTGAAATAAAATATCTGACCTGAAAATCTTTATTGAGAGAGAGTCCTCACATAGCTACCTATTTACTTAACTACTCGCTTGATCTTCACTTATATCTTTTTGGAGTAGTTTGTTGAACACTTTCATGCTTCCCTTATATTATTTCATGAGTTGATAATAGTGACGGAAATTTGCACAAGCTATGAAATTGGTCCTAATATGATGAATATCCAAGAAGTATATAATAAAACTTTCATATAGATCATTAGATATGACAAGTTTGATTCCTTGCAATAGTTTTGCGATATGGAGATAATAATATATGAGTCATGTTGATGAGTAATTGCGCTTTAGTAAGAATATTTTTGTTAAGGTTTATGATTCCCTATGCATGCACATTAAGTCAATAGTTATGCAATGAAGTTACATCCTACTTGTGTTGCATTATTCGGCGTTAGTTATGTTTAATGTTCGTTTATGATGGTTTTGTTTCTTGGTTGGGCACTTCTCAATCCATTTGCTAGCCTCCACTTGTACTAAGCGAGAATGGTGCTTGTGCATACAAATCCTAAACCCAAAGTTGTGCCAAATTAGTCACCATACCTACCAATATGTGGTATTTCAGTGTCGTTCTAAGTAAATTTGTATGTGCCAACTCTAATATTCAGAATAAACTTCTGTTTCGTGTTCCCGTACCGCTCATGAAGCAGCATGGGGTGGCCGATGACTTTCATCTTAAATAGGTTATTCTCAAGATTAGTGTTTATTCACTTGTAATTGCATGAGAGTGTGGCGGTAATAGGAATGCTCAACCCCGAAATGAAAAGAAATTTACTTTATGTTGCCAAATAATAAATTCCCTGGAATGTGTTGGTATAATGGTACCCGTGGATTCGGCTAGCCGTGTAGTGTGAAAGAATGGTGGAAAAAGGAATAAAATTTATTTTGAGTTTGGGAACCGCCCATGATTTGTTTAGCATGGAAGATATTGGGAACTCTTAGTCGTTTTCATTGACAGGAAAAGCATACCACCCAAAATAATTTTATCTCCCAATTTTTGCTTTGAGCTCTCGCACCTCTACAAATCTCTGCTTCCCTCTACGAAGGGACTTTCTATTTATTTTATGCAACTTTTATTTTTATTGAGTCTCCATCTTCTCTTATAAAGCACCAACTATGGAACACTATTATTGTAACATCCCTGACACCTTAATCAAGTTAGCTTTGTGCTCATGTTTTCTTTGCATTGCATCTAGGAAATTTTCAACAAGAACAAAGCAAGTGGTGAAGGAAAATTCTAAAACCCTAGCCACTTCTCAAAATAAAGGAAAATTCAAACTAGTTAAAATCAATGAACCCAAAATGGCCTCAAGAAAAGTTCAATCTTTCTGATAAATCATGAAAGTATATAAGCAATGAAGAAAACCTTTTTCTTGACACTTTAAGCATTTTAAATAAATGCAAAAAGCTACTGATTTCAACTTTTAAATTTGAAATCAGAAACTTTAAGCTTTCAAAAATGTTGAAAACTTTAGAAATGGTTGGAAATATTCCAACAAATATTCTGGGGTGTTCAACATAGTTTTTACAAACTATTTGGGAGCTGAAATAAATAGCAAATCAATGTGAGTAATTAAAACAGAAACAAAACAGAAAGAAATGAGAAAAGTCTTACATGTCGCTCACCTGGCCCGGCCCAGCTTCTTCTGTCGTCTTCTTCCCCCGCCAGTGGGCAGCAGGAGGTGGCCGCCGCCTCGCGCTGGCAAGCACGGGGATATCTTCCCCGAGCCCGTCCCTATCCGTTCCCCAGCTCATTCTCCCCCTCAGCCTCGTTTCTTTCTGCCGCCATTGGAGCCCGAGCAGAGCTCGAGCTCACCGTCGTTCTAGCCTACCCTTCTCCCTCCTGAGCCGCGCAATAGGTCCGCCGCAACTCCCTGAAGCTTTCTAGCCACGAGCCTGATGCCGAGACGTAGTGAAACGACGAGACGAAGTCGTCTTCTTCCTCGGGTCACCGAAGTTCGTCGCTGGCGTTCTTCCTCTCCAGGCCGTCCTCGAGCAAGCTAGCGCCACCACTGCACTCCTCGTGAGCGTGCGCATCTTTCCCCTAAGATCTCCCCGTCGATCCCCTCCTCCAGGCCTAGTTCCATCGGAGCCCGACGAGATCTGCCGCGGGAGCTCGTCGCCGGTAGCCCTCCGGTGATCAGCTCGTCCTTCTGAGGCCACCAGCAGCTTCAGGCCGTCGTGTAGATGCCGTAGGAGCTGAGTCCCGTGCGTAGATCCCTCTGTTTCGATGACCCCGATGACGCCCGAACTTTGGCCGCCGCCAAGCTCGTCGCTGACGTCATCTCCGGCAAGATCAGCCCCAGCTAAGTGCAAAAATGAACCCGCGGGAGAAGTGTCGTTCCTCTGGTGCTCTCCGCGCAGAGTTTGGCCCCCTGTGGGCCGTTTCCGAGCCCCTCCTCCGTTCTGGTGGTCATTGGAGGCTTCCCGCCGGCGAGGACGACCTCGCCGCCGGTGGATCTCAGCTGGCCTGAGCCACTGACGTGTGGGGCCAGCCTCTGGGAGTTTAGGAATAATAAAAATAAAATCAAATAATTTAATAAGTCACTGACATGTGGGTCCAGTGAGATTAATTAGCTAATTAAGTTTAATTCTAATCTAAAACTGACCAGAGACACTGACCAGTGGGTCCCACTGGTCAGGTTTGACTTTCAACGGCCAGTTGGACCTGCTGATGTCATGCTGACGCAATAAAGGGGTTTTCCAGTATAAAAATAATTCCAGAAATGTTTAAAACTTCAAAAATTCATAGAAATTAATCTCTAACTCCAATGAAAGTAATTTATATATGAAAAAGTATCAGAAAAATTCAAGGAATCTGAATATGTCATTCTCAAATATGTTTGAAAATGTTACAGAACCCAAACATGTAGATTAATGAATAAGTCAATTCTTATAAATACTTTATAAATGGAATATGGAAAATATTTAAATTTCACTATGAGTGACATGATCAAATACTGTCCTAATTGCAAACCAGCAACCTAACATGTCATCCCATGCATGTTAACATCAAGTTGATCTGAGCATCAGGTCGAATCAATTAAAATGGTGTCCAAGAATACCTCGTTTGAAGTGATATTTGAATTTGATTCAAATCAACATCAAACCTAATACATGCTAGCTATAATAGTATATCACCTTGCATTCTCATGCCATGCTCATGCATCATCTTGATTGCATATGTTTGTTATTGATTGTTGTCATTCCCTTCGGTAGGCTCCGCTCCCCCGGATTCCACCGAACATCCGTCTGACGGATATTGTCACTCCTCTGAGCAACAAGGCAAGCAACCATTTTGATCATCCCGATAAATCCCATGTTCTTGCTCCTGCACTTACTTATTGCATTAGGATAAAATGCTACAAATGCTTTTGCCACGTTAGTTGAACCCACTTCCTTTGCATGACCTATCCTTGTCACAGTAAATAGCTGAACCTTGCAACCTAGCATACCTGGTAGTTGCTTGAGCCATGATGTGCCCTATCCTGCTATGCATGCTATGCTTAGAGTTTTGTATGGTCTGTCATCTGGGAGATGAACGGAATTGTGAGAATGTGTTTGGTAAGCAAAGGTTGTGTGTTGAACCTGATTTGGTAAAGGTACCGGTGAAAGGCTGTGTAGGAGTACATGGCGGGTTGTTTCATTGGAACCGTCCTTAGGAACTGAGTTCCGTGTATGTAATCCAAGACGAGATACTACCACATGCTGGGCCCCTAAATATGACCCCGCTCGACCTATTAATCGCTTAGTACTCTGTCCAGGAGTTGCAAGTAGTTTCTGGTGTTTATAGTCATGCTGGAGGCCGTGCATGGTGCTGACCTGAGAGGTGGGCTGTGACGCGGTAGGCAGTGGCACGGTGTACCAAGTGGCACCCGGATGGTGGGCTTGGGAACCCTACGCACATCATGTGGGGCCGTGGCAGAAACCTCGGCCGGACTTCCGTGCGGGTTACCCTCAGATAGGCGATAAACCTGGACTAGGTACTAGTGTGGTTAACGGTCGTGGACGACTCCCTCGCTAGGCTTCCGCTTGAAGGTTGCCGAGGTGCATGACGTGCACATGGCGATAAGTGGCGAGAGCGTGTGTGAGGAAGTACACCCCTGCAGGGTTATGATCTATTCGAATAGCCGCGTCCGCGGATATGGACTACTTGGAGGCATATGTTGTTCATAGATAACTTCAATGGCTACTCATAAAATTGTCAAGATAAGCGTGAGTGTCATGGACGACATTTCCGTATGGCTACGGAAAGATTCCATGATGGTTTATTGTTGTGGTGTTAGTGGACTCCTGTGCGAGAAATCAAGTTGTCAAAATTATTTAAAAATGCAAGTTGTCTAGCCACGTGTCAAATGCTGGCTTTCCGCATGAAACCCCACCATACCTTACTGATACATTGCATGAGTAGTTAGTTATCCTAAAGTCTTGCTGAGTACCTCCGTACTCATGTTTGCTTAATAAATGTTGCAGAGGTTGCTAATGACCCTAATGGAGGGATCTTCATAGACATCGATGACGACGAGTAGCTGGTGTCCCAGCTACGATCTGGCCCTATGTTGGGTCTATAGTATAGTCAGGCCATGTGCCTTCTAGTTGCTCCTGTCTGTACTCAGACAGTTTTAAACTCTTCCGCTGGCTTGTAACTGAATGACTGCTATTATGGGTCGTGAGACCCTTAATGTGTAATATTATGTGTGTGGCTCTTCCGAGCCTCTTAAATAAAGCTTGCATGTTTATGGTTATGTTGTGATGCCATCGATGTATCTATACATATTGGTATGCCATGTGTACGTGTGTCGTACTTGATATGTATGGGGTTCAATTACCTAGTCGTGAATCTTAGTAGCACTCCTTACAGGGAAATGCCCCTTTGTGATCCAACGAGCCATGGTAGCTCGCTACTGCTCTGGACACATTGGTTGACCGGCATGTGCCCTTCTTAGCTGATGTGTCTGTCCCCTTTGGGGAAATGTCACGCGATGTAATGGAGTCCTTATAGCTTGCTACGACTCGTCTACACTCGCTGGTGACAGACACCTGATTTGTTGGGTCATGTATGTGTGTCCTTGTGCGGTACTGCCACTTTGGTTTATGACTAGATTTGTCGATCCGGGTTCTTTGACGTTGGAATGCTAGCGACACTATTGCATACGTGAGTCAAAAGACGCAAACGGTCCCGGCTAAGGTAAGGCTGCAGCCGTGGAGTTAACCGTGCGTGAGACCGCAAAGGAATGCGATGTGTTACAGGCTGGATTCCTATGGCTTAGGATCGGGGTCCCGACAATTATCATACTTTAGCATTGGATGTAGCTAATATTTGAGTGTATCGCATAATGGATCAATGATTGAGCATAATGGGCTAGGGATAGTGTTATTTAGTGTTGATATTTTCAAATACATTGTTGCTTGTTCATATGCTTGAGTATTGATTACTTCATGTCAAATTATAGACTATTGATTTGAATCATTCAAGTTCAAATGTCCATGCTAGAAAGGAAACGAGTATATGAGGAACATGATAGGTAGCATTCCACATCAAAAATTCCGTTTTCAATTGCCACATTATCATGATGAGTTTTATGAGAAAGAGTTGTTGTTATGATGCTACGAAAAGTGATTGAAATTATCATTGATCAAACGTATGCACTATGCTAGCATTCACACTTCATAAATTATTTCTTTCATCATTTATCTACTCGAGGTCGAGTAGGAATTAAGCTTGGGGATTGATACGTCTCTGTCATATCTACTTTTCCAAACTCTTTTGCCCTTGTTTTGGACTCTAATTTGCATGATTTGAATGGAACTAACCCGGACTAACGCTGTTTTCAGCAGAATTGCCATGGTGTTGTTTTTGTGCAGAAATAAAAGTTCTCGGAATGACCTAAAAATTTACGGAGAATTTTTCTAGAATTAATGAAAAATACCTGCGCAAAGATCCACCGAAGGGGGTGAGCCAGTGGTCCACAAGCCCACTGGCCACGCCCAGCCCCCCAGGCCGCACCAACCAGGCTTGTGGAGCCCACAGAGCTCCACCGCCTCCAAACTCAGCTCTATATATTCCGTTTCACACGGGAAAAAATCAGAGAGAAGGATTCATCGCGTTTTACGATACGGAGGCGTCGCCACCTCCTGTTCTTCATCTGGAGGGCAGATCTAGAGTCCGTTCTGGGCTCCGGAGAGGGGAAATCGTCGCCATCGTCATCATCAACCTTCCTCCATCGCCAATTCCAAGATGCTCTTCACCGTTCGTGAGAAATCTCATCGTAGGCTTGCTGGACGATGATGAGTTGGATGAGATCTATCATGTAATCGAGTTAGTTTTGATTGGGATTGATCCCTAGTATCCATTATGTCCTGAGATTGATGTTGCTACTACTTTGCCATGCTTAATGCTTGTCACTAGGGCCCGAGTGCCATGATTTCAGATCTGAACCTATTATGTTGTCGCCAATACATGTGTGTTTTAGATCCTATCTTGCAAGTTGTAGTCACCTACTATGTGTTATGACCCGGCAACCCCTTAGTGACAATAGCCGGAACCACTCCCGCAGATGACCATAGTATGAGGAGTTCATGTATTCACCAAGTGTTAATGCGTTGGTCCGGTTATTTATTAAAAGGTGAACCTTAATATCCCGTAGTTTCCATTAGGACCCCGCTGCCATGGGAGGATGGACAATAGATGTCATGCAAGTTCTTTTCCGTAAGCACGTATGACTACATACGGAATACATGCCTACATTAGATTGACGAACGGGAGCTAGTTACTTATCTCTGTGTGTTATAGCTGTTACATCATGAATCACATCCGGCATAATCATCCATCACCGATCCAATGCCTACGAGTCTTTTACTACTGGTTCCTTGCTACGTTGCTTTGTTGTTACTGCTGTCACTGCTGCTACTGTTACTCTGCTGCTACTACTGTTACTGTTGCTACTGCTTCTTTCATACCACCTTGCTACTGATACTTTGAATTGACAACTCAGCTGCTAATACTTGAGAATATTCTTTCGCTTCCCCTTGAGTCGAATCAATAAATTTGGGTTGAATACTCTACCCTCAAAAACTGTTGTGATCCCCTACACTTGTGGGTTATCAAAACCTTTTTCTGGCGCCGTTGCCGGGGAAGCACAACTATATTCTCTGAGTCACTTGGGATTGACGTCTGCTGGTCACTATGAGGAATCCTAAAGATCCAAGAACTGAAATCTTGCCTTCCACTACGAGGACATGTAAGGAATTTCCATCTAGCTCTGCACTTGATTCACCTTCAGTTATGAGTAAGTTTGCGACATTGCCTCCTGCTAGAAATCTTGATATGTCGCATGTGCTTGATGATGCTACTTCTACTGCCCATGATGCTTATGATGATGCTATTCTTGACACTGCTTTGCCTGATGATGCTATGCTTGATACAATGCCTGATGATGCTATGCTTGATACTATGCCTAATGATGCTATGCCTACTACTGCTTTTCCACTAGGTGCATTCCTTGATGCACAAATTGCTAGAGTTGCTGCTAGATGTGATGATACTTCTGAAACTGCTGATACTATTGAAGTAGAACCTGCTACTATGCCTGAATTGCCAGTTATGCCTGAGCGTTATGTTATGGAGGGAGAGATAGCTGAGGATTTTCTTGCATGTAAGGATCGCTATGATGTTGAGAAATTACTGCGCAAGTGGAAAGAAAAATCTTTGAACGCTAGGATGAAATGCGACCCGAAGTTTGCCACTTCGCCTATCTTTGTGACCGATAAGGATTATGAATTCTCTGTCGACCCTGAGTTAATCACTCTGTTCGAATCTGATCATTTTCACGGTTATGAGTCTAAAACAGTTGTAGCCCATCTTACCAAACTGCACGATATAGCCACCCTATTCACTAGTGAGGAAAAGATCCGCCACTACTATATCCTCAGTTATTTCCTTTCTCGCTAAAGGATGATGCTAAGACCTAGTTCACTTCTCTTGCTCCCGGTTGTGTGCGTAGCCCCCAGGATATGGTCTACTACTTCTCTGAAAAATATTTCCCTGCCCATAAGAAGCAAGCTGCCTTGCAGGAAATATACAACTTTGCTCAAGCTAAAGAAGAGAGTCTCCCACAAGCTTGGGGGAGGCTCATCCAGCTACTGAATGCTTTGCTTGATCACCCTCTTGAGAAGAACGAAATACTTGATATCTTCTATAATGGACTTACCGATGCTTCCAAAGACCACCTAGATAGTTGTGCTGGTTGTGTTTCTAGGGAACGAACTGTAGAACAAGCTGAAATCCTATTGAATAACATCTTGTGCAATGAGAATGCTTGGACTATTCCCGAACCACCTCCTAAGCCAACTCCAAAAAAAGAGGTATTCTATTTATCAGTCCTAAAGATATGCAAGAAGCCAAGAAATCTATGCGAGAGAAAGGCATTAAATCTGAAGATGTCAAAAATCTACCACCTATCGAAGAGATCCATGGTCTTGATAACCTGATACACGTAGTAGAAGTAAACTCTCTGCGTAGGTTTGATGAGAGTGATATTCCTTTTGATAAACCTGCTAGCTTATGTATGGATGAATTTGATAACTTTGTTGCCAAAAAAAAGAGTTTCAATGATTATGTTAGCAGACAATTGGAACAGAATGCTCGTATGCTTAGTCATTTAAGTGCTTGTGTGGACAGAAATGTCAATGATCTTAAGCTTCTGAGTAAACATGCCTCTATGGTTACTACTCAAGTAGAACAAGTACTTAAAGCTCAGAATGACTTGCTCAATGAGTTGAACGACAATTCCATTAGAGTCGTCACTAGAGGCGGTAGAATGACCTAGGAACCTTTGTATCCTGAGGGTCATCCTAAGAGAATTGAAGAAGATTCTCAAGGAGTTAGCACTCATGCACTTAGTCATCCTAGAAAGAAGAAGAAAAATGATAGGAACTTGCACGCTAGAAACCCTGTTACTGCTACACCTGAGGGTCCAAACGATGTCTCTGTCTCTGATGCTGAGACACAATCTGGTGATGATATCAATAGTGATGTTCATGTTGATGCTCAACCTAGCGATGATAAGGATGTGGAGATTGAACCTGTTGATCTTGATAACCCACAGCCTAAGAATAGAAGATACAATAAGAACGACTTCACTGCTAGGAAGCACGGTAAAGAAAGGGAACCATGGGTTCACAAACCCATGCCCTTTCCTCCCAAACCATCCAAGAAAAAGGATTATGAGGATTTTGAGCGATTCGTTGAAATGATCAGACCTGTCTTTCTGCAAATGCTTTTGACAAATATGCTAAAAATGTCTCCGTATGCTAAGTACATGAAGGATATTGTGACTAATAAGAGGAGGATACCTGAGGTTGAGGTTTCCACCATGCTTGCAAATTATACCTTCAAGGGCGGAACTCCTAAGAAACTAGGTGATCCCGGTGTGCCCACTATACCTTGCTCCATTAAAGGTAACTACGTGAGAACTTCTTTACGCGACCTTGGAGCCGGTGTTAGTGTTATGCCTCTCTCTCTCTATCGTAGACTTGGACTGGATAAGTTGACACCCACTAAAATCTCTCTGCAAATGGCTGACAAATCAACTGCTTTCCCTATCGGCATTTGCGAGGATGTGCCTGTTGTGGTTCCAACATCACCATCTTAACAGACTTTGTTATCTTGGATATTCCCGAGGACGATGCCATGGTGGTCATCCTTGGAAGACCCTTTTTAAACACTGCAGGGGCTGTTATAGATTGCAACAAAGGCAATGTCACGTTCCATGTCAACGGTAATGAGCATACGGTGCACTTTCCGAAGAAACAATATTGAGTACATTGCATCAATGCTATCGAAAAAACTTCATCGATTCTTATTGGGAGCTTTGAATGCCCTATTCCTCGTGTCAAGATGAAGTATGATTTGCTTGTTGGGGAGATACACATCCCCATTGAGGTGACCTAGTGACTATTCGAGAATTCTCCGTTCTCTTTTTGCGATTCGAAAAGGTTTGTCAAAGAGACTTGATCAACCTCACTGACGGATTTCTTTCAATGACCATGAGATGGATGAATCAAGGAGTCACGAACCTATGTTCCAAGCTTTCACCTTTGGTTGCTTAGAAGAAAAAGATAGATTTAGTTTAGTTTTCCCTGTTTTCTGTTTTAGCGTCCCGTGGAAAAGTACCCCGAAAATAAAAGTTCTCCGAACGTCCTGAAAATCAAGTATGATTTTTTCTGGAATTTTTGAAAAATTCTGAGACGAAGAGCTTGTCTAGGGGCTGCACCAGTGGGCCACAAGCCCTGACGGCACGGGCACCCCCCTGGCCGCGCCACCTAGGCTTGTGGGGCCCACAGGTACCCCCTCCACTCATTCTTGCTCTCGTCTGGTTCTCCTACCTCCAGAAAAAATCGTTTCGCAGCTCAAACCCGTGTTCTTGCTCCTCTTGCTGGGATTTTCGATCTCTTTGCTCAAATCACCATTCTCCAAACTGTTTTGGGGAAATTACTCCTTGGTAAGTGACTCCTCCATTGGTCCAATTAGTTTTTGCTCTAGTGCCTTATACTCCACGTACTTTTGCTGCCTTGGTGACCATGTTCTTGAGGTTTGCATGCTGATTTTAGTTGGTCCCAAGTAGTTTTGATGCGTAATATGGCCTCTAAGCACTTGCTGGAGTAGTTGCTACGAGTTTAGTTGAGCCTTGTTCACCTTTCCTTAGAATCACTGAAAATTTCAGAAAAGGAAGATGTTCAGGAGAAACTTTCATGGTGGTTCCTCAAGCAAGAGAGGCCGCTGTCTTGCGATTCAGGAGCCTGATCCTTACCAACCAAGGGACGCGCAAGTACAACCATGTGAATGGCCTTCTGATGAATTTATGATTGAGGCAGGTTTCAAAGATGAGTTTGATGCACTTGTTCGCAACATCGGACTCGAAGAATTCATCTCCGATAAATGTGAATAGTATGTTGCTCTCACTGCCTCTTTTATTCGTAGATTCAAATTTTCAGTTGGCCGTGACACATCGATACTGTTTGATCTCTATGACAAATCGTATACCATGGATTTAGAGGATTTCAATAGAATTTGCAAAATACCTATTTGGGGTAGCCTCAATGATCCTCCTAAATCTTCGGTTAGAGATTTTTTCTCTGGTATTACTGTTGGAGAGACTAGGGACATTACGTAAGCTACCATGGGGAGTATTCATTTTCCTACCTTGCATTACTTTGCCCTCTTCATAGGCAAATGTATTAATGTCAAGCTTGAGCATTGTCACCCCTGCGCATCCGACCTTAGTATCCTTAAGAGTGGAGTGACGGGTGACAAAAGTTTCAACATGGGAGCTATAGTAGCAAGGAGGCTGAATAAGAATGCTAATGAATGGGATTTCTTTGGTGGGATCTATGCCACTCGCATAGCAAATTTTCTTGGAGTACCCATCCGCGAAGGAGATCCCCCGCTCCATACAACTTTCCTTGACCGCGTGGCTTTGACACGCTAGCAATTCCTTGAGAGGTATGACGAATCCCTCCTATATCGTCTGATATTTAACCGACAGCGTGTTTTCCATATTACCCTTCCTGCTCCTGCCTTCTTTGACTTTCAGATAAAACAGAGATATTACATAACCAGAGGATAGGAAGAGGAGTATGAGAGGGAGGCAAAGGCGGCTCGTCTCCGTGAGGCAGCTATTCAGGCAGTGGCTGCAGCGCTCCCGTATAACCCCCATTATGATTTTGGGTTTCGCCAGGACCATCCGTGGGAGTAGTGCAACTTAGGCCAAAAGCCTAAGATTGGGGGAGTACGTGTTCTCACCGACTTTACATTCTTGATTTTGCTTTCACTTTGTTAGCCGGTGTTCACACTTTGCCATTGTATCATCCATGCTAGTTTATTTCTTTTTCTCATTTTCCTTTTGTGTGTCTGTCTAGTTTGAAAAAAAACAAAAATATTTTCTTTTGTTCTTTTGCTTGTTGGGAGCTTTCCCGTGTAAAGAGTTTTCTTTTTCTTTGGGTCAAGGTAGAAGACCATGGTTACAATGTTTAGTGGCTCTCGCATGCATACCTGTTTAGCTGTCATAGAGCCATATTACTTTGTCTTCTCCTTTGTGTTTGCGTGCAGATTACAGCTTTAGTCCAATGCATGAGCACGCTTATTATTGTTCACATCATTCGTTCGTGCAAGTGAAAGGAAATAATGACGATATATGATGAAGTGACTGAGCCTGGAAAAGCTGGTATGAACTCGAACTATTTTGTTTTTGTAAATATGACTAGCTCATCATGCCTGATTCAGCTTTGTTGTGAGAGAAACATGTTTGCAATGACAACTTAGAGATCATAGTTGTTGATGCCATGCTTATTTAGATAGGAGCTTATAGTGGTTTGTCTTGGATGCTCACATGAATTTTGAGATGACTGTGTTGTAGTATGATAGGATGGTATCCTCCTTTGAATGATTCAAGTGGCTTGACTTGGCGCATGTTCACGCATGTAGTTGAAACAAAATCAACATAGCCTCTATGATATTCATGTCCATGGTGATTTGTGTCCTACTCATGCTTGCACTCAATGTTAGTTAATCTCAATGCATTTTGATGAACGTTGTCGCTCTCTAGTTGGTCTCTTCCTAGTCTTTTGCTAGCCTTCACTTATACTAAGTGGGAATACTGCTTGTGCATCCACCCCCCATAAACCCAAAGTTGTTCCATATGAGTCCACCATACCTACCTATTTGCGGTATTGAAAAGACCTCGATGACGCCTAGAGGGGGGTGAATAGGCTATTTAAAAACTTCTTCGGATTTGGCTTGAAACTAATGCGGAAATAAACTAAGAGGGTACTTGTCAAGCACAAATCCTAAATGCACTAGACACTGCAACGTGTATCAACAAGACGATCTACCAAGATGGACACAATACAGTTACTAACAAGCACAAGTAAGTTACACAAACTTACTTGAGCTATATCACACGACAAGTAGGTGAACAACACAAGATACTAGATCATACTATATCACACGATATATCAAGAGTTGCAAGTATGAACGTGTGCATATAGAAGGTATGCTTGAATGATTAATCTTGTACAAGAAATAGCCAACACAATATAATGGACACAAACAATATGCAATGTATGTATGCTCAAGTAACACAAGTAAACCACAAGTAAGGAGTTAGGGTTAAGGATAACCAAGGTCACTGAGACGAAGATGTATCCCGATGTTCACTTCCTTGGAGGGAAGCTAGTCACCGTTAGAGAGGTGGATGTTACCACGAAGGCACACCAACGCCACGAAGGCTCACCCTATTCTCCCTTTGAGATAACACCACGAAGGCGTTTCTCAACCACTAGTGGTAAGCCTTTGAGCTGGCTTCCAAACCCTCACAAACTTTTCCGGGGGGTAATCACACTGATTGATTCCTCTCCGAAGAACTCCTACCGCCTAGGAGTCTCCAACCTCCAAGAGTAACAAGATCACGGGGAATGCTCAAAACTTGCTCAAATCTCAAATAGCTTGGGTTGAGAGAAGGAGAGGGAGACGATCTATCTTTTGATTGGAACAACTCTCAAAGGGGCTCACAAATGCTCTTGGGATCTGAGATTTGGTGTGAGCAAATGTGTGTGAGGTGGAAATGTGTTCTTATGAGGATATGGTTGTGTTGGGCACCCTCTCACGAAGTGGGAGAGGGGTATATATAGCGGGGAGTGTAAAACAGCCGTTGGGAACACTTTAAGTTACACAGGGTCCGGACGTCCGGCAGTTTACGGAAGTCCGGGCGTCCGCAAGGGGTCGGACGTCCGACAGGGGTCGGACGTCAGAGGGCTGTAGATATGACTCGAAACACTGTGAATTGAACAGCGACCGGACGTCCGGAGAAGGCCAGAAATCCGAGTTATTCGACTCAACTTCTTCTGGTGGGAGGTTCCGGATTTCCGAAAGGGGACGGACGTCCGGCCCTCGGACGTCCGGAGGGTGCCGGAAATCCGAGTTATAGAGCTCACGATCTTCTCGTGCAGGGCTCCGGATTTCCGAAGCTGGTCGGACGTCCGGCCCTCGGATGTCCGGAGGGAGCCGGAAATCCGAGTTATATGACTCAAATTCTTCTGGTGGAGGGCTCCGGATTTCCGAAGCCTGCTGGTCGTCCGGCCCTTGGACGTCCGGAGGGAGCCGGAAGTCCGAGGCAATAGACCTGTTTTGAGATAGGAGCAGAGTAGAGAATATGTGGTATTGAGTAGGATAGTGAATATCTAGTTTGAGAAAGTTCATCACAAAAACCTGTGGTCCCCTCTTAATAGCGCGGGATCCCTAAAGACTCAAGAATTGTAAAAGGGATACCGATGATCCATACTTGAGTGTGTACTTTTATTCGCTGATCATCACTGTGGACCGCTAACATCAAAGTAACTGATACCTTGAGTTTGCCCTTTCACTTGAGGTTTATGTTGTTGTTTCTTCTTGGCTCAATGTTGAAAGCAAGACATGATGAAGTCTTCAAGTAGCTCTCCCATACACAATGTGGAAAGCCTAGCTTATATATTTATCTTCATTTGTCCACCATGTGAACATCCACAAGGATCAAGCATGTAGTGGTCAGGAATGCTTATCTTGATCTTGTCCTTGTTAGCACATGAGCTTGTCCTTATCAACACATGATCATTCACAATAGCTTAAAAAGGATTAGTGATTAATTATCTATATGTGTGTTGTCAGCAACACCAAAACATGATTAAGGGCATGACTGCACTTTCAATCTCCCCCTTTTTGGTAGTTGATGACAACATACATATAGCTCTCAACAATAGTAATAGACATGTGTGGCTTAGGAGAGTTTTGTTACGATGCTTATGAAGTTCCCCCTTATTATATGCATAGTAAAATAGGTAAGTGCGGGAGCTCCCCCTTAATGTGTGCATTGAAGATAATAGCATGATATAACAACATAATAGTTCAACAATACATAGCATATCATATAAATCAATAGGATAGCATAAAACTCCACATGATAGTTCAACAATACATCATCCATAGGTGATGGTATAGCACACCATCCATAAGTATCGTTACATGATGATACATCATTAAGTTCGACATAATACATCACACCATACATTGTGAGAGGAACTAAAATCGAAAACTAAGATAAGATAATGTTCTCCCCTTTGGCATCAAGGACCAAAAAGGAGGGAAAACCGGCAATGCTATCACATACTCAAGGATCACCCTCATCAATATCATCATTAATCAGGCATCATCCTCAACATCATCATCCTCATCATCAGGCAAACCACTGCCACCAGCCTCGTCAAGGAAATCAGCCCACTCAGGACGAGATGGGAAGCCAAAGTCAGAAGGAGGAGGAGCAGGAGGGGCCTCATCATCACTCACATCAAGAGCGCCCGAGGCTCTCAGACGAGCCTTGAGGGCATTCTTGGAGGACACTAGGCGAGAAACCACATCATGGGTTTGACCACACTCGAAAGAGACGGCCTTCACCATAGCAGAATGTGCCTTGCCAAGGAATTTGTCAATGCGACCGAGAGGAGCGGAGCTAGATGAGGGGGTGGCTGACCAGGCAGCAGTGTTGCGAGTGGATGTGGGGGATGGGGCTTTCTTGGGAGCATAGTTATCCGCCATGTGAGCGGGAATGACCCACTGGCGATGTGTGTGAGTGACAGCAACAGAGAAATCAGCAACATGATTAATAAGAGACTGGATGAAGGGGCATGAGGAAAGGCTCGCTTGTATCGAAAGCTAGCAAGCCAAATCTCATGCCATAGAAAGTGAGGCACATTAATTTTGCTCTTGGGGTGCTCGTATAAGTGAGACATGATGTCAATACACTAGCCACTGCAAGAGCCCTTATCACACATCTTGGGATAGATGGTGCGGATGAGACACTGAAAGATGATGAAGTAAGGTGAGCGCCAGATGGATACCTGGTTAAGATCCTTCATGCGTTCATCCGCATCAAGCTCACTGAGTGGTTTGAGAAGATACCCACACGCATCAATGGACTTAGGTGCATGGTTAGGATCGTTCCTATGTATTTTTAAGCTGGAGTTGGGGAAACCAAGTGCGGCAACAAATGTATCATAAGAAGTTGTGAAGCGAACGTCAGAGGTGATCCAGCTAACAGTGTGGTTTGGAGCAAAGTAGCATGTGGCATAAAACTGGTGAATGGCAGCAGCATTAAAATCGCGATGAAAAGCAAATGGGGCGGCAAGCCCCGATGCCTCAATAAGCTCAATGGCACCCGGGTATTTCGCCGGGTGCATGCGAATATGCTCAAGATCTATGTAAAGATGAACATAGAGACCCTTAGGAACTATGACTGTAGTAAAAATGTCCGCCTGGACGTGTGTGCGGAAACGTGAGTCCGTAGACTCACGTACGACAGCGAATTGATCAATGTCGCGGCGGAAAGTGAGGTATGAAGACTTGGCAAGTGTGGTGAATTTCGTGATTGCACGACCTAAGGTTGCAGGGGGTTCTAGTGAGATGCGGCGAGCTTCACCTGCGGGCTGAGCAGGAGGAGGTGGTGGCATATAGGACGCCCTATGAGTCCCGGGCTTTGGCTTGGACCTCCGATCGGCGGGCTGGTCAGCAAGGTCCTCGGCGGCAAGCTCATCCTCGAAATCGGAGTCATCACCATCAGACGACGAGGGGACCCGTGGAGACGGAGAACGTCGGGCAGTCCGTTTGAAGGGACGACGTGGCCCTTCCAAGTCCGACCCCGTGCTAGTAGGGGCGCGAGAGGATGAGCTAGCAACGTTCTTCCGTGCGGCGAGCTTGACCTTGGGCATGGTGCACAACAACCTACATGGATGGAAACCCCAAATGAGGAACGAACATGGTCAAACCATAGGAACGAACACATGGACTTGGGAGAGAGGGAACCAAACGCAAGGGGAACGGAGGAGATACCTGTAGACGGATCCCGCGGAGGAAGAAGAGAAGGATCCGCGGAGGAGATCGGGAAGATCTCGGGAGTGGCGGCGCTGGCGAGCGCTCCTGGAGCTGGCGGCGGCGACGGCAGGGCAAAAAGGGGGCGCGTGAGGGCTAGGGCAAAGCCCAGCCCCCCGCCAAGCTATTTATAGGCCCCGATGTGTCGGACGTCCAACAGGCGTCGAACGTCCGGACAGGATTGTTCCGTCGGACGACCGACACTGGTCGGACGACCGGAATGAGATTTGCTGCCGGACGTCCGAGACACGTCGGACGACCGAGAGAGAGGAGGAGGCAGAAGCTGATTCTAGAAATTTTTTTATGATGAGGTGATACTAAGTATTCTCGCATGTGTAGCAGCCAAAGGGACCTCTCAACTAACATATTTTGGACATGGTCTGATGTAAGTCTTTTAATACGATAACTATGATAAATGTGGGTCCAAAATACGTCAAACGCATGAGTGCATAGAATCATGCACAAGTTATCCTCTTATAAGAGCAAGGCACATGACACAAAGGTCATGGCACAAATTTGTCTCATTCATATGACCATGAATAGCTAAGAGAACACCAACACTAAGCATTTCATCAATGTGATTGACAAGGACATGCTGGAAATTACAAAGTGGAAAAAGTATTATGTTCATGCCATGATGCAACCTACACAGTGTTGACTCTAATATTGTACATGCATGAAGTAAATACTTGTTACCGGAAAAGCATTGGTATGACGTAGAAGTAGTCGAGTCTTGTCTTGGCTCTAATTTCTTCGTGACTAGCACCATCCTTTTCTGAGAATAAGTCAAGTTAGCAATGCTTCTCCAAAGTACCTAAACCACCAATTAAGCACAATATGGTCCCCAAACTTATTGGGTCCGAAGTAGTTAGTCCAACTACAATATATATATATATAGGGTAAGATCACTCAATTATGTGCATATAGATATAAGTTTTACTTTCAAGCACACCCTAACCTTTTTAATGAATACGTCTAATTTACCATATACATATATTGGATCAAAGATACGATAGACACGACATGTGCATCTACACATAGTAGATATGCCTACACAATCCTATCAAAATCCAAGGATATACAATTTGGACAAATGAACACATAATTTTCTATTACAGAACATTCATGTCATCCAAAATGGATCAGGGTGACAAATCAACACATGGTAGCACCCCAAGTTCAACACATGAACTAGTCAAGGCATCAAGCCATGTAAGGCATGCATTTTGCACAACCTTACATGCATGTCTCACTCCAGTAGATTTATAAGTGTAGGTAATATGATTATAACTCCCACAACATTATGAAATAAGTAGTGCGAGCTCTACCGGGAGACACATGAATTTCTCGGCATGTTATGTAGGTCAACTGAAGATAGAGCCGAAATAAAATGACCATGAAAAACACTACCAAGCCAGAGATACCATGTGTGAGAGAACACAATGACATTTAGAGTTATCAGTGGTGGTAGGTGCCAAACGAGCACAAGAATCGTTTTATAGTCACACAAGTGTGATATGGGAGTTCAACCATAAGCATAATGTTTAGATGACATACGTTAACATCCCAATTAGTTAGATCATAGTGTGGAGGATTAATTCGAAAGGCATGCATCAACAATGCCCTTCTTTTAGATACGATCTAGCGGCTAAGCCATGAGCATTGGTGTAGTAGGACATTATACTCACGCACATCTAAGGAATTTAGATACCAACAGGGCTTATTATGCGAATTAAGATATGTGGAGCATGACACACCACACAGTTATAGGATAACCACACGTCGAGGATTCTGAGTGGCATACATCGGATGTTTTGTATTACGAGGGGATGTCACATGCACAAAGAATATCATCCTCACATAATGTGATAATCCATGTATTTATCATACAAGGCAATCAATCATCCAACTAAGGAGATAAGTGGATGCCAATTTAAACTTCGGATGGCCTTGACATCAAACTAATTGATTGGATAATCTTGCATCGAATACTACATGGAGTCCAACACATATGTACACATTTTGGGTTAGTGGTGTGCGTAGAGCAGAACACTCCCCCTTAATGTGATGAGCTATTAACGTCGCAAAAGACCCACACAACGGTGCAACTAGGATGAAAGTAATGATCAGGACTACACACAACTATATGACATACATAACGACCTACACATGATAGATAACATATAACAATCATACTGGTAGGCGCAACATGTCAAAGTACATGCTAGGAACCAAACCTAAACATGAGAGGGAGTGGGGCAGGCAACTTTCAATGTAAACCATTTAAGTACAAGTCACCGCAAAGAGGCACATTGGATATGGGATATGGGCTCGATAATCCAAGTGACTTGGCTTGAGATGATACGAATGATGAAGAGTCCTCAAATCTTCATTGTGTACCCAAGTCTCCAATGTCCTCCAGAGTCACCTATTGATCAAGTTTGAGCTTGTTGGTCCCCAACTACGTTGGGTCCTAAGAAGTTAGTCACAATAGGCTTGGAAACCCAAATGGTTCCTTTCTTGACACAATTTTGGCAAACTTGGCAAACACATTGCCAACCTTATCCTTCCCAAGGGAATAGCTATCATCAATAGTGATTGGGTTGGATAAGTTACCTCTCGTGCAAGACGAAGCGACGTGACCCTTCTCACGACATAAGTAGCAACATCTACCCTTTGTTTTCTTCCCAGTTGATTTCTCACCTCGGGGATTGTTGGCTTGGGTCTTATTGGGAAGAGGCCTTCCTTCAACTTGTAGCTGAGTGTGTGATTGAGTTTGTGGCCGCTTCCCTTGTTGCTTGTGACTTTGAGACTTCGTCTTCAGAGGGAAAGATCTAACATGGTGCCCTTTAACTTTGCACTTGAAGCAAATGATTTTTGGCCGAATTCTTATCTCGTTCTAGGCCACTCTTGTTCTTGTTTGAGTTTACTCCAACTTCATTTTTGTCATTCGGAGATGTTTGCTCATACAGGACGTTGTTGAGTGTGGACATCCCTTCATGACACTGTTCCAAGTCTTTCTTCAAAGAAGTGACTTGGGCCTTGAGCTCTTTGATTTCCTCTGCACGGTTAGTGTCAATAAAAGTACTAGAGGAAGTGTAAGTTTCATTGTTAGAGCAACAAGGCAAGGAAAGTAATTCATCACACGAGGTAGCCACATTAGGAGTAGACGAATTACGAGATCTGGCACATGGAGATATAGTACTTTGATTAGAAGTGGTGTCATTGTCCACATGGGGATCACTTGATGTTACCTTGGTGATGACAGCCTCATGAGCTAACTTTTGCACATTATGGGATGTTAGAAGATCGGCATGAGAGCTTGTGAGCATTGCATGGTTTTCTTCCAACTTCCCATAATTGCTAGTTAGTAAATCAAATTGAGCACGTAGCTCAACATTCTCCTTCAATGTTGATACTTCAAATGAGATAGGGTTAGGTATACAAGTATCATAAACAATATGAGAGGAGTAAGTAGCGATTAGAGACTTCTCATGAGTAGATTGAAGTTCCTCACAGATCTTAGAGGTTTTGATGAGCTCTCCCTTGACATTCTTGCATTCAAGGAGAAGGACCTCAAAATCCTTTTTAAGTTTATCATGAGCAACTTCAATCTCTCCTTTTGAAGATCTTAAGTCTCTACATGCTCGGTGACTCTTCTCAAGTTCATGTTCAAGTTGTTCACTTTTAGCTTGTTCATGATTAAGTGAATCATTACAATTTTCAAAGTAAGCAAGAATATCTTGGAATCTTTGAAGAGCGTTATTTTTAGCTTTATGAAGAATTTTGCTGATCACATAGATGTTTTCAGTCAAGTCATCATCATCATCCTCATCGCAAATATCATCGTTATTGCACAGGGAAGATGATACCTCATTATTACCTCTTGCCATGAGAAACATGTGAACTGGAGGAGTTGATGATGATTCTTTTGGTGAATCAGATTCTTCATTAGTCAAAAGTACTTCATATTTCTTGGTTTCCCCTAAATGATTAGTCATAGAACAACTAGGGAGAAACAAGATATTTTGATCAAGAGGACACGGGAAAGCAGGCATATCACCACAGACATTTGTCGAGGGATCTTTAGGTGAAATGCATGACTTATCAGCACAGTAATTTACACTATGTGTGGTGCTAGATATGCTCGTGTCCATGGAGGCTATGACATTTTCATCAACATGTATGTCTTCACTCACAATATCGTTACCTTGTGAGATTGAAGATGCTGAGGTGTGCAAGCAATCGGATATGGAAGTAGTGGTGGACTCTTTATGATCGAAAAGAGTGAAGAGCTCATGCACCAACTCCTTCATCATAATATCGTCTTCATCAAGATTGGACCCACCATATATATCTTCAAGTTTAGTCCAAACTTCATGAGCTGACTTGCAAGTCGAGATAGACTTAAACACTTCAGGACTTAGGGTTCGATGAATGGCAAGAAAAGCCTCACAATCAAGATACATTTCATTAGTAGATGAAGATGCATCATTCCTTTTGTCGGCAATCCCTACAAGAACAATTCGTAAAGTATTTGGGCTCATGGCCCGAAAGTGATGATGCATACGAATTCTCCATAGGGTATAATTTGTGCCATCAAAGTCAAAGGTGTCATTATGCACTAATCCAATAGTCGACATCGATACTCTCTAGGTCGTGAAACCTAATTAAAGAGATACCTTGCTCTGATACCAATGGAAAAGACCTCGATGATGCCTAGACGGGGGGGGGGGGGGGGGGGGGCTGAATAGGATATTTAAAAACTTCTTCGGATTTGGCTTGAAACTAATGCGGAAATAAACTAAGAGGGTACTTGTGAAGCACAAATCCTAAATGCATTAGGCACTGCAACGTGTATCAACAATACGATCTACCAAGATGGACACAATACAGTTACTAACAAGCACAAGTAAGTTACACAAACTTACTTGAGCTATATCACACGACAAGTAGGTGAACAACACAAGATACTAGATCACACTATATCACACGATATATCAAGAGCTGCAAGTATGAACGTGTGGATATAGAAGGTATGCTTGAATGATTAATCTTGTACAAGAAATAGCCAACAAAATATAATGAACACAAACAATATGCAATGTATGTATGCTCAAGTAACACAAGTAAACCACAAGTAAGGAGTTAGGGTTAAGGATAACCAAGGTCACTGAGACGAAGATGTATCCCGATGTTCACTTCCTTGGAGGGAAGCTAGTCACTGTTAGAGAGGTGGATGTTACCACGAAGGCACACCAACGCCACGAAGGCTCACCCTATTCTCCCTTTGAGATAACACCACGAAGGCATTTCTCAACCACTAGTGGTAAGCCTTTGAGGTTGCTTCCAAACCCTCACAAACTTTTCCGGGGGGGTAATCACACTGACTGATTCCTCTCCGAAGAACTCCTGCCGCCTAGGAGTCTCCAGCCTCCAAGAGTAACAAGATCACGGGGAATGCTCAAAACTTGCTCAAATCTCAAATAGCTTGGGTTGAGAGAAGGAGAGGGAGACGATCTATCTTTTGATTGGAACAACTCTCAAAGGGGCTCACAAATGTTCTTGGGATCTGAGATTTGGTGTGAGCAAATGTGTGTGAGGTGGAAATGTGTTCTTATGAGGATATGGCTGTGTTCGACACCCTCTCACGAAGTGGGAGAGGGGTATATATACTGGGGAGTGTAAAACAGCCGTTGGGAACACTTTAAGTCACACAGGGTCCGGACGTCCGGCAGTTTACGGAAGTCCGGGCGTCCGCAAGGGGTCGGACGTCCGAGGGCTGTAGATATGACTGGAAACACTGTGAATTGAACAGCGACCGGACGTCCGAAGAAGGTCGGAGATCCGAGTTATTCGACTCAACTTCTTCTGGTGGGAGGTTCCGGATATCCGAAAGGGGACGGATGTCCGGCCCTCGGACGTCCGGAGGGTGCCGGAAATCCGAGTTATAGAGCTCACGATCTTCTGGTGCAGGGCTCCGGATTTCCGAAGCTGGTCGGACGTCCGGACCTCGGATGTCCGGAGGGAGCTGGAAATCTGAGTTATATGACTCAAATTCTTCTGGTGGAGGGCTCTGGATTTCCGAAGCCTGCCGGTCGTCCGGCCCTCGGACGTCCGGAGGGAGCCGGAAGTCCGAGGCAATAGACCTGTTTTGAGATAGGAGCAGAGTAGAGAATATGTGGTATTGAGTAGGATAGTGAATATCTAGTTTGAGCAAGTTCATCACAAAAACCTGTGATCCCCTCTTAATAAGAAATCAGCAAAGACTCAAATATATATCATAGATAATCTGATCACAAGTCCACAATTCATAGGATCTCGACAAACACACCGCCAAACAAGATTACATCGGGTAGATCTCCATGAAGATCATGGAGAACTTTGTATTGAAGATCCAAGAGAGAGAAGAAGCCATCTAGCTACTAACTACAGACCCGTAGGTCTGAAGTGAACTACTCACGAGTCATTGGAGGGGCGATGATGATGATGAATAAGCCCTCCACCTCCAAAGTCCCCTCCAGCAGGGTGCCGGGAAGGGTCTCCAGATGAGATCTCGCGGAAACGGATGCTTCCGGTGGCGAAAAAGTATTTTCGAGGCTCCCCTGATTTTTTGTGGAATATTTGGGAATTTCTAGGCCAAAGACCTAGGTCAAGGGGCGGCCAGGGAGGCCACAAGCCTGCCCACCGCCGCCTCCCCTGGTGGCGGAGTGGGGGATTGTGGGCTCCCTGGAGCCCACCTGGCTTGGCCCAAAAGCCCCGTGGACTACTTCCATTCGGGAAAAAAATCATTTCAGGGTTTTTCTTCCGTTTGGATTCCGTTCCAAAATCAGATCTGAAAAGAGTCAAAAACACGGAAAAAAATAGGAACTGGCACTTGGCACTGAATCAATAAGTTAGTCCCAAAAAGATACAAAAAGGGTACATAAAACATACAAAGAAGGCAAGATAACAGCGTGAAACCATCAAAAATTATAGATACGTTTGAGACGTATCAAGCATCCCCAAGCTTAACTCCTGCTCGTCCTCGAGTAGGGAAGTGATAAGAATGAATTTTTGATGCTTTCATGCTACCTACCATAGGTGTCCTTTGTAATTCCTCTTATGTGACGTGAATGTTCAGATCCATTAGATTCAAAACAATAGTTTTCTATTGACGTGGAAACAATAATAATTCAAGCAAACTAGCAAAGTAATCATGAACTTTCAAAATAACAAGGCCAAAATAAAGTTATCCCTACAAAAGCATATAGTCTGGCTATGCTCTATCATCATTGCACAACAAATTTAAATCATGCATAACCCCGGTATTGTCCAAGTAATTGTTTCACACCTTTACTTTCTCAAACATTTTCAACCCTCACGCAATACATGAGCGTGAGCCATGGTTATAGCACTATAGATGGTGTGGAATGTGGTGGAGGTTGCAAGACAAAGAAAAAGATAGTCACATTAACTAGGCATATCAATGAGCTATGGAGATGCTCATCAATAGATATCAATGTGAATTAGTAGGGATTGCCATACAAATGATGCACTAGAGCTACAAGTATGTGAAAGCTCTTAAAGAAAACTAGTGCGTGTGCATCCAACTTGCTTGCTCACGAAGACCTAAGGCAATTTTGATGAAGCCTATCATTGGAATATACAAGCCAAGTTATATAATGAGAATTTCCCACTAGCTATATGGTGGTGACAAAACGAGAGACTCTCAATCATGAAGATCATGGTGCTCAAAATGCACAAGTGTGGAAAAAGTGGTAGCATTGTTCCTTCTCTCTTTTTCTCTCATTTTTTTTGGTGGGCTCTTTGGCCTCTTTTTTTTGGGCTTCTTTGGCCTCTTTTATTTCCTCACATGGGACAATGCTCCAATAATGATGATCATCACACTTTCAACTCAAAACTTAGAGCAATTATGACTCTATATGGAATGCCTTCAGTAGTGAACCGTGGCAATGATCTAGCATGGCATAGACATCAATGGAAACATCATGCTAGCTATCTTACGATCGTGCAAAGGCAATGTAAACGTGGTGGCACATATCATGGTGGTAGTTGCATGGCAATATATCTCGGAATGACTTTGAAAAGGCCATAATAGGTAAATATAGTGGCTGTTTTGAGGGAGGCTAATGGTGGGTTTTGTGCATCGGCGAAAGTTGCACATCACTAAGAAGATATTGATGGTGGCAGGTGAAAGTGCATCTAAACCACAGACTCAACATTAGACATGAAGAACTCAAATACTTGTTGCAAAAGTTTTATTAGTAATCGAAACAAAGCATTCAACGCATACTCCTAGGGGAAGGGTTGGTAGGTATAAACCATCGCGTGATCCCGACCGCCACGCAAAGGATGACAATCAATATACTAATCATGCTCAGATTTCATCACATGGTGGTTCACCATACGTGCATGCTACGGGAATCACTAAATTCAACCACAACACCTTACTAGCATGACTTCAATATTACCATAACCACAACTCAAAACTAATTGAGATGAATCAAACTTCTCTAACTATTCAATGCACATGAAGGTGGAAGTTTTCGTATCCCTTTGGATAACTACCCCTTTTGAGACTACTTTCAAAGAATAGATCAACTACCAAGCCACGCACCGCTGTGCTCTAAAAGGTATAAGTGAAGCACATAGAGCAAAAGTATCTAGCTCAAAAGATATAAGTAAAGCACATGTGAGCTGAATTGTCTACCAAAAGATATAAGTGAAGCTCGACAAAATCACGGTGAGTGCATGTCTCTCTCTCTAGGTGTGCAGCAAGGATGATTGTGACACAACAAAAATAAAAGACTCCTACGATACAAGACGCTCCAAGCAAAAACACGTAACATGTGGTGAATAAAAATATAGCCCCAAGTAACGTTACCGATGGATTGAAGACGATAGAGGGGATGCCTTCCCGGGGCATCCCCAAGATTAGGCTTTTACGACATCTTTGAATATCTTGGGGTGCCTTGGGCATCCCCAAGCTTGAGCTCTTGCCACTATTTATCTTTTTGTCCATAAGAACTTCACCCAAAACTTGAAAACTTCACAACACGAAACTTAAACAGAAACTCGTGATATCATTAGTACAAGAAAGCAAACCACCACTTCCTTAGGTACTGTAGCAAACTTAAATTCTACTTGTGCTGATGTGGGGTTACTGTACTTCAATCTTCCATGGCTAATACCCCTGATACTATCCATAGTTTCATCAAAATAAGCAACCAACACAACAAAAACAGAATCTGTTAACAGCATACCAGTCTGTAGCAATCTGTATGTTTCGTATATCTGTGGTACTTCACAAATTCTGAAAAATTACGACAGTCTGAAGAATTTGCGTAGCAATCAGAAGCAAAAAGAATCAACTCAAAATCTCTTACATAAGAAAAATGACAATTCTTTTCGTGAGCAGAAAGTTTCTGTCTTTCCCAGCATGACCAAACGATCATCCTCAAGACTAATCATAACGGTTTTGCTTGGCACAAATGCAAAAGGAAACACAAAAAACACAATCATAACAGAATTATGAAAGTGTGGAAAACACAAAACATAAAGAAAAAGGATAAATTCGTTGGGTTGCCTCCCAACAAGCGCTTTTGTTTAACACCCTTAGCTAGGCGAAAGTGATGGAATCATGTATAGTCATCTTTGGTGCTCAAACCATAGGTAGCGCTCATCGTAGATTCATAAGGCAATCCTATTTTCTTTCTAGGAAAGTGCTCCATGCCCTTCTTTAAAGGAAGTTGAAATCTAATATTCCCTTCCTTCATATCGATGAGAGCACCAATAGTCCTTAGGAAAGGTCTACCAAGAATAATGGGACATGAAGGATTGCAATCTATGTCAAGTACAATGAAATCCACGGGTACATAGTTCTTATTTGCAACAATAAGAACATCATCAAACTTCCCCATGGGTTTCTTGACAGTAGAATCCGCAAGATGCAAATTAAGAGAACACTCTTCAATCTCATGAAAACCAAGAATATCACATAAAGACTTTGGAATCGCGGAAACACTAGCACCCAAATCACACAAAGCATTGCACTCATAGTTTTTTATCTTGATTTTGATAGTAGGTTCCCACTCATCATGAAGTTTTCTAGGTATAGAGACTTCTAGTTTGAGCTTCCCTTCAAGAGATTTCATCATAGCATCTACGATATGCGCGGTAAAGGCTTTACTTTGGCTATAAGCATGTCGAGAGTTTGCAATGGATTGCATCAAAGAAATGCATTCAAACAAGGAGAAATTATCACAAGTGAATTCCTTGAAATCCAAAGTAGGAGTTTCATTACTACCCAAAATTTTGACTTCTTCTACTCCACTCTCCACACCTTTATCATCAAGATAGGTGGACTCCGAATCATTGGGGCATTTTTCAACCAAAGTGGATTCATATCCAGCCCCTCCATAAGTAGGTTTGACACACGAAAACAAAGATTCAAGAGGAGACACACCAAGCACTTTAAGATATTCGTGATATTCATCACAAATTTCAGGTTTAGCTGCCATCTTATTGACTAAGGTAGCCTGCTTCTCAGAATTATGGCCCACCAATTTTTCAAGATGAGCAAATTGGGAACTGAGTGCAAGGAAATCATTGGCCATACCATCGACCTCTTTATTCAAGCAGACCAAAAAGGAATTTTGCTCTTTTAATTCCCTATGGAAGTAACTATTTTGGTCAAACTGTGAAGACATGAAACCTTTGACATTAGTTTCAATCTCCTCCAATTTTCTGAAATAGTTTGGTTTGGCCATGAGGAAAAATCTCTCACGAACAAACCTAGGAGCAGGCGGCGAAAGGGAAAGGAAAAAAGCAAAAGAAAACGCGAAGGAGAAAGGCGAATGAAAACGGAAAATGTGATGTGGGGGAGAGGAAAACGAGAGGCAACTGGCAACAAAAGTAAATGCAAGAGAAGAGTTTGTGAGACCTACTTGAATAGATCTTGATTTCTCCTCCCCGGCAACGGCGCCATAAATACTTCTGATGGCTGTTGTGTATCCCTTGCAACAACGCCAGAAGTAGTTGTGTCGACGGCACCAGGAATCCTTCAGTTGCGGCTACGCCTTAAGGGACTTCCTAGGCAAGTATGCAAAGGATTTCCCCCGTGGCCTTGGAGCCTTGCGTTGGTGTTCCCTTGAAGCGGAAAGAGTGATGTAGCATAGCAACGATACGTATTTCCCTCAGTTTGAGAACCAAGGTATCAATCTGGCGGAAGAGTATCTCAAGATCCTGCACAAACACAAAAGCTTGCACCCAACGCTATGAAGGGGTTGTCAATCCCTTATAGAATATTTGCCAACTGAGAACTGAAAGCAACAAATTAACAAAGCAAAGTAAAAGCGGAGATGTAAACGATGGATGTGAATAGACCCGGGGGCCGTAGTGTTTACTAGTGGCTTCTCTCATGAAAGCAAGTAGACGGTGGGTGAACAAATTACAGTCGAGCAATTGATAGAACTGTGCAGAGTCGTGACGATATCTATGCAATGATTATTTCTATAGGCATCACGTCCGAAACAAGTAGACAGATACTTTCTGCATCTACTACTATTACTCCACACGTCGACCGCTATCCAGCATGCATCTAGTGTATTAAGTCCATAAGAACAGGGTAACGCCTTAAGCAAGATGACATGATGTAGTGGGATAATCTCAAACCAATGATAAAACCCCATCTTTTTACCCTTGATGGCAACTACTTGATGTGTGCCTAGCTGCCCCTACTGTCACTGGGAAAGGTCACCACATGGCAGAACCCAAAACCAAGTACTTCTCCCATTGCAAGAATCATAGATCTAGTTGGCCAAACAAAACCCAAGACTCGGAGAGACTTACAAGGATATCAAATCATGCATATAAGAAATCAGCAAAGACTCAAATATATATCATAGATAATCTGATCACAAGTCCACAATTCATCGGATCTCGACAAACACACCGCCAAAGAAGATTACATCGGATAGATCTCCATGAAGATCATGGAGAACTTTGTATTGAAGATCCAAGAGAGAGAAGAAGCCATCTAGCTACTAACTACGGACCCGTAGGTCTGAAGTGAACTACTCACGAGTCATTGGAGGGGCGATGATGATGATGAAGAAGGCCTCCACCTCCAAAGTCCCCTCCGGCTGGGTGCCGGGAAGGGTCTCCAGATGAGATCTCACGGAAACGGAAGCTTGCGGCGGCGGAAAAGTATTTTCGAGGCTCCCCTAATTTTTTGTGGCATATTTGGGAATTATTAGGCCAAAGACCTCGGTCAGGGGGCGGCCAGGGAGGCCACAAGCCTGCCCACCGCCACCTCCCCCTGGTGGCGGAGTGGGGGCTAGTGTGCTCCCTGGAGCTCACCTGGCTTGGCCCAAAAGCCCCTGGACTTCTTCCGTTCGGGAAAAAATCATTTTGGGGTTTGTCTTCCGTTTGGACTCCGTTCCAAAATCAGATCTGAAAAGAGTCAAAAACACGGAAAAAACAAGAACTGGCACTTGGCACTGAATCAATAAGTTAGTCCCAAAAAGATATAAAAAGGGTACATAAAACATACAAAGAAGGCAAGATAACAGCGTGAAACCATCAAAAATTATAGATACGTTTGAGACGTATCACTTGCTCACGAAGACCTAGGGCAATTTTGAGGAAGCCCATCATTGGAATATACAAGACAACTTACATAATGAAGATTCCCAATAGTATATGGTGGTGACAAAACTAGAGACTCTCAATCATGAAGAACATGGTGCTATTATGAAGCACAAGTGTGGAAAAAGATAGTAGCATTGTCCCTGCTCTCTTTTTCTCTTCTATTTTTTTGTTTGGGCTCTTTGGATCTTTCCATAATTTTTTGTGGGCAACTCTGGCCTCTTTTTTTCCTCACATGGGACAATGCTCTAATAATGATGATCATCACACTTTTATTTACTCACAGCTCAATGCTTAGAACAATGATGACTCTATAGGAAATGCCTCCGGCAGTGTACCGGATGTGCAACGATTTAGCTTGGCGTATGACGTTGAAATATCTCGCTAGCTATCTTACGATCATGCAATGGCAATATGTAAGTGACGGCACAAGTCATGAGGCGGAATGGTTGGAGTTGCATGGCAATATATCTCGGAATGGCTATGAAAATGCCATAGTAGGTAGGTATGGTGGCTGTTTTGAGGAAGGTCTATGGTGGTTTTGTGTACCGGCGAAATTTGCGCGGCACTAGAGAGGCTAGCAATGGTGGAAGGTGAAAGTGCATCTATACCATGGTCTCCCATTAGTCATGAAGAACTCACAAACTTATTGCGAAAGTTTTTATTAGTAATCGAAACAAAGTGCTAAACGCATACTCCTAGCGGAAGGGTTGGTAGGTGTTAACCATCGCGCGATCCCGACCGCAACACAAAGGATGACAATCAATAAATCAATTATGCTCCGACTTCCTAACATAGCGGTTCACCATACGTGCATGTTACGAGAATCACTAACTTCAACACAAATATTTCTAGATTCACAACACCCTACTAACATGTCTCTTAATATTACCAAATACATGTCTCAAAACTAATTGAGAGGAATCATACTTCTCTTTCTAATCAATGCACAAGAATATGGAAGTTTTATTGTATCCTCTTTGGACGCCTATCATCTTTAGGACTACATTCATAGCACAAGCCAACTACCAACTTACTCAGGGAGAGCACTCTCAAAAAGATATAAGTGAAGATCGAGAGTTCTTGTTTCTCCAAAATATGACACCGCCGTGCTCTAAAAGATCTAAGTGAAGAACATAGAGCAAAGTTATCTAGCTCAAAAGATATAAGTGAAGCACATGTGAGCTAAATTGCCTAACTCAAAAGATATAAGCAAAGCTCGGTGAGTATTCTAGAAAATTCACGATGAGTGCATGTCTATCTCAAAAGGTGTGCAGCAAGGATGGTTGTGACACAACAAAAAGAAAATACTCCTATGATACACGACGCTCCAAGCAAAACACATATCATGTGGTGAATAAAAATATAGCTCCAAGTAATGTTACCGATGGATTGAAGACGAAAGAGGGGATGCCTTCCCGGGGCATCCCCAAGCTTAGGCTTTTTGGTGTCCTTGAAATTTGGGTTGGGATGCCTTGGGAATCCCCAAGCTTGAGCTCTTTCCACTCTTTATCCCTTTGTCCATGAGAACATCACCCAAAACCTGAAAACTTCACAACACAAAACTTAAACAGAAACTCGTGATATCATTAGCACAAGAAAACAAACTACCACCTCTTTAGGTACTGTAGCAAACTTGATTTCTACTAATATTGGTGTTAGATTACTGTATTCTCACTTTTCCATGGCTAGTACCCCCCATACTATCCATAGTTTCATCAAAGTAAGCAATCAACACAACAAAAACAGAATCTGTGAAAAATAGACCAGTCTATAGCAATCTGTATACTTCGTATACTTCTGTTATCTCAAAAATTCTGAAAACTTACGACAATTTGGGCAATTGGCATATCAACCAGAAGAAAAAAGAATCAACTCAAAAGCTCTTTTTGGATAAAAATTAAAATAATTTAGTGAGTGAAAAGTTTCTGTCTTTTTCTAGCATGATCAAACAACCATCACCAAAACTAGTCATAAAGGTTTTACTTGGATCAAACACAAAAAGAAACACAAAAAACACAATCATAACAGAATTATGATGGTGTGGACGCAACAAAACATAAATAAATAAAGCAAAGATAAATTCATTGGGTTGCCTCCCAACAAGCGCTATTGTTTAACGCCCTTAGCTAGGCATAAGGCGATAGAATCACATATGGTCGTCTTTGGTGCTCAAACCATAAGTAGCCCTCATCATGGATTCATAAGGCAATCTTATTTTCTTTCTAGGAAAATGTTCCATGCCCTTCTCTAATGGAAATTGAAATCTAATATTCCCTTCCTTCATATTGATGACAACACCAATAGTCCTTAGGAAAGGTCTACCAAGAATGATGGGACATGTTGGATTTCAATCAATATCAAGCACAATGAAATCCACGGGTACATAGTTCCTATTTTCAATAATAAGAACATCATTGATCCTTCCCATGGGTTTCTTAACAGTAGAATCCGCAAGATGCAAATTAAGAGAGCACTCATTAATCTCATTGAAGCCTAGAACATCACATAAAGACTTTGGAATCGCGAAAACACTAGCACCCAAATCACACAAAGCATTGCATTCATAGTTTTTGATCTTGATTTTGATAGTAGGTTCCCACTCATCATGAAGTTTTCTAGGAATATAAACTTCCAATTCAAGTTTCTCTTCAATAGATTTCATCATAGCATCGACGATATGATTGGTAAAGGCCTTGTTTTGGCTATAAGCGTGTGGAGAGTTTAGCATGTATTGCATCAAGGAAATACATTCCTTGAAATCCAAAGTAGTAGTTTCATTACTACTCAAAGTTTTGATATCCTCTACTCCACTTTCAATGCTTTTAGCATCAAGATAGATGGACTCTGAATCATTGGGGCGTTTTTCAACCAAAGTGGATTCATATCCAGCCCCATCATCATTAGGTTTGACACTAGAAAAAGGAGTCAATGGGAGTCACACCAAGCACTTTAAGATATTCGTGATTCTCATCACGAGAGCATGCCTTTTTAAGCCATTCATGTCTAGCACGAATTTGGGCGGTTCTTTCTTTACTATCATTCATGGAAACACTCATAGCTTTCAAAGTTTCATCCATATTGATCTTGGGAGAAGCACATCTAACTTTCAAAGCATCAATATCAAGAGACATTCTATCAACTCTCCTAGCCAAATCATCAATTTTGAGTAGTTTTTCTTCTATGGACGCATTGAAAATCTTTTGCGAGTTGATAAACTCTTTAATATTACTCTCTAGATCAGAGGGTAATTTATTGTAATTTCCATGAGAATTGGTGTAGGAGTTGCCAAAGTTATTAGAGGGATTACTAGGAAAAGGCCTAGGAATATAGTTTCCTCTAAAAGCATTGTTGTTGCCAAAACTATTCCTACCAAAAAAATTAACATCCAAGCTTTAATTGCTACTCTCAATCAAGGAAGACAAGGGCATATCATTTGGATCTAAAGGAGCACCTTTACTAGCAAACAATTTCATTAACTCATCCATCTTAGCACTCAACGAGTTAATTTCTTCTATAGCGTGTACTTTTTTACTAGTAGGTGATCTTTCAGTGTGCCACTGAGAATAGTTTATCATGATATTGTCTAGGAGTTTTGTGACTTATCCTAATGTGATTTCCATGAAAGTTCCACCGGAGGCAGAGTCCAAGATATTTCTAGAAGCAAAATTCAAACCAGCATAGAAGATTTGTATAATCATCCAAAGACTCAAGCCATGAGCGGGACAATTTCTAATCATCAATTTCATTCTCTCCCAAGATTTTGCAACATGTTCATGATCTAATTTCTTAAAATTCATGATATCATTATGGAGAGAGATAATCTTAGCCGGTGGAAAATACTTGGATATATAAGCATCTTTGCACTTGTTCCAAGAATCAATACTATTTTTGCGCAAAGATGAAAACCAAGTTTTTGCTCGATCTCGCAATGAGAACGGAAATAGATTCAATTTAATCACATCATTATCCACATCTTTCTTCTTTTGCATATCGCAGAGCTCAATGAAGGTATTAAGATGGGATGTGACATCTTCACTAGGAAGGCCGGAGAATTGCGCTTTCATAACAAGATTCAGCAAAGCAGAATTGATTTCATATGATTCCGCACTAGTGGCGGGAGCAATTGGAGTACTAATAAAATTATTATTATTAGTATTTGAGAAGTCACAAAGTTTGGTGTTTTCGGTCATGGTGACTTCAGCAAGCAGACAAGCACACAAGCGGACAGAAAGCAAGCGAAGAAAAAGGGCAAACGAAAAGGGCAAATAGTTTTGTAAATTTTTGTTTTTCAGAAGTGAGGGAGAGGAAAACGAGAGGCAAAAAAGTAAATGCAAGAGATGAGTTTGCGATGGTTACTTGGATAAGCTTCACTTGATGCTCCTCGACAACAGTGCCAGAAATTGGCACATTGACGGGAAACTATTCTTGACTTGATCCTCCCCGGCAACGGCGCTAGAAATTCTTCTTGCTACCTCTTGAGCTTGCGTTGGTTTTTCCCTTGAAGAGGAAAGGGTGATGCAGCACAGTAGCAGTAAGTATTTCCCTCAGTTTGAGAACCAAGGTATCAATCCAGTAGGAGTATCAAGCCAAGTCTCCACCGTACCTGCGCAAAAACAACAAACTTGCACCCAACGCTACAAAGGGGTTGTCAATCCCTTCACGATTGATTGCAAGGTGAGATCTGAAGGTAGAAAGTGAAACAAAGTAAAAGTGTAGGGCTGAAAATATGATGTGAAGTAGACTCGGGGGCCATAGTGTTCACTAGAGGCTTCTCTCATGATAGCAAATATTACGGTGGGTGAACGAATTACTGTCGAGCAATTGATAGAACCGCACAAAGTCATGACGATATCTAAGGCAATGATCATACATATAGGCATCATGTCCGAGACAAGTAGACCGATACTTTCTGCATCTACTACTATTACTCCACACATCGACCACTATCCAGCATGCATCTAGTGTATTGAGTTCATGACAAACAGAGTAACGCCTTAAGCAAGATGACATGATGTAGAGGGATAAATTCATGCAATAGATATAAACCCCATCTTTTTACCGTTGATGGAAACAACACGATGCGTGCCTCGCTACCCCTTCTGTCACTGGGTGAGGTCACCGCACGGTATGAACCCAAAACCAAGCACTTCTCCCATTGCAAGAATCATAGATCAAGTTGGCCAAACAAAACCCACAACTCGAAGAGAATTACAAGGATATGAAATCATGCATATAATAGATAAGATTCATAGATAAAATCCACAATTCATCGGATCTCGACAAACACACCGCAAAAAAAGATTACATCGGATAGATCTCCATGAAGATCATGGAGAACTTTGTATTGAAGATCCAAGAGAGAGAAGAAGCCATCTAGCTACTAGCTATGGACCCGAGGGTCTATGGTGAACTACTCACGCATCATCGGAGAGGCAATGGTGTTGATGAAGAAGCCCTCCGTGTCCGAATCCCCCCTCCGGCAGGGCACCAGAACGTGCCCCAGATGGGATCTTGCGAAGACAGAAGCTTGCGGCGGCGGAAAAGTATTTTCGTGGCTCTCTCTCGTGGTTTCATATTTTTCGGGGATTTATAGGCGGAAGAACCAGGGTAGAGGAGCCCCAGGGGGCCCACAAGCCTGCTAGGCGTGCCCCCCTGGTCGCGGCTAGGGGGCTTGTGGTCTCCCCTGGTGCCCTCTGCCTTGGTTCTCAAGCTTCCTGCGTATCTTCTGTTCTGGAAAAAATCTTTTCGGAGGTTTTATTCCGTTTGGACTCCGTTTAATATTCTCGTGTGAAAAGGGTCAAAAACACGAAAAACACGAGCTGGCACTTGGCACTGGGTTAATAAGTTAGTCCCAAAAAAAGATATAAAAGGCATACAAAACATCCAAAGTTTGACAAGATAATAGCATGTAACCATAAAAAATTATAGATATGTTGGAGACGTATCAAGTACCGCCCTAGAGGTACTTCTGCTTGAGAGAGAAAACCTGCCCTGAACTACCATAACTTTCACATACGAGCTCTAAATTGAGAAAACGCAAGCTTGTTGGATTCCGGGGGACAACAGCTATCCAAACAGCGATGTCAAATCTCTATGAATGAAAAACCGGCAAAAAATCCAACATCGAAAACATCATAGAAGATGCACATGAACTCCGTTCTCGATGAACTCGAGCTTTTCATAAAGATGACCATAAGCTCTAATACTCACAAAGAGAAACACCAAACAAGAATCAAGAAATATGTTGCAAGGATGCAAATGGTTTGAGGTCTCAACAAACGATATGATTAAGCAAGTCACTTGAGTGCCCCCCTTGACAGTACGACAATCTATCCTAAAATAGAAAAACCTATCAAGGGCAAACATCCAAACATATACCTTGCACCTAGTCCACTTGAGCTAGATGATGATGATGATATTGACTTCCCCAATATGGACCACCTTTATTAATTGCGTTGGCTTGATGAAGATTAGTTGATTGCTCCACCCATACTCACTATGGATGAGCCACTTGTTGGGGAATGTTGCATGCGAAACAAAAAACTTCCTACATGCACACAAGATCTATCCATGATGATGACCATCTACGAGAGGAGAGATTGTATCTACATACCCTTGTAGATTGCTAAGCAGAAGCGTTAAAGAACGCGGTTGATGTAGTGGTACATCTTCGCAATCCAATCATGATCCATCCCACGAACACCCGATCAAGCGCCGAACGGACGGCACCTCCGTGTTCAGCACACGTATAGCTCGATGGCGTCTCCACCTCCCCGATCCAGCAAGCAAGGGTGGAGTAGTAGGTGAGTTCTCCGGCAACATGACATCATGGTGGCAGTGGTGGTGGTGCTATCACTCTAGGGCTTCGCCTACGCTCTACTGTAAAAACTAGAGGAGAAATCGATCTAGGAAGAGAGAGGGGCGCCAAGGGCTTCGTGTTTCCTCTTGGGGCGCCCACTCCTCTGTATATATAGGAGGAGGGGCATGGGGAACAGCCCCTCCAAGCCCTAGGGCGCAGCCAAGGGGGGAGGAGGTGGAATCCTAGTCCCCTTCCTCCCCTTCCATACAAAGGTGGACTTTCTACCTTTCCCAACTGCATGGGCCTTGAGGGACTTGTGAGCTTGTCCCAATAAGGACATGACATCTCCCCTCAGCCCATGCAAACCCTTGGGATATGGTGGAACCCTTGGTGGACTTCCGTACTCCTCCGGAACCTTCTAGAAGCTTCCTGGTACAATACCGTAAAAACCTAGAACTATGACTTCCCATATATAAATCTTTACCTCCGGACCATTCTGGAGCTTCGCTTGATATTCGGGATCTCATCTGGGACTCCGAAAAACTTTAAGTTACTACCACACATAACTCATTAATACCAAATCGTCACCAAACCTTACGTGTGCGGACCGTGCAGGTTCGAGAACTATGCAGACATGACCGAGACACTCTCTAGCCAATAACCAATAGCGGGACCTCGATGTCCATATTGGCTCCTACATATTCTACAAAGATCTTTGTCGGTTGAACCAAGATGTCAAGGATTCAATCAATCCCGTATACTATTCCCTTTGTCTATCGGTATGTTACTTGCCTGAGATTCGATCATCGGTATCTCTATACCTAGTTCAATATCGTTACCGGCAAGTCTCTTTACTCGTTCCGTAATACAAGATCTCATGACTAACTCCTTAGTCACATTGCTTGCAAGCTTATTGTGATGTTGTATTACTGAGTGGGCCCTAGAGATACCTCTCTGTCATACAGAGTGACAAATCCAAGTCTTGATTCATGCCAACCCAACAGACACCCTCGGAGATACCTATAGAGCACCTTTATAGTTGCCTAGTTACGTTGTGACGTTTGATACACACAAGGTATTCCTCCGGTGTCTGGGAGTTGCATGATCTCATGGTCATAGGAACAGATACATTGACATGCAGAAAACAATAGCAATAAATTGACACGATCATCTGCTACGTTCATAGTTTGGGTCTTGTCCATCACATCATTCTCCTAATGATGTGATCCCGTTATCAAACGACATCTCATGTCCATGGCCAAGAAACCTTGACCATCTTTGATCAACGAGCTAGTCCTTGAAAGGATGACTAGGGACAGTGTGTTGTCTATGTATGCACACATGTATTTGAGTTTCCAATCAATACAATTCTAGCATGGATAATAAAAGATTATCATAAACAAAGAAATATAATAATAAAAAATTTATTATTGCCTCTAGGATATATATCCAACAGTCTCCCACTTGCACTAGAGTCAATAATCTAGTTCACATCACTATGTGATTGTAATGAATCTAACACCCATGGGGTTTGATCATATCTTGGTTGTGAGAGAGGTTTTTAGTTAACGGGTCTGAATCTTTCAGATCCGTGTGTGCCTTACAAATCTCTATGTCATCCTGTATGTGCTACTACCACACGCCATTGGGAACTATTCCAAATGACTGCTCCACTATATGAATCCGGTTTACCACTCAGAGTTATCCAGATTAGTGTCAAAGCTTGCATCGATGTAACACTTTACGATGAAATCTTTTATCACTTCCATAATCGAGAGAATTCCTTAGTCCACTAGTTACTAAGGATAACTTTGACCATTGACCAATAATCCATTCCTGGATCACCTTTTGTACCCCTTGATAGATTCATGGCAAGGCACACATCAGATGCGGTACACAACATGGCATACTATAGAGCCTATGACCAAGGCATAGGGGACGACCTTCGTCCTTTCTCTTTCTTCTACCGTTGTCGGGCTTTGAGTCTTACTCAAATTTCACACCTTTACAACACAACCAAGAACTCCTTCTTTCACTGATGTATTTTGAACTCCTTCAAAATCTTGTCACGGTATGTATTCATTTGAAAGTTCTATTAAGCGTTTTGATCTATCTCTATAGATCTTGATGCTCAATGTTCAAGTAGCTCAATCAAGGTTTTCATGTGAAAAACACTTTTCAAACAACCCTATATGCTTTCTAGAAATTTTGCATCATTTCCTATAAAAAATATGTCAACCACATATACTAATTAGAAATTCTATAGTGCTCCCACTCACTTCTTTGGAAATACAAGTTTCTCATACACCCTGTATAAACCCAAAAGCTTTGATCATCTCATCAAAGCGTATATTCCAACTCCGAGGTGCTTGCTCCAGTCCATAGAAGGGTAGCTGGAGCTTGCATACTTGTTAGCATCCTTAGGATCGACAAAACCTTCTGGTTGTATCACATATAACCTTTCCTCAAGGATACCGTCCAGGAAACAATGTTTTGACATCCTATCTGCAAGATTTCATAAATAATGCAGCAACTGCTAACATAATTCCAACAGACTTTTAGCATTGCTACGAGTGAGAAAGTCTCATCATAGTCAACTCTTTGAACTTGTTGTAAACATCTTTGCGACAAGTGGAGCTTTCTTAATAGTGACTTTTCATCATCATCGTATGTCTTCCTTTTAAAGATCCATCTGTACTTAATAGTCTTACGACCATCAAGTAGTTCTTCCAATGTCCACACTTTGTTTTCATACATGGATCCTCTCTCGGATTTCATGGCCTCCAGCCATTTGTCAGAATCCGGGCCCACCATCGCTTCTCCATAGCTCGTAGGTGCATTGTTGTCCAACAACATAACCTCCAAGAAAGGATTACTGTACCACTCTGGAGTAGTATGCGTCCTTGTCGACCTACGAGGTTTGGTAGTAAGTTGATCCGAAGCTTTATGATCAACATCATCAGGTTCCAGTTCAATTGGTGTAGGAGCCACATGAATAATTTCCCGCGCCCTGCTACTCATTGGTTGAAGTGACGGTTCAATAACCTCATCAAGTTTCCACCATCCTCCCACTAAATTCTTTCGAGAGAAACTTTTTCTCGAGAAAGGACCCGTTTCTGGAAACAAATACTTTGCTTTGAATTTGAGATAGGAGGCATTCCCAACTATTTTGGGTATCCTATGAAGATGCATTTATCCGCTTTGGGTTTGAGCTTATCAGGATGAAACTTTTTCACATATGCGTCGCAGCCCCAAACTTTTCAGAAACGACATCTTAGGTTTCTCCAAACCATAGTTCATATGGTGTCATCTCAACGGAATTACGTGGTGCCCCTTTTAAAGTGAATGTTGTTGTCTCTAATGCTTAACCCAAAAACGATAGTGATAATTCGATAAGAGACATCCTAGTGTGCACCATATCCAATAGGGTGCGGCTATGATGTTCACACACACCATCACACCATGGTGTTCCAGGTGGCATTAGTTGTGAAACAATTTCCACATTCTCTTAAATGTGTACGAAACTCGTAACTCAGATATTCATCTCTACAATCATATCGTAGACATTTTACCCTCTTGACACGATGATCTTCAAATTCGCTCTGAAATTACTTGAACCTTTCAATAATTCAGACTTGTGTTTCATCAAGTAAATATACCGGTATCTACTCAAATGATCTCTAAAGTATGAACATAATGATATCCACCGCGTGCCTCAGTACTCATTGGACTGCATACATCAAAATGTATTACTTCCAACAAGTTACTCTTGTGTTCCATCTCACTTGCTTCATGATCACTATCATCAGCTTCCAACAATCATCAACTTCCAACAAGCTTCATGATCACTATCATCAGCTTCCACTTCAATTGGTGGAGGCGCTATAGGAACAACTTCCTGCGCCCTGCTATACACAATAGTTGAACTGATGGTTCAATAACCTCATCAAGTTTCCACCATCCTCCCACACAATTCTTTCGAGAGAAACCTTAGCTAGAGAAAGGACCCGTTTCTAGAAACAAACACTTTTTTTTCCGGATCTGAGATAGGAGGTATACCCAACCGTTTTGGGTGTCCTATGAAGACGCATTTATCCGCTTTGGGTTCGAGCTTATTAGGTTGAAACTCTTTTACATAAGCATCGTAGCCCCAAACTTTTAAGAAACGACAACTTAGGTTTCTCCAAACCATAGTTCATACGGTGTCATCTCAACGGAATTACGTGGTGCCCTATTTAAAGTGAATGCGGTTGTCTCTAATGCCTAACACATAAACGATAGTGGTAATTTGATAAGAGGCATCATAGTATTCACCATATCTAATAGGGCACGACTATGACATACAGACACGCCATCAGACTATGGTGTTCCAGGTGGCAAGACTTATGAAACAATTTTTCATGTCAAACTATTTTCACATTGTCTTAAAAGTTTACCAAACTCGCAACTCAGATATATATGTTTACCTCCACGATCACATAGTAGACATATTATCCTCTTGTCACGATGATCTTTAAATTCACTCTAAAACTTGAACCTTTCAATAATTGAGACTTGTGTTTCATCAAGTAAATATACTAGTATCTACTCAAAGCATTCGTGAATTAAGAACATAATGATATCCACTGCGTGCCTCAGTACTCATTGGACTGCACACATCAAAATGTATTACTTCCAACAAGTTACTTTCTTGTTCCATCTCACTAGAAAATGAGGTCTTCAGTGATCTTGCCCATGTGGTATGATTTGCATGTCTCACGTGATTCAAAATCAAGTGTGTCCAAATGATCCATCTGCATGGAGTTTCTTCATGTGTTTATACCAATAGACATGGTTCAGATGTCTCAAACATTTCGAAAACGAGTGAGTCCAAAGATCTATCGGTGTGGAGTTTCTTCGTGCATTTTGAACCAATATGACTCAAACGGTAGTGCCACAAGTAAGTGGTACTATCATTACTACTGTGTAGCTTTTGGAAACAATATAATGAACATGTGTATCACTAAGATCGAGATTCAATAAACCATTCACTTTAGGCGCAAGACCATTGAAGGTATTATTAAAATAAACAGAATAACCATTATTCTCTTTAAATGAACAACCGTATTGCAATAAACATAATCCAATCAAGTTCATGCTCAACGCAAACACCAAATAAAAATTATTTAGGTTTAACACTAATCCCGATGGTAGAGGGTGCGTGCGATGTTTGATCACATCAACCTTGGAAACACTTCCAACACACATCGTCACCTCGCCTTTATCGAGTCTCTGTTTATTCCATATCTTCTATTTCGCGTTACTAACACTTACCAACTGAACCAGTATCTAATACCCCGGTGCTACTAGGAGTACTAGTAAAGTACACACATCATGTATATCCAATATATTTTTGTCAACTTTGCCAGCCTACTCATCTACCAAGTATGGTGGAGCAAACCGCTGCCGAGCTAAGCTCGCTGAAGGTTGAGAGTGGCGGGCACAAGGCTGGAGCGGTCGAGGTCCAGTAGGAGCTTCAAGATGTGAGCGCTAAAAGAGAGGCCTTGGAACAAAAGTTTGAGGAAAAAGCAGCCAAGCTCTCCAAGTTGTCTTCCGATCTCAAATCAAAGTGGGTAGAGAGGCGATTCTTCGAGGAAGAAGTGTGCCAGGCCAAGAAGATTGCGGATGGTAAGACATACTTAGTGCAAATTTCCTTTCGTGGAAACATGTTTACCTTTCTTACACGGCTATGGCGTTCCCCAAGCGCCTTTACGGACCTCCCATGGACTGCAGGAGACGCGGCCAAGCACCAGTGGTCCACGGCGGGGACGCCGAGCACAGGCTTTTCTGGGCACAATTTCAGATTCCTGAGCCTAACCCCCTTCTTGTCAATCAGATGAAGAAGCTCATGGAGGTGCATTGGTTGGCGGAGCCAGCCATGAAGGACCTCTGTATCCGGCTATGGCCTGCCGAGCCTCTTCCGAGGAGCTACTTCGGCTTAGTGCGGAAGTTGTACGACGTCGTGCCTCAGTTCGAGGTCCTAAAGCACTCTGTGTGCATAGAGGGAGCTTGGATGGTTTTTGCTAGGACCATGATGCACCGGCCATGGGTGAAGCCCCTTACGATGGCAATCGCACCTCCACCTCCTGGAAAGGAGCACCGATGTCTAGAGCTTTATTTCTCTGCCGAGACGGAGGGTGCTCGGGAGATCGAAGCCCAGTGTTCCAAAGATGTAATCTATGAATAGGGATATTGCAATGTGCCTTGGAACAATTTATTATTATGAAATTTGTCCCTAGTGTAATGCACTTTGTATTATTTATGACTCCTGTTCGAGTCGTCGGCTTCAGCCCCTATGTAGAGACTACAAAGGGTGTTTCGACATCCGCAAGGTGACCCTTAGCCGATATATCGATGCCCGGAGGTGGTAGTGTGTAAATGAAATGAGGCAATCAGACTATTCGGCTTTAGTGCTTTCACTTAGCCTTAGGGGCTTAAATTCGAGGGCTAGCCCCCCAATTTTTTGTGGTATTCAGAAAAAACGTTTTTTGACATAGTTACCACAAGGTTTGCAAAGGTACAAACCGCTCGATATGACATGGAATATGACCTCCATCGATCTTTAGTAATTCAGCTCGGATTGCAGACCAGTTCTCTCTTATTATAACAGTCAGTTTTCGGCTTTCTCCTTTGAGGTACTTTTATCCAGGCCAGGTGGGAATACAATCATAGTGGTTCTCCCTTTACCCCTTTAGCCAAACTAGCGGAACATAAGATGGTAAGCACAGGAGAGGGGCAACCCAACTATTGACCCAAGACAAAATACGGAACCGATGCATATAAAGCAAATCCAAGAAACCGAACACTAAAAAAAAGGTAGTGACGGGGTGGTGCTCGGTGCGGTACTTTCATTCAAGCCCCAGTCTGTTAGCCTATCGCACTTGATATTCTACTGAACGAATTTACCCTTTGGCACCAATGAGTAGGGAACATATATATGTAAAGATACTTTAAAAGAGTATATGAGTAATATTTTCGAGGAATTATTATAATTCATGGTGCCAAGGCAGCTGTTACACAGAATTATTGTTTTGAACAACATATTTCAAAGGAACTTTTCTGTCCATGGCCTTCCATGGCTGAATTGACGTCCGCCCTCCTTCTAGCTACGCAATTTCTCCTATGCTTCTTAGGAGGGAGGGTTATCCTTTAAAGGTGGTTTCTTGTGGGCAAACGGACTTTGAATAATAGGTCTTGAGAAGCTGTCGTGGTATGGGTGAGCTTGACACTTGGGAGATCCTTAACGTTATCTCGTTTTTGTCTGGGAAGGCGGTTGGGCCGTAGTTTGGTCGAGCCGAACATATGGTCGTTTGTGGTGGATCCCCACAGCTGCCCATGGTATTTTGAGAATGAAATTGTGTCTACGAGGGAAATACCTTACGGGTGATTGGGCCATGTATTGGGGAGCGTATCCCTATTTGCTCTGGTCTGGAGCTGTCTTCAAGGGATCCGGTTGAGCTCGGGCTCGCTTGCCCGCCTGCCGCGCCTGCTGCACCTCAATGGCTAGCTTGCAGCCTCATGATTCGTTGTCGAATTGGCATTCAGCTGCCAAGACTGTTGTGTGCTACTCGGTCAGGAGGAAGCATTATGTGTTGCTGTTGATGGTGAGAAATCCACTGGGTCTCGGCATGTTGAGTTGTAGAAAGGCTTAGTGAGGCACAATGTTGAAGCGAGTGAATGCCATGCGGCCGAGTAGTGCATGATACTCGCTACAGAAGGGGACGATGTCGAAGATCAAGTCTTCGTTGTGGAAGTTGTCGGGTGAGACGAACACAACGTCTAGCATTACCGTGTCGGAGCAGCGGGCTTCGACGCCTGGGATCACTGCTTTAAAGGTAGCGTTGCTAGGTTTTATCCTTGATGGGTCTATGCCCATCTTTTTCACCGTATCCGAGTAAATCAGGTTAAGGCTCCTTCCTCCGTCCATGAGGACTCTAGTGAGGTGATACCCATCTATGCTGGGTCTAGGACGAGGGCGGTCGACCCTGCATGACGGATACTGGTTGGATGATCCCTATGATCCAAGATGATCGGGCAAGCCAACCATGGGTTGCACTTTGGGGCTATGGGATCTAGGACGTATACCTCCCGAAGGGCTCACTTCCTCTCCTTCTTTGGTATGTGAGTAACATATATCATATTCATGGATTTCAGCTCCGGAGGGGAACTGTTTTTTCCCTCCAGTGTTCAGACCGCGGGGCTCTTTGTCGTCCTTGCTTCGTGGGCCCTTGCCTTGTTCCTCGAGTGCTAGTTTGCCGACCTATTTGAACACCCAACGGTTACTGTTGGTGTGGGTTGCGGGCTTGTCTTGGGTGCCATGGATTTGGCTGGCCCTTTCCATAATTTTATCTAATGGAGTCCGTCCATCCCTGTTCCCTTTAAAGGGTTTCTTCCGTTGTCCATGTTTTGAGATGCAGAAGCCATCATTTATGGCTATGTCCTCGGCGTCACCATTACAGTGGCAGCGTTTTGTCTTGTTTCGCCTTGGCTTGCCATTTCCATCCCAAACTTCAGAGGTGCCGGGGTCGTCCGCATTGTGGCCGCACCGAGCTAGCCAATTGTCCTTGCCCACACAAAAGCAGGTCACGAGGGAAGTTAGAGCGGACATTGTTCTCGGCCTATCATGGCCTAGCTGGCGAGTGAGCCATTCGTCCTATGTATTATGCCTGAAGGAGACTATCGCCTCGGCAGCTGGACAGTCCACGATCTAGTCCTTCTTGGTTAGGAACCTATTCTATAATTCTCTGGCCGATTTGCCCGCCTTTTTGACGACGTTGTTCAGGTCAGAGGAGACCGGTGGTTGGATATAGGTTCCGTGATAATTAGACAGGAAGGCTTCTTCAAGCTCCTCCCAACTTCCGATAGAATTTTCGGGTAAGCTGTTTAGCCAGTGTCGTCCTGGCCCTTTTTTGCTTTAGGGGCAGGTACTTGATGGCGTGGAGGTCATCTCCTCTGGCCATATGGATGTGGAGAAGGAAATCTTCTATCCAAACAGCGGGATCCTTAGTCCTATCGTATTGTTCTATGTTCACCAGTTTAAACCCTTCCGGGAATTGGTGTTGCATGACCTCATCTGTAAAGCATAGTGGGTGGGCAACGCTGATACGTCCATTTTGCATCATGCTTTTATGTTGATATTTATCGCTTTATGGGCTGTTATTACACTTCACGGTACAATACTTATGCCTTTTCTCTCTTATTTTGCAAGGTTTACATGAAGAGGGAGAATGCCAGCAGCTGGAATTCTGGCCTGAAAAGGGAGCAAGTTTGAGATACATATTCTGCGCAACTCCAAAATCCGTGAAAATCAACGAGGAATTATTTCGGAATTTATAAAAAATACTGGGCAAAAGAAGTACCAGAGGGGAGCCACCAAGAGGCCACAAGCCTGCTAGGCGCGGCCTACACCCCTGGCCATGCCTAGGGGGCTTGTGGGCTCCCTGTTGGCCCTCTGGATCCCCTCTTTTGCTATAAGGAGGGTTTCGTTCCAGAGAAAATCAAGAGAAGGCTTTCGGGAGGAATCGCCGCCGCCACGAGGTGGAACATGAGCAGAACCAATCTAGAGCTCCGGCAAGGTCGTCCTGCCGGGGAAACTTCCCTCCCGGAAGGGGAAATCATCGACATCGTCATCACAAAAACTCCTCTCATTGGAGGAGAGTTGTCACCATCAACATCTTCATCAGCACCATCTCATCTCCAAACCCTAGTTCATCTCTTGTAACCAATCTCTGTCTCGGACTCCGATTGGTACTTGTAAGGTTGCTAGTAGTGTTAATTACTCTTTGTAGTTGATGCTAGTTGGATTACTCGGTGGAAGATCATATGTTCAGATCCTTCATTCTATTCAAAACCTCTCTGGTCATGAATATTATTATGCTTTGTGAGTAGTCACTTTTGTTCCTGAGGACATGGGATACGTCATGCTATAAATAGTCATGTGAATTTGGTATTCGTTCGATATTTTGATGTGTTGTATGTTGTTTTTCCTCTAGTGGTGTTATGTGAACATCGAGTACATAACACTTCACCATTATTTCTGCCTAGAGGAAGGCATTGGGAAGTAGTAAGTAGATGATGGGTTGCTAGAGTGACAGAAGCTTAAACCCTAGTTTATGTGTTGCTTCGTAAGGGGCTGATTTGGATCCACTAGTTTAATGCTATGGTTAAACTTTGTCTTAATTCTTCTTTCATAGTTGTGGATGCTTGCGAGAGGGGTTAATCATAAGTGGGATGTTTGTCCAAGTAAGTGCAGCACCCAAGCACCAGTCCACCCACATATCAAACTATCAAAGTAGCGAACGCGAATCATATGAACATGATGAAAACTAGCTTGACAAAAATTCCCACGTGTCCTCGGGAGTGCTTTACCTCCTATAAGAGTTTGTCCAGGCTTGTCCCTTGCTACAAAAGGGATTGGGCCATCTTGCTGCACCTTTGTTACTATTGTTACTTGCTACTTGCTACGAATCATCTTATCACCCAACTATCTGTTACTGATAATTTCAGTGCCTGCAGAGAATACCTTGCTAAAAATCACATGTCATTTCCTTCTGCTCCTCGTTGGGTTCGACACTCTTACTTATCGAAAGGACTACGATAGATCCCCTACACTTGTGGCTCATCAAGACTCTTTTCTGGCGCCGTTGCCGGGGAGTGAAGCGCCTTTGGTAAGTGGAATTTGGTAAGGAAACATTTATACAGTGTGATGAAATTTATTGTCACTTGTCACTATGGAAACTAATCCTTTGAGGAGCTTGTTCGGGGTATCTTCACCTCGAACAGAAGCACAAGGAGTTGCTCCTCAACCTGATGCACCTACTGAAAATATTTTCTATGAATTTCCTTCAGGTATGCTTGAGAAACTGCTGGCTAATCCTTTTACAGGAGATGGAACATCACACCCCAACTTGCATCTAATCTATGTAGATGAAGTTTTTGGTTTATTTAAGCTTGCAGGTTTGCCCGAGGATGAGGTCAATAAGAAGGTATTTCCCTTATCTTTGAGGGATAAAGCATTGACATGGTATAGGCTATGTGATGGTACTGGATCATGGAACTACAACCGATTGAAATTGGAATTTCATCAAAGGTTTTATCCTATGCATTTAGTACATCGTGATCGGAATTATATTTATAATTTTTGGCCTCGTGACAGAGAAAGCATCGCTCAAGCTTGGGGGAGGCTTAAATCAATGTTATATTCATGCCCCAACCATGAGCTCTTGAGAGAAATTATCATTCAGAACTTCTATGCTCGACTTTCTCATGATAATCGCACCATGCTTGACACTTCTTGTACCCGTTCTTTTATGAAGAGAGATATTGACTTCAACTGGAATTTATAGGAAAGAATTAAATGCAACTCTAAAGATTGGGAGTTTGATGAAGGTAAGGATTCAGGTATGAATTTAAAGTTTGATTGCGTTAAATCCTTTGTTGAAACAAATACTTTGTGTGATTTTAGTGCTAAATATGGACTTGACTATGAGATAGTAGCTTCATTGTGTGAATCATTTGCTGCTCATATTGATCTCCCTAAAGAGAAGTGGTTTAAATGTCATCCTCCCTTAGAAGTCAATGTAGTTAAACCCAATCCAGTTGAAGAGAAAGTCATTGCTTATAATGATCCTATTGTTTAGTGCTTACATTGAGAAACCACCTTTCCCTGTTAGAATAAAGGATCATTCTAAAGCTTCAACTGTGATACGTAGGAGCTACATTAGAACACCTACCCCTGAGCAAATTAGAGTTGAACCTAGCATTGCTATTATCAAAGATCTCCTGTCCGACAATGTTGATGGCCATGATATTTACTTCTGTGAAGATGCTGCTAGAATTGCGAAACCACATGCTAGAGACAAACATAGGCTTGTTGTTGGCACGCTTGTTGTTTCTGTTAAGATAGGAGATCATTGTTATCATGGTTTATGTGACGTGGGTGCTAGTGTTTGTGCAATACCTCAATCCTTATATGATGAAATTAAAGATGAGATTGCACCTGTTGAGATGGAACCTACTGATGTCACTATTTAGCTTGCCAATAGAGATACTATCTGCCCTTTGGGAATTGTTAGAGATGTTGAAGTCTTGTGTGGTAAAATGAAGTATCCTGCTGATTTTCTCGTTCTTGCTACCACACAAGATAGCTTTTGTCCCATCATATTTGGCAGACCCTTCCTCCATACTGTCAATGCTCATATTGACTGTGAGAAGCAAACTGAACTGTTGGCTTTGAAGGTGTGTCACATGAGTTCAATTTCAACAAGTTTGGTAGACAACCTCATGAAAAAGAGTTGCCTAGTAAGGGTGAAATTATTGCTCTAGCTTCTATCGGTGTGCCTCCTACTGATCCTTTAGAGCAATACTTGCTTGAGCATGAAAATGATATGCATATGGATGAAAGGAATGAGATAGATAGTGTTATCTTTGAACAACATCCTATCCTTAAGAATAATTTGCCTGTTGAACTGCTTGGAGATCCACCCCCACCAAAGGGTGATCCTGTGTTTGAGCTTAAGCAGTTACCTGATACTCTTAAGTATGCTTATATCGATGAAAAAGAGATATATCCTATTATTATTAGTGCTAGCCTCTCAGAGCATGAAGAAAAGAAGTTACTAAAAACTATGAGGAAGCACCATGCTGCTATTGGATATACTCTTGATGATCTTAAGGGCATTAGTTCCACTCTATGCCAACACAAGACTAAAACTGATCCCGATTCCAAACCAGTTGCTGATCATCAACGGAGATTAAATCCTAAGAAGACAGAGGTAGTAAGAAAAGAAATACTAAAGCTCCTAGAAGCAGGTATTATCTATCATATTGCTCATAATGATTGGGTAAGTCCGGTGCATTGCGTCCCTAAGAAGGGAGGTATTACCGTTGTCCCTAACGGTAAGGATGAATTGATCCCTCAGAGGATTATTTTTGGCTATAGGATGGTGATTTATTTTAGGAAATTGAATAAGGCCACTAGGAAAGATCATTACCCTTTGCCTTTTATCGACCAAATGCTAGAAAGACTGTCTAAACACACACACTTCTGCTTTCTAGATGGTTATTCTGGTTTCTCCCAAATACCTGTTGCACAATATGATCAGGAGAAAACCACTTTCACCTGCCCTTTCGGTACCTTTGCTTACAGATGTATGCCTTTTGGCTTATGTAATGCACCTGTTACCTTTCAAATATGTATGATGGCTATATTCTCTGACTTTTGTGAAAAGATGTGGAGGTTTTCATGGATGACTTCTCCGTTTACGGGTCTTCTTTTGATGATTGCCTCAGCAACCTTGATCGAATTTTGCAGAGATGTAAAGATACCAACCTTGTCTTGAATTGGGAGAAGTGCCACTTTATGGTTAATGAAGGCATCATCTTAGGACATAAAATTTCTGAAAGAGGTATTGAAGTCGATAAGGCTAAGGTTGATGCGATCGAGAAAATGCCATGCCCTACAAATATCAAAGGTATAAGAAGTTTCCTTGGTCATGCTGGTTTCTATAGAAGGTTCATTAAGGACTTCTCTAAGATTTATAGGCCTCTTACCAATCTCTTGCAAAAGTATATTCCTTTTGTTTTTGACGATGATTGTGAGGAAGCCTTCGAAATACTTAAAAAGGCCTTGATAACTGTGCCTATTGTTAAACCACCTGATTGGAACTTACCTTTTGAAATCATGTGTGATGCTAGTGATTATGCCGTTGGCGCTGTTCTAGGACAAAGAGTTGATAAGAAGTTGAATGTTATTCACTATGCTAGTAAAACTCTAGACAGTGCCCAAAGAAACTATTCTACTACGGAAAAGGAATTTTTAGCAATCATGTTTGCATGTGAAAAGTTCAGATCTTACATTGTTGATTCCAAGGTTACTATTCACACTGATCATGCTGCTATTAAGTACATCATGGAAAACAAAGATGCTAATCCTAGACTTATCAGATGGGTTCTCTTGCTACAAGAATTTGATTTGCATGTTGTTGATAGGAAGGGTGCTGAAAACCCCGTAGCAGATAACTTGTCTAGGTTGGAGAATGTTCTTGATGACCCACAACCTATTGATGATAGCTTTCTTGATGAGCAACTTAATGTCATAAATACTTCACGTAGTGCACCGTGGTATGTTTATTATGCAAATTATATCGTTGCCAAATATATACCACCTAGTTTCACATACCAGCAAAAGAAGAAATTCTTCTTTGATTTGAGACATTACTCTTGGGATGATCCTCACCTTTATAAGGAAGGAGTAGATGGTGTTATTAGACGTTGTGTACCTGAACATGAACAGGGGCAGATCCTACATAAGTGTGACTCCGAGGCTTACGGGGGACACCATGCGGGAGATAGAACTGCACACAAGGTATTGCAATCAGGTTTCTATTGGCCCACTCTCTTTAAGGATGCCCGTAAGTTTGTCCTATCTTGTGACGAAAGTCAAACAATAGGTAATATTAGTAAACGTTAGGAAATGCCTATGAATTATTCACTTGTCATTGAACCATTTGATGTTTGGGGCTTTGATTATATGGGACCTTTTCCAAAATCCAACGGGTATACTCTTATCCTAGTTGCTGTTGATTACGTTACTAAGTGGGTAGAAGCTATCCCAACTAGTAGTGTTGATCACAACACCTCTATCAGGATGCTTAAAGAAGTTACTTTCCCTAGGTTTGGAGTCCCTAGATATCTAATGACTGGTGGTGGTTCACATTTTATTCATGGTGCTTTCCGTAAAACGCTTGCTAAGTATGATGTCAACCATAGAATTGCATCTCCCTATCACCCTCAGTCCAGTGGTCAAGTAGAGCTAAGCAATAGAGAGATTAAACTAATTCTACAAAAGACTGTCAATAGGTTTAGAAAAAATTGGTCGAAGAAACTCGATGATGCACTGTGGGCTTATAGAACTTCTTATAAGAATCCCATGGGCATGTCTCCGTACAAAATGTTTTACGGTAAAGCATGTCATTTACCTCTTGAGCTAGAGCATAAGGCTTATTGGGCAATCAAAGAGCTCAACTTTGATTTCAAACTTGCTGGTGAGAAGAGGTTATTTGATATTAGCTCGCTTCATGAATGGAGAGCTCAGGCATATGAAAATGCCAAGTTGTTCAAAGAAAAGGTTAAGAGGTGGCATGATAAAACGATACAAAATGTGAGTTCAATGTAGGTAATTATGTCTTGCTATACAATTCTCGTTTAAGATTTTTTGCAGGCAAGCTTCTCTCTAAATGGGAAGGTCCTTACATTGTTGAGGAAGTATATCGTTCCGGTGCCATCAAGATCAACAACACGGAAGGTAATTTTCCGAGAGTGGTAAATGTGCAAAGAATCAAGCAGTATATCTCAGGTACTCCCATAAATGTTGAAAGCAATATTATCAATACCATAACTCCGGAGGAGTACGTAAGGGGTATTTGTCATCCTGTTTCAGACTCCGAAAACGAAAAGGTATGTGATTCGGTAAGTAAACCGACTCCAAAACTTTTCCAGTAGGATTTTTTTCCGTTTTGGAATTTTTAGCAAAATAGAAAAATTTAAAGCAGTCCGGAAAGCGCACGAGGAGGCGACAAGCCTGCCAGGCGGGGCCCACCCCCTCGCTGCGCGTGGGGGCATGTGACCACCTCGTGTGCCTCCCGGACTCTGTTTTCTTACGGAGGACTCCTTCTGGTCGGGAAAAGACATCATATATTCTCCCGAAATGCCTAACCCTCGTATCATGCAAATTTCCTCTGTTTTTGTTTCAAGATGTTGTGCAGACAGATCTAGATCGCTATGGCGTCCCCAAGAGCTCTGAAGGACAAGTTCTTCGAGAAGGTCATCAATCCCTACCTCGCGGGAGTGCTGCAACACCCTCAATCTATCGATATGTGTGAGGGGGTGCTGCACATCCGTGATGTTGAGGGGCCCAAGAAGACCAGAAGCATGGAGGCTAGGCTCGAAGCAATGGAGCAGCAAGTCTTCAAGTGCCAAGGGATGGTGGAACGCGGACTCAACGCCAACCACATGATGATCACAGAGTTCACTAACAACCACGAGATCGATGCCAATGACATTGGGACGCACCTCTCCAGGCTCTATGACAGAATTGATCACCTCCAAGCCTAGATCTACGACCTCTAGAACCAAAACTGTGAGTATGAGTATAGATTTAAATCAATACTGTTGGCTGCAGATTTGAGGATTCCAGGGACTCGATCATCTTTCCATGATGGAGCACCTATGCCTTGGAAGACGGAGGATCAAACCCAGGTTACAACAACTCCACCACCATCACCTCCGAAGGAAGACAACTAAGCACGGGTATGGGCAATCCCCTTGGCTTATGCCAAGCTTGGGGGAGTTGCCCCGGTATCGTATCACCATCACATCTTTTTCCTTTACCTTTTCTTAGTCCGATCCTTCTCGGTCTTATCTTTCTCTAGTAGAATAAAGTTCTTAGTGTTTTAGGCTTGAGTTTTGCTTTGTGTCACCCCCGATGTATTCGAGTTCGTGATTCATATAATAAAGAGTGTTTTAGTTAAGAGCCTTGCTTCATGCCATGATCTAAAGAAAAGAATGATAAGAGAACAAAAGCATGAAAGATTATGTAATGATCTTATCGGAAGTGATGGCTTCACATATAAAAAGAATGTTGATTGAAACTTGTTGTGGGTGGACAAACATAGACCTTGGTCATTGTTGCAATTAATAGGAAGTAATAAAGAATGAGAGGTTCGCATATAAATATATCATCTTGGACACCATCTATGAGTGAACACTCATTAAACTATTACATGCTTAGAAGTAGATGTTGGACAAGGAAGAAAACATAATCAATTATGTTTGCTTGGTTCCAAACAATGATTATACGACTAGAGATCCCTTAGCATGTGACGCTTGCTTCCACCTCATATCAGCCAAAACTTCCGCACCAAGTAGAGGTACTACTTGTGCATCCATAAACCTTCAACCCAGTTTTGCCATGAGAGTCCACCATACCTACCTATGGATTGAATAAGATCCCTCAAGTAAGTTGTCATCGGTGCAAACAATAAAAATTGCTACCGAAATATGTATGATCTATTAGTGTGTGGGAAATAAGCTTTGTACGAACCTGTGATGAGGAAGACATAAAAGTGACAGACTGCATAATAAAGTTCTTTATCACAGGAGGCAATATAAAGTGATGTTCCTTCACACTAAGAAGACACACATCCAAACCTCAAAAGCGCATGACAACCTCTGCTTCCCTCTGCGAAGGGCCTATCTTGTACCTTTACTTTTTGTCTCTAAAAGAGTCATGGTGATCTACACCAATTCCTTATTCCGCCTTTATCTTGGCTAATGTCATATGCTAGGGAAAGGTCTATATTCATATGTCAACTTGGAAGTAAGTATTCATGAATTATTATTGCTGACATTACCCTTGAGGTAAATAGTTGGGAGGCGAAACTATAAGCCCCTATCTTTCTCTGTGTCCGACTGAAACTTTGATCTCATGAGTACCACGTGAGTTGTAGCAATTGTAGAAGACGAAAGGATGATTGAGTATGTGGATTTGCTTTACAAGCTCTTATTTGACTCTTTTCGATGTTATGATAAATTGCAATTGATTCAATGACTAAAGGCTATTGATTGTTAATTGTCAATAAGGTTCTTGATCCATACTTTACTTTGTGAAGGAATTATCACTTTAGCATAAGAGATTATATGATGATATTGCTGTTCTGATTATGATCATGATGCCTGCATGTCCATATCTTATTCGGTCGACACCTCTCTCTCTAAACTTGTGGGCATATTTATTGATCTCGGTTTCCGCTTGAGGACAAGCGAAGTCTAAGCTTGGGGGAGTTGATACGTCCATTTTGCATCATGCTTTTATGTTGATATTTATCGCTTTATGGGCTGTTATTACACTTCACGGTACAACACTTATGCCATTTCTCTCTTATTTTGCAAGGTTTACATGAAGAGAGAGAATGTCGGCAGCTGGAATTCTGGCCTGAAAAGGGAGAAAGTTTGAGATATCTATTCTGCGCAACTCCAAAAGCCGTGAAAATCAACGAGGAATTATTTTGGAATTTATAAAAAATACCGGGCGGAAGAAGTACCAGAGGGGAGCCACCAGGAGGCCACAAGCCTGCTAGGCGCGGCCTACCCCCTGGCCGCGCCTAGGGGGCTTGTGGGCTCCCTGTTGGCCCTCTGGCTCCCCACTTTTGCTATAAGGAGGGTTTCGTTCCAGAAAAAATCAAGGGAAGGCTTGAGGAAGGAATCGCCGCCGCGACGAGGCGGAACTTGAGCAGAACCAATCTAGAGCTCTGGCAGGGTCGTCTTGCCGGGGAAACTTCCCTCCCGGAGGGGGAAATCGTCGCCATCGTCATCACCAACACTCCTCTCGTCGCAGGGGACTCGTCACCATCAACATCTTCATCAGCACCATCTCATCTCCAAATCCTAGTTCATCTCTTGTAACCAATCTCCGTCTCGCGACTCCGATTGGTAGTTGTAAGGTTGCTAGTAGTGTTAATTACTCTTTGTAGTTGATACTAGTTGGATTACTCGATGGAAGATTATAAGTTCAGATCCTTGATGCTATTCAAAACCTCTCTAGTCATGAATATTATTATGCTTTGTGAGTAGTCACTTTTGTTCCTGAGGACATCGGATAAGTCATGGTAGTCATGTGAATTTGGTATTTGTTTGATATTTTGATGCGTTGTATGTTGTTTTTCCTCTAGTGGTGTTATGTGAACGTCGACTACATAACACTTCACCATTATTTGGGCCTAGAGGAAGGCATTGGGAAGTAGTAAGTAGATGATGGGTTGCTAGAGTGACAGAAGCTTAAACCCTAGTTTATGCGTTGCTTCGTAAGGGGCTGATTTGGATCCACTAGTTTAATGCTATGGTTAGACTTTGTCTTAATTCTTCTTTTGTAGTTGCAGATGCTTGCGAGAGGGGTTAATCATAAGTGGGATGTTTGTCCAAGTAAGGGCAGCACCCAAGCACCGGTCCACCATGATTCCGTGACAGCAGACCTTCCCCTGCAACGGCAGCAGAAGAATGCTGCTAGCACTCTCCAGCAATCGAAACTAGAAGAATGTTGTTGACGGCCCACCAACACGTGGGTTCGCAGCAGTTTTCGAGGGTAGACCATTCGACCCAAATTTGTTGATCGCCAAACAGGAGGTGATAGAATACTCTCGAGTATTAGCAGCTGAATGTGTCAGATTCAACCACACTTAAAAGATTAGTATCTCCAAGCAAAGTAGTAACAACAAAGTAGTATGATAACGACGGTGTCAAAAATGATCTGTTGACGGCAGACTATTCCTAACTGTCGTATAAATGGTGCCAAGTTACCCCGTTGACAGAAATTGTCTGTTCCCGTCAACGACCAGCGAATTAAAATTGTAGCAGGTAGCAGCAGTGTAACGAGTAATAGCAGTGGCAAGGAACAGCAGTAGTGACCCCAGTAGCAAGTAGCAACAGTAGCAGCAGAGCAAGACAAGTAACAGCAGCAGAGCAAAACAAGTAACAGCAGTAGTAGGACAAACTCGTAGGCAATGGGCCGGTGATTTGTTTGGATGATATTCATCATGCAACAGTTATAACACGGAGAGATATGTGGCTAGCTCCCGTTCGTCAATGTGATGTAGGCATGCATTCCGTGTGTCGTCATACGTGCTTAGGGAAAATAACTTGCATGACATCTATTGTCCATCCCTCCCGTGGCAGCGGGGTCCAAAAGGAAACTACAGGATATTAAGGTTCTCCTTTTAATAAAGAACCGGACCAACGCATTAGAACTTGGTGAACACATGAACTCCTCAAACTATGGTCATCACTGGGAGTGGTTCCGGTTATTGTCACTCCGGGGTTGCCGGATCATAAAACATAGTAGGTAACTACAACTTGCAAGATCGGATCTAAACCACACATATACTGGTGACAACATAATAATTTCAGATCTGAAATCATGGCACTCGGGCCCTAGTGACAAGCATTAAGCATGGCAAAGTAGTAGCAACATCAATCTCAGAACATAGTGGATACTACGGATCAATCCCCGTCAAAACTAACTCGATTACATGATAGATCTCATCCTACTCATCACCTCCCAGTGAGCCTACGAATAGATTAGTCACGAACGACAAAGAGCTTCATGGAATTGGAGAGGGAAGAAGGTTGATGATGACGATGGCGACGATTTCCCCTCTCCGGAGTCCAAAACGGACTCCAGATCTGCCCTCCACATGAAGAGCAGGTTGTGGCGGCGCCTCCGTATCGCAAACGCGACAAAATCTTCTCTCTTGATTTTTTCTGGGACGAAAGTGAACATATAGAGCTGAGATTGGGGGCGGCAGAGCCACGTGGGCCCCACAAGCTTGCCATCCGCCACCAGGGGGGTGGCAGCTACAGAGCTTGTGGCCCACTGGCCCACCTCCTCTGGTGGATCTTTGCGCAGGTATTTTTCATATTTTCAAGAAATATTCTTCGTAAATTTTCAAGACGTTCTGAGAACTTTCATTTCTGCACAAAAATAACACCAAGGCAATTCTGCTGAAAACAACGTCAGTCCAGGTTAGTTCCATTCAAATCATGCAAATTAGAGTCCAAGACAAGGGCAAAAGAGTTTGGAAAAGTAGATACGATAGAGACATATCAACTCCCCCAAGCTTAAAACCTTGCTTGTCCTCAAGCAACTCAGTTGACAAACTGAGAGAGAAAGAAAAACTTTGACAAACTCTGTTTGATCTTGTTGTTGCAACTATGTCTAACTCATAACCAGAATTTCAGCAAGATCACAAGTTAACCACATAAGCAAGTAACACAAAGGTCTCACGGTAAACTAATATCAATGGCATAATCAGCTAACGAGCAAATAATAATGAGTTTCAAATACCAACACTTCAATCAAAACAAGCATGAAGCAATATGAATAGGTGGTATCTCGCTAGCTCTTTCTGAGACCGCAAAACATAAATGCAGAGCACTTTCAAAGATCAAGGGCTGACTAAACATTGTAATTCATAGCAACGAAGATCCAGTCATAGTCATACTCAATATCAATCGAAAGGAAAGCATAAAAATGACATAGGTGCTCTCTAATTGGTGCTTATATAAGAAGAGGATGACTCAACAGGAAAATAAATAGACAGACCCTTCCCAGAGGGAAGCATTGATTTGCAGAGGTGCCAGAGCTCAAGCTTTAAAAACAGAGATAATAATTTTGGGTGGCATGCTTTCATTGTCAACGCAGTGACCAAGAGTTCTCGATATCTTCCATGCTACTCATGCTATAGGCGGTTCCCAAACAGAAAAGTAAAGTTTTAACTCCCCCACCACCAATCAATCACACTCCACGGCTAGCCGAATCCTCGGGTACCGTCGATACTAACATCAATCCAGGGGGAGTCTTGTTTTACAGTTATGTTTTCGATTTAAGCGTGGAACTGGGCATTCCAATTACCGGCCCCTTTCTCGTGAATGATAGTGAATAAACATATGTCGAGGATAACACTCCTAGCATGGAAGATACCAATAGCCCCTGTCACCACATGAGCCGTTCGGGCATGGAAAACAGATTATTTCTTGAAGGTTTAGAGAGTGGCACATGGAAATTTACTTGGAACGGCAGGTAGATACCGCAAATAGGTAGGTATGGTGGACTCTCATGGAAAAACTTTTGGGTTTATGGAAGTGGATGCACAAGCAGTATTCCGCTTAGTACAAGTGAAGGCTAGCAAAAGACTGGGAAGCAACCAACTAGAGAGCGACAACAGTCATCAAGATGCAATGAGTTTGACTAACATTGAATGCAAGCATGAACAGGATATAAATCACCATGAACACGAACATCATAGAGGCTATGTTGATTTTGTTTCAACTACATGCATGGACATGCGCCAAGTCAAGCCACTTGAATCATTCAAAGGAGAATACCATCCTATCATACTACATCACAGTCATCTCAAAATCTATGTTGGCATTCAAGACAAACCATTATAAACTCTTAGTTAATTAAGCATGGCATCAGAAACTATGATCTCTAAGTTGTCATTGCAAACATGGTTCTCTCACAACAAAGCTGAATCTGGGTTGACAAGCTAGTCATATTTACAAAAACAAAATAGATAGAGTTCATACCAGCTTTTCAGTCTCAGTCACTTCATCATATATCATCATTATTGCCTTTGACTTGCACGATCGAACGATGTGAACAATAATAAGAGTGCTCGTGCATTGGATTAAGCTGAATCTGCAGGAAAACACAAAGGAGAAGACAAAGTAATATGGCTCTTTGAAAGCTAAACAGGTATGCATGCAAGAACCACTAAACATTGTAACCAATATCTTCTACCTTGACCCAAAGAAAAAAGAAAACTATTTACACGGGAAAGCTCCCAACAAGCAAAAGAAGAAAGAAAAATATTTTTGGGTTTTCTCAAAAGGACACAAAACAAGAAAACGAAAATAAACTAGCATGGGTAATACAGTGGCAAAGTGTAAACACCGACTAACAAAGTGAAAGCATAAGCATGAATGTAAAGTTGGTGAGAACACGTACTCCACCAAGCTTAGGCTTTTGGCCTAGCTTGGTCTACTCCCATGGATGGTCCTGGCGAAACCCAAAATCATAATGGGTGTTATACGGGAGTGCTGCAGCCACTACCTGAATAGCTGCGTCACGAAGTCGAGCAGCCGTCGCCTCCCTCTCATACTCCTCTGCCTCTCGTATGGTTAAGTAGTATCTTCGTTTTACCTGAAAGTCAAAGAAAGCAGGAGCAGGGAGGGTAATATGGAAAACACGCTGCTGGTTAATTATCAAGCAGTATAGGAGGGATCCATGATCCCTCTCAAGGAACTGGTAGCGAGTTAGAGCGACACGATCAAGGTAGGCTATACGGAGAGGAGGGTCTTCTGAACGGATGGATACTCCAAGAAAATTTGCTAAGCGTGTAGCATAAACTCCACCAAAGAAATCCCCCTCACTGGCATTATTATTCAGCCTCCTCGCTATTATAGCTCCCATATTGAAGCTCATGTCACCTGTTACTGCGCTCTTAAGGATACTAAGATCGAAAGAGCATAGGTGTCAATGTGCACCCTTGCCGTTAATGCACCTACCTATGAAGAGGGCAAAGTAGTGCAAGGCAGGGAAATGGATGCTTCCTATGGTGGCTTGCGTGATATCTCTGGTTTCTCCAACAGTTATACTGGAGACAAAGTCTCTGACCGAAGACTTAGAAGGGTCATTAAAACTACCCCCATCGGATATCTTGCAAATCCTATTGAAATCCTCCAAATCCATGGCGTAGGATTTATCGTACAAATCAAACAGTATGGATGAGTCACGGCCAACTGAAAATTTAAATCTACGCACGAAAGAGGCAGTGAGCATAGCATACTGTTCACATTTATCTGAGAGGAATTCTTCTAATCCGGCATTGCGGACAAGTGTATCAAACTCATCCTTGAAACCTGCTTCGATCATGAACTCATCGGAAGGCCGTTCACATGGTTGTACCGGTGCGTCCCTTAGTTGAAAAGGTTCGGGCTCCCGAAAAGAAAGACGGGGACCCTTCTTACTTGAGGAACCACCATGAAACTTCCTCCTAAACATAATTTCCTTTTGCTGAAATTTTTGAAGTTCAAGAGAAAAGTGAATGAAGACCAACCACACCTTGTAGCAACTACTCCTACTAGTGCCTAGAGACCGTATCACGCGCTAAAACTACTTGGAACCAACTAAAATCAACCTTTCTAGCTCAAGAACAGGGTCACCAAGGTAGCAAGAATACGGGAACGATAAAGCACTAGAGCAAAAACTAATTGGACCAACGGAGGAGTCACTTACCAAGGAGTAATTTCCCCAAACCGGTTCGAAGAATTGTGCTTTGAGCAAGGAGATCGAAAATCACAGCCAAATGAGCAAGAACACGGGTTTGAGCTGCGAAACAATTTTTTTCTAGAGGTGAAGAAGAGGATGGGAGCTGGAATGAGTGGAGGGAGTCCCTGTGGGCCCCACAAGCGTCCTGAGAAATATTTCAGAGGTGGCAGGGCTTGTGGCCCACTGGTCTGGGCCCCAGGCCAGCTCTCAGGCCCAGTAATTTTCAAATATTCCAGAAAATATCATACTAAATTTTCAGGACCATCAGAGAACTTTTATTTTCGAGGTATTTTCTCCAGGACGCTAAAACAGAAAACAGGAAAAGCTAAAATAAATCCTTCATTTTTCTTCTAAGCAACAGAAAATAAAAGCTCAAAACAGAGGTATGTGACTCTTTGATTCATCCGTTTCATGGTCATCGAAAGAAATCCGTCAATGGGGTTGATCAAGTCCTCATGACAAAACCTTCTCGAATCGCGAGAGAGAACGGAGAATTTTCCAATAGCCACTAAGTCCCTCAATGGGGATATGTATCTCCCCAACAAGCAAATCATACTTTATCTTGACACGAGGAATAGGGCATTCAAAGCTCCCAATAAGAATCGATGAAGTCTTTTCGATAGCATTGATGCAATGTACTTGATATTGTTTCTTCGGAAAGTGCACTGTGTGCTCATTACCGTTGACATGGAAAGTGACATTGCCTTTGTTGCAATCTATAACAGCACCTGCAGTGTTTAAAAAGGGTCCTCCGAGGATGACAGCAATTGCATCGTCCTCGGGAATATCCAAGATAACAAAGTCTGTTAAGATAGTGGTGTTAGCAACCACAACAGGCATATCCTCGAAAATGCCGATAGGGAAAGTAGTTGATTTGTCGGCCATTTGCAGAGAAATTTCAGTGGGTGTCAACTTATCCAATTCAAGTCTACGATAAAGAGAGAGCAGCATAACACTAACACTGGCTCCAAGGTCACATAAGGCACTTCTTACATAGTTTCCTTTAATGGAACAAGGTATAGTGGGCACTCCGGGATCACCAAGTTTCTTAGGAGTTCCACCTTTGAAAGTGTAATTGGCAAGCATGGTGGAGATCTCAAGATCTGGTATCTTCCGTTTATTAGTCACGATATCTTTCATGTACTTGGCATACGGAGACATTTTGAGCATATCAGTTAACCGCATCTACAGAAAGATGGGTCTTATTATCTCAACGAAGCCCTCAAAATCCTCATCATCCTTTTTCTTGGATGGCTTAGGAGGAAAGGGCATAGATCTCTGAACCCATGGCTCCCTTTCTTTACCATGTTTCCTAGCAGTGAAGTCATTCTTATCGTATCTCTTAGGTTGTGGGTTATCAGGATTAAGCAAAGGTTCAATCTCCACATCCTCATCATTGCTAGGTTGAGCATTATTATGAACATCACTGTCCATATTGTCACCATGTTCATGTTCATCACCAGATTGTGTTTCTGCATCAGACGCAGAAATATCATTAGGTTCTTCAGCTGCGATAGTATTTCGTGAAATGGCATGTAGGTTTCTATCATCCTTCTTCTTCTCCTTAGGATCACTGGGTGTATCAGCATTAATTCCTTGAGAATCTTGATCAATTCTCTTAGGATGACCTTCAGGATACAAAGGTTCCTGAGTCATTTTGCCTCCTCTAGTAATGACTCTGATAGAGTTGTCATTTAATTCATTGAGCTGGTCATTCTGAGCTTTAAGTACTTGTTCTCCCTAAGTAGTAATCATAGAGGCATGTTTACTCAGAAGCTTCAAATCATTGACATTTCTGTCTACACAAGCACTTAAATGGCTAAGCATACGAGTACTTTGTTCCAAGTGTCTGCTAACATAATCATTGAAACTCTGTTGTTTGGCAACAAAGTTGTCAAATTCATCAAAGTATAGGCTAGCAGGTTTGTCAAAGGAAATATCACTCTCATCAAATCTATGCAGAGAATTTACTTCTACTACTTGTATCGGGTTATCGAGACCATGGATCTCTTTGATAGGTGGTAGGTTTTTGACATCTTCAGATCTAATGCCTTTCTCTTGCATAGATTTCTTGGCTTCTTGCATATCTTCGTGACTGAGGAATAGAATACCTATTTTCTTCGGAGTTGGCTTAGGAGGTGGTTCGGGAATAGTCCAAGCATTATCGTTGATCAAGATGTTATTCAGTAGGGTCTCAGCTTGTTCTATAGTTCGTTCCCTAAAAACACAACCGACACAACTATCTAGATGGTCTCTACAGGCATCGGTAAGTCCGTTATAGAAGATATCAAGTATCTCGTTCTTCTTAAGAGGGTGATCAGGCAAAGCATTTTGTACCTGGACGAGCCTCCCCCAAGCTTGTGGGAGACTCTCTTCTTGGAGTTGAGCAAAGTTGTATATTTCCTGCAAGGGAGCTTGCTTCTTATGGGCAGGGAAATATTTCTCAGAGAAGTAATAGACCATATCCTGGGGACTACTCACACATCCAGGAGCAAGAGAGGTGAACCATGCTTTAGCGTCATCCTTTAAAGAGAAAGGAAATAGCTTAAGGATGTAGTAGTGGCGAATCTTCTCCTCATTAGTGAAAAGGGTGGCTATATCGTGTAGTTTGGTAAGATGGGCTACGACCGTCTCAGACTGATAACCGTGGAAAGGATCAGATTCGACTAGAGAGATTATCTTAGGGTTGACAGAGTATTTATAATCCTTATTGGTGATAAAGATAGGTGAAGTGGCAAACTTCGGGTCGTATTTCATCCTAGCTTTCAAAGATTTTTCCTTCCACTTGAGAAGTAATTTCCCAGCGTCATAGGCATCCTTAGACGCAAGAAAATCCTCAGCTATCTCTCCCTCCATAACGTAACCCTCAGGTATATCAGGCAATTCATTTCTAGGAGAGCTAGATCTAACAGGAGCAAAAGCAGGTTCTATCTCAATAGCATCGGCAGTTTCAGAAGCATCACGAGCATTGGCAGTAACTCTAACAATATGAGCGTCAAGGAACACCTCTAGTGGAACATCAGGCAAAGTAGTATCAAGCATAGCATCTCTACTAGTATCAGGCATAGCATCTCTAGCAGTATCAAGCATAGCATCATCAGGCATAGCATCTCTAGCAGTAGCATAATAAGCATCATCAAGCACAGGCGACATATCAAGATTTCTAGCAGGAGGTGATGTCGCAAACTTACTCATAACTGAAGGTGAATCAAGTGCAGAGCTAGATGGCAATTCCTTACCTCCCCTCGTAGTTGAGGGCAAGACTTTGGTTTTTGGATCCTTCAGGTTCTTCATAGTGATCAGCAGATATAAATCCCAAGTGACTCAGAGAATATAGCAATACCTCCCCGGCAACGGCGCCAGAAAAATGCTAATTTCATGACAGCAGACCTTCCCCTGCAACGGCACCAGAAGAATGCTGCTAGCACTCTCCGGCAATCGAAACTAGAAGAATGTTGTTGACGGCCCACCAGCGCGTGGGATCGCAGCAGTTTTCAAGGGTAGAGTATTCGACCCAAATTTGTTGATCGCCAAACAGGAGGTGAGAGAATACTCTCGAGTATTAGCATCTGAATGTGTCAGATTCAACCACACCTGAAAGCTTAGTATCTGCAAGCAAAGTAGTAACACTAAAGTAGTATGATAACAACGGTGTCAGAAACAATATGTTGACGGCAGACTATTCCTAACTGTCGTATCAATGGCGCCAAGTTGCCCCGTTGACGGAAATTGTCTGTTCCCGTCAACGACCAGCGAATCAAAATTGTAGCAGGTTGCAGCAGTGTAACGAGAAATAGAAGTGGCAAGGAACAGCAGTAGTGACAGCAGCAGCAAGTAGCAACAGTAGCAAGCGATAGTAGTAGCAACAGTAGCAGCAGAGCAAGACAAGTAACAGCAGCAGAGCAAAACAAGTAACAACAGTAGTAGGACAAACTCGTAGGCAATGGGTCGGTGATTTGTTTGGATGATATTCATCATGCAACAGTTATAACACGGAGAGATATGTGGCTAGCTCCCGTTCGTCAATGTGATGTAGGCATGCATTCCGTGTGTCGTCAAACGTGCTTAGGGAAAAGAACTTGCATGACATCTATTGTCCATCCCTCCCGTGGCAGCGGAGTCCAAAAGGAAACTACGAGATATTAAGGTTCTCCTTTTAATAAAGAACCGGACCAACGCATTAGCACTTGGTGAACACATGAACTCCTCAAACTATGGTCATCACCGGGAGTGGTTCCGGTTATTGTCACTCCGGGGTTGCCGGATCATAACACACAGTAGGTAACTACAACTTGCAAGATCGGATCTAAAACACACATATATTGGTGACAACATAATAATTTCAGATCTGAAATCATGGCACTCGGGCCCGAGTGACAAGCATTAAGCATGGCAAAGTAGTAGCAACATCAATCTCAGAACATAGTGGATACTGGAGATCAATCCCCGTCAAAACTAACTCGATTACATGATAGATCTCATCCTACTTATCACCGCCCAGCGAGCCTACGAATAGATTACTCACGAATGACGAAGATCTTCATGGAATTGGAGAGGGAAGAATGTTGACGATGACGATGGCGATGATTTCCCCTCTCCGGAGCCCAAAACAGACTCCAGATCTTCCCTCCAGATGAAGAACAGGTTGTGGCGGCGCCTCCGTATCGCAAATGCGACGAAATCTTCTCTCTTGATTTTTTCTCGGACGAAAGTGAACTTATAGAGCTGAGATTGGGGGAGGCAGAGCCACGTGGCCCCCACAAGCTTGCCATCCGCCACCAGGGTGGTGGCGGCTACAGGGCTTGTGGCCCACTGGCCCACCTCCTCCGGTGGATCTTTGCGCATGTATTTTTCATATTTTCCAGAAATATTCTCCGTAAATTTTCACGACGTTCTTAGAACTTTCATTTCTGCACAAAAATAACACCAAGGCAATTCTGCTAAAAACAGCGTCAGTCGAGGTTAGTTCCATTCAAATCATGCAAATTAGAGTCCAAAACAAGGGAAAAAGAGTTTGGAAAAGTAGATACGATGGAGACGTATCACACCCACATATCAAACTATCAAAGTAGCGAACGTGAATCATATGAACATGATGAAAACTAGCTTGACAGAAATTCCCATGTGTCATCGGGAGCGCTTTACCTCCTATAGGAGTTTGTCCAGGCTTGTCCCTTGCTACAAAAGGGATTGGGCCATCTTGCTGCACCTTTGTTACTATTGTTACTTGCTACTTGCTAGTAATCATCTTATCACACAACTATATGTTACTAATAATTTTAGTGCCTGCAGAGAATACCTTGCTGAAAACCACTTGTCATTTCCTTCTGCTCCTCGTTGGGTTCAACACTCTTACTTATTGAAAGGACTATGATAGATCTCCTACACTTGTGGGTCATCAGACGCCTCTAGCTCGGGCTATACTATGACGAAGATCAACCATTGGTTGTGTCCGATATTATTCCCGGTCTTTATTGCTCTGGGTAAACCAAGGTTGGTCTCCATCCCATCGAGTGGGAGATTACCTTCTGGATCCATAGTCCGATATCTTGCGACCTGTTCTATTGCCCATGTCGTGACGTAGGTCGTGTGTGCCCCTGGGATGCACATGTTCTTTTCCTTTTTGTGAGGACTATTTTCCAAATAAAGTAATTATCAAAAATCAACCATGAATGTCACCGGTGTAGAAAATCATTCACACTAAGAGGCCAACTTGATATAGAGGGCCAGAAGTACTTAATATTAAACAGGGTAGAGCGGAAGCCGCTGAATAGTTTATTACAACACACCCATAGTTAGCATAAGGGCGGATATATCAGAGTGGTCATGGGGTAGCTCTACTGCTCGCATAAATAGGTAGGCATGTCAAATCAGAGTGAAGTGACACAACGTAAGTACTACTACATGCCAAGCATCAGAGTGAGGCTTGACTATTTATTCATGATGACGGAAGCGGTGAAATTATACAACGGTAGACTCCAAGACCACAAGACTTACTAGGACACCCCTAGGCATCAGACTTGCTATCGTACTCTTCGTCCATGAGGTCTCCTTCGTCCATATCTGGTCACATCAACAAGCTAGTGGGCACTTTGAAAGTACTCGCAAGACAGTTTGCACAAAATATAAGATGAATGCCACAACTTTACATGCAAGGTTAATTATCACAATTATCATGGTAAAGAAAATTAATAGTAAGTTAAGTTAGAGTAGATAAGTCGCACGGTAATCCTCCAAAAATATCCAAGAAAATAAACATGCACCGATCGGGTATATGAAGCGACGCCTCAAAAGGTTAATATGTAAAAATAAACAACCATCATCGGGCATCTCAGCGACACCGCATACAGGGATAATAATAAATAACAAGCCATAGTCGGGCGTCTATGTGACACCATGGAAAGGGCATGATGAAGTAAATGCTTGCCTCAGTCGGGCGTCTTAGCGGCATCACACAGAGGGCATAAAGGTAAATGCTCGCCTCACTCGAGCGTCTTAGCGACACCACAAAAAGGGCATAATAGTAAATGTTTGCCTCAGTCAAGCGTCTTAGCGGTCCACATAAAGGGCATTAAAGTAAACGAATATGTGGGTGGTACAACCAACCTTCGGGATATTTGATACAACCAAGTTTCATCACGTATGTTCCATCGTCACAGTGAGATGTCAACATTTAGCACTTTTATAAACAAACTTGTTCTCTACAGACCAACGCTTAGACCGACACTTGGCCTATCAACCGGTCGTCCTTGACCGTGGACACGGCTACTCGAATAGTTTGACTCTGCACAGGGTGTACTCTTTACCCATGACCAACGGGTTTCTATAGTCACTAAGACTAATCCCGTGTACGGTTTTTAGAAGTAAACACTCAAAACCGGCACACACCCATTCTCACCCAGAGAGGCTCGGAATCACCCGTATCGTACTTTGAGGGAAAAAATATAAGATGGGGAGGCCAACATCCTCGCTTAGCATGGGATCAAATTTCTACCATGCTCTACAAGGTGGTTCAACCCTCTCGGTCCTAGTCCGGAAACACACATGCCCGCTGACCAGATGACTCGCATTATTCCAGGGCCATAGAACCTTCATCCCGGCCCGTCTACTTGGTGTGTACCTGATAATAGTTTTATGACCTACTACACCATATTCCCTTCCAGAAAGACCTGTGGTAGTACAGAAAGTAAGGTGATGCACAGACAAGACTCGATCTATGCCACACTCGAGTTCTTAAATTTATCCACACAGTGTCATGCATCTCGCATGATCAGGCCACAACCTATCACGTCCCATGTGACTAGGCTGTCCACAATTTCTCATCATCACATTGGTGACCATGTTTGTCATGCACGAAATCATATCATATGCAAGTGTTCTTATGAATCAATTCTTTAACAATCCCACTAGAAAACATCACATCAATTGATTACACGACTTGCCTTGATCGATGAACTTCAGATCTAGCTCGGTGAAGTTGAGTGCATTGTCTCCCCCTTCAGTATCTACATCACACACATTGGGTTCTATTGTAAATATCGACAGTCCAAAATATTATCTCAAAGTATTTTTGAATAAATATAAAAAAACTAGACAACAAAAGATTTTTTTTGCAAAAAGAATCAACTCAAAAGCCCGTGTAGTTTAAAAGTTACGAAGGAATGAAGTTCAGGGGTCAATCTGTAATAAACAAAAAGTACCCAAGGGATTGACTCGGATAGAGGAAAACACCATCGTGGAACTACGCGACCCAAGGCTGAAGGTGTACTTTGGCGAAATAAGCCACCAGAAAACGGTTTGCCAAAATAGAGAAACCCGTCATATCGGCCACCATTGTCAGGTTTGAAAGTCCCTCGCCAGTGATAGGATCTCGCGGCATCCCCGGCGCCGTTTTGCTGTGAACTAGGGGAAAGGAGGGGACAGAAGCACTCATGGGATGGTTCCGCAACTAAGGAGGTGGAGGAAGTTGTCGGTGAGCAACACATCAACGACAGCTCCAACTCCGGTGGGCGGCGCTTTCGGGTGTAGATAGATCTCGTCGGAGAAGCCTGCGAACGCCGAATTGAAGCGTGGGCTATATGAGCGGGTGATCTAGGAGGTCACTGCTTAAGTCTGGGCCGCGGGGACACGCTCACCTGAGCAAATTTAACCGGAACCTGAAGCTAATCGGGGCGGCCCGAGGCGGGGAAGATGACCCTCCTCAGGCCCGCCGAGTGGTTTTGGCGAGGCTGTGATGAGGTAGGGAGGAGGGGATGGCTGCAGAAGGACTTCGGGGCTCTATTTATAGGCGGGAGAGAGGGGTGCTTCTACGGGGTCGATTCTTGTGCCGATTATAGAGAGCCAGAGGTTCGGCAGGTACTTATGGTGGTTGGACTAGCAACAACAGTGTGCGGGGGTTCTGTTTCACCACTAGCCCCAAGAAATTACGTGCGGAGGTAATCTCTCGACAGAGTGGCACTTCACGGGTGCCACGGCTGCACAAAGTGCACTCTGTGCTGTCCAGAGCATGGCAACAAGAAGAAGCTTGCGCACGGTGGGGGACAGCGACGCGAGGCTCTCAAGATGAAAGAGCAGTGTCGTGCGTCACAGCTTTGCAGTGTTGCTGCTCTAGCGGGTGAGGCAGTCATCGATGGCGCCGCTGCTAGGGCCGGCGGTGGACAGGCCAGATCACCCCTGATACCCACAACCGGCCAAGGGACCATGCGATGCCGTGGATAAGGAGGAGGAACATTACGCAAGCCGCCAGTGTTGTCACTCACGATATTGATGCATCCGTTCGTCCTCCTCGGAATAGTGCCCACCACCCGTTCGATGAAATGATCCAAGCGCAAGGAAAAATAGTCGAGGGCTGAATTTTTTTGGGTTGGTTTCTCTATGGATCTAGAAGCTACGTGAAATTTTTCAGAGTTTTTGAAAATGGTTGAGGTGGTTTTTAGCAAAAACAGCAAATCTGGTCCAAACTGTGGTCAAACAAAATTTGAAAATTTCAAACTTCAACCAGGAAGTTTTTAGTGAAAGAGGTTGAGGGTACCTAGGGATATAATGGATAGGGGACTTAGGGTCAAAAGCTAAAGGAATCTATAAGTTCCTTTGTTCGTTGAGGGTCAAAACTAACTACACAAATTGTTTGGAGGCATTTTCAAATTTAAAAAATTGTTAAACCACCTCAAAACTTTGACTGTCTGATTTTAAAAGATGCCCACGGGATAAAGGGAAGTCATAGGCAAGAAAATATGAAGAGGGAGACAGAAGAATCTTAGGATAAATCTTAGCTAGCAAAAATTTGGGTTACAAATTACTTAAGGATTTGTAAAAGAAGGAGAGAGGGATTTTCCAAATGAAAAACCTTGGCAAGAGGGAACTTATGAAAGGCTCTTGCCCAAACAGGATGGCTGCCAAACAAAACTCAAAAGAAGATTGTTCAAGAAAGGATTTCAAGAACATTCCATAAGATGTTTTTATCAAAGTATGGAAATGATTTTAAAAAATAAATAAATCAAAAAATCCCAAATTAAAAATTTGAGGGTGTTACAACACCTACCCCCTTAAGAAAAATCTCGTCCCTGAGATTTCAGCCATTCCTCAAGCAAGTGTGGTTGCTCTTTGTGCAGAAACTCTTCTCTTTCCTAAGTGGCTTCATCCTCTGAGTGATTACTCCACTGTACCATGAATAACTTTGTGACCTTCTGACGTGTCCTTCTTTCTAATTCCTCTAGTATCTTTATGGTGTGTTCACGATAAGTGACATCTGGTTGCACATCTATGTTGTCATGTGATATTTTTTGGTTTGGATCGCTCACACATTTCCTTAACTAAGACATGTCAAAGACGTCATGCACGTCTCACAACTTAGCGGGTAGGTCTAGTTGGTAGGCAACCTTGACCCTCCGTGCGATTATTCGGAATGGCTGGATGAAGCGAGGTGCTAGCTTGCCCTTAACCTTGAATCTTTGCAAACCCCTCATTGGTGATACTCTGAGGTACACATAATTGTTTGGCTCAAAACTGATGTCATGACGCCTTTCATCGTAATAGCTCTTCTCATGGCTTTGAGTTGTCTTGAGTTTGTCCCTGATGAATTTCACTTTGTCCTTAGCCTCCTGGAGCATCTGTGCGCCGAAGATACGGTTGTCCCTGGTCTCTGACCAATTTAGTAGTGTATGACACCTTCATCCATACAAGGCTTCAAAAGGCAACATTTGTAAACTTGCTTGGTAGCTGTTGTTATAAGAAAACTCAGCGTATGGAAAACTGTCCTCCCAACTATTTCTATACGTTAGTACACATGCCCTAAGCATGTCTTCCAGAATCTGGTTTACCCGTACGGTTTGTCCTCCTGTCTGGGGATGATATGCTGTATTGAAGACTAACCGCGTTCCCAAGGCTTGCTCTAAGTAGTCCCAAAATCTTGAGGTAAAATGAGTGCCTCAGTTGGATACTATGGTCTTCGGGATCCCGTGCAAGCAGACGATGCGAGCAAGGGTACAACCTGGCCAACTTCTCAGTGGAGTAGGTGGTCTTCACTTGAATGAAATGGGCCACTTTGGTGAGTAAATCAGTGATAACCCATATAGCGTCGTACCCATGTCGGGACCGGAGTAGTCTGACAATAGAACCCTTGCCGATCTCATCCCACTTCCACTCGGCTACTTTCATAGGTTGAAGTAGACCGGAAGGTTTCTGGTGCTTGGCCTTGATTCACTAACAAGAATCGCCGCTGATATAAAAGATGTGATATCTCTCTTCATTCCGTGCCACCAACATTTTGTTTCGATGTCCTTGTACATTTTTGTGCCTCCTCGATGGATCAGGTATGGCATTGTGTGGGCTTCTTTTAAAATTTTGACCTTGAGTTCCTATTGGTCTTGTACGCACAGTCTTTCACCATACCGCACTATCCCTTGCTCACCCACATTAAACTTTGGGGATCTTCCAGGACTCACCTTCCACTGTATTCCTTCTATACTGGGGTGCCTGTTTTGAGCTTCCTTGATTTGTTCATCCAACGTGGGTTGTATCTCCAGGCATGAAAAGGTGCCTTCAAAGACGAGGAGCATATTGAGTTTGGCGAATTCTTGGATAAACTCGTGCCTTACATTCGGCTTCGGGCTGCTATCTGGGGTTGGGTTCCTGCTTAGAGCATCAGCTACCATGTTTCCTTACCGGGGTGATAATGAATCCCCACATGAGAGTCCTTGATCAATGGCGCTACCTCAGATTTATCTCTGGCTGGGTGAAAATATACTTGAGACTCTTGTGGTCCGTGTATATCTCGTAGCGATTCCCAAGCAGGAAATGTGTCAATTCCTTGAGAGCGTGTATTACAACGTCTAATTCCAGATCATGAGTGGGATAGTTTTCTTCATGCCGCCGCAACTGTATTGAGACGTAAGCCATGACTTTACATTCTTGCACGACTACACATCCGAACCCTTTCGTTGAAGTGTCATAATATACTTCAAAGTCTTTGTGTAGATCGGGAGCGATCAATACGGTGCGCTGGTCAGCCTCTTCTTCAATTCTTGGAAACTATTTTCGCATGCCTCAGTCCACTCAAACTTCGTATTCTTCTTGAGCAATTGGGTCATTGGTTTGGCAATTGTGGAAAAGCCCTCAATAAATCTTCGGTAGTACCCCGCCATTCCGAGGAAATTCCTTACGTATGTCACATTTGCTGGTTGTTGCCATCCATTTACAACTTTTACCTTCTCGGGATCCATGGCTATGCCTTGTTCAGTCATTATGTGGCCCAAAAATCCGCCTTCCTTCAGCCAAAATTCACATTTGCTAAATTTGGCGTATAACTGATGTTTACGCAGCTCACATAATACAATCCTTAGGTGTTGTGCATATTCTTCGGGTGTCTTGGAGTAGACCAGTATATCATCGATGAATATCACAACAAACGTGTCCATGTACTTCATGAAGACCTTGTTCATGAGATGCACAATATATGTCGGGGCATTCGTTAGTTCGAACGGCATCACTGTAAACTCGTATAGTCCGTATCGGGAAGTAAAAGTTGTTTTAGGAATATGTCTCGGGCGTATCTTTAGGTGATGATACCCCGATCATGAACCAACCTTCGAGAAAACATTTGCTTGTGCTAGTTGGTCAAATAAATCATTATTAGAGGCAGGGGATACTTCTTCTTGATGGTCGCTATGTTGAGAGCTCGATAATCGACGCATAGCCTCGGTGTCCCATCTCTCTTCTTGGCAAATAGCATTGGCGACCCACATGGTGAGTAGCTGAGCCTGATGTACCCTTTGTCCAATAATTCCTTCATTTGTTTTTTCAACTCAACCAATTCGGTAGGTTCCATACGATAAGGCTTCTTGTAAATTGGGGCTGTATCGGGTGCAAGTTCATTGACGAACTCTATCTCTCGGTCTGGTAGCATACTTGGCAATTCTTATAGAAATACGTCCCGAAATTCACACACTACTGGAACCTTCTTTAACTCCGAGATGTCCACTTTATTCAGTCGGGCTTGAGATGATGTGGGTCTCTCCAAGGCTGCAACTCTTACTCTTTCTCCCTCATGATGCGTGAGTGTCACAATCTGGTTGAAGCAGTCAATAAATACTTTGTTTGTATTAAACGAATCCATTCCCAAAATAATATCGAGATTGTTGCTCTCTATCACAATTAGATTTGCCAAGAACATCAAATCTTGGATTTCAATAGTAACATCCTTGCAGTAACTTTGAGTAACTTAATGTACTCTCGAGGACTTGATGGTCATTGAATTTTCCAAGGGGAGAATCAGAAAATTGTGTTTCAAGGCAAACCTCTCCGAAATGAATGAATGGGAACCTCCAGAATCGAACAAAGCCGTGGTAGGAATTTTGTTGAGATGAAACTTACCGAGCACTATGTATCGCGCGTTCATAGCTTCTTCCTTGGCCACATGATTCACGTGACCTTTTCTGTGGTTATTGTTGGGGTTGCAATTGTTACGTCTTGGTGCTGAGTTGTTATTGGGGTTGTTTGGTTTTGCACAATATTTCCTGTCTTTGGGCACTATCTAGCATAGTCTCCTACTTCTCCGCAAGCGTAACAATTGTTGCATGCTCGGACAGTGAAATCCTTGTTACTGGAGTAGAAGTGGGTGCTGGGGTTGTTGGTTGGTGTTGGAGCACGGGGAGTTGAACTCTTCGGGGTCTTCATCTTTTGCTTATTGTTGTGGAATTGTGCTGAGTTATTATGACGGCGTTTGTGAATGTCTTCCTTGCTGCGGCGCTCGGTTTCAAGCATAATGGCTTTGTCAACGAGTGTCTTGAAATCTGGGAATGTGTTAACAACCAGTTGACACTTTAACGCGGGAGTGAGTCCATCTAGGAACTTTTCCATTTTATTTCTTCGGTTTTATGTTCACCGCGAGCATAGCGGCTGACGACCCACAAGTGTAGGGGATCTATCATAGTCCTTTCGATAAGTAAGAGTGTCGAACCCAACGAGGAGCAGAAGGAACTAACAAGTGGTTTTCAGCAAGGTATTCTCTGCAAGCACTGAAATTATCGGTAACAGATAGTTGTGTGATAAGATGATTCGTAGCGAGTAGCAAGTAACAAAGGTGCAGCAAAGTGGCCCAATCCCTTTTGTAGCAAGGGACAAGCCTGGACAAACTCTTATATGAGGTAAAGCGCTCCCGAGGACACATGGGAATTTCTGTCAAGGTAGTTTTCATCATGTTCATATGATTCGCGTTCGCTACTTTGATAGTTTGATATGTGGGTGGACCGGTGCTTGGGTGCTGCCCTTACTTGGACAAACATCCCACTTATGATTAACCCCTCTCGCAAGCATCCGCAACTACGAAAGAAGAATTAAGACAAAGTCTAACCATAGCATTAAACTAGTGGATCCAAATCATCCCCTTACGAAGCAACGCATAAACTAGGGTTTAAGATTCTTTCTCTCTAGCAACCCATCAGCTACTTGTTACTTCCCAATGCCTTCCTCTAGGCCCAAATAATGGTGAAGTGTTATGTAGTCGACGTTCACATAACACCACTAGAGAAAGACAACATACAACGCATCAGAATATCGAACGAATACCAAATTCACATGACTACTTATAGCAATACTTATCCCATGTCCTCAGGAACAAAAGTGACTACTCACAAAGCATAATTATGTTCATGACCAGAGAGGTATTGAATAGCACTAGAGATCTGAACATATGATCTTCCATCGAGTAATCCAACTAGCATCAACTACAAGGAGTAATTAACACTACTAGCAACCTTACAAGTACTAATCGAAGTCGTGAGAGAAAGATTGGTTATAAGAGATGAACTAGGGTTTGGAGATGAGATGGTGCTGATGAAGATGTTGATGGAGATGAGTCCCCTCCGATGAGAGGAGTGTTGGTGATGACGATGGCGACGATTTCCCCCTCCCGGAGGGAAGTTTCCCCGGTAGGACAGCCCTGCCGGAGCTCTAGATTGGTTCTGCTCAAGTTCCGCCTCGTGGCAGCGGCGTCTCTTCCCGAAAGCCTCCTCCCGATTTTTTCTGGAACGAAACCCTCCTTATAGCAAAAGATGGGAGCCTCAGGGGCAACAGGGGGCCCACAAGCCACCTAGGTGCGGCCAGGGGGGTAGGCCGTGCCTGGCAGGCTTGTGGCCTGCTGGTGGCTCCCCTCTGGTACTTCTTTCGCCCAGTATTTTTTATAAAATCCAAAATAATTCCTCGTTGATTTTCACGGCTTTTGGAGTTGCGCAGAATAGGTATCTCAAACTTGCTCCTTTTTCAGACCAGAATTCCATTTGCCGTCATTCTCCCTCTTCATGTAAACCTTATAAAATAAGAGAGAAAAGGCACAAGTATTGTACCGTGAAGTGTAATAACAGCCCATAAAGCGATAAATATCAACATAAAAGCATGATGCAAAATGGACGTATCAACTCCCCCAAGCTTAGACCTCGCTTGTCCTCAAGCGGAAGCCGAGATCAATAAATATGCCCACATGTTTAGAGATAGAGGTGTCGATAAAACAAAATACGGACATGCAGGCATCATGATCATAATTAGAACAACAATATCGTCATATAAACTCTGATGCTAAAGTGACAATTCCTTCACAAAGTAAAGTATGGATCAAGAACCTTATTGAGAATTAACAACCAATAGCCTTTAGTCATTGAAGCAATTGCAATTTATCATAACATCGGAAAGAGTCAAATAAGAGCTTGTAAAGAAAATCCACATACTCAATCATCCTTTCTTCTTCTACAATTTCTAAAACTCACGTGGTACTCATGAGATCGAAGTTTCAGTTGGACACACAGAAAGATAGGGGCTTATAGTTTCGCCTCCCAACCACTTACCTCAAGGGTAATGTCAACAATAATAATTCACGGATACTTACTTCCAAGTTGACATATGAATATAGATCTTTCCCTAGCACATGATGTTAGCCAAGACAAAGGCGAAATAAGGAATTGGTGTCGATCACCATGACTCTTTTAAGGACAAAAAGTAAATGTACAAGATAGGCCCTTCGTAGAGGGAAGCAGAGGTTGTCATGCACTTTTGAGGTTTGTACGTGTGATCTCTTAGTGTGGAGGAACGTCACTTTGTATTGCCTCCTGTGATAAATAACTTTATTATGCAGTCTATCGCTTTTATGTCTTCCTCATCATAGGTTCGTACAAAGCTTATTTTCCATACACTAATAGATCATACATATTTAGGGAGCAACTTTTATTGCTTGCACCGATGACAACTTACTTGAGGGATCTTCTTCAATCCATAGGTAGGTATGGTGGACTCTCATGGCAAAACTGGGTTGAAGGTTTATGGATGCACAAGTAGTATCGCTACTTAGTGCGGAAGTTTTGGCTTATATGAGGTGGAAGCAAGCGTTACATGCTAAGGGATCTCTAGTCATATAACATTGTTCGGAACCAAGCAAACATAATTCATTATGTTGTCTTCCTTGTCCAACATCTACTTCTTAGCATGTAATAGTTTAATGAGTGTTCACAATCATAGATAGTGCCCAACATGATATATTTATATGTGAAACTCTCTTTCTTTATTACTTCCTATTAATTGCAATAATGACCAAGGTCTACGTTTGTCCACCCACAACAAGTTTCAATCATCATTCTTTTTATATGTGAAGCCATCACTTTCCATAAGATCATTATATGATCTTTCATGCTTTTGTTCTCTTATTATTCTTTTCTTTAGATCATGGCATGAGGAAAGGCCCTTAACTAAAACACTCTTTATTATATGATTCACGAGCTCGAATACATTGGGGGTGACACAAAGCAAAACTCAAGCCTAGAACAGACTAAGAACTTTATTCTACTAGATAAAGATAAAACCAAAAAGGACCGAACTAAGAAAAAGGTAAAGGCAATAGATGTGATGGTGATACGATACTGGGGCTACTCCCCCAAGCTTGGCACAAGCCAAGAGGAGTGCCCATACCCGTGCTTAATCGTCTTCCTTCGAAGGTGATGGTGGTGGAGTTGTTGCAGTCTGGGGTTGATTCTCCGTCTTCCAGGGCATAGGTGCTCCATCGTGGAAAGATGATCGAGTCTCCGGAATCCTCAAATCTGCAGGCAATCGTATTGATTTAAATCTATACTCATACTCACAATTTTGGTTCTGTAGGTCGTAGATCTGGGCTTGGAGGTGATCAATTCTGTCATAGAGCCTGGAGATGTGCTTTCCAATGGTACTTGAAGACTTGCTGCTCCATTGCTTCAAGCCTCGCCTCCACACTTCCGGTCTTCTTGGGGCCCTCAACATCACGGATGTGCAGCACCCCCTCATGCATCTCGATAGATTGAGGGTGTTGCAGCACTCCCGCGAGGTGGGGATTGATGACCTTCTCGAAGAACTTGTCCTTCGGAAGTTTTGGGGACGCCATAGCAATCTAGATCTGTCTGCACAGTAGCTCGAAACGAAAACAGAGGATAATTGCGCGATACAAGGGTCAAACCTTTCGAGAGAATATATAATGATTTTTTTGTGGCCAAAAGGAGTACTCTGCAAGAAAACAGAGTCCGGGAGGCACACAAGGTGCCCACAATCCACCCAAGCGCGGCCAAGGGGGTAAGCCGCGCCTGGCAAGCTTGTCGCCTCCTCGTGCGCTTTCCAGACTACTTTAAATTTTTCTATTTTTCTAAAAATTCCAAAACAAAGAAAAATTGCTACTCGAAAAGTTTTGGAGTCGGTTTACTTACCAAATCACATACCTCTTCGTTTTTGGAGTCTGAAATAGGTTGATAAATATCCCTTATGTACTCCTCTAGAGTTATGGTATTAATAATATTGCTTTCAACATTTATGGGAATACCTGAGATATAATGCTTGATTCTTTGCCCATTTACCACTCTCGGAAAATTACCCTCCGTGTTGTTGATCTTTATGGCACCGGAACGATATACTTCCTCAACAATGTAAGGACCTTCCCATTTAGAGAGAAGCTTCCCTGCAAAAAAGCTTAAACGAGAATTGTATAGCAAGACATAATCACCTACATTGAACTCACGTTTTTGTATCCTTTTATCATGCCACCTCTTCACTTTTTCTTTAAACAACTTGGCATTTTCATATGCCTGAGTTCTCCATTCATCAAGTGAGCTAATATCAAATAACCTCTTCTCACCAGCAAGTTTGAAATCAAAGTTGAGCTCTTTGGTTGCCCAATAAGCCTTATGCTCTAGCTCAAGAGGTAAATGACATGCTTTACCGTAAACCATTTTGTACGGAGACATGCCAGTGGGATTCTTATAAGCAGTTCTATAAGCCCACATTGCATCATCGAGCCTCTTAGACCAATTCTTTCTAGACCTATTAACAGTCTTTTGCAGAATTAGTTTAATCTCTCTATTACTTAGCTCTACTTGACCACTGGACTGAAGATGATCGGCATATGCAATTCTATGGTTGACGTCATACTTTACAAGCGTTTTACGGAAAGCACCATGAATAAGATGTGAACCACCATCAGTCATTAGATATCTAGGGACTCCAAATCTAGGGAAAATAACTTCTTTAAGCATCCTAATAGAGGTTTCGTGATCAACACCACTAGTTGGGATAGCTTCTACCCACTTAGTAACGTAATCAACAGCAACTAGGATATGAGTATACCCGTTGGACTTTGGAAAAGGTCCCATATAATCAAAACCCCAAACATCAAATGGTTCAATGACGAGTGAATAATTCATAGGCATTTCCTAACGTTTACTGATATTACCTATTCTTTGACATTCATCACAAGACAAGACAAACTTACAGGCATCCTTGAAGAGAGTAGGACAATAGAAACCTGATTGCAATACCTTGTGTGCAGTTCTATCTCCCACATGGTCTCCTCCGTAAGCCTCGGAGTGACACTTCTATAGGATATGTCCCTGTTCATGCTCAGGTACACAACATCTAATGACACCATCTACTCCTTCCTTATAAAGGAGAGGATCATACCAGAAGTAATGTCTCAAATCAAAGAAGAATTTCTTCTTCTGCTAGTAAGTGAAACTAGGTGGTATATATTTGGCAACGATATAATTTGCATAATCATCATACCACGGTGTACTACATGAAGCAATGATGACATTCAATTTCTCATCAGGAAATCTATCATCAATAGGTTGTGGGTCATCAAGAACATTCTCTAACCTAGACAAGTTATCTGCTACGGGGTTCTCAGCACCCTTCCTATCCACAACATGCAAATCAAATTCTTGTAGCAAGAGAACCCATCTCATAAGTCTAGGTTTAGCATCTTTCTTTTTCATGAGATACTTAATAGCAGCATGATCAGTGTGAATAGTAACCTTGGAATCAACAATGTAAGATCTGAACTTTTCACATGCAAACACGACTCCTAAAAATTCCTTTTCAATAGTAGCATAGTTTCTTTGGGCACTGTCTAGAGTTTTAGTAGCATAGTGAATAAAATTCAACTTCTTATCAACTCTTTGTCCTAGAACAGCACCAACAGCATAATCACTAGCATCACACATAATTTCAAAAGGTAAGTTCCAATCAGGCGGTTGAACAATACGTGCAGTTATCAAGGCCTTCTTAAGTATTTCAGAGGCTTCCTCACAATCATCGTCAAAAACAAAAGGAATATCCTTTTGCAAGATATAGGTAAGAGGCCTAGAAATCTTAGAAAAGTCCTTAATGAATCTTCTATAGAAACCAACATGACCAAGGGAACTTCTTATACCTTTAATGTCTGTAGGGCATGGCATTTTCTCGATCGCATCAACCTTAGCATACCTCTTTCAGAAATTTTATGTCCTAAGACGATGCCTTCATTAACCATAAAGTGGCACTTCTCCCAATTCAAGACAAGGTTGGTATCCTTACATCTCTGCAAAACTCGATCAAGGTTGTCGAGGCAATCATCAAAAGAAGACCCGTAAACAGAGAAGTCATCCATGAAAAACTCAACAATCTTCTCACAGAAGTCACACAATATAGCCATCATACATCTTTGAAAGGTAGGAGGTGCATTACATAAGCCAAAAGGCATACGTCTGTAAGCAAAGGTACCGAAAGGGCAGGTAAAAGCAGTTTTCTCGTGATCAGATTGTGCAACAGGTATTTGGGAGAAACCAGAATAACCATCTAGAAAGCAGAAGTGCGTGTGTTTAGACAATTATTCTAGCATTTGGTCAATATAAGGCAAAGGGTAATGATCTTTCCTAGTGGCTTTATTCAATTTCCTAAAATCAATCACCATCCTATAGCCTGTAATAATCCTCTGTGGGATCAATTCATCTTTATCATTAGGTACAACGGTAATACCTCCCTTCTTAGGGACGAAATGCACCGGACTTACCCAATCTCTATGAGCAACAAGATAGATAATACCTGCTTCCAGGAGCTTTAGTATTTCTTTTCTTACTACCTCTTTCATCTTAGGATTTAATCTCCGTTGATGATCAGCAACTGGTTTGGAATTAGGATCGGTTTTAATTTTGTGATGGCATAGAGTGGGACTAATGCCCTTAAGATCATCAAGACTATATCCAATAGCAGCACGGTGCTTCCTCAGAGTTTTTAATAGCTTCTTTTCTTCATGCTCTAAAAGGCTAGCACTAAAAATAACAGGATATATCTCTTTTTCATCGAGATAAGCATACTTAAGAGTATCAGGTAACTGTTTAAGCTCGAACACAGGATCACCCTTTGGTGGGGGTGGATCTCCAAGCAGTTCAACAGGCAAATTATTCTTAAGGATAGGATGTTGTTCAAATATAACTCTATCTATCTCATTCCTTTCATCCATATGCATATCATTTTCATGCTCAAGCAATTATTGCTCTAAAGGATCAATAGGAGGCACAACAATAGAATCTAGGGCAATAATTTCATCCTTACTAGACAATTCTTTTTCATGAGGTTGTCTACCAAACTTGGAGAAATTGAATTCATGTGACACACCTTCAAAGCCAACAGTAACAGTTTGCTTCTCACACTCAATATGAGCATTGACAGTATTGAGGAAAGGTCTGCCAAATATGATGGGACAAAGCTATCTTGTGTGGTAGCAAACGAGAAAATCAACAGGATACTTAGTTTTACCACACAAGACTTCAACATCTCTAACAATTCCCAAAGGTCATATAGTATCTCTATTGGCAAGCTGAATAGTGACATCAATAGGTTCCATCTCGATAGGTGCAATCTCGTCTTTAATTTCATCATATAAAGATTGAGGTATTGCACTAACACTAGCACCCACATCACATAAACCATGATAACAATGATCTCCTATCTTAACAGAAACAACAGGCGTGCCAACAACAGGCCTATGTTTGTCTCTAGCATGAGGTTTAGCAATTCTAGCAGCATCTTTACAAAAGTGAATATCATGGCCATCAACATTGTCGGACAAGAGATCTTTGATAATAGCAATGCTAGGTTCAACTCTAATTTGCTCAGGGGGTGTAGGTGTTCTAATGTAGCCCCTACGTATCACAGTTGAAGCTTTAGAATGATCCTTTATTCTAACAGGGAAAGGTGGTTTCTCAATGTAAGCACTAGGAACAATAGGATCATTATAAGCAATGACTTTCTCTTCAGCTGGATTGGGTTTAACCACATTGACTTCTAAGGGAGGATGATATTTAAACCACTTCTCTTTAGGGAGATTAATATGAGCAGCAAATGATTCACATAATGAAGCTACTATCACAGAGTCAAGTCCATGTTTAGCGCTAAAATCACAAAAAGTATTTGTTTCAACGAAGGATTTAACGCAATCGAACTTAAGATTCATACCTGACTCCTTACCTTCATCAAACTCCCAATCTTCAGAGTTGCCTTTAATTCTTTCCAATAAATTCCATTAGAAGTCAATATCTCTCTTCATAAAAGAACCGGTATAAGAAGTGTCAAGCATGGTGCGATTATCATGAGAAAGCCAAGCATAAAAGTTCTGAATAATAATTTCTCTCGAGAGCTCATGGTTCGGGCATGAATATAACATTGACTGAAGCCTCCCCCAAGCTTGAGCGGCCAGAAATTATAGATATAATTCCGATCACGATGTACCAAATGCATAGGATAAAACTTTTGATGAAATTCCAATTTCAATCGGTTGTAGTTCCATGATCAAGTATCATCACATAGCCTATACCATGTGAATGCTTTTTCCCCCAAAGATAAGGGAAAGACCTTATTATAGACCTCATCCTCAGGAAACCTGCAAGCTTAAATAAACCACAAACTTCATCTGCATAGATTAGATGCAAGTCGGGATGTGATGTTCCATCTCCTGTAAAAGGATTAGCCAACAATTTCTCTAGTATACCCGAAGGAATTTCATAACAAATATTTTCAGTAGGTGCAGCGGTTGAGGATCAACTCCTTGTGCTTCCGTTTGAGGTGAAGATACCCTGAACAAGCTCCTCAAAGGATTAGTTTCCATAGTGACAAGTGACAATAAATTTTAGCACACTATATAAATGTTCTCTTACCAAATTCCACTTACCAAAGGCACTTCACTCCCCGGTAACGGCGCGAGAAAAGAGTCTTGATGACCCACAAGTGTAGGGGATCTATCGTAGTCCTTTCGATAAGTAAGAGTGTCGAACCCTACGAGGAGCAGAAGGAACTAACAAGTGGTTTTCAGCAAGGTATTCTCTGCAAGCACTGAAATTATCGGTAACAGATAGTTGTGTGATAAGATGATTCGTAGCGAGTAGCAAGTAACAAAGGTGCAGCAAAGTGGCCCAATCCCTTTTGTAGCAAGGGACAAGTCTGGACAAACTCTTATATGAGGTAAAGCGCTCCTGAGGACAAATGGGAATTTCTATCAAGCTAGTTTTCATCATGTTCATATGATTCGCGTTCGCTACTTTGATAGTTTGATATGTGGGTGGACCCGTGCTTGGGTGCTGCCCTTACTTGGAAAAACATACCACTTATGATTAACCCCTCTCGCAAGCATCCGCAACTACGAAAGAAGAATTAAGACAAAGTCTAACCATAGCATTAAACTAGTGGATCCAAATCATCCCCTTACGAAGCAACGCATAAACTAGGGTTTAAGCTTCTGTCACTCTAGCAGCCCATCATCTACTTATTACTTCATAATGCCTTCCGCTAGGCCCAAATAATGGTGAAGTGTTATGTAGTCGACGTTCACATAACACCACTAGAGAAAGACAACATACAACGCATCAAAATATCGAACGAATACCAAATTCACATGACTACCTATAGCAAGACTTATCCCATGTCCTCAGGAACAAAAGTGACTACTCACAAAGCATAATTATGTTCATGACCAGAGAGGTATTGAATAACATTAGATATATCAACATATGATCTTCCACCGAGTAATTCAACTAGTATCAACTACAAAGAGTAATTAACACTACTAGTAACCTTACAAGTACCAATCGGAGTCGCGAGACGAAGATTGGTTACAAGAGATGAACTAGGGTTTGTAGATGAGATGGTGCTGATGAAGATGTTGATGGAGATGAGTCCCCTCCGATGAGAGGAGTGATGGTGATGACGATGGCGACGATTTCCCCCTCCGAGAGGGAAGTTTCCCCGGCAGGACGGCCCTGCCGGACCTCTAGATTGGTTCTGCTCAAGTTCCGCCTCGTGGCGGCGGCGGCTCTTCCCGAAAGCCTCGTCCCCATTTTTTCTGGAATGAAACCCTCCTTATAGAAAAAGATGGGAGCCAGAGGGGCAACAGGGGGCCCACAAGCCACCTAGGCGCGGCCAGGGGGTAGGCCGCGCCTGGCAGGCTTGTGGCCTCCTGGTGGCACCCCTCTGGTACTTCTTCCGCCCAGTATTTTCTATAAAATCCAAAATAATTCCTCGTTGATTTTGACGGCTTTTGGAGTTGCGCAGAATAGGTATCTCAAACTTGCTCCTTTTTCAGACCAGAATTCCAGCTGCCGGCATTCTCCCTCTTCATGTAAACCTTATAACAGCCCATAAAGCAATAAATATCAACATAAAAGCATGATGCAAAATGGACGTATCAGCGGCACAGTTGGTTGAATTCATCCAGGTATTCCATTATAGTTGACCTCCGTTGTTTGAGGTCTTAAAATGCCCTCTTCTTGATCTTCATAACTCTGTTGGGGATGTTGTTGTTCTCGTTTAAGGAAGCTTTCCTTAAATTTGGCCCATGTGTTGTTGTTTTCGTTTGGGTGTACACGTAGAAATTTTTCCCACCACAAGGTTGCTACCCCAGTCAGGTAATGAGGGGCGTATAACACCTTCTCATAGTCGGAGCACTGGTCAATAATTAGCTTCCTTTCAATATCACGCAACTAGTCATCAGCTTGCATTGGCTTACCGGTGTGTGAGGAAACTGGTGGACGAGTCTTCTATAATTCAGTCAATCGGGAGCGCTGTTGGTGAGGTTCACGATGATTCTCCATATTCAAAAGCTGATTCATCGTCTCTTGGTGTTGTTGTTGGCTTTGCTCATACATGCGACAAACTTGCGAGAATGCTGAGTCACTCTCTCGCTAACTTGACAGCCCTTGGGAAAAGTTGTTACATGTCTGAGTGAAATGTTTTTTTCCGGTGGGCTCAGCATGGTGCGGGTCCAGGGACGAAGCATTTCTAAACTCTAGGGTGATGTTGCAAATACCAAATGAGAAAATCCAAGTATAAGGTGAAATAAAAGTTTTTACGGCCAAGAGAGACACCAAATATTTTTCATAAAGTTGTCGTGTTCGAAGAAGGACCGCGGTAGATATCTTACATCGAGCGTAATTATACAATACATCACTCAAGCCGTGCTCACACATACCTGACAAGTTATTTAGCTAGTGCACTTCTCCCGATCCTACATGATGCAACACGACTATTCTCTTCGGCCAACGAGCACACACTCATACATATCATACAAGTGTACTGACGCACTCCTACACCATTCCTAGGTGGAGGTGGAGGGGACCTGGATTGGTTGGCCCAGGGTAAGTCCTAGATGAGGTGTCGGGGAGTCAACCTCCTCCTACATAGGCTCTAGGAGGACGGCGCAAGGTGGCGAATCATGCAGAGGGCTAGCAAGTGGAGCAACTCTAATAGGTGTAGGATAAATAACTTGATTGAACTCCTCAAGCGTAGGCAGCTGGTGGCTAACTGGCTGGAGGAAGGGCATGACCGGGGTGGCGCGGGACGAAGAAGCTCAGTCCTGTTAGGATGACGTACCTGAGCAGCCTCCATACGAGAAGCCACCAAATTATCCACTAAGCCGTCGAAGGTTGACTCCAGGGCCATGAGGTACTGCACGAGCATCCCAATGGCCTCATAATCCTCTCCTCTAGGGCAGGAAAAAGCATAGTGACTAGTGCATGACACGTGGCACGGGAGGTATTGATAAGGATGAGTCTTCATCACTACAAGGGTGTTCCGGAGATGGGCAATCGCATCCGTGGCTGCCATATACATAGCATGTCTCTGTGTAGGCATGGCTCTCCCGACGAAGCAAAGATGGCGGTTCTCAACGCGCCCACCAACGAACTGCACCGAGGCCTGATGCATGGTGAGAGTGTCCTCTGTGTAGGTATTGATAGAACGTGTACTCAGTGCGAGTCTTCACTCCAATCGCGATCCTGGCAATGACAAAGAGGATTCGTGAAAACCCCGCCGGCTCGTTGGTGAAAACATGTGATGTCCAACCATTGCGAGCCATCTACACAGTAGGCAAAAATTTTGAGATAGTCATAACATAAATATATGTTGACTAACAGAAAATTCTCTACAGTATGTAGAACACTCAATTAAAATTTGTTAATCCGATTAGCGATCGCACCTAGTGGTTTCCTGCAGTCAGCCTGGCTCTGATACCAATGTTGTGAGGACTGGTTTCCAAATAAAGTAATTATCAGAAATCAGCCATGAATGTCACAAGTGTAGAAAATCATTCACACTGATAGACCAACTTGATATAGAGGACCAATAGTACTTAAGATTAAACAGCATAGAGCGGAAGCCACTCAATAGTTTATTACAACACACCCATACTTAGCATAAGGGCGGATATATCACAGTGGTCATGGGGTAGCTCTATTGCTCGCATAAATAGGTAGGCATGTCACATCGGAGTGAAGTGACACATCTTGAGTACTACTACATGCCAAGCGTTAGAGTGAGGCTTGACTATTTATTCATGATGGCGGAAGCAGTGAAATTATACAACGATAGACTCCAAGATTACAAGACTGACTCGGACCCCTCTAAGCATCGGACTAGCTATCGTACTCTTCGTCCATGAGGTCTCCTTCATCCATATCTAGCCACATCAACAAGACTGAGTATTTTTAAAGTACACGCAAGACAATTTGCCCAAAAGATACGATGAAAGCAACAAGTTTACATATAGGGTTAATTATCACAATTATCATAGTAGAGAAAATTAATAGTAAGTTAAGTTAGAGTAGATAAGTTGGGCGGTAATCCTCTCGAGATATCCAAGAACATAGAAATGCACCGATCGGGTATCTAAAGCGACGCCTCGAAAGGCTAACAGGTAAAAATAGACAACCACCGTCAAGCATCTCAGTGACACCACATATAAGGCATAATAATAAATAACAAGCGATAGTCTAGCGTCTATGCGACACCACAGAAAGGGTATCATGAAATAAATTCTTGCCTCGGTCGGGAGTCTTAGTGACACCATAGAGAGGGCATAAAAGTAAATGCTCGCCTCACTTGAGCGTCTTAGCGACACCACAGAAAGGGCATAAAAGTAAATGCTCGCCTCAGTCGATCGTCTTAGCAACACCACAGAAAGGGCATAAAAGTAAACGAATATCCGGGTGGTACAACGATTCGGGATATTTGATACAACCTAGTTCCATTACGTCAATTCCATCGTCACAGTGAGATGTCAACATTTAGCACTTTCATAAACAAACTTGTTCTCCAGAGACAAACGCTTAGACCGACATTTGACCTATCAACCAGTCGTCCTTGACCGTGGACACGGCTACACGAATAGTTTTGACTCTGCATAGGGTGTACTCTTTACACACAACCAACGGGTATCTATAGTCACTAAGACTAATCCCGTGTATGGTATTTTAGAAGTAAACACTCAAAATGAGTACTGATATGTCTCCAACGTATCTATAATTTTTGATGGTTCCATACTATTATCTTGTCAACTTGGATGTTTTATATGCATGAATATGCTATTTTATATCTTTTTTGGGGACTAACCTATTAACTCAATGCCAAGTGCCAGTTTCTGTTTTTTCTGTGTTTTTGGCCCATTTTAAGACGGAGTCCAAATGGAATGAAACTTTATGATGATTTTTTTGGACCAAAAGAGACCCCCGAAGCTTTGGGAGAAGGACAGATGGGCCACGAGGGAGTCACAAGCCCTCACGCCGCCACCACCCCCCGGTGGTGGCGCGCAGGCTTGTGACCTCCTCGTAGGCCCAACGGACGTAATTCCACCGCCATAAATTCCTATAAATTCATAAACCCCCAAAAAGAAACCTAGATCAGGAGATCCGCCGCCGCAAGCCTGTGTAGCCACCAAAAACCAATCTGGAGCCCGTTTCGGCACCTTCCCGGAGGGGGAATCCATCTCCAGTGGCCATCTTCATCATCCCGGCGATCTCCATGACGAGGAGGGAGTAGTTCTCCCTCGGGGCTGAGGGTATGTACCAGTAGCTATGTGTTTGATCTCTCTCTCTCTCTCTCTCGTGTTCTTGAGATGTCTTGATCTCGATGTACCGTGGGCTTTGCTACTATAGTTGGATCTTATGATGTTCTTCCCCCTCTCCTTCTTGTAATGAATTGAGTTTCCCCTTTGGAGTTATCTTATCGGATTGAGTCTTTGAGAACACTTGATGTATGTCTTGCACATGTCTATTTGCTGTGATCAACTTGCGGGTTTGTGACAATTGCGAACCTATGCATATGGGTTGGCACACGTGGATTCATGTGAGTACTTGATGTATGTTTTGGTGATCAACTTGCGGGTTCGTGACATTGGGAACCTATGCACAGGGGTTGGCACACGTTTTGACTCTCTGGTAGAAACTTTGGGGCACTCTTTGAAGTTCTATGTGTTGGTTGAATAGATGATTCTGAGATTGTGTGATGCATATCGTATAATCATACCCACGAATACTTGAGGTGACAATGGAGTTTCTAGGTGACATTAGGGTCTTGGTTGATATGTATCTTAAGGTGTTATTCTAGTACGAACTCTATGATGGATCGAACGGAAAGAATAGCTTCGTGTTATTTTACTACAGACTCTTGAATAGATCGATCAGAAAGAATAACTTTGTGGTGGTTTCGTACCCGACAATAATCTCTTCGTTTGTTCCCCGCTATTAGTGACTTTGGAGTGACTCTTTGTTGCATGTTGAGGGCTAGTTATATGATCCAATTATGTTATCATTGTTGAGAGAACTTCACTAGTGAAAGTATGAACCCTAGGCCTTGTTTCCACGCATTGCAATACCGTTCGTGCTCACTTTTACCATTTGTTAGCTTGCTGTTTTTGTAATTTCAGATTACAAAAACCTATATCTACCATCCATATTGCACTTGTATCACCATCTCTTCGCCGAACTAGTGCACCTATACAACTTACCATTGTATTAGGTGTGTTGGGGACACAAGAGACTCTTTGTTATTTGGTAGCAGGGTTGCTTCAGAGAGACCATCTCCATCCTATGCCTCCCGCGGATTGATAAACCTTAGGTCACCCACTTGAGGGGAAATTGCTACTGTCCTACAACCCTCTGCACTTGGAGGCCCAACAACGTCTACAAGGAGAAGGTTGCATAGTAGACATCAAGCTCTTTTCTGGTGCCGTTGCCGGGGAGGCTAGGTAAGCGACACGCACCTCCCATCAACGAAGCTCTTTTCTGGCGCCGTTGCCGGGGAGGTTAGCGCTTGAAGGTATATCTTTAGATCTTGCAATCGAATCTTTTTGTTTCTTGTTCTTTCGCTGAAACCTACAAAAAAATGGAATTGAGGATGCCTCATATGCTCCATCTTTTCAATGTCTTTCGTGAGCATGATGGGAAGGAAAATTGTGCTCAAGTGCTGAAAGAAGAATTACATAGAATGCTTGGCATAGAATATGTGAATGATGATCATGTTTGCAATGTTGTTAGTATGAATTCTATGAATACCCATGATGCTAATGATATGCAAAGCCACAAGCTTGGGGATGCTATATTTGATGAAGATGATATTTTTAGTTCTTCCACTTTGAATGATCAAAATCATTTTTATGAAAGCATGCCCCCTATCTATGATGATTATTGTGAGGATACTTATGCTTTGAAGAAGAGGGATGATAAAGCTTGTCATACTTTCTAAAACCCCTTTGCTAAACCTTGCTTTTTCATTGTGGACACAATTTGTAGTGCTCAAGTCTTTTACGATACTCCCACTACTATTCTTGAGAATAGATTTCCTTATGTGGAGAGTAGTAAAATTTATATGCTTGTAGATCATGAAAAGAATGATTTAGGTGCTCGTTATATTGTTGAATTCATTCATGATGCTACTAAAAATTACTATGAGAGAGGATCATATGCTTCTACTTATTGCAATAGTATCAAGCTTCCTCTCCATATGTTGAAATTTTTGAAGTTATGCTTGTTTTGCGCTCCTATGCTAGTTGATTCTTGCTCCAATAAATTGTTTGATCACAAAATCCCTATGCATAGGAAGTGGGTTAGACTCAAATGTGCTAGCCATTTTCTCCATGATGCTCTTGTTGTGTTTCAATCCTTACCTTTTATGTGAGCATCATTGAAATCAATGCCTAGCTAAGGGCGTTAAACGATAGCGCTTGTTGGGAGGCAACCCAATGAATAAATTTTTCTTTGCTTTTTGCTTCCTGTTTTGTTTTCTCCACACCATCATAATTATGTTATGATTGTGTCTTTTGTGTTTCTTTTTGTGTTTGTGCCAAGCAAAACCGTTATGATTAGTCTTGGTGATGATTGTTTGATCATGCTGGAAAAAGACAGAAACTTTCTGCTCACGAAAAGAATTTTCATTTTTATTCTGTAAGAGCTTTTGAGTTGATTCTTTCTGCTTCTGATTTGTATGCAATTTCTTCAGACTGTCATAATTTTGTCAGATTTTTTGAAGTAACATAAGTATATGAAATATACATATTGCTACATACTGGTCTGTTGTTAACATATTCTGTTTTTGTTGTGTTGGTTGCTTATTTTGATGAAACTATGGATAGTATCGGGGGGTATTAGCCATGGAAGATTGAAAATACGGTAACCCAACATCAGCATAAGTAGAATTTAAGTTTGCTACAGTACCTAAGGAAGTGGTGGTTTACTTTCTCATACTAATGTTATCACGAGTCTCTGTTTAAGTTTCGTGTTGTGAAGTTTTCAAGTTTTGGGTGAAGTTCTTATGGACAAAGAGATAAAGAGTGGCAAGAGCTCAAGCTTGGGGATGCCCAAGGCACCCCAAGAGATTCAAGGATGCCGTAAAATCCTAAGCTTGGGGATGCCCCGGGAAGGCATCCCCTCTCTCGTCTTCAATCCATCGGTAACGTTACTTGGGGCTATATTTTTATTGACCACATGTTATGTGTTTTTGCTTGGAGCATCTTGTATCGTAGGAGTCTTTTATTTTTCTTGTGTCACAGTCATCCTTGCTGCACACCTAGTGATGGGGTTACAGTCCCAGGGTAGGATCATAGGTCTGCCCTATAGGTCCTACCCAAGGACTACCCTTCATAGAGGACAAGACCCTTAGAAAATTCCGAATGAACTAAGGACGTCCCTATCATCCAGTCGGTGACGATCCACTCGGAGAATATCTAACGTACCGACTAGAATCCACTATGTACGTCGTAACCTCCCAGGAAGGCAACGGTCATACGTTTTCATACACCATAACTAGCATTTAAGGCTTACGTTACAAGTAACGCGAGCGTTAACTCGCCACTACTCCACCCCTGTCCACCAGACCATTATGAAGGGCAGCGCACTCTATATAAGCCGCCCTTCACCACTGGTACAGGGGTTGGCACTTGCTGTAAGCTCCCAAGAGCACTGAGACATAGGGCTTTTACCTCCACCGTAGAGGGGCCTGAACTCATACATCCTCGCCGTAGCTAAGGCTCTGCACATATACTTTCGTACCCCATACTTCTACTGTCAGACTTATTCCCACGACAGTTGGCGCCCACCGTGGGGCAGGCGTCTAACCGACTTCCGGCGAGTTTGCGATTTCATCTTTTCGTCATGTCATCCGGCGGAGATCTATGCATGGGTCATGAGATCCTCTTCGGTGCACTCTCCTTCATCGTTGACGATTCGGCATGGCTTCAGGATGCGCCCCTCGACGTCGAGACGCTTCCGAGTCGTGGGGCTACGCACTTCCGTGCCAGTTCCTGTGGCGTTCTTCTTCTCCAGCCATCGACCACGGTGTCGATCTTCGCCCCCGTCACGCGCCGCAACAAGCGATCCGGTCGTTCCCGGCTCCAGCGTTGGGTGCGACACGCCCTAGCGCGACAAAACATGTCCTCTCAAGTGGCAGTGCTCGAATCGGTTGTGCTCCCGCCGTCATCCCAGTGCTTGGAGTCAGTTCCGACTGAACTACCTTCCGAGTATCAGGGTCACGGGCCTGCAGCCAAAGTACTCATGACCGATTCCCACGAAAGTCCCCCCCGGGACTGGTCGGAATGAGCGTGAGATCGGAGAATCATCCGGCGCTCGTCGTCAGCACCTTCGTTCTTCCAGTCGACGCACTCGCCAGAGCAACGTCGAGGTGTTCCGCACACCCATCCTCAACTTGGCTGTAGCCGCCAGGATCATTGATTCTCTCCAGCCGACTGATTCGGAGGCCGGTAGAGGAATCGTGCAGATCTGTGCCTTGTTACATACAGCGCAGCAGCAAAACTCGGCGGTCTCCCAGTCGCACAACAAGATCCACAAAAATTCGGTTCAAGCGAACACACATCGTCGGTTTTCAGTCCCGACTCTCACCAGCGATGCGGAGGGGGCAGCCATTCCAGGGACCCGAGTTGGAATCCGCTTTCCATTCGGGCTCATCCCGAAGATCGTCTCCGTTCGCGTACTCCTCCGCGGAGTGGGCCTTACGTACCCTGGCATTACGATGATCATCGTTCAGGCGGTGACGCGCATGGTCAAAGGCCTGATGCAAGAGGGTATATCACTCAGAAGAAGGTTGATAGAAGCCGAGCCCACCGTGATGGTCACGATAGAGATCGTCCGAATGGAAGCAGGACCGTCGTTTCTGGCCCCGAGTGTTTCAATTGGGCCATTCGCTCGGCTGACATCCCTCCCAATTTCCGATTGGCGAAGGGAATCAGCAAATTCACAGGAGAGTCCAAACCAGAAACCTGGTTAGACGACTACAGAGTGGCGGTCCAGATCGGTGGCGGAGATGACCATGTCGCCATGAAACATCTCCCACTGATGCTCGACAGTTTGGCTCGAGCTTGGCTAAACCAGTTAGCTCCATCAAGCATTTACAGTTGGGAAGATCTGTCTCGAGTCTTCACCGGGACCTTCGAGGGTACGTGCAAACGCCCTGCTGGTCTCACAGAGCTTCAGCACTGTGTCCAGAAGCAAAACGAGCCCTTGCGTGATTTCATCCAGCGCTGGACAACACTCTACCACACGGTGGAGAATGTTACAAAACACCAAGCAGTCTGCGCCTTCAAGGCAGGCGTTCGGTACAGAGACCTATACCTAAAGTTTGGTCGGACAGGCGACATCTCCATGAGCAAGATGATGGAGATAGCCGCGCGCTATGAAAATGGCAAAGAGGAGGACCGCATACGTAGCGGCAAGCATAAGTCAGTCGCCGACGGAGATGGGAGCAGTAGTCGGAAGCAGAAACAGAAAGCCCAACCCACTCCGCAAGCAGAGGCAGCAGTCGTTACAAACGCTAAGTTCAAAGGCAAGGGGAAACCATAGTACACCCCCAAGAAGAAACAATCAGGAAATTCCATCCTAGATCAACCGTGTCCAATCCACACGAAGACGAATGAAGAAGGCAATGTCATATTGCCGAAGCATACCACTCGGCAGTGTCGCCTCCTGATCCAAGGATTCGGTGAAGGACAGCCGAGTGAGAAAGACACCGAGCAAGATGATGAGGACAAGGAGGATCTGTTCCCTCAAGTCCATGCAACGTTAATGATTTTTGCTGATGTAGAAAGCAAAAGTCGACTAAAGCTGGTCAACAGGGAGGTAAACATGGCAACCCCATCCACTCCCACATTCCTCAAGTGGTCACAGACTGCAATCACTTTTGATCAGTCAGACCACCCAGCACACGTACCCACCCCAGGGAGGCAAGCTCTGGTCATCGACCCGGTGGTGGAAGGAGTTAGGCTGCACAAAGTCCTCATGGACGGCGGCAGCGGCTTGAATATCATGTACGCCGATACTCTCAAGGGAATGGGCATTCTGATGTCCAGACTTAGCGAGAGCAGTATGCAATTTCATGCAGTCGTCCCGGGAAGAAAGGCCAAATCACTCGGCCAGATTGCGTTGGATGTCGTTTTCGGCTCTGACAAGAACTTTCGCAAAGAGAAGTTAACATTCGAGGTGGTAGAGTTCTAGAGTGCATACCATGCCATTCTGGGTCGTCCAGCATACGTACGTTTCATGGACCGTCCATGTTACGTATATTTGAAGCAGAAGATGCCTGGTCCAAAAGGCGTGATTACTGTCACAGGCAATTGGCAGCGGGCCGAGGAGTGTCTGTAGCAGGGGTCGAGAATTGCAGACCATCAGATGGCTATACTCGAGTTGGATGAGTACAAGAAGATTGCCGACCCCGCCGACCTGATGCGTTCAAAGAAGCCAGCTTCCGAGTCCGCATTCCAGTCGGCGGGAGACACGAAGAAAGTAAGCATCCACCCGACGGATGTCACCGCCGCCCCAACAAACATCTCCACCACCCTTGATCCAAAATAGGGAGCCGAGCTCACCCAATTCCTCCGTGAGAACTGGGACATTTTTGCATGGAAGCCTGCTGACATGCCAGGTGTACCCAGGGAGTTGGCTGAGCACCGACTGCATGTGGATCCTGCTGCTCGGCCCGTCCGAGAACGCCTGCGTCAGTCCGCCGCGCACAAGAGGAAAGCAATTGGAGAGGAGGTGGCTAAACTTCTGGGAGCCAACTTCATTCGCGAGGTACACCACTCCGAGTGGCTCGCTAATGTTGTCATGGTGCCCAAGAAGGACAAGTCTCTCCGTATGTGCATCGATTTCGAGCACCTTAATAAGGTCTGTCCGAAAGACCACTTCCCACTCCCCCGCATTGATCAAATCGTTGATTCGACTGCGGGTTGCGAGTGCTTATCCTTCCTTGATGCCTATTCAGGCTATCATCAGATCCGTCTGTATGGTCCAGATGAATTAAAAACATCTTTCATCACCCCATTCGGGTGCTTCTGTTACATCACTATGCCATTCGGTTTGAAGAATGCAGGAGCAACTTTTATGCGAATGATCCAAAAATGTCTCCTAGACCAGATTGGTCGAAATGTGGAGGCATATATGGACGATATCGTAGTCAAGTCACGCAAAGGTTCCGACCTGCTGACTGACTTGGTAGAAACATTCGCCAACCTACGTAGGTACGATATCAAGCTCAACCCAGCCAAGTGTTCATTCGGTGTTCCCAGCGGGAAGTTACTCGGTTTCTTTGTTTCCGAACAAGGGATCGATGTCAACCCCGAAAATATCGGGACCATTGTTCGAATGGAGTGGCCGGTAAGAGTACATGATGTACAAAAGCTCAAAGGTTGCCTAGCGGCTTTGAGAAGGTTTATCACTCGACTCGGCGAGAAGGCGTTACCTCTGTACCGACTCATGAAGAAGTCGGATACCTTCGAGTGGTCAAACGGAGCCCAAATCGCATTCGACGACCTCAAAGCCCTGCTTTCCACCCAGCCGGTTCTTACTGCCCCGCTCAGTAAAGAACCCCTTCTTCTGTACAACGCGGCTACAAATCAAGTCGTCAGCACCGTTCTGACAGTCGAACGCGAAGAAGAAGGCAAAGCGAACAAGGTTCAGCAGCCAGTATATTATGTTTCCGAAGTCCTGACTCCTTCCAAGCAGAGGTATCCTCATTATCAGAAGCTTATTTATGGGATCTACATGACTGCAAAGAAGGTGGCTCATTATTTCGAAGACTACTCGGTATCTGTCATATCTGATGCTCCGTTGTCGGAAATTCTCCACAATTGGGACGCATCAAGCTGAGTGGCAAAGTGGGCAATGGAGATGCTATACTGCGACATCAAGTTTGAAGCCAAGAAAGCTATAAAGTCTCAAGCTCTTGCTGACTTCATAGCAGAATGGGTAGAACAACAGCAACCGACTCACATCTACTCGGCACACTGGACCATGTTCTTCGATGGGTCCAAGATGTTGAATGGCTCCGGCGCCGGCGTAGTGCTCATATCCCCGAAAGGTGATAAACTCAAGTACGTGTTGCAGATCCATTTTGATTCTTCCAACAACGAAGTAGAGTACAAAGCTCTCCTTTACGGGTTGCGCATGGCAATCACACTCGGCGTCCGTCGCCTGATGGTCTATGGCGACTCAGATCTAGTGGTTAATCAAGTAATGAAGGAGTGGGATGTAAGGAACCCCACCATGACTGCATACTGCAACGCAATAAGAAAGCTCGAGAAGAAGTTCGAAGGTCTGGAACTTCACCATGTTCCTCGACTGAAAAACTAAGCAGTAGATGAATTGGCAAAACTTGGATCCACACGGAGACCTATCCCGAGTGATGTCTGCCTCGAGCACCTACACCTCCCCTCGGTAAGAGAAGATCCTTTTACAGATGAACCTGCGCAACCGACGAGCTCAACAGATAAGACTGAAGTCGAGGTTCCCGCTGAGGTTGACCTGGTCAATGAGATTCTGATGGGGAACGTCGCATGGGAAACAAAAAATTTCCTACGCACACGAAGACCTATCATGGTGATGTCCATCTACGAGAGGGGATGAGTGATCTACGTACCCTTGTAGATCGTACAGCAGAAGCGTTAGAGAACGCGGTTGATGTAGTGGAACGTCCTCACGTCCCTCGATCCGCCCCGCGAACAATCCCGTGATCAGTCCCACGATCTAGTACCGAACGGACGGCACCTCCGCGTTCAGCACACGTACAGCTCGACGATGATCTCGGCCTTCTTGGTCCAGCAAGAGAGACGGAGAGGTAGAAGAGTTCTCCGGCAGCGTGATGGCGCTCCGGAGGTTGGTGATGATCTCGTCTCAGCAGGGCTCCGCCCGAGCTCCGCAGAAACGCGATCTAGAGGAAAAACTATGGAGGTATGTGGTCGGGCAGCCGTGAGAAAGTCGTCTCAAATCTGCCCTAAAAGCCCCATATATATAGGAGGAGGGAGGGGAACCTTGCTTTGGGGTCCAAGGGACCCTCAAGGGGTCGGCCGAGCCAAGGGGGGAGGACTCCCCCCCAAACCGAGTTGGACTTGGTTTGGTGGGAGGAGTCCCCCTCCCTTCCCACTTCTTCCCTCTTTTTTTTTCTTTTCCTTTGATTTCCTTCTCTTGGTGCATAGGCCCCCTTTGGGCTGTCCCACCAGCCCACTAAGGGCTGGTGTGTCTCCCCAAAGCCTATGGGCTTCCCCGGGGTGGGTTGCCCCCCCGGTGAACTCCCGGAACCCATTCGTCATTCCCGGTACTTTCCCGGTAACTCCGAAAACCTTCCGGTAATCAAATGAGGTCATCCTATATATCAATCTTCATTTCCGGACCATTCCGGAAACCCTCGTGACGTCCGTGATCTCATCCGGGACTCCGAACAACATTCGGTAACCAACCATATAACTCAAATGCGCATAAAACAACGTCGAACCTTAAGTGTGCAGACCCTGCGGGTTCGAGAACTATGTATACATGACCCGAGAGACTCCTCGGTCAATATCCAATAGCGGGACCTGGATGCCCATATTGGATCCTACATATTCTACGAAGATCTTATCGTTTGAACCTCAGTGCCAAGGATTCGTATAATCCCGTATGTTATTCCCTTTGTCCTTCGGTATGTTACTTGCCCGAGATTCGATCGTCAGTATCCGCATACCTATTTCAATCTCGTTTACCGGCAAGTCTCTTTACTCATTCCGTAATACAAGATCCCGCAACTTACACTAAGTTACATTGCTTGCAAGGCTTGTGTGTGATGTTGTATTACCGAGTGGGCCCCGAGATACCTCTCCGTCACATGGAGTGACAAATCCCAGTCTTGATCCATACTAACTCAAATAACACCTTCGGAGATACCTGTAGAGCATCTTTATAGTCACCCAGTTACGTTGCGACGTTTGATACACACAAAGCATTCCTCCGGTGTCAGTGAGTTATATGATCTCATGGTCATAGGAATAAATACTTGACACGCAGAAAACAGTAGCAACAAAATGACACGATCAACATGCTACGTCTATTAGTTTGGGTCTAGTCCATCACGTGATTCTCCCAATGACGTGATCCAGTTATCAAGCAACAACACCTTGTTCATAATCAGAAGACACTGACTATCATCGATCAACTGGCTAGCCAACTAGAGGCATGCTAGGGACGGTGTTTTGTCTATGTATCCACACATGTAAACGAGTCTTCATTCAATACAATTATAGCATGGATAATAAACTATTATCTTGATACAGGAATTATAATAATAACTTCATTTATCATTGCCTCTAGGGCATAATTCCAACAGATTCTAGTTGTCATTCCCGAATGGACTGTGCCATTCATTGCGTACATCCTGAGGCAAGAGTTACCGGAAGACGAGGTCCAAGCTAGGCAGATCGTTCGCAGGTCGAAGTCCTTCACCGTCGTTGATGACCAGTTATACAGAGAAAGTGTTTCAGGCGTCCTTCAGCGGTGTGTCTCTCCTGAAGAGGGTCAATTAATCTTGGAGGAAATTCACTCGGGAACCTGCGGCCATCATGCCTCCTCAAGAGCAATCGTCGCCAAAGCATTCAGAGCTGATTTCTTCTGGTTGCGGGCGAATGAAATGGAAAAGATATAGTCGACCGTTGAGAAGGTTGTCAGTTCTATTCAAACAAGTCCCACAAGCCAACGTTCGCGCTGAAGACAATTCCCCTTTGTTGGCCATTCGCCGTGTGGGGATTAGATACAGTCGGACCATTCAGAACAGGCCAAGGAGGATTCACCCATCTGGTGGTAGCAATCAACAAATTACCAAGTGGATTGAAGCCAAGCCAATCAAGAAGCTTGATGCCCTTATGGCCATCAAATTTATCAGAGACATCATCGCCAGATACGGGGTTCCACACAGCATAATCACCGACAATGGCACAAACTTTGACTCGGACAGGTTCAAAGGTTTTTGCGCAGGCCAAGGTATCCGAGTGGATTTTGCATCCGTTGCGCACCCCCAAACAAATGGACAAGCGGAGCGGGCGAATGGACTCATTCTTCAAGGATTGAAGCCTCGACTACTGCGGGAAGTTGGACATGCCGCCGGCGCATGGGTCACCGAGCTACCTTCAGTGTTGTGGGGCCTCCGAACAACTCCGAATAGGTTGACAGGACGATCCCCGTTTTTCCTCGTTTATGGAGCAGAGGCAGTCCTTCCGAGTGACTTGCTCCACAACTCTCCACGAGTCGAACTCTTCTCCGAAGCCGAAGCAGAGCAAGCCAGACAAGACGGAGTAGACCTTTTAGAAGAGGAGCGCGAGATGGCACTGATCTGTTCAACAATTTATCAGCAAGATCTGCGGCGATTTCAAGCGCGGCACGTCAGGAGCCGCACGTTCCAAGCAGGCGACGTGGTGCTCCGAGTGGATCAACACAGACCACACAAGCTGGCTCCCGCCTGGGAAGGACCGTTCATCATTTCTAAGGTGCTGAACAACAGAGCGTATCGACTCTACAACCTCGACAGGGAGACGGACGAGCCGCGAGCATGGAATGGAGATCTACTGAAGCGCTTCCACACATAACCGCCGACAGAGACAATGTAAAGAACAAATGTCCTCGAAGTAATACAAAGCAGATTAATTTCTTGAAGATTCAAAATTCTTCCGCGTTTGCAAACTCCGGTCTAAAAAACTAAATCCGAGTGTGCACCAAAAGTCACACTCGGGGACTTAGCTGCAACCCAGAGTCGCCTAAGTAAACAACTTGCTCCGAGTGTGCACCAAGAGTCACACTCGGAGACTTAGCTGCGACCCAGAGTCGCCTAAGTAAAAAACTTGCTCCGAGTGTGCACCAAAAGTCACACTCGGAGACTTAGCCGCAACCCAGAGTCGCCTAAGTAAAAACTCGCTCCGAGTGTGCACCAAAAGTCACACTCGGAGACTTAGCTGCGACCCAGAGTCGCCTAAGAAAAACTTGCTCCGAGTGTGCACCAAAAGTCACACTCGGAGACTTAGCCGCGACCCAGAGTCGCCTAAGTAAAAACTCGCTCCGAGTGTGCACCAAAAGTCACACTCGGGGACTTAGCTGTGACCCAGAGTCGCCTAAGTAAAAACTTGCTCCGAGTGTGCACCAAGAGTCACACTCGGAGACTTAGCTGCGACCCGGAGTCGCCTAAGTAAAAACTTGCTCCGAGTATGCACCAAAAGTCACACTCGGGGACTTAGCTGTGACCCAAATTCGCCTAAGTAAAAACTCGCTCCGAGTGTGCAACAAAAGTCACACTCGGAGACTTAGCTGCGACCCAGAGTCGCCTAAGTAAAAACTTGCTCCGAGTGTGCACCAAAAGTCACACTCGGAGACTTAGCTGCGACCCAGAGTTGCCTTAGTAAAAAACTTGCTCCGAGTGTGCACCAAAAGTCACACTCGGAGACTTAGCTGTGACCCAGAGTCGCCTAAGTAAAAAACTCGCTCTGAGCATGCGCCAAAAGTCACATTCGGGGACTTAGCAGTGACCCAGAGTCCCTTAAGTAAAAACTCGCTCCGAGTGTGCACCAAAAGTCACACTCGGGGACTTAGCTGCGACCCAGAGTCACCTAAGTAAACAACTTTCTCCGAGTGGGCTCCAAAAGTCACACTCGGGGACTTAGCTGCGACCCAGAGTCGCCTAAGCAAACAACTAACTCTGAGTGTGCACCAAAAGTCACACTCGGGGACTTAGCTGCGAACCAGAGTCGCCTAAGTAAAGAGCTTCCTCCGAGTGGGCACTCGAGTTACACTCGGACACTTAGCTGAGTCCCCTAAACAAAAACCACGAGCCAAAATCGTGTCAAAAAAACTCAGCGAAACAAGAGCAAAAGATCCGGTTCGAATTCAAATTGAGTTCTACGATCAGTCGGCTCAGTGTGAATCAAGTTTATCCACGCTGAGCCACGAATGTACCGGCCAACAGCAGTGGCCAAAGTTTAATACAAACTCCACTCGGCATACCGAGGTAAATGCACGTTCAGCATAAAGTGAATCAAGCATCGCCGGGGCTGGCAGGCTCCACGAAGGTGTCGAGGTCGATTCCATCTGCAATCCGAGTGGCCGTGTCGAAAAAGGTCTCCATGAAGTCTTCAAATCGAAGCTTCTTGGTGTTGGCGACCTGCAACGTCTTCAGCTTATCTTCACGGGCTTCCTTACAATGCACTCGGACCAGAGACAGCGCCACGTCTGCGCCACACCGAGCGGCAGACTACTTCCATGCCTGCACTCTGCTTGGAACATCCTCCAGTCAAGTCATCAACCCCTCTATCTCATTCCAGGAGTCATCTTCAGGCCACAGCTCTTTGTCAATTCGGCCGACAACTCCTCTCAGGCGACCAATGAAAGGACCCACCTTGTTAAGGCGGGAATTCAGTCGGAACATGTCCCGGTTAGCTTCATCACCGAGTGGAACATTAGGTTGCCCAAGCGACCGCTCAATTTCGGCAGTTTCGGCTTCAACGTCCCGACAGAAATCTGCAAAGAAAAGACAGGGAGAAAATAAGCGCGGAGTGAACTCCAAAGTCAAATAGCACTCGTCAAGCAACTTTCCACCAAGCAGTGCGACCATATTCTTCGCCCAGTCGCCGACGTAGTTCTCCTGCGCTTTGCATCGAGTGTTCATTAACTTCAGCTGGCCCATCTAGTCAGATCTCTCCTTCTTCATATTTTCTACCTCGGCTAGCAGTGCCTTGTTAGTCCCCCGAGATTCCTCCAAAGATACTTCTCGTTCAGCGAGAGCCTTCTTCATGCCAGCCAGATCATTTGCAGCTACTTCCAAGTCGGCAGCAAGTTGAGTCTTCTCAGCCTTCAGAGCATTATAGGCCGATTCCATTTCACAAGTCTTCTGTCAAAGAGACACAAAGGGAGGATCGACCAGGTTCAACAAGGAAAAAGTTTCGACGGACTCTTCAGACCCCTGCCAATGCAAGCAATCGATAGTGGTCTCGGGGACTACACCAACTGGGTTCACTGAGAGTGACCCCACTGGTATGAAGCTCGAACAGGTCGGTCCCATTGAGCTCCATAGCAAACCAACAACACTATGAGATTACTCTTACTCGACCCGATTAACACTACTCTCGGGGACTACACCCAGTGGGTGCACTCGGCTTGTCCCCACTGGTACCATTCGGGAAGATCAGCTCTGATCTGTAGAGATTATGGAAAATACATATAAAGACAACTGCCGGTGCACGCACTCGGCAGAAGTCTCGGGGACTACACCCACTGGGTTCACTCGGAGTGAACCCACTGGAAAATTAACCTACTGTATCTGAGTATCTCGCCAAAACCCCCAGTGGGCACCAAGAGGAATGTAAACACTTACTAGCGCACTTACTCGGATATCATCCCGAAGCTCCAAGATCTTCTTGTATAGGGATGCAATGGAGTCATATGCTCCCTTGGCTTCGCCCACCATCAGCAGGTTGGATAACTCCAGGGATAGGCGCCAAAGCTGGTTCCGACCTCCTTTGATCGTCGTCGTCCAGATGGATCACCTCCGAAGGAAGCCCGACTGAACAAAATAAAAATACAGAAAAATATCAAGATCAAAGACAGCACTCGCGAAGCGGTAATACAGCTCTCGGAGTCATGACAACGTACCTTGCTGGGACGTGGCGGCATTACCAGTGTCCATGGGATCATCGCCCTGACGCGGCAGAGAGGTGGCGGAGGTAGCAGCTCTGTTGAGTGAAATCCATTCGACGGGTAAACATGAATTCCCAAAAAGAAGAGTCCAATCGGATATTGAAGGAAGTTGGAAGAGCAAAGATACTTACGCTGAGGCGACCGGAACAGCGATCCTCATCCGGGGCAAAGCTTTCCGAGGTTTAGACCCGCTGGGTTTAGCCACCTTGGATGGCTGATCCACGGGCTCGGCAGAAGAACCCCTGGTTCTCTTCACACTCCGAGCACTCGGGGCCACGGGAGGAGCCGGCGGAACAACGGGGTCATGATGGTGCTTGGTTCGGTGTTCTGGTGGTGAGGGTGACGAGCTCTGCTCTTCACTCTCCTCCTCCTCCTCTTCTGTTTCCTCCTCCGTCTCCCTGCTGTCAGAGACGTACTCGGAACTACCTGCGCTACCCTCCATGCTGCCTTCTTCTTCCTTGACCGGATCCCCACCTGAGACTGCAGAATGGCAGTTCGTCCACTCCTGCACAAAACACAGTCGGCAACGTCAGTCGGCGAGACAAGAGAAGCAATAAAACTGAGAAGGTTAAAAGCACTCGACAACATGTACTCACCTCATTCGGAGGAGGATTTTGGGCACGGAAGGCCTTCACCCGCCGAGCTCGCACGGGGTTATCACATGTGCCCGTGATGCTGCGGACCCACGCACTCACGGTCTCCTCGCTCACGTCTTCAGGATGGGACCGAGTGGTATCCGAAGGCCCCGTGTAATGCCACATTGCGTGGTCTCGGGCCTGGAGCGGTTGGATGCGTCGACCCAGAAAAGTCTCCAACGGGTCCATGCCGGTAACTCCCTTCCGGACGACGGCTATCAGCACGTCGACCAAAGGCTGGATCTGGGTTTTTTCTCCCTTAGAGAGCGCTAGCTTCCTGGGAGGGCCCGGGCGGTCTAAACTGAAGGGTGGTAACCCACTCGAAGCATTCGGGCAGGCAATGTCCTGGCAGTAGAACCAGGACGATTGCCAGTTCCTAACCAACTCGGATAGCTGAAGGGAGGGATAACTACTTTTTGTTTTCTTTTGAAATCCTAAACCCCCGCAGAGCTGGAGGATGTGCGTCTTATCATCAGACTGGCTAAGCTTCTTAACTGTTTGATATCTAGCGAAGAAAACATATTTGAAGAGCCCCCAGTGGGGAGGACATCCTATGAAGCACCCGCAGAGGGTGATGAATGCGGAAAGATGAGCTATAGCATTCTGCGGAAAGTGATGGAGCTGCGCCCCGAAGTAATTCATGATACCTCGGAAGAAAGGATGGGGAGGCAGGGTGAAACCTCTGGCCACGTGGCTGAGCAGCAGAACGCGCTCCCCCTCCTTCGGCGCCGGCTCCATCTCGCCTTCCGGCAGCCTCCAAGACTTGTTGACGACCATGTCGTGCTCCACCAGCTCCAGCACGTCGTTCTCCCTCAGCGTGGAGGGGAGGAAGTCCCCCTGGATCCAGCCCGCCGGCAACGCCCGCTACCGCCACTGAGTAGAGGCCGCCCCCTTCTTCTTCTTCTTCGCCTCGAGCTTTCTGGTCTGCCCCTTCGTCATGGCGAGGGCGACGGATCCGCAGAGGAGGAGGGGAAGGAGGTGGCTTGAGGTGTGCAGGGAGTTGCGGGGGGGGGGGGGAGATCAATGGGAGGAGGATGAGTAGCGTAACAGGAAGGTCCACCGGGAAGGCTTTAATAGGCCTCCGACTGAGTCACTTACAGGTGGGCCCAAGATCTTATCCTCCCAACCGGCTGCTGCAAGATTGGTGGAGAAGGTCGTGGCGCGGTAATCGAGGAGGCGAAATCTACTCGATGGCGATGTCGTCATCCCGCTGAGCGCGCAGCAACCGAAATTTGAGGATCCCGGAAAATCCGGCGCTGTCAGTATGACCGGTCACGTCAAAAGATTCTGCGGAAGCAATCGGTCCCTCACGGTTCGTTTCGCTTGCATATTCACTTGGATCACTAGCCGCAAAGATAAAATGGATCGAGGCAGACAACGCTAAGATCACCTCAATACCAGTCGGCTCCAAACTCCGGACATCACTTCATCGTTCCAACCCCGATCCATTTGGGGACTAATGATGGGGTTACAGTCCCAGGTAGGGTCATAGGTCTGCCCTACAGGTCCTACCCAAGGACTACCCTTCATAGCGGACAAGACCCTTAGACAATTCCGACTGAACTAAGGACGCCCCCATCATCCAGTTGGCGACGATCCACTCGGAGCATATCTAACGTACCGACTGGAATCCACTCTGTACGTCATAACCTCCCAGGAAGGCAATGGTCATACGTTTTCATACACCATAACTAGCATTTAAGGCTTACGTTACCAGTAACGCCACCGTTAACTCGCCACTACTCCACCCCTATCCACCGGACCATTATGAAGGGCAGCACACTCTATATAAGCCGCCCTTCACCACTGGTACAGGGGTTGGCACTTGCTGTAATCCCTTTATTCACTCGACACAAAGCTCCCAAGAGCACTGAGACGTAGGGCTTTTACCTCCACCATAGAGGGGCCTGAACTCATACATCCTCGCCGTAGCTAAGGCTCTGCCCATATACTTTCGTACCCTATACTTCTACTGTCAGACTTATTCCCATGACAACTAGAGAGAGAGACATGCACTCACCGTGATTTTGTCGAGCTTCACTTATATCTTTTGGTAGACAATTCAGCTCACATGTGCTTCACTTATATCTTTTGAGCTAGATACTTTTTCTCTACGTGCTTCACTTATATCTTTTAGAGCGCAGCGGTGCGTGGCTTGGTAGTTGATCTATGCTTTGAAAGTAGTCTTAAAAGGGGTAGTTATCCAAAGGGATACGAAAACTTCCACCTTCATGTGCATTGAATAGTTAGAGAAGTTGGATTCATCTCAATTAGTTTTGAGTTGTGGTTTTGGTAATATTGAAATCATGCTAGTAAGGTGTTGTGGATCTAGAAATACTTGTGTTGAAGTTAGTGATTCCCGTAGCATGCACGTATGGTGAACCACTATGTGATGAAGTCTGAGCATGATTAGTCTTTTGATTGTCATCCTTTGCGTGGCGGTCGGGATCGCGCGACGGTTTATACCTACCAACCCTTCCCCTAGGAGTATGCGTTGAATTCTTTGTTTTGATTACTAATAAATTTTTTGCAACAAGTATATGAGTTCTTCATGACTAATGTTGAGTCCATGGTTTAGATGCACTTTCACCTTCCACCATCACTATCTTCTTAGTGCCGTGCAACTTTCGCCGGTGCACCAAACCCACCATTAGCCTCCCTCAAAACAGCCACCATACCTACCTACTATGGCTTTTTCAAAGTCATTCCGACATATATTGCCATGCAACTACCACCATGACATGTGCCACCACGTCTACATTGCCATTGCATGATCGTAAGATAGCTAGCATGATGTTTCCATTAATGTCTATGCCATGCTAGATCATTGTCACGGTACACTACCGAAGGCATTCCATATAGATTCATTATTGCTCTAAGTTTTGAGTTGTAAGTGTGATGATCATCATTGATGGAGCATTGTCCCATGTGAGGAAATAAAAGAGGCCAGAGATGCCCACCAAAAAAAAGAAGAGGCCAAAGAGCCCACCAAAAAAATGAGAGAAAAAGAGAGAAGGGACAATGCTACCACTTTTCCACACTTGTGCATATTAAGCACCATGATCTTCATGATTGAGAGTCTCTCATTTTCTCACCACCATATAGCTAGTGGGAATTTTTCATTATATAACTTGGCTTGTATATTCCAATGATAGGCTTCCTCAAAATTGCCTTAGGTCTTCGTGAGCAAGCAAGTTGGATGCACACACACTTGTTTTATTTAAGAGCTTTCACATACTCTTAGCTCTAGTGCATCATTTGTATGGAAATCCCTACTCATTCACATTGATATCTATTGATGAGCATCTCCACAGCTCATTGATATGCCTAGTTAATGTGACTATCTTCTCCTTTTTGTCTTGCAACCTCCACCACACTCCACACCATCTATAGTGCTATAACCATGGCTCACGATCATGTATTGCGTGAGAGTTGAAAAGGTTTGAGAAAGTAAAGTTGTGAAGCAATTACTTGGCCAATACCGGGGTTGTGCATGATTTAAATTTGTTGTGCAATGATGATAGAGCATAGCCACACTATATGCTTTTGTAGGGATAACTTTCTCTTGGCCTAGTTATTTTGAAAGTTCATGATTATCTTGCTAGTTTGCTTGAATTATTATTGTTTCCACGTCAATAGAAAACTACTGTTTTTAATCTAACGGATCTGAACATTCATTTCACGTGAGAAAAGTTACAAAGGACAACTATGCTAGGTAGCATGCAACATCAAAAATTCATTATTTATCACTTCCCTACTCGAGGACGAGCAGGAGTTAAGCTTGGGGATGCTTGGTACATCTCCAACGTATCTATAATTTTTTATGGTTCCATACTATTATCTTGTCAACTTTGGATGTTTTATATGCATGAATATGCCATTTTATATCTTTTTTGGGACTAACCTATTAACTCGGTGCCAAGTGCCAGTTTCCGTTTTTCCGTGTTTTTGGCCCATTTTCAGACGGAGTCCAAATGGAATGAAACTTTACGATGACTTTTTTTGGACCAAAAGAGACCCCCCGAAGCTTTGGGAGAAGGCCAGATGGGCCACGAGGGAGTCACAAGCCCTCACGCCGCCACCACCCCCCCCCCCTCCCCGGTGGTGGCGCGCAGGCTTGTGACCTCCTCGTAGGCCCAACTGACGCAATTCCACTGCCATAAATTCCTATAAATACATAAACCCCCAAAAAGAAACCTAGATCGGGAGTTCCGCCGTCGCAAGCCTCTGTAGCCACCAAAAACCAATCTGGAGCCCATTCTGGCACCCTGTCGGAGGGGGAATCCATCTCCGATGGCCATCTTCATCATCCCGACGATCTCCATGACGAGGAGGGAGTAGTTCTCCCTCAGGGCTGAGGGTATGTACCAGTAGCTATGTGTTTGATCTCTCTCTCGTGTTCTTGAGATGTCTTGATCTCGATGTACCGTGGGCTTTGTTACTATAGTTGGATCTTATGATGTTCTTCCCCCTCTCCTTCTTGTAATGAATTGAGTTTCCCCTTTGGAGTTATCTTATCGGATTGAGTCTTTGAGAACACTTGATGTATGTCTTGCACGTGTCTATCTGCTATGATCAACTTGCGGGTTTGTGACAATTGGGAACCTATGCATATGGGTTGGCACACGTGGATTCATGTGAGTACTTGATGTATGTTTTGGTGGTCAACTTGCGGGTTCGTGACATTGGGAACCTATGCATAGGGGTTGGCACACGTTTTGACTCTCTGGTAGAAACTTTGGGGCACTCTTTGAAGTTCTATGTGTTGGTTGAATAGATGATTCTGAGATTGTGTGATGCATATCATATAATCATACCCACGTATACTTGAGGTGACAATGGAGTATCTAGGTGACATTAGGGTCTTGGTTGATATGTATCTGAAAGTGCGTTATATCGACTAGAGGGGGGGTGAATAGGAGATTTTTAGAATTTCATCACTGAGGAAATTCCTTTTGAGGAAATTCCTCACTGATGACTAACTTACAGCGGAAACAGTTAAGGATCGGTTGTGTAATCGTTCACAACAGCAGTATTACAGAGTGAAGATTATGAAAACAGATTACACAGCAAGCAGGCACGCAGAATACAGATGTTGATTTACTCAAGTGAAGAATTTGGGGTTGAGGAAATTCAGAGAAAGTCTTCAGCAAATTCTTCAAACAGTCACAGTGAAAGTCATCAACACATAATACAGAGAATGTAAAGAGTTGAGGAATTAGAACCCGATTCTTGGTGAAGACTGTTGTTGATGACCCAGTTCCAACTGTTGTGACAGTTGTACATCTGGTTTGGAGCGGCTTGGTATTTAAACCAAAGGACACCCAGTCCCGGGACACACAGTCCCTACCGTATTCTCCTTGAGCTAAGGACACACAGTCCTCGCTCAACACTCGTGGTAAGTCTTCAGGGCAGACTTCCAAACCCTCACAAACTCAGTCACCCGGCGATCCACAATTGACTGCTGGATTGCTCTAGACCATGACGCCTAACCGTCTGGAGGATGCACAGTCCTCAAAGGTAAAAGGCTTCAGTCCCACACAGGAACAACTTCTTCAGTGATGCTCAATCACTAGGTTTGGTTTGTGGTTTCGGTGGGTGGTGTATTTCCTCACTGATGATTTACTCTCGAAAGCTCTGAGGAATTGGGTTGCTCATATGACAAGTGTCAGTTTCTAGCGGAGCAGCCAACCAGCTAGTGGTTGTGGGGGGCGGCTATTCATAGCCTGGGAGCATCCCGACATGATTTGACATTAATGCCCTTAAATAATATGACCGTTGGAGTGGATAAGATCAGTGACTTGGCATGACTTATCGAAACGGTCGGGACCCTCAACTGTGAGAGTCCTCATGTCACTCATATTCCTCACTTGAGGCTTTTGGTAGGATTTGGCTTGGGTTGAGCATCATGAGGAAATCCATTCCATAGTGTTACTTTGACCCCCTTTAACAGTACGGTGTTCCTATTCATCAAATGCGAAGAAAGTAAAAACAGAAAGCGAAAATCTTGACGCTTCAATTTCTTCAGAACGATTTTCTTCAGGAACCACCGATCTTCTCAATATCAATATCTTCATGAGGAATATCAATTTCATCGCAAATTCTTCGCGATTCATTTCTTCAGCTTCAGATCAATTTCTTCAACTGAAGACATATATTTTTAGGGGTCGATATTCTTCAAATATCTCAAACTCCTCAATGACTTATAGATCATGTGTACACTTAAAAACACATTAGATACTTAACCTATAAGTCTTCAAACCACCAAAATCACTAAGGGGCACTAGATGCACTTACAATCTCCCCCTTTTTGGTGGTTGATGACAATTAGGTTAAGTCTTCAACAGGGATCAAAAATATGAAGTGTAAATACTCATTTGAGGAATTTGAAAACAAGATTTACAGAGACTCCCCCTGAAGATGTGCATACCTTGAGGATTTTGCTTTTATAGCATATGCACATTGATGATTTATATCATGGAGATCTCCCCCTGAATCTTATAAATCATGCATACATATAACATATCATATGAAGAAAATGAAGATGCATGATGGCAAATGGTATCTGACGAATTTCAGCATGCGTGCATTAAAACTTGAGGAATAAGCATGCGGAGAAAAACGTTCAAAAGAATCAGAGTACCATCGGGCTTAAGTTACAACTCATTACATAAAAACTTCAGAAGAGCCAAGAGTTTGTAACTTAAATATAGTTCATAAGCCCAAAAATAGATCCCGATTGAAGACTAACTCTCAAGTTTCTCCCCCTTTGTCATCAAGTGACAAAAAGGGACAAACTGAGGACTAACGCCCGTGAAGACTTCATTTCTTGGCGGTTGATGAAGATCCTTGGCGCTTCTTGGGTGTAGTCTTCTTCCTTGGGCCTGTTGCGGTGTCGAGCTGTTCCTCATCAGATTCGGCGGTGCGGAAGGACGAGAAGGAGCTGTCTTCAAGATCTGGCACTGGAATGGGCCTGAACTTCTTCTTGGGAGGCCACGACCTGTCAAAGTCCTGCTCAAAGTTCAATTCTTCAAGCTCAGTCTGGGTCTTCAGATGTGCAAGGGTAGCCCAGGTGCGATCAAAAACCTCATGCAGATAGTGATGATTAAGCTTCGCACTGTTCTGTGTCTCAGTGAGGGTTTTCACAATGGCACCAAACTGGCGTTTGACCCATTTGTGTTTGTGATCCACCTTCTGATGAAGACTGAGAAGAAGCTCTCTGGTGGTTAGCACGCGAGGAGGAACTGGGCTTGGTGGACGAGTCTCAGTATCGTCCCATGAGGAATATTCATTTGGCTCTTTAAATTGACCATCAAGAGGCCTGCTTCCTTCATCAATTGCAGACTTTCCTTTTCCCTCAATGGGCTCGAAAGTCTTCTTGTTGACCCGGATAGGAGGCATATAACCAACATGGTTCTGGAAATCTGTGTGAAAGTTGATGCCTGTCCTTGTCCTGAGGAATCTCATGATCCATGGTGCATAAATTTTGTGATCATATGGGCACATTGCATTATCAGCCAAAGTCCTCAAGAAGAAATCATGGATATTCATCGGGATACCGTGAATGATGTTGAAGAGGATATTCTTCATGAGGCCGACGACATCTTCGTCATCATCATGGCCTTTGATTGGCGCAAGCACACTGCAGAGAATGCGGTAGACAGACCGTGGTGTATACTTTAGCTCATGGACGAGGAATGTGGTTCTTGAGGGTTTTCCTGCAGCCAAATGCTTCATGAGGACTTCCATCATTCATTTGGCAGCTCACGTTCACCATAAAGTTTCACTGCCCCTTCTGAAGGAATTGGTACGGGCAGTTCTCTGAGGAGTTCAGACGCTGGAGCCTTGTAGTGAGTATTTTGGGTCATCCAGTCGAAAACCCAAGTGTTGATGTCATCAGCATTGCCCGAGATGTGAAGAGTTGAATAGAACTGAAGAATTAGCTCACTATTCCAATCTGATATGTCGGAGCACATCGGGAGCAAACGTGCATCATGTAGTACACTGAGAACTGGTTCCATGCAGGGAATCTCTTCAAGTTCAGCATGAGGAATGTGCCTGTGCTGGAATATCTTGTTGCGGCCACAGAGCACAGAAGCATAGTAGTTCATCTACGTCCTTGTCCAAAACTTCAGATGCCTCATTTGAGGCTTGTCATAAGGATTCTCCCCGATGAAATACATGCGTTCCTCAAAGAAATTTTCTTTCTGAAACTTTGGCCTCTTCGAGAATGGCAGGCGCTGAACTGGATTGAGATTGTGCTGAGGAATGGGAGGGGAAACAACCATGGCAGATTCTGGGTTGAGGACAATGAATTCATTGTCAGGGGCGGGAACATTTTCTTCAGTAGTTTCCTCAGGATGAGGAATTTCTTGCTCAGGCTGAGCATCAGGCTGAGGAATTTCTTCTTCCTTCTCAGCTTGAGGAGTTTGGTCAGCCTGTTCAGTGGGAGGAGCCTGCTCAGACTGGACATTTTCTTCAGCTTGATTTTCATCAGCTGACTTTGTGGCAGAAGCAGATTCATCAGCAGCTTCGGCTGAGGCTTCAGTAGTCTCTTTCTGAGGAATATGAGGTTGAGGACTGTCATCAATTTGTATTTCCTCATCAGTATGCTCCTCAGAGGCAGCATCCTTCATTTCCTCATCTGCCCTCGTAGTGTGATCACCAACAACGACCATTTCAAATGAGGGTGCAACATTAAGAGGCACCGGGTCCAGTGGGGCAGATTCTTCAGTTTCCTTGAGGCGTTTTGCCTCAATCTTTTCTTCTGCTGAGGAAGCTTTTCTCTTCTTCGCTTCCTTCTCATAAGCCCTTGTCTTTTTCGCGTCTGATGTAGATGGGATTAACTTCTTCACCTTTGAAGTTTTTGGTGAAGGTGTTTTCTTAACATATTCTTCAGCTGGCAGTGAGGAACCAGCTGGAACATAGTCATCAGCCTACTTTGGTGAAGCAGCTGGATCAGTAGCAGCTTCATCAGGGTTTGCAGTTTCATCAGGAGCGGTCTCAGTGATGATTTCTTCAATGGCCGGCTCATCAGCACGGCGCTCTTGGTGTTGTTCCTCAGCTTGAGGAATTTCCTCCTCAACAGGAGATGCATCTTTTGGCTGTTCAACCAGGGGCTGAGGAGTTGGTGCTGGTGGGGGGTGACGTCTGTTGTAGTCATCAACAAAACTAGTGGCTAGCTTGATGAAATTGCTTTTGATGCTTGTGCGATCTGACAGTTTCTTACACTTGTCAGTCAAAACTTGCAGCTGTGCCTGGGTGGACACCAATGCTTCGGGCGTCAGCTTGAGAACATTTTGCCTGAGGAATTTCTCCTTTCTGGCCTTTGCAATCTTTGCCTGCTTGGCCTTCTGTTCCTTCCACTTTGCTTCGTTTATGAAAGTAGCCACCATGTGGCTAACACCAGGAGGAAGTTTCAAATCATCAATGGGTGTGTTTGGGTCTTCATACCACACATTGATGAAATCGAGGAGGACCTTGGGGTCCATCGCCAGAGGAATAGCACTGCCTGATGCTTGTGCTACCCTTTCTTGCTTGTTCCTGATGATGGCTTCCAGAGTTTCATCATCATATTCTTCACTGCCCTCTGATGCAGACGGGACTGTGATGATTTTGCTGGGGCTGGGCAGAGGTGCAGGGTCAGTTGTTGTCAAAGTCTTCAGAAGAGGTGTTGAAGACTTTGTCTCCGAGCTAGTTGCAGCTGGGAGTGAGGAGCTGGAGCTGGCAGTCGTAGTCTTCACGACTTTCTTCTGTACTGGCTTTGGAGGTGGAGCTGAGGACTTTGGTGTAGATGCGATTGGTGCTGAAGGTTTTGGCGCTGATGGTTTTGGTGTTGACGGTTTTGGAACCGAGGGTTTTGGAGCTGAGGGTTTAGTGACAGAAGTCTGTGCAAACTTCTCTTGAGGTTTTGAAGCTTTTGGCTTTGTTGGTTGAGGAATCTCGGAGCCTGAGGTTTCTGCTGCTGAGGAATGAGCAGCACCGGAGGCAGCAGCTGAGGATTCATGAAATTTCTTCACTGTTGTTTCTGCTTGCTTCTTGAGCTTGGCCAGATGCCTTTCTTTTTCCTCTGAGTAGTCATCAAGTGTCATAAGACTTGAGGGATGAGCAACTTGACGATCCTCAAGCGGGGCCCTTCTGCCAGGAGGCTTCAAATCGAATTTCTTCGCATATTTTGGAGTCACAAACCAGTACTCCTTCCACTCCTTTGCCCATCTGCGTTCAATTTTCTGCAGCCTAATCTTTCTTTTAGGCATAGTCTCAGGTTCATCATCAGGCATGCAGTAGTCCAGGTATATGTCATCAGGAATATCAACAGCTGTGTTCTGCTCCAGTTTCTTTCCTCCCCTCTGTTTCCTTTCTTCCTCCATTTTCTTCAGACGAGGAACTTTCTGAGGATTTTGAACTCTTGAGGATTCTGATGAGCCTTGAAGAGTTTCTTCCAGAAACGCTGCAAATGAGTTAATGTGATGAGAACCGAGAGATTCATCAGCTAACATGTGTGTACCTGTGAACAGAGTATAGTTCCGAGGAATTTGGAGAGGTCATATGCGTTCTCAGATTTGAAGAAAATGAAAAGTTTGACAGTTTGAGGAAAATAACCTATGGTTGAGGAATTTGCTTAAGCATTCTGTTCTTGGGTTCCAGAGTTGTACAGATCCGAAAATTCGCACAATTGAGGAATCTCGTGAAAATCTTAGATGCTTAGCTAGTTCATCAATGATTGTGGTGATGGATAGTGTTTGAGGAATCATGTGCGCATCGTATCTTGAGGAAAAACAGATTTCACATGGGAGAGGTAAAATTTTAGATCTAATTTGTTGTAAAAATGGGATATAATTACCCTGGAATGTGCGAACGAAGAACACAAAAAGGTGGTGATGGAGAGGCTCTTCGGTCAAGTGTCCAATGCACCCTAACTTGGGAGCAGAGGATGTCTACGGCGATGGCGGACGTAGATGTTCCGTCTCCAGCGTGATCCTGGCGGCGAGAAGGTTGAGGCAGTGAAGCTCTTCCTTGCCGGCGACAAGACTACCAGCGGTGGCGCTAGGGTTCGGTGTGCTGTGGCAGGAGAGCGATGAGGCGAAGAAGATGATACCGAGGGGGTTAAGGACATATTTATAGCCCGAAAGTTACTGTTTGGCGCGAAAGTTTCGGACCGAATAGCCCTTGCCTCTACGTCTCCGCAGGACACGTGTAGCTCCCGTACGATGCGGTGGAGATAGTGGAGATCGTGGCTATCCAATCGTGGGATGTGGGGGTTCAGTTATTGTTCCTTTGAAGAAAATAATTTTCGAGGATTTGAGGATTTTCGTTATAGAATCATCAGCTGACAAGGATGCAGTGAGGATTTTGAACAAAGTTTCAAGTAGAACGCATATGATGAATTGAATAGTCTGGATAAGTATAGCATAGAGGGATAATAGGGCCCGATCACATTCACTTAGCAGAAACATCAACTTGAAGAAATAGCAATAAGTGAATGCTGTTGAGGACTAGAAATCACAATCTACCTAGGCAAATGAAAGTCATCAAGTGTTTTTGAAGATTTTGCAATAGATCATCACAATGAAGAACAGAAGAAAATGCATTGTGAGGAATTGATCATTTGAAGAAAATCAACTTGAGGAATTTCACATTGGGCGGTGGCGTTGCCCACCATATAAGAATGTTGATTACAGACGCCGCGTACAATTGTCGTAGGGCCCTGAGAATCAATTTCTTCGTTAATTTCTTCACATTCAGAGTGACTTTCTTCATCGGTTGAAGAAAATCATTTCATCATGTGTTGCACATCTAAGTCATCGACTTTGCATAAGTGTTAGGATGTGTGCATGTTTTTACAAAACATTTGAAGATTCTAAGATATTTAGCTCACACCGCAACTTGCAAAACCTTTTCTCATCCATGGGCTTAGTGAAGATATCAGCCAGTTGATCATCCGTCTTCACATGGTCGATGAGGATATTGCCCTTGAGGACATGGTCCCGAAGAAAATGATGACGAATCTGGATGTGCTTGGTCTTCGAGTGCTGTACTGGGTTATAGGCAATCTTGATAGCACTCTCATTGTCACAGTAGAGAGGCACATTCTTCATGTTGATGCCGTAGTCCTTGAGGGTTTGCTTCATCCATAGTAATTGAGCACAGCAAGAACCAGCAGCAATGTACTCAACTTCGGCAGTGGAGAGTGATACGCAGTTCTGCTTCTTTGAGGACCAGCAAACTAGTGATCTTCCGAGGAAATGGCATGTGCCAGAAGTTGACTTGCGATCCACACGGTCACCAGCATAGTCTGAATCAGAATACCCTACCAGGTGAAGATTGGAGCCCTTGGGATACCATAATCCTAGTGTTGGTGTGTGAGCTAAGTATCGAAGAATATGTTTCACAGCCTTATGGTGTGATTCCTTCGGTTTTGCTTGAAAACGTGCACACATGCAAACACTAAGCATTATGTCTGGCCTAGATGCACATAGATACAATAAAGAACCAATCATAGAACGGTATACCTGCTGATCGAAATCTTTACCATTTTCATCAGTGCCGAGATGACCGTTGGTAGGCATTGGAGTCTTGGCACCTTTGCATTCATGCATGTCGAATTTCCTCAGAACATCCTTGAGGTATTTCTCCTGTGATATGAAGATTCCATTGCTTTGTTGACGAATTTGAAGACCTAAGAAGAATTTCAACTCCCCCATCATGGACATCTGATATTCTTCACTCATCATATAGGCAAATTCATCACTGTATCTTTTGTCAGTACACCCAAATATGATATCATCAACATATATTTGACATACAAACAGTTCATTATCATAAGATTTTGTGAAAAGAGTTGGATCGAGTGAACCAGGTTTGAAGCCTTTCTTCATGAGGAATTCCTTCAATGTATCATACCATGCCTGAGGGGCTTGCTTGAGGCCATACAGAGCCTTTTTGAGTCTGAAGACTTTGTCTGGATTCTTTGGATCCTCAAAACCTGGGGGCTGAGCAACATATACTTCTTCCTCAAGCTTACCATTGAGGAATGCACTTTTCACATCCATTTGATATAAGATGATGTTATGATGATTAGCATAAGCAAGTAGGATTCGAATAGCTTCAAGTCTAGCAACAGGTGCAAAAGTTTCATCGAAATCTATTCCTTCAACCTGGGTGTAGCCTTGGGCTACAAGTCGTGCCTTGTTCCTCACCACTTGACCGTCCTCATCTTGCTTGTTTCGGAAAATCCACTTGGTGCCGATGATGTTATGCTCGCGAGGATCTGGTCGTTTGACGAGCTCCCATACGTCATTCATCTTGAATTGAAGAAGTTCGTCTTGCATGGCTTGGATCCACTCCGGTTCCAGAAAAGCCTCAGCTACTTTTGAGGGTTCTGTGATAGATACAAAAGAAAAATGCCCACAAAAGTTAACTAAGTGTGAAGCTTTTGAGCGAGTGAGAGGACCTGGCGCGTTGATGTCGTTGAGGATTTTGTCAAGTTCTACTTCATTTGCAATCCTCGGATGAGCTGGTTGAGGATTTTGTCTAGGCTGAGGACGTGGTGCTGTAGCAATTTCCTCAGGAGCATCTTCTTGGTTTTCATCAGCGATGGGGATTGTTTCTTCATCAATTTCCTCAGTGGGGACAATGTCTTCAGTAGGCTTAAGCTTTATTGCTTCCTCAGGAGACAGCTTATCTGGATCAGAAGGCAATTGCTCTCTTTGCGAGCCATTAGTTTCATCGAACCGCACATCTACAGTCTCAACAAATTTGTTGTGATAGTTGTTGAAGACTCTGTAGGTGTGCGAGTCCTTTCCATAACCGAGCATAAAACCTTCATGTCCCTTAGGTGCAAATTTCGAGCTATGATGAGGATCTCTAATCCAGCATTTTGCACCGAAGACTTTGAAATAACTTACATTGGGTTTCTTGTCAGTGAGGAGTTCATATGAGGTTTTCTTGAGGAATTTGTGAAGATATACCCTGTTGATGATATGACATGCAGTGTTGATTGCTTCAGGCCAGAAGCGATGAGGAGTCTGATATTCTTCAAGCATAGTTCTTGCCATTTCAACCAGAGTCCTGTTCTTTCTTTCGACGACACCATTCTGCTTAGGAGTATAAGGAGCAGACAATTCGTGAGTAATACCAAGTTCATCAAGATAATCATCAAGACCAGTGTTTTTGAATTCGGTTCCATTATCACTCCTAATATGTTTGATCTTGATGCCGAAGTTCGTCGAGGCCCTTGAAGAAAATCGTTTGAAGATTTCCTGCACTTCGGTTTTATACACTATGATATGCACCCAAGTGTATCTGGAATAATCATCAACTATGACAAAGCCATATAGAGATGCTGCATTGGTTAGTGTTGCATAGTGAGTAGGTCCAAATAAATCCATATGAAGCAATTCAAATGGACGTGTAGTGGTCATGATGGTTTTGGAGGGATGCTTGGATCTGGTCATTTTCCCAGATTCACAAGCACCGCAGAGATGATCCTTGAGGAATTTGACGGATTCGATGCCAATGACATGCTTCTTCTTTGCAAGTGTGTGCAAATTCCTCATGCCTGCATGACCTAGTCTTCTATGCCACAACCATCCTTCTGAGGTTTTTGCTAGTAAGCAAGTGGCTGGTTGAGGACCTATAGAGAAGTCAACAATGTACAAATCCCCTCTTCTTACACCTTCGAAGACTTTGGATCTGTTAGATTCCATGATGACTACACATCTATATCTACCAAAGATAACAATCATATCAAGATCAAAAAGCATCGAGACTGACATGAGGTTAAAACCAAGGGATTCAACAAGCATCACTTTGTCCATATGCCTATCCTTGGAAATAGCTACTTTGCCAAGTCCCAATACCTTGCTTTTACCTTTATCAGCATATGTGATTTGCTTCAGAGGTGATGGAGTTAGTGGCATATTCATCAGTAGGCTTTTATCACCAGTCATGTGATGTGTGCAGCCACTATCGAGAACCCACTCAGTATTTTTGGGTTTGTCATCCTACAGATGAATTAGTACAGCTTACCATCTCATATGCTTCAAGTTTGACGAATATGATACTAATTTCATCATAACAGAAATGTAAGGACGTGTGAAATATTTCTATTTCATCAATCATTAGCTTGCGTCCTATCAAGCATTCCCTCAGGTCTCCAGCAAATTCTTCAGATGATGATTTTCATCTGGAGACCTGACCTGCAGAAGTGATTAGTTTGATTTCTTCACCACCCACATTTGAAGGGGTGGCAAAGCGTTCATCATCCTGCGAGCACCATATGAAAAAGGTGGCATTGACGCTAATGCACTTCTCTTAACAGTAGGGGGATTAAAGTACTCATATGAGTATGCAGAGAACTGGTTTGAGGATTTATGAACATAATGATTTGAAGAATAGCGCTCATAATCATATTCCTTGTAGTTTCCCTGCATGTTAGACGCATAAGCACGGGAATGAGCATAGTTTTGACCAGTTGAGGATTTTGATCCTCTTGAAGACTTTGGTCCTCCTCAGGAATTTGATCTGGGGTTCAGATTCTTCAGAAGTGATGTCATGAAGACATTCACTTGAAGATTTTCAAGACAACTTTTGGGAACCCAGATTTTCCTCAGAGGAGGGCCATTTCTGCAGTTAGTTCCAACATATTGAGCAAATACTTTACCAGATTGATCTTTGAACAGTTTATAGTTGGAATCAAATGACTCATCAGAGGAATAGGATAATTCACATGAGAAACCAGTTAGATTAGATGGATCAAAAGGAGGCCCAGTAGCAGCAACCCATGAGGTTTTGGGATACTGCTCAGGTTTCCAATAAGATCCATCAGCATTCAATTTCCTCTCAAAGGCAATTCCTTCTTTCCTCGGGTTCCTGTTCAAGATCTGCTTTTTGAGCACATCACAAAGCATTTGATGTCCTTTGAGGCTTTTGTACATGCCTGTCAAGTACAATTCCTTCAACCCTGAATTTTCATGAGTGACATTTGTGTTTTCCTCAAGTGAGGAAATAGACACAACAGGTGCAGTTGAAGAATTTGTAGCAGTGATAGCATTTGAAGATTCTGGTGAAGAATTAGCAGTTTCACGATCAATGTATTTAAGACATGGAGGAATAAATTCAACTTGACTAGCGTTGATCTGTTGAGCTAGTAATGAATCATTTTCCGTACGAAGATCATCATAAGACATCCTCAGCTTCTCAAGATCAAGCTTCCTTTGAAGAAATTCGTAGGAAAGCTTCTCATGATCAGTGAGGAGTGTATCATAACGATCCTGAAGAATATCAAATCTAGACTGAAGATTTTTCATGTCATTAGCGAGGATTTGATTAAGATTCATTTCATCACTCAACAGATCATCACTTTTGTCTAGCAGTTTTTGAAGCTTTTCCAGAGCAGTTTGTTGTTTAGTGGCAATGATGGCAAGTTTAGTGTAACTGGGTTTTTTGTAATCATCATGTTCACAGTCACTTGAATCAGATGAGGAGGCATTATGTGATACCTTTGAACCTTTTGCCATGAAGCAATAGGTTGGAGCGAAGTCATCAGCATAGTCATCAGTATGGATGGTGCACTCATTTTCTTCAAGATTGAAGATTGACTTGCTGACGAAATTGGTTGCTAGTGCAATACTAGCTTGTCCGGATTTTGAATCTTCTCCAGAGCCTTCTTCATCATTACATTCTTCTGATTCTGCCTCGGAATCCATTTCCTTGCCAATAAGTGCCCGAGCCTTTCTGAAGCTAGTCTTCTTGTGTGAGGAGGACTTTGAAGATGAGGATTTTGAAGATTTCTTCTTCTTCTTTGAGTCATCAGAACTGTCATCCTTGTATTTCTTCTTCTTTGATTCCTTTCCCCAGCGAGGACAATCAGCAATGTAATGACCTGATTTCTTGCACTTGTGACAGGTCCGTTTCTTGTAGTCCTCAGATGCAGATTCTGATTTCCTCATGTCTCTTCTTGATGATTTATCGAACTGGCCTCGTCGTGTAAATCTCTGGAATTTCCTCACAAGCATTGCAAGTTCCTGACCAAATTCTTCAGGGTCACAACTGCTGTCATCTGTGTCTTCTTCTTCAGATGAGGAAATTGCTCTTGCCTTTAGTGCACGTGGTCTGGAATAGCTTTGTCCATATAGATCTGTCTTTTCTTCTAGCTGGAATTCATGAGTATTTAGCCTTTCAAGGATATCAGCAGGATCTAGCATCTTGTAGTCTGGTCTTTCTTGGATCATCAGAACTAAAGTGTCAAATGAAGAATCCAAAGATCTCAGCAGTTTCTTCACAACTTCGTGATCAGTGATGTCTCGAGCTCCCAGTGCTTGCAGTTCATTTGATATGTCAGTGAGGCGATCAAAGGTGTCTTGGCAGCTTTCATTGTCATGTCTCTTGAAGCGATTGAAGAGATTGCGAAGAATATCAACACGAGAGTCACGTTGGGTTGATACTCCTTCATTTACCTTGCACAGTCTCTCCCAGATCAGTGTTGCAGAGCCTAAGGCACTTACTCTTCCAAACTGGCCAGGGCTCAGATGACCACAGATGATGTTCTTCGCTTGAGAATCGAGTTGCTTGAACTTCTTCACATCAGTTGCAGTGACATTGGCAGAAACGAGGGGAACGCCATTTTCCACAATATACCAGAGATCATTGTCTATAGCTTGTAGATGCATTTGCATTTTGTTCTTCCAGAAGGGAAAATTCTTTCCCTCGTAGGTAGGACATGCTGCAGTCACCTTAAACATGCCTGCAGTCGACATAACTAAAACTCCAGGTGGTTAAACCAAAATCACACAGAACAAGGGAGTACCTTGCTCTGATACCAATTGAAAGTGCGTTATATCGACTAGAGGGGGGTGAATAGGAGATTTTTAGAATTTCATCACTGAGGAAATTCCTTTTGAGGAAATTCCTCACTGATGACTAACTTACAGCGGAAACAGTTAAGGATCGGTTGTGCAATCGTTCACAACAGCAGTATTACACAGTGAAGATTATGAAAACAGATTACACAGCAAGCAGGCACGCAGAATACAGATGTTGATTTACTCAAGTGAAGAATTTGGGGTTGAGGAAATTCAGAGAAAGTCTTCAGCAAATTCTTCAAACAGTCACAGTGAAAGTCATCAACACATAATACAGAGAATGTAAAGAGTTGAGGAATTAGAACCCGATTCTTGGTGAAGACTGTTGTTGATGACCCAGTTCCAACTGTTGTGACAGTTGTACATCTGGTTTGGAGCGGCTTGGTATTTAAACCAAAGGACACCCAGTCCCGGGACACACAGTCCCTACCGTATTCTCCTTGAGCTAAGGACACACAGTCCTCGCTCAACACTCGTGGTAAGTCTTCAGGGCAGACTTCCAAACCCTCACAAACTCAGTCACCCGGCGATCCACAATTGACTGCTGGATTGCTCTAGACCATGACGCCTAACCGTCTGGAGGATGCACAGTCCTCAAAGGTAAAAGGCTTCAGTCCCACACAGGAACAACTTCTTCAGTGATGCTCAATCACTAGGTTTGGTTTGTGGTTTCGGTGGGTGGTGTATTTCCTCACTGATGATTTACTCTCGAAAGCTCTGAGGAATTGGGTTGCTCATATGACAAGTGTCAGTTTCTAGCGGAGCAGCCAACCAGCTAGTGGTTGTGGGGGGCGGCTATTCATAGCCTGGGAGCATCCCGACATGATTTGACATTAATGCCCTTAAATAATATGACCGTTGGAGTGGATAAGATCAGTGACTTGGCGTGGCTTATCGAAACGGTCGGGACCCTCAACTGTGAGAGTCCTCATGTCACTCATATTCCTCACTTGAGGCTTTTGGTAGGATTTGGCTTGGGTTGAGCATCATGAGGAAATCCATTCCATAGTGTTACTTTGACCCCCTTTAACAGTACGGTGTTCCTATTCATCAAATGCGAAGAAAGTAAAAACAGAAAGCGAAAATCTTCACGCTTCAATTTCTTCAGAACGATTTTCTTCAGGAACCACCGATCTTCTCAATATCAATATCTTCATGAGGAATATCAATTTCATCGCAAATTCTTCGCGATTCATTTCTTCAGCTTCAGACCAATTTCTTCAACTGAAGACATATATTTTTAGGGGTCGATATTCTTCAAATATCTCAAACTCCTCAATGACTTATAGATCCTGTGTACACTTAAAAACACATTAGATACTTAACCTATAAGTCTTCAAACCACCAAAATCACTAAGGGGCACTAGATGCACTTACAGTATCTTAAGGTGTTATTCTAGTACGAACTCTATGATGGATCGAACGGAAAGAATAGCTTTGTGTTATTTTACTATGGACTCTTGAATAGATCGATCAGAAAGAATAACTTTGTGGTGGTTTCGTACCCGACAATAATCTCTTCATTTGTTCCCCGCTATTAGTGACTTTGGAGTGACTCTTTGTTGCATGTTGAGGGCTAGTTATATGATCCAATTATGTTATCATTGTTGAGAGAACTTCACTAGTGAAAGTATGAACCCTAGGCCTTGTTTCCACGCATTGCAATACCGTTCGTGCTCACTTTTACCATTTGTTACCTTGATGTTTTTGTAATTTCGTATTACAAAAACCTATATCTACCATCCATATTGCACTTGTATCACCATCTCTTCGCCGAACTAGTGCACCTATACAACTAACCATTGTATTAGGTGTGTTGGGGACACAAGAGACTCTTTGTTATTTGGTTGCAGGGTTGCTTGAGAGAGACCATCTTCATCCTACGCCTCCAGCGGATTGATAAACCTTAGGTCACCCACTTGAGGGAAAATTTCTACTGTCCTACAACCCTCTGCACTTGGAGGCCCAACAACGTCTACAAGGAGAAGGTTGCGTAGTAGACATCAAGCTCATAGCCATTTTTACCCAACGAGGCCCGGAATCACCGGAAACATGCTTCCACGGAAAAACTATAATACGGGGAGGCCAACATCATTGATTAACACGTGATATGTCCCAAACGTATCTATAATTTCTGCTTGTTCCATGATCTTTTGGGTGACATTGTTATATGTTTTGCTACACTTTCATTGCTTTTTACACATATTTGGACTAAACTACTAACTTAGTGCACCCAGTGCCAGTTTCTGTCTACTTATGTCTTTTTTGCAGGGACTTTTACCCATATTTCCATAGCCCCAAAAATCCCGAGAAAAATATATGAAAAATCAGCGTGACGGAAGCTTCCGGAGCACCAAAGGTGGGCCAGAGGGGAGCGAGGGCCTGCCCAGGCGGCCTCCCTGCGCTGCTTGGCCCCTGGCCGCGCCCACAGCTTGCCTGGGTGGGGCCCACCTCTTTTGACGCCGTCCTTTGTCCTATATTACCCCTCCGACCGAAAACCCTTCCATCATATCCAGAATCATGAATTTCTCCATCGTTCCGCCGCCGCAACGCTTCCAAGATCGGGAGCGTCAGGAGACCTCTTCCCGACACCCTGCCGGAGGGAGGATTGACCTGTGGGAGCTTCTCCACCGCCATGGACGATTCTCGGACGTGCCATGAGTAGTCCTTCTTGGACCATGAGTCCATGACCAGTAGCTATGTGATGTCTTCTCTCCAATATTGTGCTTCAATGATTAGCCCTTGTGAACTGCCCTACATGATCAAGGCATCTATGTAATTTTCCTGCTATTGCTATGCTCGGTTTGCTGGGATCCGATGGATTATGAGATTATGTTCAGATTGTGATGACTTATATATTTGATAATCCTTTTATATTATGTTCTTTAGTGATTCATGCATGTTGTTTGTTGTTCTTTATTGCTTTGGCCGAGTAGTAGATTGTAACTCCAAGAGGGAGCGTTATGCATGATTGTGGGTTCATGCCCCCTAATGTCTAGCTTGAGTGACAGAAACATGAGACTAGGGGATGTGATGTTTCCACCAGGGAGAAAACAACTGTGCTTGTGACCGCGGTTGCAAGTATTGTTTACCTTACACAGAGTTTCTTAATGCAGTTCTCCGTTGCTTTGAGTTTACACTTTGGGTGGGGCTCGCAACTTAATACCAGCGACCTGTTCTGGATAGATATCTCAAGGTGGATGATTAGTAAGTAGGTGTTGATGGATAATCGGTCTACTCGTCTTTTGGGAGAGACACATCACTAGTGAACATCATGTGACTCAGGTCCATATTACCACCATTGCTTGCACCTCCACCATTAACTGCTTTCATTTACTTTTCTGTTGCAATCACTTTCACTATTCCTGTTTGTGTTTTGATCCTTTGCAAACTACAAGGCCGAAGAGATTGACAACCTCTCTGTACTTGCTGGGAGCAAAGTTATTTGTTGTGTGTGAAGGGCCACGTCCTCTGCTAGCGCCAGAGCAGCGGACACCTACTTGTTGATCCTCGGAGTCCTCCTGGTTCGATAAACCTTACAGTCCTCGCGTAAGGGAAATATGCTGCTGACTACATCTCCATCTTCCACTTGGGGTAACCAACGAGGGGCGAGAAGTATATCCATCAACTCGTCATCAAGCAAATTTCTGGCGCCGTTGCCGGGGACTCCAGTCTTCAAGCTAGGGGAGTTGCACACTATCTTTTACCTTTGCTTTTTAGTCTTGTTAGTTTTCTTTCTAGTTTTTGCTTTAGAGTCTTATACCAAAAACCACAAAAAAAAATAGTTGCTTTGTTCTTGCTTGTTCCTGCTGCTATGGGTTCCACTGAGAACACCAAGTTGTGTGACTTCACTAGTCACAGCAACAATGATTTTACCTTCTCTTTTATTGCTCCAATTTACACTGTGGGTATTTATAGAAGTAATAGACCTTGTGACTATGTTAGTCATTATGGAGAATTATTCCCTTGGCATGGTTTCCCTGGGAAGGAACCGGATCTTTGGTTTGAAGTTGCTCCTAAACGTCCCCAAACTTGGGAAGACATCCAAACTCTTATAATAGAGAGCAAATCAAATATAGAGGATGACACTACAATTTTACTTAATAGCGATGAAAATAATTTTGATAATTGTAGTCTTTCCGAAGTGATCACTTTCTTTTGCAAAGAATGGCTAAAGACCCCCATACTAGTACACTCAATATTGCCTTCACCGAGCATATTACCAATGCTCTTATCAAAGCTAGGGATGAGAAGCTCAAGCTAGAGACTTCTATTCCTATAAAACTAGAAGATGGTTGGGATCCAATGGTCAAAATTAAATTGAATAATATCTCTTGATTTGCTTTATGTTATGTTGGAGCTAGTGCCTCCGTTATGCCCAAAAGAATGTATGATATGCTTGATTTGAAACCTTTTGATCAATGTTCTTTTGGTGTTCGTCTTGTTTATTCTTCCATAAAGAAACCTTTAGGGAGAATTTATGATGTTCTTATTGTTGTCAATGATAATTATGTGCCTGATGATTTTCTTATTATGGACGTTGAGTGTGATCCCTCATGTCCAATTATTTTGGGACGTCCTTTTCTCCGCACCGTTGGTGCTATCATTGACATGAAAGAAGGGACCATTAGATTCCAATTTCCTCTTAAAAAGGGAACGGAACACTTCCCTCGAAAGAAGATTAAGTTACATTATGAGTCCGTTATTCGGGCAAGTTATTCTTATGGAGTTGATAATACTTGATCTTTTTTGCATCATGCCTAGCTCAAAGGCATAAAAGAAAGTGCTTGTTGGGAGGCAACCCAATTTGTTTTTACTTTCAGTTTTAGGGTCTTGATTCTTGTTACTACTATAGCAACATTATTCTATCTTTATTTTTCAAGCTTTGTGCCAAGTTTTAGCCTACGATTGCAAGAAAGTTCAAAAGTTGTGACATCCTGTTCATAAACAGATTATGTCAGCTTGATGGAAAAATTCACCAAATATCACCAGATCATCTTTTTGATCTGAATTGTTTTGACAGCATGCTATATATAATTGTCTTTCTGGCATATGTTCTGAGTTTTTTTATTTGAGTTGCAGAAGTGCCCCAAAAACTTTATTTACTACCTGATGTTCTGTTTTTCACAGATTCTGCCATGTTTTGCATTTTCATTGTTTTGCAAATCCTAAGCTTGCTTTTCCTTTGCAAAAATCTTTTGGCAGTCATGAGAAACAGTAGATTTTCATGAAAATCTTTATTTCCAGTAGGGAATAAGTTATTTTATCATGGGCACTAACCACAATAATCAACTTATGATGAGTTTCGTATGAAGGGAGTTTCCAAGTATGGACGGAAGATGATGAAAGAAGATCCAGAAGTGTCAAGCGCTCAAGCTTGGGGATGCCCCCATGCACCCCCAAGAATTATTCAAGGGGAGTCAAGTGTCTAAGCTTGGGGATGCCCCCGTGCATCCCCTTCTCCATCAACAATCATCAGTTCGTCCATCTCCATGCTATATTTTTATCACTTCATATGTTATGTGCTATGCTTGGAGCGTCCCGCTCTTTACTTTTTAGTTTGTTTTAGTTTTGCTTGCTGTTCATAACAATTCGTAACCTAGCATTCCTTGTTTGAGAGAGAAACACGCTCCACTCCACCCTATAACACAACATAGGTTTTCATGCTTATCTTTTTGTCTGTTCTTTATTTTCATAGCTGATGTCATGCTTAGCTCTTATTTTTCATGCTTTATCTTTTTAAGAGCTATTATTTAGTTTGCTTTTGGAACTCTCTTGAGTTATCATGCTTATCTTGTTTAGAGAGTTGGCTTGTTGCACTGAGTTGTGTGTCTTGCATGAGTAGGTAATTGAGGTTGCTATTTAAGTATAGTAGTAACTTGTAATAGTTTTGAGGTATTGATTTGAGTAATGTTTGTACTATTGGTGCCAAGAGCTTGAGCCTATTAGTGACAGGCATCGTATTTTGGGAAGTCCATGTGTTTTTCAAAAACTAAAAAATAGTTGAGAACTCTAGCTACTAAATTCATTGCTAACCTCTGGAGGGGTTGGAATATATGGAGTACCCTCACGTTACCATGGGTCGAGGATGCGCAAAGATAACCAAACCCCCAAACACTCTTCCTCGGGGTACTTGTCTCTTTGTGAATTTCCCGACTAGATAGAGAGTTACCGATAATAAGTGTATGAGTTCTTCGGACTAATGCGAGTATTTGATTGTTGGCACTTCCACCATCCATATTTTGCTAGCCTCTTTGGTACCGCGCATTGCCCTTTCTCATCTTGAGTGTTGGTGCAAACTTCGCCGGTGCATCCAAACCCTTGGCATGATACGCTCTGTCATCATAAGCCTCATTATATATTTCCTCAAAACAGCCACCATACCTACCTAGTAAGGCATTTCCATAGCCTTTCCGAGATACATTGACATGCAACATCCACCATCTCATGACTTGATATTCATGTCATACATGCTTTTACATGATCGAGGAGCCGCATGCTAGTTGGGCCTTGCCCTTATTATTGCTACATGACGCACTAGTATCATTGCATATCCTGCTACACTCGCAGAGGCATACATTTGCATACATCATGATAGTTTTAATTTGTCGTTATGTTGAGTACTTCTTATAAAGTGTGAAGATCTTCTTTTTATTCTTGTAAAACATAGAGTGTTGCCCTTAAGTGATGAAAAGATCCAAAAGAGAACATCATATTCCCTTCCGGAAGGATCTATTGTAGTACGGAAAGTAAGGTGACGCACTGACAAGACTCGATCTATGCCGACACTGAAGTTATTAAATTTATCCACACGGTGTCATTCGTCTCGCATGATCAGGCCATAACCTATCACGTCCCACGTGACTAGGCTGTCCACGGCCTCTCATCATCACATTGGTGATCATCTTTGTCATGCATGACATCATATCATATGCAAGTGTTCTTATGAAGCAGTTCATTAACAATCCCAGTAGCAAACATCACATCAATTGATTAAACATCTTGCTTGGGTCCACGAAGTCGAGATCTAGCTCGATGAAGTTGAGTGAAGTGTCTCCCCCTTGGTATCTTTGCCACACACATCGGGTTCTATTGTAAATACCAACAGTCCAAAATATTGTCTCAAAGTATTTTTGAATAAATATAAAAAAAAAAACTAGACAACAAAAGATTTTTTTTGCAAAATGAATCAACTCAAAAGCCCGTGTAGTTTAAAAGTTATGAAGGAATGAAGTTCAGGGGCCAATCCATAATAAACAGAAAGTACCCGGGGGCTGACTAGAAAAGAGGAAAACACCCTCGAGGAACTGTGCGAGCCAAGGCCGAAGGCGTACTCTGGCGAAATACGCCACCAGGAAACGGTTCGCCAAAATAGACAGAACCTTAACAGTGGACCACCACTGTGAGGTTTGAAAGTGACTCGCCGGCGAGAGGAGCTCGCGACGTCACCGGCGGTGTTGTGCTGTGAACCAGGGGGAAAGGAGGGGACAGAAGCACTCACGGGATGGTTCCGCAACTGTGGGAGGTGGAGAAAGTTGTCGGTGAGCACCACGTCGACGGGAGCTCCAACTCCGGCGGGCGGCGCTTTTGGGTGTAGATGGATCTCGTCGGAGAAGCGTGCCAACGCTGAATTTAAGCGCGGTTTAGATGAGCGGGTGCTCTAGGAGGTTACTGGTTAAGTGTGGGCCACAGGGACACGCTCACCTGAGCGAATTTAACCAGAACCCAAAGCTAATCGGGGCGGCCAGAGGCGTGGAAGATGACCCTCCCGAGGCCCTCCGAGTGGTTTTGGCGAGGATCTGGTGAGGTAGGGAAGAGGGGATGGCTGTAGAAGGACTTCGGGGGCTCTAATTATAGGCGGGCGAGAGGGGTGCCGAAACTGGGTCGATTCCGGGGCCGATTACGGCAAGCCAGAGGTTTGGTAGGTACTTACAGTGCTTGGACTAGCTACAACAGTCTCCGGGGGTTCTATTTCACCACTAGCCCCGAGTAATTACACGAGGAGGTAATCTCTTGATGGAGTGGGACTTCACGGGTGTTGCGGCTGTAGAGAGTGCGCTCTATGCTGTCCAAAGCATGGCGATGAGAAACATTGTGCGCAGGTTGGGGGACGGCCATGCGGGGCTCTCAGAATGAAAGGGTGGTGTCGAGCGGCGCGGCTTTGCAGCGTTGCTGCTCTGGTGGCCGAAGCAGTCATCGCTGGCGCCGCTGCCAGGGCCGGCGGTGCACGACCCAGCTCACCCCCGACGCCCACAACCGGCCAAGAGACTGTGCGGCATGGTGGATAAGGAGGAGGTACAGTGTGCAAGCCGCCAATATTGGCACTAGCGAGATTGACGCTGTTGTTCGTCGTCCTCGGAACATCGCTTATCACCTGTTCGACAAAATGATCCAAGCGCAAGGAAAAATAGTTGAGGGTTGAAACTTCTTGGGGAGGTTTCTCTTTGGCTCTAGAAGCTGTGTGCAATTTTTCATAATTTTTGAAAGTGGTTGAGGTTGGTTTTTAGCAAAAGTAGCAAATCTGGTCCAAACTTTGGTCAAACAAAAGGTGAAAAATTTAAACTGGCAACCAATATTTTTTAGTTAAAGAGATTTTCAAGAAGATTCTAAAAGATGTTTTTATCAAAGTTTTGGAAATCATTTTTAAAAATAAATAAGATCAGAAAATCTCAAATTAAAAATTTGAGGGTGTTAAACTTTCTTGCGGGGAGGCTCGGGTCTATACTCGGCTTCTCCGGCTGCTCTGTCGCGCCCTTGAGGTGGCCGAACGGTCTGGTCGTACTGTGTGTGCGTGGGGGACACGGGCTCTCGGGCCTCGTCCTCGAATTGAGGCAGGAGGTGCCGACGTGGGTAGCTTTTGTTTTGAACCGGCTACTCGGTGCCATATCCTTCTTCAAGTGTGAGTACTTTTGTCCATCTATTGTTGATGGTGTCTTCTTCGGCTTGGAGCGGCTATTGCTTCGCCTGAAGGCTGCAGACGGTATGTATGAGCTCTTGTGTGAACCGTTCCTGACCCTCAGGGTCCTTGGGAACTGTGAATTATGTGGCATCCAAGCGGTCCTCCGCGTTGTGAGGAGGGAGGTAGTTGTCGTCGTCTGAATTGTCGGGGTCGTCGGGATCAGACTCGCCTTCGGGCTTGTTCGTGTCCTCTAGTGGTTTCTCGGGAGCTATGAAGTTATCGATATCCAGTTGGGTTGTGTTCTCCCCGGTGCCCTGTATAGTCCCCCTTCCCATGTTCGCCTTGGATTGTTTATGCTTCCTTCGGATCTTTGATGGCTTCTCCTCTGACTTATCACCGTTTTGTATGGGGGTATGATCACCGTTGTTGTTGGGTATGTCCACCATATAGGCGTCGTAGGTTGAGGTGGCGGTCCACCCCCTGGTATTTACAGGGGCGGGGTCATCGGCCTCATAATCCATATCTTCAACCTGCTCGGATGCGTAATCCAGCATGTCGGTTAAGTCCTCGAAAGTGGCTACCAAGTGGGTGGTGGGTGGGCCTTAAAAGTCTGCATGATCCGCCTTTCGATCACCCCGAATATAGGTTGGGTTCAGGTCGTGCGTGATTTTCAGCGATTAGATCTGGTCGAGCGTCTCGTTTAACATCGGGAGGCTGTCCCGATTGATTTCTTGGTGGTTTCCAGAGCTGACCTCCGGAGTTTCTGCGAGGGATGGGTGTTCAGTACTGGACGTTTGCAGTTGGCCGGGCGCTAAGATCGGATCCGGGCTCAAAGCCAACTCTCCGACGAAGAGGAAACCGAGGTCATGGACGAACAAGAGACCCAAAGTGAAGGCTTTGGGATTTTGGAGCTCATCGGACAAAACTGTGATCTTGGAGGGGAAAGATCGCCCCCAAGAGTCGACGGAGAACTCGAGGTTCCCGAACCTTATCTCCTGATCAGGGACAAAGCCTCCGATCTGGCCAAGGCGGCCGATCGGGTCGGCATGCAGCGTGAAGCTTCCGAACGTGGGAACCTGCCAGGGGAGGAAGATGTCCCCATTGTTGATTCAGTTGCTTACAATTAAGTGGGCCATCAATCCTTCTGATGAACCTACATCGGAACTCTCAATGAAAGCACGAATGTCGGTGTCAAAACCGGCGGATCTCGGATAGGGGTCCCAAACCTTGGACCTTGGATCGATGGGTTGTAGGAGACGAAGGGGACATTGGTTTACCCAGGTTTGGGCCCTCTTGAGGAGGTAAAACCCTATGTACTCCTTAATTATATTGATGGTGTATGAGGATTACAGAGTCGATCTACCTCGATATCGTATGAGCTGAACCCTAGATGAATCAACTTGCCTATGCGGATGAAACCCTCTGGTTTAAATACATACCAGGGGTCCCTAGGGTTACATACAACCGACCTCCATGTTGGAAATATACCCTAGAGGCAATAATAAAATGGTTATTATTATATTTCCTTGTTCATGATAATCATTTATTATCCATGCTAGAATTGTATTGATTGGAAACTCAAATACATGTGTGGGTACATAGGCAACACACTATCCCTACTGACCCTCTAAAGGACTAGCTCGTTGATCAAATATGGTCAAGGTTTCCTGGCCATAAACATGTGTTGTCATTGGATAACAGGATCACATCACTAGGAGAACGATGTGATGGACAAGACCCAAACTATGAACATAGCATATGATCTTGTCAGTTTATTGATATTGTTTTCTACATGTCACGTATCTATTCATATGGCCATGAGATCATGCAACTCATTGACACCGGAGGAATACCTTGTGTGTATCAAACGTCACAACGTAACTCGATGACTATAAAGGTGCTCTACAGGTATCTCCGAGGGTGTCTGTTGGGTTGGCATGGATCAAGACTGGGATTTGTCACTCCTTGTGACGGAAAGGTATCTCAGGGTCCACTCAGTAATACAGCATCACAACAAGCTTGAAAGCAATGTGACTAAAGAAATAGCCATGTGATCTTCTATTACGGAAGGAGTGAATAGACTTGCCGGTAACAAGATTGAACTAGGTATGCACATACCGACGATCGAATCTCGGGCAAGTAACCTATCGATGGACAAAGGGACCAACATACGGTATTAACTGAATCCTTGACATAGAGGTTCAACCGATAAAGATCTTTGTAGAATATGTAGGAACCAATATGGGCATCTAGGTCCTGCTATTGGTTATTCACCGCAGAGTGTCTCGGACATGTCTACATAGTTCTCCAACCCGCAGGGTGTGCACACTTAATGTTCGGTGACATTTCGGTATTACTGAGTTATGTATGTTGGTGACCGAAGGTTGTTCAGTGTCCCAGATGAGATACCGGATGCGACGAGGAGCTCCGGAATGGTACGGAGGTAAGGATTTATATATAAGAAAGTGGTATTTGGGTTCCAGAAAGGTTTCGGGTATTACCAGTAGTGTATTGGGAGTGACGAATGGGTTTCGGGGGTCAACCGGGAGGGGTCCACCCTCCCCGGGGGTCCACATGGGCCCAAGAGGTGGCTCATCTGCCCCTGGTGGGCTAAGAAGCTGACCCCATAAGGGGTCCATGCGCCCAAGAGGAAAAGGTGGAGGGTGGGAGCAGTCCTTGTTGGAGTAGGACTCCTCCCCACGCCCAGCTCCTTGTAGGAGGTGGACTCCACCTCATTGGCCAGCGGCCAGAGGCCCTAGGGGAAACCCTAGGGCGCCTCCTCCCACCCCTTCCTCCTATATATAGTGGAGGTTTCGAGGGCAACCACAACCTGAAAAAGCCACATGCTGCCCTCTCCTCTCTAGATCGTCTTCCTCCTCTAGATTAGTTCGGTAGAGCTCGGCAAAGCCTTGCCGAATTAGTTCACCACCACCGCCACCACGCCGTTGTGCTGCCGTAGAACTCATCTACCTCTCTGCCCTCGCTTGCTGGATCAAGGAGGTGGAGATCGTCATCGAGCTGTATGTGTGCTGAACGCGGAGGTGTTGTCCGTTCGGCACTAGATCATGATTGGATTGTGGAACGTCTTGCGATTTGGATCACTAAGACGTTCGACTAGATCAACTGTGTTTCTTAACGCTTCCTGCTTAGCAATCTACAAGGGTTTGTGGATCCGATCTCTCCTCTCGTAGATGCTCATCACCATGGATATATGTTGTATGTGCGTAGGAATTTTTTTGTTTCCCATGCAACGTTCACCAACAGTAGTATCAGAGCTAGGTCTATGCGTAGATGACATCTTAAGTAGAACACAAAGGAGTTTGTGGGTGTTGATATTCAGATTGCTTCCCTCCTTACTCTTTTCTTGATTCCGAGGTATTGTGGGATGAATCGGCCCTGACCAACCTTACTCATCCACATATGAGAGATCATGCCGGTGCTTTGGAGATAGAGATCATGTCGGTGCTTTGGAGATGGAGAACAAAAGCACATGATCATGGCCATATCATGTCACTTATGATTTGCATGTAATGTTAATCCTTTTTTGCACCTTGTTTTGCTTAGGACGACGGTAGCATTATAAGGTGATCCATCGCTAAAATTTCAAGATAAAATTGTGTTCTCCCCGAGTGTGCACCGTTGCAAAAGTTCGTCGTTTCGACACACCATGTGATGATCGGGTGTGATAGACTCTACGTTCACATACAATGGTTGCACGACAGTTTTGCACATACGGAACACTCGGGTTAAACTTGACTAGCCTAGCATGTACAGACATGGCATCGGAACACAAGTGACCAAAAGGTCGAACATGAGTCATATAGTAGATATAATCAACATGAAGATGTTCACCATTGAAACCAGCTCAGCTCACGTGACTCTCGGACTTGGGTTGGTGGATTTGGATCATGTATCATGCGAATGACTAGAGGGATGACAATATGAGTGGAAGTTTTTTGGTAATATGATTAACTAAACTCATTATCTTGAACAATAGTCTAAGTAATCTTTGCAAATTTATATTGTAGATCAATGACTCGCGCAATAGCACCCCTGAATTTTAATGCACTCCTAGTGAAAGCCAAGTTGAAATATGATGGGAGTGACTTTGTAGGCTGGGCCCGAAATCTAAGGATTGTCCTCGCAGTTACCCAAAAGGCTTATGTCCTTGATGCACCGCTTGGTGGTGCACCTATCCACCCGGCGATTTAAGACGTTATGAACGTCTCGCACACGCGTTCTGATGACTACTCAATAGTTCAATGTGCAATTTTGTATGGCTTACAACCGGGACTCAAAAGACGTTTTGAACGTCATGGAGCATATGAGATGTTCCAGGAGTTGAAGTTTATCTTTGAAAAGAATGTACGGATCGAGAGGTATGAGACCTCCGATAAGTTCTATGTTTGCAAGTGGAGGAGAACGAGTCTGTGAGTGACCACATACTCAAATTGTCTGGGTATTCAAAAGGAACATCAAGTGTTGATGGTCAATAAAACAACCAGTTTCAAGAAAAATGGCAAGGGAAAGAAGGGTAGCTCCAAGAAGAGTGGCAAAGCAGTTGCCCCTCCCATGAAGAAACCCAAGGCTGGACCCAAGACAGAAACTGAGTGCTCATTGCAAGGGGACTCGTTACTGGAAGTGGAACTACCCCAAGTATCTCGATGACAAGAAGGCGGCCAACACCAAACAAGGTATATATGATATACATGTTATTGATGTGTACCTCACCAACTCTCATTGTAGTGCGTGGGTATTTGATACCAGTTTGGTTGCTCACATTTGCAACTCAAAGTGGGAACTACGAAATAGATGTAGGTTGGCGAAGGACGAAGCAACGATGCACGTGGGAAATGATTCCAAGGTTGATGTGATCGCCGTCAGCATGCTCTCACTTCAATTACCATCGGGATTAGTGATGAACCCGAATAATTGTTATGTAGTGCGTGCGTTGAGCATGAAAATTATATCTAGATCTGGTTTATTGCGAGAAGATTACTCATTTAAATCACAGAATAATGGTTGTTCTATTTATATGAGTAATATCTTTTATGGTCATGCAGCTAGTGTGAGGGGTCTATTCTTATTGAATCTCGATAGTGATAGCACACATGTTCATAACATTGATGATCACAACATAAATCGGTGACTATAAAGGTGCTCTACAGGTATCTACGAGGGTGTCTATTGGGTTGGCATGGATCAAGACTGGGATTTGTCACTCCGTGTGACAGAGAGGTATCTCAGGGCCCACTCGGTAATACAACATCACAACAAGCTTGCTAGCAATATGTCTAAAGATTTAGCCACGGGATCTTATATTAAGGAATGTGTAAAGAGACTTGTCGGTAATGAGATTGAACTAGGTATGTAGATACCGACGATCAAATGTCGGCCAAGTAACATTCTGATGGACAAAGGGAACAACATACGAGATTAACTGAATCCTTGACATAGAGGTTCAACTAATAAAGATCTTCATAGAATATGTAGGAACCAATATGGGCATCCAGGTCCTGCTATTAGTTATTGACTGGAGAGTGTCTCAGTCATGTCTACATAGTTTTCGAACCCGCAGGGCCTGCACACTTAAGGTTCGGTGACGTTTCAGTGTTACCGAGTTGTGTATGTTGGTGACCAAAGGTTGTTCTGAGTCCCGAACGTCACGAGGAGCTCCGGAATGGTCCTGAGGTAAAGATTTATATATAGGAAAGTGGTATTTGGGTTCCGTAAAAGTTTCAGGTATTTCCGATAGTGTACGTGGAGTGAAGAATGGGTTTCGGGGGTCAACTAGAAGGGGCACACCCACCCCGAGGGCCACAAGGGCCCAAGAGGTGGCACACCAGCCTTTGGTGGGCTGGGTAGCCGACCCCATAAGAGGCCCATGCGCCCAAAAGGAAAAGGTGGAGGGTGGGAGGAGTCCTTGTTGGAGTTGGAATCCTCCCCACATCCACCTTCTTCTAGGAGGTGGATTCCACCTCCTTGGCCGGCGGCCAAAGGCCCAGGGGGGACCCTAGGGTCACTATTGGAAAAACATAATTTGCCGACAGCTTTTAGCTTTGCCGTCAGCAATTTCAAGGGGCTGATGGCATAGAGACTTTGCCCTCAGCCACACAAAATGCTAACGGCATAGACGCGGCCGACGACATAGAAAATCTATGCCATACGCTTTATCTAAGCCGCGAGCCAGCTGACGGCAAAGGACCAAACGACTGACGGCATAGGGCGGCTAACGGCATAGGGAGCTAACCGGTCCCACGTTCGACCAGTGCTTAACGGGAGCCGTCTTTGCTGACAGCCAGCTGTGGGCAAAGACTAACTGTTGTATTTGCCGACAGCCGACTGAGGGCAAAGACTAATGGCTGTCTTTGTCGACAGCTGGCTGAGGGCAAAGCCACGTGCCTTATCCAGCCACACCTGATCGAGAGAAGCTCCCTGTGCCCACTGCTACTGCGACAAAAGACCTTCCAATGGCGCCAGAAACGTGCTGACGGCACCAGGAATCCTTCTGCTACGGCTACGCCTTAAGGGACTTCCTAGGCAAATATGCAAAGGATTTCCCCCATGGCCTTGGAGCCTTGCGTTGGTGTTCCCTCGAAGCGGAAAGGGTGATGTAGCACAGCGGTGGTAAGTATTTCCCTCAGTTTGAGAACCAAGGTATCGATCCAGTGAAGGAGTATCACAAGTGCCTACACAAACACAAAAAGCTTGCTCCCAACGCTATGAAGGGGTTGTCAATCCCTTACAGCTTGTTCGCCATGTGAGAACTGAAAGCAACAAAGTAACAAAGCAAAGTAAAAGTGAAAGTGGAAACGATACCTACCTGCAGCACATGGCAGGGTCCATCCATGTGGAGCGCTACTGTAGCTGCTAAGAGAGACTTCCATAACCCATTTTTTGCTGAGGTGGTCTTCACTGCATGTTGGAACATCTAGACTGTCAGAAATGCCAAGGTCTTTAACCAGGAGCAGCCAAGGTTCAGAAAATGGAGATCTGGTTTCATCCATGACATTTCCCTCTTAGCTCATAGGATTAAGGCTAGTTTCAGGGATGATCTCCTTAAATGGATTTCCTTTTGCCTCCTTGAGGTTTGTAACCATAGCTACCCATCCCCCTTGTATATTCTAACTTCTTCTTGTACATACTGCTCTTATATATGGGAATAAAAGAAAAAAGGCTGTGGGGGGTTTTCCCTATAGTAGCCGGTCAAAAAAAAGTGGAAACGATAGGTGTGAATAGAACCGGAGGCCGTAGTGTTTACTAGTGGCTTCTGTGATGAAAGCAAGTACATGGTGGGTGAACAAATTACTGTCGAGCAATTGATAGAACCGCGCAAAGTCGTGACGTCATCTATGGCAATGCTTATATCTATAGGCATCACGTCCAAAACAAATAGACCGATACTTTCTGCATCTACTACTATTACTCCACACATCGACCACTATCCAGCATGTATCTAGTGTATTAAGTCCAAAAGAACAGAGTAACGCCTTAAGCAAGATGACATGATGTAGATGGACAATCTCATATCTACGACAAAGCCCACCTTGTTACCCTTGATGGCAACTACACGATGTGTGTCTTGCTGCCCCTACTATCACTGGGAAAGGTCACCACACGGTAAGAACCCAAAACCAAGCACTTCTCCCATTGCAAGAATCATAGATCTAGTTGGACAAACAAAACCCAAGACTCGGAGAGACTTACAAGGATATCAAATCATGCATATAAGAAATCAGCAAAGACTCAAATATATATCATAGATAATCTGATCACAAATCCACAATTCATCAAATCTCGACAAACACACCGCCAAAGAGGATTACATCGGATAGATCTCCATGAAGATCATGGAGAACTTTGTATTGAAGATCCAAGAGAGAGAAGAAGCCATCTAGCTACTAACTACGGACCTGTAGGTCAGAAGTGAACTACTCACGAGTCATTGGAGGGGCGATGATGTTGATGTAGAAGCCCTCCAACTCCAAAGTCCCCTCCGGCAGGGCACCGGGAAGGGTCTCCAGATGAGATAACGCGGAAACGGAAGCTTGCGGCGGTGGAAAAGTATTTTCGTGGATCCCTTCATTTTTTTGTTTATTTTAGGGAATATATAGGCGAAGGAGCTAGGTCAGGGGGGCGCCAAGGAGGCCACAAGCCTGCTGGACGCCCCCTGGTGGCGAATAGGGGGCTTGTGGGCCCCCTGTAGCCCTCCTGGCTTGGCCCTCAAGCCCCCTGATCTTCTTCCGTTCGGGAAAAATTTATTTCGGGGATTTTATTCCGTTTGGACTCCGTTCCAAAATCAGATCTGAAAAGAGCCAAAAACACAGAAAAAACAGGAACTGGCACTTGGCACTGAATTAATAAGTTAGTCCGAAAAAAGATATAAAAGGTACATAAAACATCCAAAGATGACAAGATAATAGCATGAAACCATCAAAAATTATAGATACATTTGAGACGTATCAAGCATCCCCAAGCTTAACTCCTGCTCGTCCTCGAGTAGGGAAGTGATAAAGAGTGAATTTTTGATTCTTTCATGCTGCCTAGCATAGATGTCCTTTGTAACTCCTCTCATGTGACGTGAATGTTCAGATCCATGAGATTCAAAACAATAGTTTGCTATTGACGTGGAAACAATAATAATTCAAGCAAACTAGCAAGGTAATCATGAACTTCCAAAATAACAAGGACAAAAGAAAGTTATCCCTACAAAAGCATATAGTCTGGCTATGCTCTATCATCATTGCACAACGAATTTAAATAATGCACAACCCCGGTATTTGCCAAGTAATTGTTTCACACCTTTACTTTCTCAAACCTTTTCAACTCTCACGCAATACATGAGCGTGAGCCATGGTTTTAGCACTATAAATGGTGTGGAGTGTGGTGGAGGTTGCAAGATAAAAAGGAGAAGATGATCACATTAACTAGGCATATCAATGAGCTGTGGAGATGCTCATCAATAGATATCAATGTGAATGAGTAGGGATTGCCATACAAATGATGTAGTAGAGCTAAGAGTATGTGAAAGCTCTTAAAGAAAACTAGTGCGTGTGCATCCAACTTCCTTGCTCACGAAGACCTAAGGCAATTTTGAGGAAGCCTATCATTGGATTATACAAGCCAAGTTATATAATGAAAATTTCCCACTAGCTATATGGTGGTGCCAAAACGAGAGACTCTCAATCATGAAGATCACGGTGCTTAATATGCACAAGTGTGGAAAGGTGGTAGCATTGTCCCTTCTCTCTTTTTCTCTCATTTTTTTGGTGGGATCTTTGGCCTCTTTTTTTATTTTTATTTTTATTTTGGTGGGCACCTTTGGCCTCTTTTATTTCCTCACATGGGACAATGCTCCATCAATGATGATCATCACACTTTCAACTCAAAACTTAGAGCAACGATGACTCTATATGGAATGCCTTCGGTAGTGTACCGTGACAATGATCTAGCATGGCATAGACATTAATGGAAACATCATGCTAGCTATCTTATGATCATGCAATGTCAATGTAGAAGTGGTGGCACATGTCATGGTGGTAGTTGCATGGCAATATATCTTGGAATGACTTTGAAAAAGCCATAGTAGGTAGGTATGGTGGTTGTTTTGAGGGAGGCTAATGGTGGGTTTTGTGCACCGGTGAAAGTTGCACGGCACTAAGAAGATAGTGATGGTGGAAGGTCAAAGTGCATATAAACCATGGACTCAACATTAGTCATGAAGAACTCATATAATTGTTGCAAAAGTTTTATTAGTAATCGAAATGAAGCATTTAACGCATACTCCTAGGGGAAGGGTTGGTAGGTATAAACCATCGCGCGATCCCGACCGCCACGCAAAGGATCACAATCAATAGACTAATCATGCTCAGATTTCATCACATAGCGGTTCACCATACGTGCATGCTACGGGAATCACTAACTTCAACACAAGTATTTCTAGATCCACAACACCTTACTAGCATGACTTCAATATTACCAAAACCACAACTCAAAACTAATTGAGATGAATCAAACTTCTCTAACTATTCAATGCACATGAAGGTGGAAGTTTTCGTATCCCTTTGGATAACTACCCCTTTTGAGACTACATTCAAAGCATAGATCAACTACCAAGCCACGCACCGTTGTGCTCTAAAAGATATAAGTGAAGCGCATAGAGCAAAAGCATCTACCTCAAAAGATATAAGTGAAGCACATGTGAGCTGAATTGTCTACCAAAGGATATAAGTGAAGCTCGACAAAATCACGGTGAGTGCATGTCTCTCTCTCTAGGTGTGCAGCAAGGATGATTATGATAGAACAAAAATAAAAGACTCCTACGATAAAATACGCTCCAAGCAAAAACACATAACATGTGGTGAATAAAAATATAGCCCCAAGTAACGTTATCGATGGATTGAAGACGAGAGAGGGGATGCCTTCCTGGGGCATCCCCAAGCTTAGGATTTTACGGCATCCTTGAATCTCTTGGGGTGCCTTGGGCATCCCCAAGATTGAGCTCTTGCCACTATTTATCTCTTTGTCCATAAGAACTTCACCCAAAACTTGAAAACTTCACAACACGAAACTTAAACAGAAACTCGTGATAACATTAGTATGAGAAAGCAAACCACCACTTCCTTAGGTACTGTAGCAAACTTAAATTCTACTTATGCTGATGTTGGGTTACTATATTTTCAATATTCCATGGCTAATACCCCCCGATAATATCCATAGTTTCATCAAAATAAGCAACCAACACAACAAAAACAGAATCTGTTAACAGCAGACCAGTCTGTAGCAATCTGTATATTTCCTATACTTCTGGTACTTCAAAAATTCTGAAAAATGACGACAGTCTGAACAATTTGCATAGCAATCAGCAGCAAAATGAATCAACTCAAAAGCTTTACAGAAAAAAATGAAAATTCTTTTCGTGAGCAGAAAGTTTCTGTCTTTTCCAGCATGACCAAACGATCATCCCCAAGACTAATCATAACGGTTTTGCTTGGCACAAACGCAAAAAGAAACACAAAAAAACACAATCATAACAGAATTATGAAAGTGTGGAAAACACAAAATAGAAAGAAAAAGGATAGATTTGTTGGGTTGCCTCCCAACAAGCGCTATGGTTTAACGCCCTTAGCTAGGCATTGATGATGCTCACACAAAAGACAAGAATTGAAGCACAACGAGAGCATCATAAAGCATGTGAAAATCACATATGAGTATAACATACTTCCTATGCATAGGCATTTTATAGGAGAACAAATTGGCAAGACAACCAATAGTTACCAAATGCAAGGAATAAGAAAGAGACAATAGCAATCTCAACATAGCGAGAGGTGATTTAGTGATATGAAAGTTTCTACCACCATATTTTCCTCTCTCATAATAATTACATGTGGGATCATATTCAAATTCAACAACATAACTATCACATACGATATTCTTTTCATGATCCACATGCATGCAAAGTTGACGCTCTTCAAAAATAGTGGGATTATCATCAACTAAAGTCACAACTTCTTCAAACCCACTTTCAATAATATTGCAAATATCATATTCATCATGAGGTTTGAACAAATTTTCAAGATCATAAGAAAGATCGTCACCCCAATCATGATTAGTGCAACAAGTAGTGGACATAGAAAGACTAGCATCCCCAAGCTTAGGGTTTTGCATATTTTTAGCATGATTGTCACTAATAGAATTTATTGTGAAACCATTGCAATCATGCTTTTCATCGAAGGAGACCTCGTGAATCACTTCATAAATTTCTTCCTCACAATTTTCAGATTCACGCATCTCAAGCAAAACTCCATAGAGAAAGTCAAGTGCACTCAACTTACTAGCAATTGGATCAACATAATTGGATCTCTTAAAGAGATTAGCAAGTGGATGAGGATCCATATCACTAGATTTTCAGCAAGCGAAGATGCAAGCATATTGAAGGCACATGGCACATAAGCGAACAAAAAGCAAGCGAGGAAAAGGGCGAACCAAAAGGCGAACGGAAAAAAGGCAAACGAAAAAGGCAAAGGAGAAAGGCAAATGAAAACGGCAAATGTGAAGTGGGGGAGAGGAAAACGAGAGGCAACTGGCAAAAAAGTAAATGCAAGAGATGAGTTTGTGAGACCTACTTGGATAGATCTCTCCTACCCGGCAACGGTGCCAGAAATACTTCTGCTACTGCAACAAAAGACCTTCCAATGGTGCCAGAAACATGCTGACGGCACCAGGAATCCTTCTGCTACGGCTACGCCTTAAGGGACTTCTGAGGCAAATATGCAAAGGATTTCCCCCGTGGCCTTGGAGCCTTGCGTTGGTGTTCCCTCAAAGAGGAAAGGGTGATGTAGCGCAGCGATGGTAAGTATTTCCCTCAGTTTGAGAACCAAGGTATCGATCCAGTGAAGGAGTATCACAAGTGCCTGCACAAACACAAAAAGCTTGCTCCCAACGCTATGAAGGGGTTGTCAATCCCTTATAGATTGTTCGCCAAGTGAAAACTGAAAGCAACAAAGTAACAAAGCAAAGTAAAAGCAAAAGTGGAAACGATAGGTGTGAATAGACCCGAGGGTCGTAGTGTTTACTAGTGGCTTCTCTCATGAAAGCAAGTAGAAGGTGGGTGAACAAATTGCTGTTGAGCAATTGATAGGACCGCGCAAAGTCGTGATGTCATCTATGGCAATGATTATATCTATAGGCATCACGTCCAAAACAAGTAGACCGATACTTTCTGCATCTACTACTATTACTCCACACGTCGACCGCTATCCAGCATGCATCTAGTGTATTAAGTCCAAAAGAACAGAGTAACGCCTTAAGAAAGATGACATGATGTAGATGGACAATCTCATATCTACGACAAAGCCCACCTTGTTACCCTTGATGGAAACTACACGATGTGTGCCTTCCTGCCCCTACTGTCACTGGGAAAGGTCACCACACGGTAAGAACCCAAAACCAAGCACTTCTTCCCTTGCAAGAATCATAGATCTAGTTGGCCAAACAAAACCCAAGACTCGGAGAGACTTACAAGGATATCAAATCATGCATATAAGAAATCAGAAAAGACTCAAATATATATCATAGATAATCTGATCACAAATCCACAATTCATCGGATCTCGACAAACACACCGCCAAAGAGGATTACATCGAATAGATCTCCATGAAGATCATGGAGAACTTTGTATTGAAGATCCAAGAGAGAGAAGAAGCCATCTAGCTACTAACTACGAACCCGTAGGTGTGAAGTGAACTACTCACGAGTCATTGGAGGGGCGATGATGTGGATGTAGAAGCCCTCCAACTCCAAAGTTCCCTCCGGCAGGGCACCGGGAAGGGTCTCTAGATGAGATCTCACAGAAACGGAAGCTTGCGGCGGCGGAAAAGTATTTTTGTGGATCCCTTGAATTTTTTCTATATTTTAGGGAATATATAGGCGAAGGAGCTAGGTCAGGGAGTGCCAGGGAGGCCACAAGCCTGCTGGCCGCCGCCCCCTGGTGGCGGATAGGCGGCCTGTGGCCCCCCTGTAACCCTCCTGGCTTGGCCCTCAAGCCCCCTGATCTTCTTTCGTTCCTGAAAGATTTATTTCGGGGATTTTATTCCATTTGGACTCCGTTCCAAAATCAGATCTAAAAAGAGCCAAAAACACAGAAAAAACTGGAACTGACACTTGGCACTAAATTAATAAGTTAGTCCCAAAAAAGATATAAAAGGTACATAAAACATCCAAAGATGACAAGATAACAACATGAAACCATCAAAAATTATAGATACGTTTGAGACGTATTACCCACCTTTCTCTCACGACCTCGCCTCTCGCAGACCTGCTAGGGTTCCCCACCACCGCCGGCCTCCTCGGTCGTTGCCGCCGGCCTCCTCGGTCGCCGCTGCCAGCCTCCTCGGTCGCCGCTACTGCCCTACCGGTGGTCGTCGCCCTCACCTGTCGTCGTCGCCGTCGGTCTTCGCTTCGTTCCCGCCCCACCGTGAGCGAGGAGACCGACCGGTTCGCGCCTCCCCGTCGGTCGCCATCCGCCGCCGCCCCTTCCCATTCATTCAGGCGGCAAGCTCATCTGCGAGAGGTCATCCGCCGACCATGTTCTTGTTGCTCGAGGCACACATCTCCTACGGCTTCTTCCGTCCTGTAGCTTGCATCTGCTTCGGTCCTTCCGTGCCAATCCGGCAGCTCTTCTCCTTCCGTCTTGCAGTTCCATTACTCCGGTCCGGCAACTCATTCTGACCAAGGTATAAGCTTTTCTATGCTTCACATTTATAAACTTATTTGTGCTGTTAAACTTTATTCTGGTCTGCAACTTTATTTACAAATTCAGTTTATAGTGATACACTTGCATAGTACAGTCTCTGCATTTTTTATACTGTTCAATATTGTTTATAAATACAGCTTGAACTGATAAACTTGCACATCAATCTGTTTGTACTACTAAATTTTGTTCTATAGATTCAGTTTTTACTGATAAAACTGCACTCAACATAGTATAGATTCAAATAGATGTTTCCAAAATAATGAATCAGGTACATGACAGGATAAAATAGAATTCACATGCACATCAACACATAGTGCTTCCCCTTCTTTTCACCATGTAACCTCCTTCCTACTGCACCGGCTAGAAACATGATTCAGACAAAAGAAACCTCAGCTAAAGAAAGCAATAAACAGAAATGGGGGCAGGTATCACTTCTTAGGAATGTTGCCGTCTCCAAGTTCAACATCCATCTGATCAAACCACGAGTACAAAACATACTTTAGCTACCATTCTTGTATAAGGAAACAAATGCAGCACAAGCAGGTCAGGAGCATCTGCACCTGCTCGCAGTCGATATGTCACCATCTTTGGGAGCATCAGGCTCACTTTAACATAGGATCAGAAGAACAAGTAGGAAGAGTGGAGGAGAGGGACAGGGCAGGGAGAGTGACCTGGAGGATGAACAGTGTCGCAAGACACAATGAGAGAACCATCGCTTCAATCGCAGGGCAGCAGGGCACAAATTCAAGACCATAACCCAATGCTACCAATTTTTTAACAAGTCCATGTATTCCTAAACCTAAAGTATAACATGAAAATGCAGAACTATATAAGCAGCCCAGGATTTGCATAATAGAAGAAATCTTCCATGAAAAACTTCTTAACCCTATTTGTAATTTTGTTCGATTCATGGAAACAAGAACCCTGAGGAATGAAAAGAAAAATTAGACCATACAAAGACAGAGAGCAGAATGCTATAAGGTATGAGTCAGGATATACTAAAAGTGGACATACCTTGTTGCTGAAGCAGACCTGGGATGTTAGTAGATGTTAGTATTCATTAGCTAGCTGTTAGTATTAGTTAGCTAGCTGTTAGCAATAGAAAGAAAATAATAAGAAGAAAAGAAATAGAAGAAGAGAAGAGTAACAAAACTTGAATAATAAATTATTAATAATAGATGTTAGTATTAGTTAGCTTAATTACCGCGAGTGCGTATTTGTGTTGATTGAGTGCATTTAAATGTGCAGTAGCTTCTCCGCGAGGGTTTGGTTTTCGACGACCTCCCCTGCATTTGAAAGTGAGCACATTTGTTAACTCCTCCTCCACCCCCTTTATTTTGCTCTGTTCTGGCCTTCGTGCTGATGACACTATCTAGCTAGGTATTTTTAGTATTAAAATGCAAAGTTGTTGCGTAACCAATATGCATCTCCCGTTCGAAAGGGTTCCTGTTATAAATATGCATGCATTTGCATATTTATAACGGTGATTCTTTTGAATTGTCCAACGTTATCCATGGACAACCCGGGTATGTGTAGATTGGGTTGTTTCCCACGCTTTGCTCTGGATCCCATGCAGAGTTTCGACAGCTCCTCCTTGTTGTTCTCCGGGTACAAATCCTCTCGGTTAGTTGCCGAGACGTGTATCGGGAGAACAGCGGGGAGGTGCTGCCGAAATTTTGTGTTGGATCAGGAGTAGAGCATGGGGAAATGACCCAACCTACACATACTCGGGTGGGATTAGGACCCATCTTTCCCTAGTAGCTGGTAGGTGTGCATGTCGTGCATCCCAATGTATTAACCATGATTAAAAAATGCCCATAATTAATTTAACATACTTTATGAACTGATAATTTATATTGTTTATATGTGGATACTGTTGGAAATATGCCCTAGAGGCAATAATAATTAGTTATTATTATATTTCTTTGTTCATGATAATCGTTTATTACCCATGCTATAATTGTATTGATTGGAAACACAATACTTGTGTGGATACATAGACAAAACACTGTCCCTAGTAAGCCTCTAGTTGACTAGCTCGTTGATCAAAGATGGTCAAGGTTTCCTGGCCATAGGCAAGTGTTGTTACTTGATAACGGGATCACATCATTAGGAGAATCATGTGATGGACTAGACCCAAACTAATAGACGTAGCATGTTGATCGTGTCATTTTGTTGCTACTGTTTTCTGCGTCTCAAGTATTTGTTCCTATGACCATGAGATCATATAACTCACTGACACCGGAGGAATGCTTTGTGTGTATCAAAAGTCGCAACGTAGCTGGGTGACTATAAAGATGCTCTACAGGTATCTCCGAAGGTGTTCGTTGAGTTAGTATGGATCAAGACTGGGATTTGTCACTCCGTATGACAGAGAGGTATCTTGGGGCCCACTCGGTAATACAACATCACACACAAGCCTTGCAAGCAATGTGACTTAGTGTATGTTGCGGGATCTTGTATTACGGAACGAGTAAAGAGACTTGCCGGTAAACGAGATTGAAATAGGTATGCGGATACTAACGATCGAATCTCAGGCAAGTAACAAACCGAAGGACAAAGGGAATGACAGACAGGATTATATGAATCCTTGGCACTGAGGTTCAAACGATAAGATCTTCGTAGAATATGTAGGAAACAATATGGGCATCCAGGTCCCGCTATTGGATATTGACCGAGGAGTCTCTCGGGTCATGTCTACATAGTTCTCGAACCCGCAGGGTCAGCACATTTATGGTTCGACGTTGTTTTATGCGTATTTGAGTTATATGGTTGGTTACCGAATGTTGTTCGGGGTCCCGGATTAGATCACGGACGTCACGAGGGTTTCCGGAATGGTCCGGAAACGAAGATGGATATATAGGATGACCTCATTGGGTTACCGGAAGGTTTTCGTGCATTACCGGAAAAGTTTCGGGCTCATCGATAGTGTACTGGGAGTGCCGAGAGGGCTGCCGGGGACCATCAGGAGGGGTATTACGCCCCAAGGGGTCTCATGAGCTATGGGAAGAGATAAACCAGCCCCTAGTGGGCTGGAATAAGTTCCCACTAAGGCCCATAAGGTTTGAGAAGGAAAAAAACACAAGGTGGAAAGAGTTTCCAAGTGGGAAGGTGGAATCCTACTCCAAGTAGGATTGGAGTAGGACTCCTCCACCTCCAATTTTGGCCAAACCTTTAGGTTTTGAGGATGCCTCCTCCCCTCCCTCCCTCCTATATATAGTGGGGTTTTAGGGCTGATTTGAGACAACTTTTTCCACGGCAGCCCGACCACATACCTCCACGGTTTTTCCTCTAGATCGCGTTTCTGCGGAGCTCGGACGGAGCCTGCTGAGATTAGATCACCACCAACCTCCGGAGCGCCGTCACGCTGCTGGAGAACTCATCTACCTCTCCGTCTCTCTTGCTGGATCAAGAAGGCCGAGCTCATCGTCGAGCTGTACGTGTGCTGAACACGGAGGTGTCGTCCGTTCGGTAGTAGATCGGAGCGGATCATGGGACGGATCGCGGGACGGTTCGTGGGACGGTTCGCGGGGCGGATCGAGGGATGTGAGGACGTTCCACTACATCAACCGCGTTTCTTAACGCTTCTGCTGTGCGATCTACAAGGGTACATAGATCGGAAATCCCCTCTCATAGATGGACATCACCATGATATGTCTTCGTGCGCGTAGGAAATTTTTTGTTTCCCATGCGACGTTCCCTAACAGTGGCATCATCAGCTAGGTTCATGCGGAGATGTAATCTCGAGTAGAACACAAAAGTTTTTGTGGGCGGTGATGTGCGTTTTTCTGCCCTCCTTAGTCTTTTCTTGATTCCGCGGTATTGTTGGATCGAAGCGGCTCGGACCGACATTACTCGTACGCTTACGAGAGACTGGTTTCATCGCTACGAGTAACTCCGTTGCTCAAATATGACCGGCGAGTGTCGGTTTCTCCAACTTTAGTTGAATCGGATTTGACCGTGGAGGTCCTTGGATGAGGTTAAATAGCAATTCATATATCTCCGTTGTGGTGTTTGCGTAAGTAAGATGCGATCCTACTAGATACCCATGGTCACCACGTAAATAATGCAACAACAATTAGAGGACGTCTAACTTGTTTTTGCAGGGTATGCTTGTGATGTGATATGGCCAATGATGTAATGTGATATATTGGATGTATGAGATGATCATGTTGTAATTGTTAATATCGACTTGCACGTCGATGTTACGGCAACCAACATGAGCCATAGGGTTGTCTTTAAACTAACGTTTGTGCTTGCAGATGCGTTTACTATATTGCTAGGACGTAGCTTTAGTAGTAATAGCATGAGTAGCACAACAACCCCAATGGCGACACGTTGATGGAGATCATGATGATGGAGATCATGGTGTGACGCCGGTGACAAGAAGATCGTGCCGGTGCTTTGGTGATGGAGATCAAGAAGCACATGATGATGGCCATATCATGTCACTGATGAATTGCATGTGATGTTAATCCTTTATGCACCTTATCTTTCTTACAACGACGGTAGCATTATGAGGTGATCTCTCACTAAAATTTCAAGATGAAATTATGTTCTCCCCGACTGTGCACCGTTGCGACAGTTCTTCGTTTCCAGACACCACGTGATGATCGGGTGTGATAGACTCAACGTTCACATACAACGGGTGCAAAACAGTTGCACACGCGGAACACTCGGGTTAAGCTTGACGAGCCTAGCATGTGCAGACATGGCCTCGGAACACATGAGACCGAAAGGTCGAGCATGAATCGTATAGTTGATATGATTAGGATAGAGATGCTTACCACTAAAACTATTCTCGACTCACGTGATGATCGGACTTGAGATAGTGGATTTGGATCATGTACCACTCAAATGACTAGAGAGATGTACTTTTTGAGTGGGAGTTCTTAAGTAATATTATTAATTGAACTAATTGTCATGAACATAGTCTAATGGTCTTTGCGAATTACGATGTAGCTTGCGCTATAGCTCTACTGTTTTTAATATGTTCCTAGAGAAAATTTAGTTGAAAGTTGATAGTAGCAAACTTTGCGGACTGAGTCTGTAAAACTAAGGATTGTCCTCGTTGTTGCGCAGAAGGCTTATGTCCTTAATGCACCACTCAGTGTGCTGCACCTCGAGCGTCGTCTGTGGATGTTGTGAACATCCGACATACAATTTCTGATGACTACACGATAGTTCGGTGCAAAATACTTAATGGCTTAGAAGCGTGGCGCCGAAGATGTTTTGAAATGTCACGGAACATGAGTGATGTTCTAAAGAGATGAAATTATGATTTCATGCTTGTGCCCTTGTTAAGAGGTATGAGACCTCCGACAAGATTCTTTGTCCATGAAGTAAAGGAGAAAATCTCAATCGTTGAGCGTGTGCTCCGATTATCTGAGTACGACAATCGCTTGAATCAAGTGGGAGTTGATCTTCCAGATAAGATAGTGATGGTTCTCCAAAGTCACTGCCACCAAGCTGTGAGAGCTTCGTGATGAACTATAACATATCAAGGATAGATACAATGATCCTTGAGCGATTCGCGATGTTTGACACTGCGAGAGTAGAAATCAAGAAGGAGCATCAATAGTTGATGGTTAGTAAAACCAGTAAGTTTTGAGAAAGGCAAGTGCTAAAAGGGATACTTCGTGAAACGGCAAAGTAGTTGCCGCACTAATGAAGAGACCCCATATTAAACCCAAGCCCGGGACTAAGTGCTTCTGTTATGAGGGGAACGGTCACTGAGGCGGAGCAACTCTAGATACTTGGTAGATAAGAAGGCTGGCAAAAGTTGAAAGAAGTATATTTGATATAGATGATGTTGTCGTGTACTTTACGAGTACTCCTAGTAGCACGAGGGTATTGGATACCGGTTCGGTTGCTAAGTGATTAGTAACACAAAATGAAAGCTACGGAATAAACGGAGACTAGCTAAAGGCAAGGTGACGATACGTGTTGGAAGTGTTTCCAAGGTTGACATGATCAAACGTCGCACGCTCCCTCTATCGTCGGGATTGGTGGTGTAACCCAAATAATTGTTATTTGGTGTTTGTGTTGAGCATGAACATGATTGGATCGTGTTCGTTGCAATACGATTATTCATTTAAAAGAATAGTAGTTATTCTATTTGCTTGAATAATTACCCTCAATGGTTTATTGAATGTCGATCGTAGTGTTACACATGTTCATAATATTAGTGCCAAAAGATAAAAAGTAATAATGATAGTACCACTTAGTTGTGGCACTGCCACTTGAGTCATGTTGGTGTAAAATGCATGAAGAAGCTCCATGCTGATGGATCGTTTGGACTCACTTGATTTTAAATCACTTGAGACATGCAAAACATGCCACATGAAACAAGTAGAGTAACTTGTTGGGAATAATGCATTTTTGATGTGTGCAGTCCAATAAGTGCTAAGGCACGTAGTGGATATCATTATGTTCTTACATCACTGACGATTTGAGTAGATACAGGAGTATTTACTTGATGAATCACAAGTCTGAAATGTTGAAAAGTTCAAAGCTATTTTAGAGTGAAGATCGTCGTGACAAGAGGATAAACAGTCTACGATATGATCATAGAGATGAATATCTGAGTTACAAGTTTTGGTACGCAGTTAAGACAATGTGGAAATTGTTTCGCAGTTCATGCTACCTGGAACACCATAGTGTGATGATGTGTCTGAACGTCTTAGCCAAGCCCTATTTGATATGGTGCATACTATGATGTCTCTTATCGAATTACCACTATCGTTTATGGGTTATGCATTAGAGACAACCGCATTCACTTTAAATAGGGCACCGCGTATTTCCGTTGAGATGACACAGTATAGACTAAGGTTTAGAGAAATCTAAGCTGTCGTTTCTTGAAAGTTTGGAGCTGCGATGCTTATGTGAAAAAGTTTCAGTCTGATAAGCTCGAACCCAAAGCGGATAAATGCATCTTCGTAAGATATCCAAAACAGTTGGATACATCTCCTATCTCAGATCCGGAAGCAAAGTGTTTGTTTCTAGAAATGGGTTCTTTCCTGAGGAAAGGTTTCTCTCGAAAGAATTCAGTGGGAGGGTGATAGAACTTGATGAGGTTATTGAACCATCACTTCGACTAGTGTGTAGTAGGGCACAGGAAGTTGTTCATGTGGCGCCTACACCAATTGAAGTGGAAGCTGATGATGGTGATCATTGAGCTTCGGATCAAGTTACTACAAACCTCGTAGGTCGACAAGGTCGCGTGCTACTACAGAGTGGTATGGCAACCCTGTCTTGGAGGTCATGTTGTTGAACAATAATGAACCTACGAGCTGTGGAGAAGCGATGGTAGGCCCGGATTCCGACAAATGGCTGGAGGCCATGAAATCCGAGAGAGGATCCATGTATGAAAACAAAGTGTAGACTTTCGGAGAACTACTTGATGGTCGTAGGACTATTGAGTAAAGATGGATCTTTAAAAGGAAGACAGACGATGATGGTGATAAGTCACTATTAAGAAAAGCTCGACTTGTCGCAAAGATGTTTCCGACATGATCAAACAGTTGACTATGGTGAGACTTTCTCACTCGTAGCGATGCTAAAAGTCTGTTAGAATTATGTTAGTAGTTGTTGCATTATTTTTGAAATATTGCACATAGGATGTCAAAACATTGTTTCCTCGACGGTTTCCTTGAGCAAACATTGTATGTGATACAACCATAAGGTTTTGTCGATCCTAAAGATACTAACAAGTATGCAAGCTCCAGCGATCCTTCAATGGACTGGTGCAAGCATCTCGGAGTTGGAATATACACTTTGATGAAATGATCAAAGATTTTGGGTTTGTACAAGGTTTATGAGAAACTTGTATTTCCAAAGAAGTGAGTGGCAGCACTATAGAATTTCTCATAAGTATATGTGGTTGACATATTGTTGATCAAAAGTAATGTAGAATTTCTGTGAAGCATAAAAGGTTGTTTGAAAGGAGTTTTTCAAAGGAATACCTGGATTGAGCTACTTGAACATTGAGCATCAAGATCTATGGAGATAGATCAAAACGCTTAATAGAAGTTTCAACAAGATGCATGCCTTGACAAGTTTTTGAAGGAATTCGAAATAGACCAGCAAAAAAGGAGTTCTTGATTGTGTTGTAAGGTGTGAATTTGAGTAAGACTCAAAACCCGACCATGGCAGAATAAAGAGAATAGACGAAGGTCGTCTTCTATGCCTTAGCCGTAGACTCTAAAGTATGCCATGCTGAGTACCGCACCTGATGTGTGCCTTGCAGCAAGTCTGTTAAGAGGTACACAGAGTGATCCAAGATTGAATCACTTATCAGTGGTCAAAGTTATCCTTAGTAACTAAATAGACTAAGGAATTTTTCTCGATTATGGAGGTGGTTAAAGAGTTCGTTGTAAAGGGTTACGTCGATGCAAGCTTTGACACTAATCCGAATAACTATGAGTAGTGAAATGGATTCGTATAGTAGAGTAGATATTTGGAGCATTTCCGAATAGCACGTAGTAGCAGCATCTATAAGCGGACATAAAGATTTGTAAAGAATGCACGGATCTGAAAGTTTCAGAACCGTTGACTAAAACCTCTCACGAGCAAGATGTGATCAGACCCCAGAACTATATGGGTGTTGGATTCGTTGAAATCACATGGTGATGTGAACTAGATTATTGACTCTAGTGCAAGTGGGAGACAGTTGGAAATATGCCCTAGAGGCAATAATAATTAGGTATTATTATATTTCTTTGTTCATGATAATTGTTTATTATCCATGCTATAATTGTATTGATTGGAAACACAATACTTGTGTGGATACATAGACAAAACACTGTCCCTAGTAAGCCTCTAGTTGACTAGCTCGTTGATCAAAGATGGTCAAGGTTTCCTGGCCATAGGCAAGTGTTGTTACTTGATAACGGGATCACATCATTAGGAGAATCATGTGATGGACTAGACCCAAACTAATAGACGTAGCATGTTGATCGTGTCATTTTGTTGCTACTGTTTTCTGCGTCTCAAGTATTTGTTCCTATGACCATGAGATCATATAACTCACTGACACCAGAGGAATGCTTTGTGTGTATCAAAAGTCGCAACGTAGCTGGGTGACTATAAAGATGCTCTACAGGTATCTCCGAAGGTGTTCGTTGAGTTAGTATGGATCAAGACTGGGATTTGTCACTCCGTATGACAGAGAGGTATCTTGGGGCCCACTCGGTAATACAACATCACACACAAGCCTTGCAAGCAATGTGACTTAGTGTAAGTTGCGGGATCTTGTATTACAGAACGAGTAAACAGACTTGCCGGTAGACGAGATTGAAATAGGTATGCGGATACTGACGATCGAATCTCACACAAGTAACATACCGAAGGACAAAGGGAATGACATACGGGATTATATGAATCCTTGGCACTGAGGTTCAAACGATAAGATCTTCGTAGAATATGTAGGATCCAATATGGGCATCCAGTTCCTGCTATTGGATATTGACCGAGGAGTCTCTCGGGTCATGTCTACATAGTTCTTGAACCCGCAGGGTGTGCACATTTAAGGTTCGACGTTGTTTTATACGTATTTGAGTTATATGGTTGGTTACCGAATGTTGTTCGAAGTCCCGGATGAGATCACGGACGACACGAGGGTTTCCGGAATGGTCCGAAAACGAAGATTGATATATAGGATGACCTCATTTGGTTACCGGAAAGTTTTCGTGCATTACCGGAAAAGTTTCGGGCTCATCGATAGTGTACTGGGAGTGCCGGGAGGGGTGCCGGGGACCATCAGGAGGGGTATCACGCCCCAAGGGGTCTCATGGGCTATGGGAAGAGATAAACCAGCCCCTAGTGGGCTGGAATAAGTTCCCACTAAGGCCCATAAGGTTTGAGAAGGAAAAAACACAAGGTGGAAAGAGTTTCCAAGTGGGAAGGTGGAATCCTACTCCAAATAGGATTGGAGTAGGACTCCTCCACCTCCAATTTCGGCCAAACCTTTAGGTTTTGAGGCTGCCTCCTCCCTCCCTCCCTCCTATATATAGTGGGGTTTTAGGGCAGATTTGAGACAACTTTTGCCACGGCAGCCCGACCACATACCTCCACGGTTTTTCCTCTAGATCGCGTTTCTGTGGAGCTCGGGGCGGAGCCCTGCTGAGATTAGATCACCACCAACCTCCGGAGAGCCGTCACGCTGCTGGAGAAATCATATAACTCTCCGTATCTCTTTCTAGATCAAGAAGGCCGAGATCATCGTTGAGTTGTACGTGTGCTGAACGCGGAGGTGCCGTCCGTTCGGCACTAGATCGGAGCGGATCATGGGACGGATCGCGGGATGGTTCGCGGGGCGGATCGAGGGACGTGAGGATGTTCCACTACATCAACCGCGTTTCTTAACGCTTCTGTTGTGCGATCTACAAGGGTACATAGATCGGAAATCCCCTCTCGTAGATGGACATCACCATGATAGGTCTTCGTGCACGTAGGAAATTTTTTGTTTCCCATGCGACGTTCCCCAACAGATACTATATAGCTAGCTTGCCAGAATGACTGATCCTGAATGGATGTACACCAGTCACCATAGTCAGAGAGATATGACCGATGAATGGTTGAGCAAAACCTATGAATTCATGGAAACAACATTTTCTAAAGGCCAGCCAAAAACATGGTGCCCCTGCACTAAGTGCAAGAATTATTCGTGACAGACAAAGGATGTAATGGGTAAACACCTGCAGATGCGTGGTTTTACTCCCGGCTATACCTTGTGGACATTTCATGGTGAGTCGGCCCAACGTAACATAGACGAGGTGTTGCATCGATGCACCTAAGATTATGGTACAGGGATTGAAGACATGGTGAATGACTTTGATGATGCTCAGAACAAGGACGAAGAGATGGAGGAATCCGCGAAAGCCTTCTATGCCATGTTGGAGTCTTCAAAACGTCCTCTTCACGAGCACACTAAGATTTCTCAGCTAGATGCCATCGCACAAGTAATGGCTCTGAAAGCCCAATTCAACATTGGAAGAGACCTGTTTGACTCAGTGATGACCCTATTTGGGCGCTTTCTACCCGAAGGTCATATTATGCCTTCAAACCTATATGATTCAGACAAAATCCTTAGTGCACTCAAGATGCCGTATGAGCAGATACATGCTTGTGACAAAGGATGTGCCTTATTTAGGAAAGAGTATGCGGACGAAACATATTGTCCATTTTGCAAGTCCTCCAGGTATGTTGAGGTAGAAAACGATGAAGATGAGAAGAAGCAGAGCAAAATCCCCGTGAGTGTCCTACTGTATCTGCCGATCCTACCAAGACTTCAACGACTTTACATGCTCGAAGAAACAACAAAATAGATGACATGGCACAAACATGGAATTAGGAAAGAATTAGATGAACACGGAGTTCCGATGTTGGTACACCCTTCAGATGGTGACGCATGGAAGGCATTCGATAGTATACATAAGGAAAAATCTAAAGAACCAAGGAATTGTCGAATCGCCATCAGCCTCGATGGGTTCAATCCTTTTGGTATGACGGCTACCCAATATAGTTGTTGGCCTGTATTTGTCATTCCCCTCAATCTTCCACCATCATCCATTATGCAAAGAAAGCACATATTTCTAACTTTGATAGTTCCAGGGACAAACTACCCGGGGAAGAATATGAGTGTGTACATGCAACCGCTGATGGATGACTTGAAAGAAGCTTGGGTGAATGGGGTCAACACATACGATGCAGCTAAGAAAGAGAACTTTCAAATGTATGTTTGGTACCAATACTCGTTGCATGATCTGCCGGCATTTGCGCTTTTCGTTGCCTGGTGTGTGCATGGAAGGTTCCCATGCCCACAATGCAAGGGAGCTCTTAAGTTTCATTGGTTGCCGGCGGGTGGGAAGTATTCCTGCTTTGACTTACATAGACAGTTCTTGCCTATGGACCATCCATTCAGAAAAGACAAGATGAATTTCATGAAAGGTAAAGTTGTCAAACACTCGGCACCACCTGCGTTGACAGGGGCACAAATTAATGAACAATTAAAATCTATGGAGCCTGATCCAAACCGTCTAGGGTATTTCTTGGGTTATAATGAGGAACACGCCTGGACCCACAGGCCATGCATCTGGGATCTCCCCTACTTTGAAGACCTCTTACTTCCACACAACATTGACATGATACACACTGAAAAGAATATCGCCGAGGCCCTTCTTGGCACATTTTTCGGCACTAATAAGGGCAAAGATAATACAAAGGCTAGAGTTGACCAGGAGACTCTGTGTGATAGGCCATCACTAAACATGCGAGAACCAAAAGGAAGAAAAAATTGGTCCAAACCACCTGCCTGGTACAATCTTGAGAAGGGAGCAATAAGGGAAATCCTCTTGTCGGTGAAAAAAAAGTTGTTGTTCCCCAATGGGTATCTGCGAATCTAGCGAGGAGAGCGAGCATTGAAAAATTGAAATTTTTTGGGCTCAAGAGTCATGATTGGCACATGTGGCTTGAGCGGATAATGCCGGTGATGTTGCGTGGCTATATCCCCGAGGCTGAATGACTAGTATTGGCCGAGTTGAGCTATTTCTTCCGTGTTCTTTGTGCTAAAGAGTTGTCGTGTGCCTTGATAGATGACATGGAAGAGTTGGCGCCTGAGTTGCTCTGCAAGTTAGAGAAGATTTTTCCATCGGGCTTCTTTAATCCGATGCAACACATGATTTTGCATCTCCCAACCGAGGCAAGATTGAGTGGCCCTGTGCAAAATCGTTGGTGCTGCGCAACTGAAAGAATGCAGAAGACACTTCGAGGAAAATGTAAAAATAAACGTAGAATTGAAGCATCGATGGCCGAGGCGTTCATTACCGAGGAGGCGGCAAACTTCGTAACAGCACACTATGATGCCACTATGCACAGCTTGCATAATCCAAAGCCTCGGTACAATCTGGGCGACCCCAAATGACGTGAATCCAATCTCAGCCTCTTCAAAGGGAAGCTCGCACCTTCTGGTGTGGGAAAACCAAAGTTGTTGTGCGTCGAGGAGTGGCGCACACTAACGATGTATATATTGAACAACTTAACGGAAGTTCGGCCATACATCGAGTAAGTGCTCTGTACATTGTTTTGCAACTTTTAACAAGTTTTGTATCTAACAACTATTATTAATTGATACAGTCGATACGTCGAACAATTCTCGAATGGTGTTGCAATCGAAAAATAATCCATTCTCGAGTACGAACTTCTTGAAAAGACAGGAGGTGGCTATCCCGGCTTCATCTCTTGGTTCAAAAAAAGGTACCTCCCTTATATATAATAGGTGATTTCCTTTGTTGCTATTACTCATGAGTAACATACCAAATTCTATCTTTTCTTAACTTCTAGGCTAATTCAGATGAGCAAGTCGACGATGAATTGAGACAAATAGCTAATGGTTTTGACATTAAGGTCCGTACATTTCAGAAGTACGACATCAACGGGTATCGCTTTCGTACAGCTAGCAAAGAGCTTTAAATGCCCGGTCGAAAAACAAACAATTCCGGTGTCTCTGCTATAGGCGAGGGAGGTGTCGAGTATTATGGAAGACTTGAAGAAGTCTACGAACTTCATTATTATGGTGAAAATCCTCCAAACGTTGTTGTGTTCAAATGTCATTGGTTCGATCCTACTAAGACAAGACGGACTCATGAACATATTGGGATTGTCAAAATTCGACAAGACAGTCAGTTAAGCGGTGTTGATGTCTATATTGTGGCTCAACATGCCACCCAAGTTTTCTATCTGCCATACTGTCGTCAAAGTGTTATGAACCTGGAAGGTTGGTATGTCGTGTTCGATGTGCCGCCACATCTTAGACCACCTCCCACAAATGAAGAAGATTATGAACCTTAAATTGACCCAATAACATATGATGGAGAATTCTTCCAAGAATCATGTGGCATGAGACGTCATATCCGAAACTGCTCTACGTCCACCCTGAACACGGAGGAACAAGAATCACGTGATGATGAGGAAGAAGTGGAAGTAGAAGAGGTTACCAATGCAGATGAGCTATCAATGCTTGATCGGTTACAAAAAGGCCTTCCACATGATGTCCCTGAACCCGATGACGATATCAATCATGACAACACGTGTGATACTAATGATGATTTTGCTTCAATTGACCATGGAGAAGAGACAGATGATCCCGACTATTAGTACTTTGTATGCATCCAAACATTGTTGCTTAATTATTCAGTTATTAGTTGAATTATTCATGTATTTATTGTTGTTCGTTTAATTATTGTCCTTGAATTTGTACTAATTATTTAACTATTTATCGTTACACGTGGTGAGACATGGCATGCGGGGATAAGTTGAGGATAGCACCTGGGCAGCTACGGAGAACTTTGTTGCAGAGCTTTGCCGAGGAGCCCCGTGGGAGAGGCGGAGGAAAGAAGAGATGCAGAGGACGTGGTCGTGGGAGAGGGAGGCTTTCTGATAAGAGCCAGTCGCCACCACCCTCGGCTACTTCTGTCTCAGGCACTTCACCCTTGCAGACGAGGGTGTCACCGGTGCAGGATCCTCCCGTCCAGGAGCAGACACCGATGCAGGGGGCTGAGGCTGAGGAGGAGGCTGAGGCGAAGGGGGCTGAGGCGGAGGCTAAGGGGGCTGCCAGCAAGTCGGTCTACCAACGTGGTATGAAACGAGTTCCAGACCGATTGGAGTTGCAGCACAGGGCGTTCATTAAGCCAGATGGCGAGAAGTAAGTTGATATATATTGTGTACCTTATATCATTATATTTCACCAAGTAGCTAATGTCTTTGCCTTATCATTATCTAGGGGGTGGGATTACCCGAAGAATACCCGGAATCCAAATTGCCTCCTTGGTGCTTTACTTAGGGAGCACTTCCCCGGGATAGTGCAGTTGCCCGGTGAGGGTATGGTTCCCGAGCCAGGACTCAAGTGGGAGCACTACCAAGCCGCTCTACTCCCGGAAAACACACATGTGAATGGTGTTGTTTGCGTGAGTGTGGCTGACAAGGTGTTGGCTGATTTTTGGGTAGCTATTATTTTACCCAATAAAAAGTAGACAATGTTATATATTGTTATTTCCTTCCAAATCATTTCACTATTCATCTGTGCATCTATATGGCATAATTGCAGAGTTACTTTAGGGTCGAGGAGGGGACGGAGGAGGCGGCCAAGAAGAACCTCGTGAAAGAGTGCAAGAGTTTATTGAATAACACGAGGCACGAGCTGCATGTTCAAGCTGTTCGATATTGGTACGCCAAGCAAGGGGAGCTGAAGACAAAGACTGAATGTCGAAAGATTTACCTTGATAAGACCGAGTACATGGAGGTATGTACATTCCAAAGATCAATTCTTTAATAGTTTTGTTAGGGCTAGTTAGGTCTATTTAGTTATAATACTTAGTTTCATTCTTCATTAACTTACATTCATAGGTGCCCCCGAGATGGTTGGCCGATAAGATGGATTGTTGGGAGATGATACTGGACAGGTGGTGCATAGAGGCTTGGTTGAGCACCCACACTATGGCCAAGGACCGTCGTGCCCAATTGGTTGGTGTGCCACACCACCAAGGCAATGCCAACATCAAGCAATACGTCAAAAAATGGGTATGTGTGCCTTGTTTTGTTTCATCAATAATTCATTCGTTCATGATTTCTGTTGTACTAATTCTTTGTCTTTTCGTGTAGGCCAAACACAATAACCAGCCCGAGCCTCAGGGATACGCCGCGTTTAGCATGGCCCATAAGGGCTCGTACAAGACGGCGAAGGCATATTCTGAGGGGGGCGGGCCGTCAACGTACACAAGCCTGTCCGCCTACAACAAGATGACGTCTTATTCTGAGGTCGTCAAACAGCTGCGCGGGCCTGACTTTGACCCGAGCCAGAATCCTATCGATCCGGAGGCATTGATGATCTCTAGTGGCGGTAAGAGTCATGGCACGCTGGCCATTTGTGATGGCTTCTCCCTATCACTGAGACTCTATCTCAGATCAAGGCGAGGCAAACGAGCTCCGCTCCTGTAATAAGGCAACGCGCGAGGCCAGTTGATCTTGCCATCGAGGTTAGTTTTCTTCATTATTTCTTTAGTTCATTTGTCCCTGGATGGATGATGAAAATTCCTTTTGAGGAGTGGTTGCAGGCCGCACTTATAAAGGAGAGGGAGGCCACCAGTCTCTTGTTGGAGGAGAGGGACCGAAATACGCAGAGGTTGCTTGAGGAGGAGAGGGCACGCAATAATGCCCATGCGAAGGCCATGCACGACTTCATTGCGGTAAGTCAGTTGTGTGAGAAGCAAGGCTATGTGTGAGAAGCAACAAGGCTATTTCTTTGACTCCTCGAAAACTAATTTGCAGGCTATGCATGAGAAGCAAGGTTTGCCGCCCCCTCCGCCGATGCCTTCTCCGGTGGGAACGGTGAGTTCCCTTTCAATGACCAACCTTGCACGGTCTTATACCATTGTCTCTCACCGTGCTAACCACGTATTTTAACTCTTGCCTTGTTGTAGCATCATTCTAGAGTTGAATCCCACGACCCCTTTACTTCTTCCGGTGAGAGCCCTAGCAACCCAGCGACCAACGGAGATGGTGCTTCTCCTCCGTTTCTTGGAATTCGGTAAGTTATTCCTCTCCTTCTTATTCTTCTTATTGTTTAGATCAACTTAGATTATGCCATGCTTTGGTTAGCTTAGTAAATTCTAGTTGATATTAGCCATGCTTTAGTTAGCTTAGTAAATTCTAGTTGATAATTAGCTTACTTACCTAAAAAATTACATAATTAGCTTACTTACTTCAAAAATGACATAATTACTTGATAACACAAAAAATAGCATAATTAGTTGATATTAGAGCTCAAAAATGACATAATTACTTTAGAAAGTTTTAAAAGAAACCAGAAGAGAAGAACAAAGAAGAGATGAAGAAATAAGAGAAGAAGAAAGAGGAGAAAAAGATAACTTCTCTTCTTTCTTTTTCTCCATCTTCTTCTTCTTCTTCTTCTTCTTCTTCTTCTTGTTCTTCTTGTTCTTCTTCTTCTTCTTCCACTTCTTCTTCTAATTTCTTACCTTAATTTAGATAACTTCTTTCTTATTGTATTCTTCTTCTAACTTCTTTCTCATTATGCAGATTTTGATAAAGCAGCATGGCATATGGATGGATGCTCCAGGGACTGTACTCATGTAGTCTTAGATGGACTTTGTAGTGCACTTGTATTTGCGGATGCACTTGTGATGCTTTGTAATACTTTGTGATCTTGTTCACACTTTAATTACATATATTGGTGATGTTTGCACTTTGTGATGCACTTGTGTGGTGCTGTTTGCACTTTGTGATGCACTTGTGGTGCTGTTTAGGGCCTGGGCAAATATATATATTGATGTTTGTATCTATGTTTTGCAAATGCAGGGAATTAACAGAAAACAAATATGAAAAAAGCACAGAGGGTCTTTGCCTACAGCTTACTGACGGCAAAGGCTTTGCCGTCGGTGGACTGACGGCAAAGAAGGACACGTGGCGACAGCCTGTGTAACCTGGCAACTGTGGGAATACCAAATTTTCCTAGATTTTCGGCTTTGCCGTCAGCTGTGCTTCGGCTGTGGGCAAAGAGGGGACCCAAGGGATCCAGGTTTTCGGCTTTGCCGTCAGCTTTGCTCCGGCTGTGGGCAAAGAGGGGACCCAGGGGACCTAGGTTTTCGGCTTTGCCGTCAGCTTTGCTCCGGCTGTGGGCAAAGCCTGCCGTTAACCTTCTAACGGGGCTCGGCCTGCGCCGTTGCCGCCATTGCTCTGTTGCCGTCAGCTTTGGCTGGCCTCCTCCCACCCGTTCCTCCAATATATAGTGGAGGTTTTGAGGGCAGCCACAACCTGAAAAATGTTGGAAATATGCCCTAGAGGCAATAATAAATTAGTTATTATTATATTTCCTTGTTCATAATAATCGTTTATTATCCATGCTGGAATTGTATTGATTGGAAACTCAAATACATGTGTGGATACATAGACAACACACTGTCCCTAGTGAGCCTCTAGTTGACGAGTTCGTTGATCAAAGATGGTCAAGGTTTCCTGGCCATAGGCAAGTGTTGTCACTTGATAACGGTATCACATCATTAGGATAATCATGTGATGGACACGACCCAAATTATATACGTAGCATATTGATCGTGTCATTTTATTGCTATTGTTTTCTGCGTGTCAAGTATTTATTCCTATGACCATGAGATCATATAACTCACTGGCACCGGAGGAATAGCTTGTGTATATCAAATGTCACAACGTAACTGGGGTGACTATAAAGGTGCTCTACAGGTATCTCCGAAGGTGTCCGTTGAGTTAGTATGGATCAAGATTGGGCATTGTCACTCCGTGTGACGGAGAGGTATCTCGGGGCCCACTCGGTAATACAACATCACACACAAGCCTTGCAAGGAATGTGACTAAGTGTAAGTCACGGGATCTTGTATTACGGAACGAGTAAAGAGACTTGCCGGTAACGATATTGAAATAGGTATGCGGATACCAACGATCAAATCTCGGGCAAGTAACATACCGAAGGACAAAGGGAATGACATACGGGCTTATATGAATCCTTGACACTGAGGTTCAAACGATAAGATCTTCGGAGAATATGTAGGATCCAATATGGGAATCCAGGTCCCGCTATTAGATATTAATCGGAGTGTCTCAGGTCATGTCTGCATAGTTCTCGAACCCGTAGGGTCTGCACACTTAAGGTTCGGTGATGTTTCGGTATAGTTGGGTTATAGGTGTTGGTAACCGAAAGTTGTTCGGAGTCCCGGATGAGATCCAGGATGTCACGAGGAGCTCCGGAATGGTCCGGAGGTAAAGATTGATATATAGGAAGTCCTTTTTTGGTCACCGAAAAAGTTTCGGGTTCATCGATAGTTTAGCGAGAGTGCCGGGAGGGGTGCCGGGGACCATCGGGAGGGGTGTCATGCCCCAAGGGGTCTCATGGGCTATGGAAAGAGATAAACCAGCCCCTAGTGGGCTGGAATAAGTTCCCACTAAGCCCATAAGGTTTGAGAAGGAAAAAACACAAGGTGGAAAGAGTTTCCAAGTGGGAAGGTCGAATCCTACTCCAAGTAGGATTGGAGTAGGACTCCTCCATCTTCAATTTCGGCCAAACCTTGAGGTTTTGAGGCTGCCTCCTCCCCTCCCTCCCTCCTATATATACTAGGGGTATTGAGGGTTTTTGAGACACAACTTTGCCACGTGTTGCTCGACCCTATACCACGCAGTTTTTCCTCTAGATCGTATTTCTACGGAGCTTAGGCGAAGCCCTGCCGGAGTAGATCATCACCACCACCGGTGCGCCGTCACGCTGCCGGAGAACTCTTCTACCTCTCCGCCCCCTCTTGCTGGATCAAGAATGTGGAGATCGTCATCGAGTTGTACATGTGCTGAACGCGGAGGTGCCGTCCGTTCGGCAGTAGATCGGGAAGGATCGTGATGAAGTTCGCAGGACGGATCATGATGAATTTCGCGGGACGGATCGTGATGAAGTTCGCGGGACGGGTCGTGATGAAGTTCGCGGGACGGATCGTGATGAGATAGTACGACTATGGCGATCTGAATCGTGGAAACGTTCCACTACATCAACCGCGTTATATATGATTCCGTTTAGCGATCTACATGGGTATGTGGATCTAATCTCCTCTCGTAGATGAGCATCACCATGATAGGTCTTCGTGTGCGTAGGATTTTTTTTTGTTTCCCATGAAACGTTCCCCAACAAAAAAGCCATGTGTCGCCCTCTCCTCTCTAGATCGTCTTCCCCCACCAGATTAGTTCGACAGAGCTCGGCGAAGCCCTACCGAATTAGTTCACCACCACCGCCACCATGCCGTTGTGCTGCCGGAGAACTCATCTACCTCTCCGCCCTCGCTTGCTGGATCAAGGAGGTGAAGATCCTCATCGAGCTGTACGTGTACTGAACGCGGAGGTGTCGTCTGTTTGGCACTAGACCGTGATTGGATCGCGTGACGGCTTGAGGTTTGGATCGCAAATACGTTCGACTACATCAACCGTGTTTTTTAGTGATTCCCGCTTAGCAATCTACAAGGGTATGTGGATCTGATCTCTCCTCTCGTAGATGCTCATCACCATGGATAGATCTTGTATGTGCGTAGGAAATTTTTTGTTTCCCATGCAACATTCACCAACACTCTAGCCGGTGACAGATGTGCCGATCTAGCATACTCAACTTGGATGACATGTCAGTCTTCGGAGCTTTCCTCCTTGTCCACGAGGTCGTCACGTAGTTCGGTCTTCAATAATGCGGCCCGTTAGGTTGCTCTGTAAGAAACGGCCCAACCGTCCAAGGACCCCTTAATCCCGGACTTCCACAGTTAGCCCGGGCGTTTGAGGCCCTTTTAAGGCTCCCGTCTGGGTTGAAATTTCGTAACCAGTCAATGACTGAATGACCTGCTTGGATGTGTGAAACGGTTTTGGGACGACATGTACATGCTGGCATGCACGACCGAGACGGCTAGCACCGTAAGCGCCAGACGCATAAGAGTATCTACAACCGGACGCCTCAAACGGTCCCTCATACATTCGTGCCCACACCCTGTCAGTGACCGGACGGGAGAAAGAAGAAAAAAAGTGACCCAACTGGACCCTTCATATTATCCATGTATGCCCGAGCTATCCGCGAACCATCATATCCATCTCAAATATAGGGAGGATATGAAGGCTCGCGGACGCGTCCGAGCACGACTGGTTAGTCCATCACGTAGTATGCGACCCCACGCGGACCATCTTTTCCTTTCTTTATTCATTTTTTTTCTCTTTTCATTTTCATCGGTCACTGAAAATGACCGGATATATGAGGAAAAAAATAAAAAATATGGCTGCATGGACGGACAAATAAAGGACACGCCCAATCATTTCATGGACGTTTGAGGATATGATTTGCAAGTTGGGTCTATAGATGCGCGCGGTAGCGGGCGCATGAAATATGAGGCGCGCGAAGCCGTTTCGTCCTACGCGTTGAACCGTTTATTTCCGCGTACGCGTTTTTTTGTCTTCGTTGGAGTGTCCGGAACAGCTGCGTGTATGTAATGAATGCAATTTTTCCAACGTGGCGCTTATATAGCACGACTGTAGAGATGCTTTAAGAGCACACGGGCGTATGGACATAAAAAATACACCCGCTAGCATACAGACGCGTCAGGGCTTGATTTGTTGACCATATGCGTATGTGGTTCGGCCCGCCCGGCTGGCTGGCTTCGTCTCCGTTTCGGCCTCTTCGACACACGGTCAGTACGCGTGAGTGATAGCAATCAGTACTAGTAATTTTTAACACGAGCTAGGGAGGTAAACGTGTTCCCTCACAGTCACAGAGAGATCATAGTCAGCCTTTGTTTGTTCAACGCATGCATGCAGAGGGAGCGATCGAGCCGTGCGATTTTTCACTTTTAACCGTTCCTTTTTGCAGTGTTCCCCGGCGCTTTGACGGTCAAAGCTTCGGCAGGAAGCACAGCAACCGAGCCCCCTCTCGGACGGACCCGACCTGATTCTATGGCTGGCGCGCCACGAATACTCTAGCTCGCGCCGTTGTACCGCGGCATAGAGCGCGGCCGAGGAGGATCCTATGTAATGTAAGCTAGGTGTGCATGCAGATGTGATGTGCCTGCATGGGGAACCTACACGGCTCCTCACACCTCACGTGCACCGTGGAAAACACCAACGCCATGGTTAGTTTTGTGGATTTTTTCACTGTTTTGATCCTAGGGGTGCAAGTTAATCACGCAACGAACTCGTTTGGAAAGAATTTCACGTTTTGACCATTTTTTGAAACGCCATAGTCCGTGGCGTTGCAGCCGTGTTATGAAACGTCATCTATTGTGGCGTTGCAGACGTTCGTTGAAACTCCTGTGTAATATGGCGTTGCAGACCTGAAGTGAAACGTCTGTCTAATGTGGTGTTGCAGACCTGAGGTGAAAAGCCAGTAGCTATGGCGTTTCTTGCCTTTATATTCTGTCACTCCGGCCCCCTCGCCCACCAACCACCATTTCTCTTCTCCTCTTGTTCTTGTTAGCCCGAAAAAGCTAACCCTTGTCCTCAAGATCCCCCCCTTCGATCTCCCTCCTCCCTCAACCTTTTAGTAGGTTCTTTGGGGCAAATCAAAGAGGCCGGTAAGCTCCTGCAATCCCTCCAATTAGTTTTTGCAGTGATTTTGTAGTTGTATAGATTTTTTTTACACTAGGTGTTCTATTTATGTTGCATTGTATTGGTTGGTTTCTTATTATTGAGGAGATTTAGTGTTATGGTTAGGGTTATGCCTAGTTTTGGTTGGACAAGGGTTAGGGTTAGTGTTAGGTTTTGTGTTATGCCTAATTTGGATGGACAAGGTTTAGGGTTAGGGTTTGTGTTAGTGCCTAATTTGGATGCAAATGGTTAAGGTAATGTTTTGTTAGTTGTTTTGTTATACTTAGAATTGGTAATTTTGTCCCTTTTTTAGGTGGACAAGATTGTGAATATTCATTATGTTGACAAAGAGGCATTCATGAAATCCACTATTATGTACTTTAAGAACCTATTATGCATCTATCGATGTGAACTTTAATGGGAACTTTATATGGGCTATGTTATGTGTATTCTTTATATGTTGTTTTGCATATGTCATCTGTATGTTGTCTGTGTGAATGTGCTAAATGTGGTATATATGATGTGTGTGTGAAAGTGTTAAATGAGCAAGATAAAAACTGTGAAACGCCAAGCCTGCTGGCGTTGCAGACCCAACCAGAAACGCCAAGCTTGCTGGCGTTTCCTTAGTCCAGTACCGCAAAACTGTGGTCATAGCCAGCGTTGCAGCCCTTCCAGAAACGCCAAGCATGCTGGCGTTGCAGACTCAACCAGAAACGCCAAGCCTGCTGGCGTTTCCTTAGTCCAGTACCACAGTACTGTGATCATCGCCAGCGTTGCAGACCTACCAGAAACGCCAAGCCTGCTGGCGTTGCAGACTCAACCAGAAACGCCAAGCCTGTTGGCGTTTCCTTAGTCCAGTACCCCAATTTCAGGATTTTTTCACTGTTTTGATCAACAGACATATTTCATAGAATATAGTTCATAGTTCAACAGACATAACACCATAATTCACAGCATAACACCATAATTCAAAACATAACACCATAGTTCACAACATAACACCATAATTCAACACACATAGTTCATAGTTCAATGTTCATACTTCATACTAAAGAAGATAAAAACTGGATAGTTCAACAGACAATATAGTTCAACAGACAACATCATAACACTCAGAATACGACATAGGTCATAACACTTCACTTCCTCCCTCTCTTCGCAGCCATCTTGCCCTTAGTAACGTAGCCCTCTGGAGTGTTCTACCAGCCAGGACGTCTGATGTTCCTTGAGCTAGCTCGACGTGTTTCTTCCGTCGGCTGAGTGCGTTGACTTGGCTGCGGAGCATCTTCCATCTGCAAAGCCCCAAACTCAATGAAGTCCGGATCCACGGCCTCGTTGTCGGACTCCTCCTCTTCTTCAATCTCCTCTTCATGTGCTCGGCTAGAAGAAGCATGTGCTCGACTCGAAGACGGACGAGCGGAAGACTGCACATCCATCGTGTACTGTGCACGTGCCCTCACATCGGTGGACGAAACACCGTGGCAAGAAAGTAAAGCCGCTAGTGTGCGGCACCGATTGGCGACCTTCTGCGCAAGGAAAAGATAATGACATGTTAATATGCTAACAAAGGTACGACAAAACACAGGTTAACAAGGAATCAAACCTGCAGAGTAGTTCTAACAAGTTCGTCCGTTTGTGGACATGGGGCACGGCCAAGGACCACGTTACTCTCGTTGATACATCTACATAGCTCCGTGCCCTGGATAAAACACATGTGACATACCACCCACGAATAAATGACACTTGTTTATATTTTAAAGGAGGGCCGTACCACTCGTTCATGGAGAGGACCATAGTCAAGATGCGCTCCAACTGTCTCCCTAATTGAATTGTTGAATGCAGCATCAGCAGCCTCATTTGGCAGTAAGTCCAAGCAATCGGAACGAGTCCAGGCAGCCTTATGGATAACTCTGTACTTTGTACGCATCCACTCCAAATGCCTTAAGTATGCCGCCTCGTCAGTGTGGGGTGTTTCATCATTTTCAACTCGATGTTGTCTCTGAGCATTCCACATGTCCACCCAAGTCATGTGGTGCTCCTCCCAATTGATGACAGTCTTATTGCTTTGCCGGTTTGTCCTACAAAGCATTAGAATACTACATCAGTTTTATTTTTTCATGTTAGACATTGATCAACAGGAGAAACACGTGATACAAAAGACTCACTTATGCAGCTTCACACTTGTCTCGATGTAATCCGGCGGGGTGCGTTGTTGTACCCCGAACTGCTTTGAAACACGATGAGGAAGATGCCACTCCACCGCATAAAAGCATATCATCGGGCACCACACACGCCAAAGATGCTGGTCACGAAGGCACATGTTGCTCAGAGGGAACTGCCTAAGTACCGTGTACGGCCTCCAATTAACCTACATAACAACAAGTCACTCAACCATCCATGAAAAAAATCAGCAAATTTGATAAAGCATTTACCTGTTCGTAAGTTAGCATGTCAAGCTCGCTTATGTATGCCTTATACCGCCCCATAGCCGCGATACTCGTCCATTGGACATTAGCCCATGTGTGTGCGCTAGTGGGGTATCACTCCTCATCCCCGTCAAACGGGTACTTCCAGGGTTCTTCCGGAGCAAGGCTGAAGTTCCGGCCAACAGGGATACGCTCCCACACCCAAACCTGTAGGGCCCAGACGAAACCTCCAAGACAGGACGTCGGCTTACTCCTCATGCATGCTCCATCCAACTACAGATTTAATAAAATGAAAATGCATCATATCCCATTGAATAAAATGAAAATGCATGATATTAAGCCATACCTGACGATACAAGAAGGCTAGTGCTGCCGAACCCCAACTCCACTTAACATCCCAGTCACGAAGAGGATCCAAGAACATCCATGAGGCTGTGTCCCAGTGCCATCCGGAAACACCACTTGGGTCAAAAGAATCCAGAGATAAGCTCTCGCGAACCTCTCCACAACAAGCGGACTAGCATCCTTTGGGCATCTGTGAAAATGTCTCTGTATCCAAGAGAACAACACACCGGATGGCCTAGGATCCTTCCTAGTTTCATCAGTCCATGGCTCGGGTTCAACGCCAACCAATGCTGCAACCCGTTGTCGCCACCCGGAAGCCCGATGATCATAGCAATATCCTCCAAGGTGGATCTAGAGGAGGAGGGAGAGCTTTTTCGTGGAGGAAGAAGGAAATAACTAGAGGTGGACGAAGGGGCGCGCGGGGCAGTTACTTATGAGGCCTGCAACGCCAGCCTTTTTGGCGTTTCTGTTAAGGCCTGCAACGTCCAGTAGACTGGCGTTGCACATGAGGCCTGCAACGTCCAGTAGACTGGCGTTTGGCATAAGGCTTGCAACGCCACGGCCTATGGCGTTTTCAAAAGGGTCAAAACGTGAAATTCTTTCCAAACGACTTCGTTACGTGATTAACTTGCACCCCTAGGATCAAAAGAGTGAAAAAATCCTAGTTTTGTGTGGATGGATGGGATGCACTTGCAGAGCAGGGGCTGTTGGCTCTCACAGTCACAGCAGCAGGGCGCTGCGTTGGACTAACACTCGCCGACCAAGTGCTGGATCGGCGCCGTCTGCTCTTCTTCATGCTACTAGCTGGTTGCCTAGTTCACCTGACGTGTTCCATGTGTTGCAATATACTTGCATCCACATAGACAGGCTGATGCATGCATGAATGCATGAAGATCGATCGGTCTGCCAGATTCCTCTTCTTCTTCATGTAGATGCACCCCCCTGTAATTAACAACTAATCGTAAGTCTATACGTACAGTGGCAGCAAATACCAGCAGTAGCAACGGTGCTAGCCCACCTGTTGTACCTGTTTCATTATACTAGTATCCAAATAATGGCCAACACATCGCCGCTAGCAGCTAGCTAGTAGTTGCAGTAGGATCATTAACATTCTCCCCGGCCGTAATCATGTATGGTCCCTAGCTGTAGCTAGCGCTGCACATGACCGGCCGCGAGAGATCGAGGTCGACGAACGGATCAGGCATGCATGCATGTTCGCAGAAACGTTTAGGGCACTCCTTGAGTGCGTGGTAGCACTGTTCATCTCCTCTGGTGTGCCCGGAAGACAAGGGTGTGTGTCCTCGTAGAGGGCACAGGTTGCAACCCCAGCTCGCCTACTTTATTCCGAGTCACCGTGACCTTTCTTTAGGGTTAACCTTTCTCGCTCTTTGGGGCTGGACGGGCGCTTATCGACGACGCCCGCCCGACTGATGCGGGGAAGACAGTGGGTTTGGATCATTTGATTATGGTACCAAGGAATGATCAAGAGATGATGAATACAATATGCTCGGAGTGAGATCCACACTAGATTGACACTTTGAGTTCCACTCTTGCATTTTCCAGACTATGGCAATTGGCAAGTACAGTGGCTATATTTATGCTTCCACGTACATGTGCAGTACTTTCATCAATCAAATTGTGAAAAAGAACAAACTCTAACAGGCCTAGTTCCCACTTACAACCTCAAATCAGATTTTTGACCAGCGCAGCCTGAATTTCTTGAGGTTTTCAGCGAGCCATGCATTGTCAGTTGCAAAGTTTGGGGATAGCCAGTCCCAGTCCAGTCCAAGCAGGTCGTACCAGCAGCCCATGCAATCCAGTGATTTGCCTGGGAAGCAGCGTATTATAAGGCGGGCAAGCCTAGGCTGCCGTCCGCTAGCCATGGCTCTTCCCGCGTGTAGCCCCTTGTGCCTATTAGGGTTGGAACTCGCGGAAGGAGAGGGGGATGTGCACGCGCGCGCGCGCTCTCGCCCGGCACGACATGCATGCCAGAGATCGATTTCTACAGGTGTGCGTGCGTCGGTGCGTGACGAGTTTGACCGTTCCGTCTCTCAGTTTCTTTTCCGCGGGAATCTTTTAGCTGGATTCGTCTCCCTTGAACGGGACGTGCATGTACTCCAAATATGCGTGCACACGGGCGCATATGGTTGGTTATCGGATTCTTCTTACTGCTGGATTAAGATCCAAAGATATGTTGGTACATTTTCAGCTTAGAACATTTACAACTAGACATTTCATATCCATTTTCACACAAGCCGTCTGATCAATGATCGATCATAAAAAAGGACTTAACCAAACATTTTAAATTAGTTTCAAACATCCGGACTGATCAACACCCCATATATCCAGCCCAAATTTAAGACGAATATGGGGCCGCATAGTCATGCCCGGGAGCTTCCTAGCTGACAAGCCCGGCCAACCACCGACCCCACCCACTAGTAGAAAACGGGCCTTTGGCTGGACCATTTAGTCCCGGAGTGCCCCTGGGCCGGGACTAAAGGCCCGGCCATGTCGCCCCAATTCTCAATGCCTCCCTCGAGGCTTTAGTCCCGGGCCGTAAGGAGCCTTTAGTCCCGGTTCGTGTCCCAAACCGGGACTAAAGGGCTACGCGGCGGGTGGTGGTGGTGGCAACCGTTCGTATCCCCCTTTAGTCCCGGTTGGTGGCTCAACCCGGGACTAAAGGCCTAACACGTGGCATGCCGTGGTTGTGGCGGCGGTTGGTATACCTCTTTAGTCCCGGTTGGTGGCTCAACCCGGGACTAAAGGACTAACACGTGGCCTGCCGTAGTGGGGCGACCGTTGGCGTACCTCTTTAGTCCCGGTTGGTGGTTGAACCCAGGACTAAAAGCCTAACACGTGGCCTGCCGTAGTGGTGGCAACCGTTTGGTATACCTCTTTAGTCTCGGTTGGTGGCTCAACCCGGGATTAATGGCCCAAACGGTTTGCATCCCGCGTCGTTTCGGCCGATGAAAAGCACGAACCGAAGCGTACAGTCGCCATTTCTCTGTTCTTCTTCTCTCTCGCGTCGCCCTCTCTGTTCTTCTTCTCTCTCGCGTCGCCCTCTCTGTTCTTCTCCTCTCTTCTTCCCTTCTCTTCTTCCACCATGCCAACTATCTTTCGTGAGGTGGCCGCGCATGGCGCGACGAAGCTCCTTGTCGTGTACACGAACCTGAGCACGGAGGTGCCGTTTTTCCTTCAACAGTTGAAGGAACGATGGTTTAACCACGCACCGGATCATGAGAAGTTCTTCGGGCTTGATCTGGAGTACACGGCCGATCAATGTGGTGTCGCCGTCATCCAAATATGCTTCGCAACCCATGTCTTGATCTTCCAATGGGCGAAGTAAGTTTTGAGGCTTTCTTTGATCCAAGATAATCCCTCCCCTAGGGTCACTACTCCCACGCTCACATGGATTTTGTGTATTTGTGTATCTGATTAAGTAGCGTAGTAGATTTTCTGTATTTGTACATTTGATTTAGTAGTGTAGTATGTGTGGAATACATTTGATTTAGTAGTGTAGTACATTTGATTTAGTAGTGGAATACATTTGATTTAGTAGTGTAGTACATCTGATTTTGTGTATTTATGCATTTGATTTAGTAGTGTAGTACATTTGATTTAGTAGTGTAGTATGTGTGGAGTACATTTGATTTATTTGTGTTCATTTATAATTCACATTGGATCGAATTTTGTCAATCCGATAAGACTTAGTTTGTAGTTTGGATTTATTAGTTAACAAGCTTTCTTTTTTTTGCATATTATGCATAATGTCCATAATCTATCATAGTGAATTCCACGTATAAGTTTATTTGTTTCTATCATAGTTGGTTCCCTTCAAATAGTTGTAGTGAAGCATGTTTCCTTATTGCAGCAGTAGGTTCATAATCTATCTCTAGGTTCCATTGCATATGTGCTATATGAATTCTAAAGATAAGTTTCTCTTTAGTTGTAGTGAAACATGTTTCCTTATTGCAACAGTATGTAACATTTGGTCCATTTTAATTTGTTTCTGTTGCAGGAGTGACAAGCATTGTCCAGGACTCATGGAGTTCCTTCGCAGCGGCGTCACTTTTGCTTCCGTTGACATAAGGAACGACAGGCTGAAGATGAGGCACAGCTTCGGTATTGAGATACCAGCTGGTTGCCTCGTTGATATCCAAACGATATTCAAGCTTCAACATGACAGGACTTCGCTGGCTCATATGGCAGTTGCCTTGATCGACGATTCATATGCTGATATGAAGACCAGTTTCCCAAGGTCTTAGCACAGACTTTGGGAGAAGGGCCCACTTGATGATATCAACATTGAGTATGCAGCAAAAGATGCATATGTTTCATACGAGTTGTACCGCAAGATTCGACTCGTCAACTATGGCCAGCGTCACCTATAAACCCTCGAGGAAGGTGGACATTCTGATTCAGATGATTCAGACGAGTAGTGTTCTTAACGTCGAACACTTGTATATATATCTATTGTAGCTATTGTTATGTACTGTTTGGACTAGTATCATGTACTTCTTGGACCAATTTATATATGTCTAGTTTCTTTTTGTGCCATTATAGTTTCCAAATTTGAATGGTTTAGCCCTTTCTAACTTCATTTGCTACTTTTGAATGGTTTAGCCCTTTCTAACTTCATGGTATCATGCATTTCGACCATATATATATACAAAAAGTCTTCAGTTCCAATAAGTTCAAAAAATGAAATCCCTTTTGTAACAGATCTGTTTTTGATTAAAACAATCACTTCTCCTTCTTCTCCTTGTGCTAGATATTGGTTATGCACTAGGGGAAGTAGGAGTAGCGACCATCATCGACGGTAGAAAAATCAGGTGAGCTAGTGTCCACCATATATGAGAGAAGAAGAAATCCCTTTGTGATGTGCCTTTGAATGGTGCATTTTGAACACACAAAAAGTATGGAGTTCAAATAAGTAATAAAAAATGAAATCCCTTTGTAAGAGATGAGTTCTCGTTCGAAACCCTGCTACTTCGAGAGAGATTGTCAGTTTTGTACACGAAGTGCATCCAGTCTTTGTCGTAGCCCTCTCAACTTTCTAACACATGCTATGTGGGTGAAATGATGATAGCATGCCAACTTTCAACATTTCCAGAGTTCATTTGTAGTGCTTTTCAATTTCAGGGTCAACTAGCTCAAAAAAAAGTAAATGCAAGAAATATACCAAATTAAGTCAGAAATTGTTGAAATTTTGTGATGTGCCTTTGAATGGTTCATTTTGAACACACGAAAAGTATGGTGTTCAAATAAGTTTAAAAAAATGAAATCCCTTTGTAAGAGATGGGTTCTCGTTCGAAACCCTGCTACTTCGAGAGAGATTGTCAGTTTTGTACACGAACTGCATCCAGTCTTTGTCGTAGCCCTCTCAACTTTTTAACACATGCTATGTGGGTGAAATCATGATAGCATGCCAACTTTCAACATTTCCAGAGTTCATTTGTAGTGCTTTTCAATTTCAGGGTCAACTAGCTCAAAAAAAAAGTAAATGCAAGAAATATACCAAATTAAATCAGAAATTGTTGAAATTTTGTGATGTGCCTTTGAATGGTGCATTTTGAACACACAAAAAGTATGGAGTTCAAATAAGTTTAAAAAAATGAAATCCCTTTGTAAGAGATGAGTTCTCGTTCGAAACCTGCTACTTCGAGAGAGATTGTCAGTTTTGTACACGAACTGCATCCAGTCTTTGTCGTAGCCCTCTCAACTTTTTAACACATGCTATGTGGGTGAAATGATGATAGCATGCCAACTTTCAACATTTCCAGAGTTCATTTGTAGTGCTTTTCAATTTCAGGGTCAACTAGCTCAAAAAAAAAATGCAAGAAATATACCAAATTAAGTCAGAAATTGTTGAAATTTTGTGATGTGCCTTTGAATGGTGCATTCTGAACACACAAAAAGTATGGAGTTCAAATAAGTTTTAAAAAAATGAAATCCCTTTGTAAGAGATGAGTTCTCGTTCGAAACCCTGCTACTTCGAGAGAGATTGTCAGTTTTATACACGAACTGCATCCAGTCTTTGTCGTAGCCCTCTCAACTTTTTAACACATGCTATGTGGGTGAAATGATGATAGCATGCCAACTTTCAACATTTCGAGAGTTCATTTGTAGTGCTTTTCAATTTCAGGGTCAACTAGCTCAAAAAAAATAAGTAAATGCACGAAATATAACAAATTAAGTCAGAAATTGTTGAAATTTTGTGATGTGCCTTTGAATGGTGCATTTTGAACACACAAAAAGTATGGAGTTCAAATAAGTTAAAAAAAATGAAATCCCTTTGTAAGAGATGAGTTCTCGTTCGAAACCCTGCTCCTTCGAGAGAGATTGTCAGTTTTGTACACGAACTGCATCCAGTCTTTGTCGTAGCCCTCTCAACTTTTTAACACATGCTATGTGGGTGAAATGTTGATAGCATGCCAACTTTCAACATTTCCAGAGTTCATTTGTAGTGCTTTTCAATTTCAGGGTCAACTAGCTCAAAAAAAATAAGTAAATGCACGAAATATAACAAATTAAGTCAGAAATTGTTGAAATTCTGTGATGTGCCTTTGAATGGTGCATTTTGAACACACAAAAAGTATGGAGTTCAAATAAGTTAAAAAAAATGAAATCCCTTTGTAAGAGATGAGTTCTCGTTCAAAACCCTGCTCCTTCGAGAGAGATTGTCAGTTTTGTACACGAACTGCATCCAGTCTTTGTCGTAGCCCTCTCAACTTTTTAACACATGCTATGTGGGTGAAATGATGATAGCATGCCAACTTTCAACATTTCCAGAGTTCATTTGTAGTGCTTTTCAATTTCAGGGTCAACTAGCTCAAAAAAATAAGTAAATGCACGAAATATACCAAATGAAGTCAGAAATTGTTGAAATTTTGTGATGTGCCTTTGAATGGTGCATTTTGAACACACAAAAAGTATGGAGTTCAAATAAGTTTAAAAAAAAGAAATCCCTTTGTAAGAGATGAGTTCTCGTTCGAAACCCTGCTACTTCGAGAGAGATTGTCAGTTTTGTACACGAACTACATCCAGTCTTTGTCGTAGCCCTCTCAACTTTTTAACACATGCTATAGTGTATATAGTGTATAGTCTATAAGGAGAGGAGGAATTTTGCTATAGTGTATATAGTGTATAGTGTATAAGAAAAGAAGAAAAGAAGAGGAGGAGAAGAGAAGAAAAGAAGAGGAGGAGAAGAGAAGAAAGAAGAGGAGGAGAAGAAAAATGAAAATAAGTGTTAATAGTTTAATTTTGCTATTGTATATGCTTAAGTGTTAATAGTTTATTTTTAGCAAGAAAATTAATAGAACTAGTTTATTTTTTTAGTTCATTTTACGATGCCTATCCCGCATCCTCGTCATCGACTCGGCGGAGGACACCTGCTTGATCAGAGGGGCCCTGTCCGGGACTGGGCTCCGCCCGGCTGGTATTGGGAGGTGCTACCTTCCGGGGGGCGTAGGTTGGTGAGGAGCCAGCCCGCCATTGACCCGATCCTTGTTTGGTGGCGGTTGCGTGGGCCAGTGAGGGTGCCGAGGCTTCCGGACACCGCGGAGGTGGTACATCACCGTGTCAGCGAGGAGGATGAGCACGTCCGTCGCTACATGGTTGCGTTGGAGGGCAGGTTCGAGCATACCTGGCAGGTTCTCCGGGGATCTCACTGGAGCTATGATCATGTGATGGTTCCTTCTCTTTGGGTGTCCACCGCCCGTGCCGATACCCGTCGGGCGCTACGGTTCTAGATGTATTAGTGATGCTATATGTATGATAGTATTCGAGGAGTATTAATGATAATATTCGACGATGTACGGACAAAAGTGATGATGTATTAGCTTATAATTGAATGCATGCTAATTTGAATACTACTTTATTTTACGATTTGGTTTTGCTTAGTGAATGCTCAAATTGGAAATTTACTCCTACTTTGAATACTATGCAGAAATCTAGGAGTCTCAAATTGGAAAAGTACTCCTACTTTGGTTTTTGGTACGAAGGTTAAGAGAATCCGTTTTTTGCAGAACTATGGATCCACATATCAGGAACATCGAAGAGGAAGAACTTCTGGAAGATATAATCAAAGACGGCCCCGACGTTGAACCAGCTGAATCTCCGTCGTTATATCTAAACTAGGACGTTGGAATGGAGGTCGAGCGACACGAAGATGAAGTCGATGGGGCAGGAGATAGGTCCAATGACGGAGAAGGTGATAGCTCCACTGATGGAGAAGCCGGTGAAGAGGAGAAGTCCGGCGAGGTATACATATGAAGTTCGACAATCACTTGTAATATGTGAAAAATATTGGAGATAGCTCTATATTGTATACATATACATTCATTTGACAAATGTTTCTCCCTCTTAGGCCTCCACATCGAGCAAAACTACGAAACGAGGCCCGACTAGAAAGTTGGATGCACGGACGCATTACACATTTGAGGTGATATTTCCTACGGGCGAACCCAAGCTTCCTAAGAATGCTGCTGACACATTCAATAAGCAATGGGGAGTTCTCGTTAGGGATCACGTCCCGATCAACGTTCGGGAGTGGAACAAGCGCAAAGGGGCAGCCGATAGTGACTATGTCACCGAAAGGTACAAAGATAATCTTTGGAATGATCTCATGTCACATTTCAACCTGCCAGAATGTGAGAATGAAGACGCCGCAGACAAACTGGGGCCAAAGTCAAGCAGTGGACTCTGAAGAAGATGGCCGAACTGTTCCGTAGCTGGAAGAAGAAGCTATGGAAAAACTATCTGAAGACACAGAAAGTGCCAGTATTCGAGGGGTATCTAGCCAAGCATACGAATCACTGGAAGGCATTTCAAGAGTACAAGGAGTCAGAAGATGCCCAGGCATTATCAGAAAAGAACAAGATAAATGCCGACAAGAAGATATATCACCACAAGCTGGGGCTAGGGGGCTATGAGACTGCCACCCCAAAGTGGGATAAGAAAGAGCAAGATCTGATAGATAAAGGCGTCGTACCTGAACCACTCCGTGATGACTGGGAATTGAGAGCAAGAAATTGGTTCCTTGAGCATGATGGGTCGTACGAAGAAACAACAGGGGACCTCATCTGCAATGACAATCTTAGGATACCCAGGGAGAATTGGAAAAGGATAGTGAAAGAAATTAAGGAGGGAAGAAGAAAGTTCACTGCAGATAGAGAGAAAGATTTGCTCACACTGGTCCTCGGCAATGACGAACATGGAGGACGAACGCGAGGCTTCGGTCCTTCTTACCCGTGGTGGCTTGGGTTTGCCAGAGACCAAGACACTTACAGAAGCCGAGAGAGAGCAAAGAAGCGGCAGCAGGATGAGGAGAATGACAAGTTCAACCAGTTGCTTGCCAGGATTAACGAGCAACAGAAGAAGATTGATGAGCTTAGAGGAGTACCGCGCCAGGAAGATCCTGCAGTTGATATTACCGGTGCCCCATCTAAGCGGAAAAGCAGCGTGGCTGAATCTGAGGCCCCGCCCGACGATGAACGAAGAATGATAGAGGGCGGTCCCGGCTACCCCGTGGATGGAATCAAGGAGTCAACATCATGTGAACTCCATCAGAAATTCAAGAACATATCCATGAAGGTGGCCGTCGGACAAGCTTTACCTTCTGGCCCTGATGCACGCTGGCATGGCCGTGAGATTCCAGCTGGCTTTGCTAAAGTCGGGGTGGATGAAATCATGACGGGGTTTAATGATATGGAGCTCGACATAGCTGGACCCGAAGATGAGAGGACACTCGGAGAAGTACTGGGTGGAGTCATCCTATGGGACAAGAACTACATCAAGCTTCCAGGCTCGGCCCCAAGGACAACACCGCCTCCGAGTCGTCGCAGGTCACCTACACCTCCATTACCTCCAAGCCCTCCACATGACGTCGGCCAGCACAACACGAGTCCATCTCGATCACCGCCGCCGGACTTGGGTCGTCCGTCTTCGCCGCCGCCCGCACATGATACTAAGCGGAAGCGTGCCAGCAAGAACGCTTCGTCGATGATTTCTAAGCGACGGAGCTCCCCAAAGCGCAAACTGTCGCCCCTCCCAAAGGTACCTCATGCTAATGTTCCTATCAGACCTTATGATCGTACCCCTGAGGAAAACGCCAGGATAGCAAAGGAACAACATGAGGCACAGATGAAAAGGAAGGAACCCGAGCCCCGCCCGAAATACACCGAGAAGAACATAGCATGGGCAAAAGACTTCATAACCACTCCATCACAGTATGACTTACACTATAAGCCTGATGACTATACACGCACATTGCAGAAGGAAGTGAAAAAGAGCAAGTCACATGCAAGTGCAAGTGGGAGCAAATCAAGTTCAACTACAAGCAAGAAAAAATCAGACGTTCCTCAGCTTGGACAACAGGCCAAACAGTCGATCCCACCCCTCAAGGTGTTAACCGAGAATGTTCCCCCTCCGGTGCAGGGGCAAGCTTTTGAAAACGCAAAGGAGTTGGCGGATGAATCTGGTATCTCGGTTGAAAATTTGCTGGCTAATTCCCAAGACGACAGGATACCCAAGGTTGTGGTAGCCCCTAAGCCACAGTTTGTCATGGGAGAGCCTTTGGTCAGCAAAGATGATCTCCCAACAAATATGCGTTACTTGCATAAATGGTACTTAAGTGAATCAAAGAATGGGAGAACGATGATCGTGCTGAGTGTCCCACAGGAGTACTACGGCCGCTCCGAAGAAATCCATATCGACTTTGATGAACTCTTCCAGATGTACAATGGCGACGCCCTCGACAAATCGCTTATGAGTTGCTATTGTCTGTAAGTTTTTCAATTCGTTGTCTACATATAACTTGTTTAGTTATTTCAATTCATTGTCTATATATAACTTGTACTCTATTATGCAGAATGAAGATTCTAGAGTGTAAAAGTAAGAGCATCATAAATATTGGGTTTATTGATCCAGATAAAATACATATAGCGACGCTAACTAATTATCCCAAGGAGACGGAGGAAAACCTTCTAAGGTTTCTAAGAGATCAAAATTTCTGTGACCACATACTGTTTCCATACAACTTCAGGGGAGGGTCTTTACTCTGTTGTGTCCATTCACTTATAAGTGTAATTGATAAGTTACTCACACACACACACACACACACACACACACACACACACACACACACACATATATATATATATATATATATATACATGTGCAGCTTCCATTGGATTCTGTTGGACATTCAGATTGATAAGGGAATAGTTGATGCCTTCGACCCATTATCGAGACCCTTGGAACAGTTCCAAAGCCTGCAGGACATGCTCCAAGTGTAATTTTAATCATTCTTATGCTCTATCGGTCTCTTTCGATGATTTTCTGATATATCAATTAATGAAAAACTTAGCAAATCATTATCCTTGTCGGGCAGGGTTTGGAATCGGTTCAAGTGCGTGACTCCCGGTAACTTTCCTGAGAAGTTGACCTTTAGAGCGGCTCAGGTAAGTAGTAGTATGATATACTTCTATTAATTTTCAATAGATTTATGATGCTATATTATTATTTTGATTATATATATTCCATTCTCGTAAAGTGCGACCAGCAGCCACGGGGAACGCATCTATGCGGATACTATATTTGCGAGACCATTCGCACGTTTACCTCTGAGTTCAAGGAGCAAAGATTCGACGTAAGTAATGAACATTCACACCTCTATTTTTACCCGTCATTCTTTGTTATCATGATTGATATTCATATTCATCTCCTCTTCTTATATAGCACGAGGCCATGAGGACAAAGGTCCTACCAGAGCAACGCGCGATTGCTGTTGCAGAGGAGCTTGCGGGATTTCTAAGGACGGAAGCTATAGAAGACAAAGGACGATTTAGTGTAGCTAAGGGCCATTACTGATGTTCGTCCATGTAATCAAATAGACGGGATCTAGTCCCGATAATTCAGATCTCCGTATAATTGTATATGATCGCTTGTAAGATGAGTTAATCTTATATATATATATATATATATGCATAATTATTTCTATTTTAAATTATATGAAAACTAATTCCCGAACACAAAACGAGGCATCACGTTAATCTCCTGAACACATAAACCATAAAACCCTAAAACCCAAAAATAATTTCATTCAAAAAAAAGCCAGAAACCAGCAAAATCTAAAAATCTTGAGTCCCGGTCCGTGTAACGAGCCGGGACTAAAGGGCCTGCCCCTGGGGCGCTACGAGGCGCCCACGTGGAGCACCTTTAGTCCCGGCGTGTAAGAGGGCCGGGACGAAAAGGTTAGGCCTTTAGTCCCGGTTGGTGAACCGGGACTAAAGCCCCTTACGGGCCGGGGCTATAGGCCCTGTCCCCACTAGTGACCACTATCCCACAAAAACCCGACTCCAGGCGCCTCGTTCCGAAACCTAGCTCACTCTTCCTCACTATGTTCTCTGCTCACTCTCTCCGATTCCGGTCCCATCCACTCCAATGTCGAGCTCCGGTAGCCGCTCAGGCTCCGACGGCTTCGATACCGACTATGACGAGCAGTTAGCCCTCCACATTGCCTTGGAGCAGTCCAAGGTGGACACCGACGACAACTTCGGATCTGCAGCGTCGTCGCAGCTATTGCGTCGGCACAGGCGAACGCCGAAAACAGACCCTCCCGACCCACGCGCAGTTTCAGTAGGACAACAGTCCACACCTGCCCCGCACGATCTCATTCCCTCACCAACCGCTCCTCTAGGCAGGCGGCGGTGGGTGCTAGTGCCCACGCCGTCGGTCCGCACACGCACTCTAGAATCAGAGGCGCGTGCCACCCGTTGCAAGAGGTTGTAGGCAAGGGAGAGGGAAGACACGGATGAGTCCGCACGCCGCCGTCGTGGGATGCCGGCGAAGCCCGACGAGGACGGATGCCTCCTCGCATGGGTGTACCGTCTATCCCTCACGACGACAGAGACGGACACTCCCCGCATCCAACAGAAGAACGCCACGGCGCTCCGGCTTGCTATTGAGCAGTCAGAGCGCAGGGTGAAGGAGGCAGCGACAGAGACGGTTCGGGTCGCCAAACTAAAGCGGGAGAAGGACAAGGCAGTCCGTCGGATGAAGGGGCTCATGGTCCCCTCCGACTCCGACGACGAAGCTGCACCTCCTTCGACGACGACCAAGACCCCCCCCCCAGTCACGGACGAGTACGGTTATGTCGACAACTGAAAGGGCAAAGCCCTGACGAGGAAGTGGTGATCCCCCCGGCGCATTGTTTATGTCAGATTTACTCGTAGAAATTTAAGAACTTCGGTGAACTTAAAATGATCTTTTGGGTGATGTTTGATGTCCGTTTGCAACCAATCTTGTGTTTGTTTGCACCCGATTTTCTTATCCTATGCTTGATCACCTAGAGTAGCTCAAACGATGCATGTGTAGTATGGATACAAGGTGTCCGATATGAGATACACAGATGCCGAGTACTAAATATGAGATATGCCCGGTCAATGCTTGCGGACGCGTCGGGCGTTCTCGCGGGCATTAATGAGGCCGAATTAGCCCATCATGGTTGTATATGCCCCTAGAGAATCTAGAAACAAAATTGTCTAGTCCATGTTCCTATACGTCCGCGGACCTGTCCGCGGTCAGTAACGGGGCAAGACTTATGTTGGTATTTACAACCACAATCCTTATTTTTAAAATATTTAATTCATGCAAACATGGACACGTCGGTCATGTTGGAATCACTATGAAATAGTTTATGTACAGAAGCCTTGCACCACAATCCTATCACGGGAAAAACTATCCGGTCATTGATGGAACCCTTGAAGTTTAGGATGTGCTCCTCTACCTTTTTCAACTCCTGTCGAAGGCTCATCACCATCATCATTTCAGGATCCTTATCGTCTGAGTCTGACGATGTGATGAACTCGTTGAAAATGAATTCGTCAAGATCACCATTTGCATAGCCATCATTCTACGACGAATCCATTGGTGGCCTAGAAGTAATGACTCAAATAATAGAAAACCTGATCATACATTTCATCGAACACGAATAGCGTGAGGTGAAAATATGGGAGAGTATGACGTACCAAGGTGTTAGAGCATATATCTCCATATGTGGTTTTGGTAATTGATGACAATTCCTATGGACTAATGGTTGCCTTAAGTTACATTTATAGGATTTGTCCATAGGCACTTCTTGAAGTCCATCTGTTGGGTTCAAGGAGTTTATATGATGACCAAGATGGTATTCAAGGTATTATCCAAAGAATGGTCATAGAGACACATGGTTGATCAAGATCTCAGACAAAGAGTAAATCAAGATGATCAACACACAAAGCGTACAAGATGTACCGAGAGGGATCAAGTGATCCCATGGTATGGTGAGCACTGTCCATTACGTGTTTGTGTACTAACCCATGGTCTTCGTGAGATTTCTATGTGGGGGTTGGGTGTGTTTCCATGGGCTTGCATCAAAGGAAAGATATCATACAACCCATGAAGTATGACGTCAAGTTGTGATTGTCATCAAGATTGCGATGTGCAAGTTCAAGTGGATCAGCACGAAGATATCATGCTTGAAGCTTGCCGTCCATTGTGGTGGCAATGGACTTGTGAAGATATGCTGAAGAGTGGCTCACCCATAGTGAGTATGGGGGAGCAATCAACTAGTCTTCATCAAGCCAACGCAATCAAGAAAGGTGGTCCATCTTGAGGAAGCCAAGATCATCATCATCTAGCTCAAGAGGACGAGGTGCAAGGTATAGTTTTGCCCTTGATAGGTTTTGTGTTTAGGATAGATTGCTGTACTATCAAGGGGGGCTCTCAAGTGAGTAGCTTGATCGTATCGTTCATTGAGAGCTCAAACCATTTGCATCCTTGCATCATACTTCTTGGTTCTTGTTTGGTGTTTCTCTTTGTGAGTTTTAGAGCTTATGGTCATCTTTGTGACAAGCTTGAGTTCATCAAAAACGGAGTCCATATGCATCTACTATGATGTTTTCGATGTTGGTTTTTGCCGGTTCTTCATTCATAGAGGACTCACATCTCTATATCATTGGCATTTTCATATTTGCATGGTCATATCTCGCTATTTGGATAGCTCTTGTCGTCCTGAATCCAACAAGCTTGGGTTTGCTCGATTCGGAGCTCGTATGCGAAAGTTATGGCTATTTCAGTGGCGAGCGGTAGTACCGCTGGCCCTAGCGGTAGTACCGCTAGAGCTGGCGGTAGTACCGCTGTCCCAGAGGTAGTACCGCCCCTGGTCAGCGGTAGTACCGCTCCAAGATTTTAGTACCGTCATCTTTGCGGTTGTACTGCGTCGGACATTTTTGCAAAGACTTTCTTGGCGGTGGTTGGCCCGATAGTATCTTTGCGCTACCATGGGCTCAGCGGTAGTACCGCTGCAGCCAGCGGTAGTACCGCTGGAGGGTCAGCGGTGGTACCGCTGGAGGGTCAGCGGTAGTACCGCTGCAGCCAGCGGTAGTACCGCCGGAGGGTCAGCGGTAGTACCGCTAGAGCCAGCGGTAGTACCGCTGGGCTCGGGCTGTAAGTGGGGGTAACGGTCTGATTCCTTCCCCCACTATATAAAGGGGGTCTTCTTCCCCCTTGGCCTTATCCATCCGTTGAGCTCTTGTTCTACCTCCATTGTTGACATTCTTAGAGCTTGCTTACTCTCAATCCCTCCAATGATTCTTGCTTGTTCTTGAGGGAAAAGAGAGAGGAGATCTAGATCCACATCTCCACCAATCACTTTATCCTCTATGTGAGGGGAACCCCTTGGATCTAGATCTTGGAGTTCTTTGTGAGCTCCTTGTTCTTCCTCTCATATTTCTCCATAGCTTTCGTTGTTGTGGAGGGATTTGAGTGTGAGGGACTTGACCACTTCGTGTGTTCTTGCCATTGCATTAGTTGCACCGGTTTGAGTTCTCCACGGTGATACGTGGAAGTGAGAAGTTGAGAAGCTTACTACCTTTGGTACTTAGTACCCTAGATATCGTTCTTCGTGAATGCTTTGGCATCCTAGAAGCTTGGTGGTGTCTCGGAGCTCAATCATTGTGGTGTGAATCTCCGGGCAAGCGTTGGGGTCTCCAATTAGGTTGTGGAGATTGCCCCAAGCAATTTGTACGGGTACCGGTAACCGCCCCCAAGGGTTGCCACGTGTACGGGTTCCGTGACCGCCCCAAGGTTTGCCATTTGTATGGGTTCGGTGACCGCCCTCAAGGGTCCCTTAGTGGAATCACGACATCTTGCATTGTGCGAGGGCGTGAGAAGATTACGGTGGCCTTAGTGGCATCTTGGGGAGCATTGTGCCTCCACACCGCTCCAACGGAGATTAGCATCGGGAAGGGTGTGAACTTCGGGATACATCATCGTCTCCGCGTACCTCGGTTATCTCTTACCCGAACCCTTTACTTATGCACTTTACTTTGTGATAGCCATATTGTCTCTTGTTATATATCTTGCTATCACTTAGTTGTTTATCTTGCTTAGCATAAGTTGTTGGTGCACATAGGTGAGCCTAGTTGTTTGAGGTTTTGTGCTTGACATATTAAACGTTAGTTTTATTCCGCATTTGTTCAAGCCTAAACCTTAATTATTTTAAAGCGCCTATTCACCCCCCCTCTAGGCGACATCCACGTCCTTTCACAAGGCAGCGTCCAAGGGCGGTGACCTTGTCCGGTGGTGGCCTGGTCAGTGGCAGTATGGGTTGGAGGTTGCTACTTGTAAACTGCGTTGGGCTTTTCCCTGAATAGGAGGGGATATGCAGCACATTAGATATAAGTATTTCCCTCAATGGGGATGAAGGTTATCAAACCAGTAGAAGAATCACACAAACCCTTTTTGCAGCACCTATAGAAATAGAACCAAACACTTGCATCCAATACGGGCAAGAGGGTTGTGAATCTAGCCCCTTGAACTTGTTACTTCCAAGGATTAAATACTGGCAGATAGATCGGATAAATAGAAAAGTAAATAAATTGCAGTAAGGTAAACTGAGTTTTAGTAATTATATTTAAGTAGACTCGGGGGGCCATAGTTTTCGCTAGAGGCTTCTCTCTTGAACATAGCATACGATTGGTAGACAATTTTTTGTTGGTCAATTGACAGAATAGCGCATAATTATGGCATGTTATTCACGGCAATAATCATGTATATAGACATCACGTCCATAAACAAGTAGTCCGATTCCTGCCTGCATCTACTACTATTACTCCATGCATCGATCACTATACAACATGCAACTAGAGTATTAAGTATGAAACAGAGTAATGCTTGAAGCAAGAAGACATGGTGTAGACAAAGTAAGTCAAGCAATATGTTCAGACCCCGTAGTTTTATTCTTAATGGCAACAATACAAATACGTGTCATGTCCCTTTCCGTCACTAGGATTGAACACCGCAAGACTGAACCCATCACAAGCAACACTCCTATTGAAGATTAATCAATCTAGTTGGACAAACCAAACCAATAGACCGGAGGGAATTACAAAGCTATAACCATCATGCATTAATTCAGAGAAGACTTAATATATATTCATGAATAATCTGATCATAAATCCACAATTGATCGGATCCCAACAAACACACCGCAAAAATAGTATTAAATCAAATAGATCATCGCGGGAATCGCGGTGAAGTTTGTATTGAAGATCAAAGAGAGAGAAGAAATCATCTCGGTACTAGCTATGGACTGATAGGTCTATGGTGGACTACTCACACATCATCTTGGAGACAATAAGGTTGATGTAGATGGTCTCCATGATCGATTCCCCCTCAGACAGGACACAAGAAAAGGTCTCTAGATGGGATCACGACAGAACAGAGACTTGCGATGGTGGAACAAATGTTTCGGGTGGCTCTCTGTTGGTTTCCCTATTTAAGAAAATTTATGAAGGTGGAACTAGGTCAGATGGAGCCATGAGGGGCCCACAAGGCATCAGTGTGTGCCAGCCCCCTAGATGCGCTCTGTTGCCTTGTTGTATCCTCCTTAGTCCTATGGTCTCCTTCCGAAACTTCTAGGGTCTCTTTTAAAAAGTTTAGTAGTGTTTGGACTTTGTTTGGTACTAATTTCCTCGAAAACCAAAAACAAGGAGAAAACACCAACTAGCACTTGACAGTGGGTTAATAGATTAGTTTCAAAAATGATACAAAATAACATATAATTGTATATAAAATATCCAAAATTAATAATATAATAGCATGAAATAATTAAAAGTTATCGATACGTTGGAGACGTATCACGGGTCTTCGGTGACAAAGCATTGGGTTAGGGATGGAAACGAAGCACCGATAGGGACGAAACTCCGGTGACGGCTATACGGAGCAGGGCCAACGGAGAAGAGGAAAGGATTACTCGAGCAATTGAAGGGCGGGGGGTGACAGATACTATTACGGTCATGTTGGGCTATAGTACACTAGCTAGCATTTCAAATTGGGCGATCAATCTAGCCAGGAACTCTTCAATTTTAATCAAACACACATAAGGCTGGTCACAATGGGGAGTAACATAAGGTAGAAACCTACACACTTTTCTAGACTATGTTCCTACCTCTACAATGGGGAGTAACATATATGTAGTGTCATGCAACAATGCATTTATTAGGCTATAGACTCATTGTTTGTTGGAGTGTGTGATGTTCCGGTAACTTAGCTAGTTACCACAAGCACCTCTCTCTTCATTAAATATGTGCCACATAAGCAAAGTTGTATTGGAGTGTGTGATGTTACTGCTAAGTTCCTCCCCATTGTGACCAGCCTAAGGGACCAATGCTAGTCATGCATGATAATTACTGCAAGCTACTTTGATTTTGCGCCTGTAATTTGGTGATTATTTATTACATATATAATTCGTTGACTGGCTTAGTTGTTCATATCCAATGATTAATATATATATGCTGCCATTTTCTATCCACCAATTAGGTAAAAGCCTTTAACCCCGCTTTTATAGATAAATCAACCACTATATATATATGCTACCACTATACTGAGGAGGGCCAACGGAGAAGAGGAAAGTATGAGTGATTAGCGCGGGCCCTAGCGGCCAGTCCGACCGTAATAGTCGCATCCGGGAGCACTGAGATCCGTGCAGTTTTTTTCAAGTTGTTTTATTTACTATTTGTGTATGTGAGATTTGGTTAAGTTTCAGTACACATTCCACACCCAAAATACAACTACCAGCACTGTTGTGTTCTCATATAAATACTTATCTCCTAGCACACTTCTCCCTTCTCTCGTGTGGCCAGGATATTTTTTCTGGCCACTCCTGCGCTCTTCCCACATTAACCCAAATGTAGCTAGTGTTCTAGGTGCTTCTGAAAAAAGGTATACCCTCCTCCCCTATCAGCTTCTACCTTACCTCGCCAATGCTTCCATTGCTCATCAGGAAGAAACTAACTATTAATCTATCGTACCTAGCCCTGTGGGCTGTTCTATCGATCGGCCATCCCCATAATGTCTTCTGGAAACGACTGGCTGGGGTTCTCGCTCTCCGGCCAAGAAAGCCCACAGCCGCATCAGGATAGCTCACCGCCCGCCGGCATCGACATCTCCGGCGCCAGTGACTTCTATGGCCTACCCACGCAGCCAGCTCCCGACGCTCAACTCGGCGTGCCAGGTCATCAGCCTTCATACGGGATCACGGAGGCGGCGTTCAATAGGGGAGCCCATGAAACCCACGGTGAGAGGAAGACGCTAGCTACTTTGTTGCCGCATACACCCCGATCCAGTGTTATCTATCTAGCTAGCTGGTATGTATGCATCAGTTTCAGTCTCCCGTTCAAGGTTCTTGTTATTTGATGTGGCTGTAGATTGGAGCATGAGGGGTGATCTGGACTATACCGGCGGTGCTTCCGAGCTCTCCATGCTTGTTGGGTCGAGCGCAGTCGGTGGCAAGAGGGCCATGGAGGCCGAGACCGAGCCCAAGCTTGAGGACTTCCTCGGTGGCAACTCGTTCGTCTCCGAGCAAGATCAGGCCGGCGGCTTCTTGTTCTCCGGAGTCCCGATGGCGACCAGCACCACCAGCCACAGCAGGAGCAACACCATGGAGCTCTCTATGATCAAGAGCTGGCTCCGTAACAACCAGGTACCCCAAGCGGCGCCGCACCCCGCGCAGCAGCCGCAACCCCACGAAGGTATGAGTACCGACGCGAGCGCGAGCAGCTTCGATGCGCTGGGAAGAAACGGCGCTTTAGTGGTGGCGGGGAGCTCGCAGAGCCTGGCGCTCTCGATGAGCACGGGCTCGGGATCGCACTTGCCAATGGATGTGGTCGGCAGCAGTGCCACTGGGGGAGTCTCAGAGAGCACCTCCTCGGAGAACAAGCGGACGAGCGGCGCCATGGATTCGCCGGGTGGTGCGGTAGAAGCTGTCGCGAGGAAGTCCATCGACACATTCGGGCAAAGGACGTCGATATATCGAGGTGTAACAAGGTTAGCACATTATGATTGATTTTTTCACATTAATTTGTGGATCCATGACGTAGTTACATCAAGCTAGTCCATTTCAAATTGGGCTATAGTACACTAGCTAGCATTTCAAATTGGACGATCAATCTAGCGAGGAACTCTTTAATTTTAAATTTTAATCAAACACACATAAGGGATCAATACTAGTCATGCATGATAATGCAAGCTACTTTGAGATTGCGCCTGTAATTTGGTGATTTTTTAGCACATATATAATTCGGCTTAGTTGTTCATATCCAATGATTAATATATAGATGCTGCCATTTTCTTTCCACCAATTAGGTAAAAGCCTTTAACCCCGCTTTTATAGATAAATCAACCACTATATCCATGTTTTTCTTTTCTTTTCTTATTATGTTTTCGGCCTAGTTTTTCTCATAAACCGGGTCACTCTGTATTTTGCTTTTTCCTCTCTTAATAAAATCGTCACAACACCGGCCTCATAAGTAAAAGAAAATACAGCAATGTTCAAGTACAAGAAAAAATAAACATAAACTTGTTTGAGCAACAACACAAATATAACCTAATACAAAGAAAAAGAAAAGGCCACCAAGTGGCTGGCAGATCAATGACTGTGTGTGGGGGGGGGGGGGGAGATCAATGGTCACGTGTGTGTGTGTGTGTGTGTATATATATATATATATATATATATATATATATATATATATATATATATAGCTCATCGGCCAATCAAGAAAAGCGGATTCACAACTGAATTGAATTACTTGTTCATACTGAGTATACGCCGTGATTCACGACATGATTCCATACTATAGCTACACTTCACTTACCACACAATTTGCGCTGCTAAGAGCATCTCCAACAGAAGCGCAAAAAGGCGCGAGCGCGGGACAGAATGGCGCGCTCCAGCGGCGGCGGGAAAACTGCGCGCGCGCGAAAGGCGGCAGCACGCGCGTCAGTTTTGCCGCGCCGCTTCCCGCGCGCCTATAAAAGCGCAGCGCTCTGCCGCTCCCTCACGCGCCGTCACCGCTCCGCTCTCTCTCTCTCTCCCGCTACCTCTCGCGCCGCCGCCGCTCCAGCGCACCGCCACCGGTCCAGCGCCCCGTCCCCGACGCGCCACCATGCCGCCGCGCCGCAGTTCTGCGTCAGGCTACCGCGGCGTCCGCGATCGCCCCAACGACGGGTTCTACGCTGAGATACGCTCCGGCGATCTCCGGCTTAGCCTCGGCACATACCACACGGCGCACGAGGCCGCCCGCGCGTTCGACGCGGCGGCGTGGCGCCTAGGAAGGCCGCGCCGCCAAATGAACTTCCAAGACGTCCACACACTCCAGCAGGCGTTAGACGTCGCCCCGCCGCCTCGTGTAAACTCCGCACAAGACTGTGCGGAGCACACTGCGCGGCAGCGCCGGCTCCTCGTTGCCCAGGAGGACGAGCAGGTCATGGCGGAGTGGCGCCGGCGCCACCCGGAGGACGTCGCCTACGAGCAGGATTATTGGGCAAGGCGCCGCGAGGAGGACACGCACCGGCGCCGCGAGGAGCGGTTGGACAGGCGTCGGCGGAAGGCATTGGCGAGTGCGCAGGCCGACATCGTCAATGCAGGCGGGAGGTCCTTCTTCACTGAAGAAGATGAGCGTTGGTTCGACATCTGGCTGTCAACCTCTAACGACACCAACGACGATGATGATGGTGCAGATGATTGGAGCGACTGGGATTAGTTTTATGTTTTCGAACTATCTAGCACCGAACTATCTATCTATGTTTTCGAACTACCTATTTTTAGTTGCAATCTATGTAAAATAAATTTGTATCCTTTTTATTTTGATGCAATCTATTTATTAAAAATGTTGTGCGTGCGCTGCATTTTTGGGCACTGCTAGAGCGGCGCGCGTGCGCTGCATTATAGCGCGGCTGTTGGAGCCAGCGCCTATCCCCGCGCTAAACCAGCCGGAGCACGCGCGGCAAACGCATTTTTTGGACGCGGCGCGAAGCGCGGCTGTTGGAGATGCTCTAAGCGCTGTTCTTCTTCTCTGGAACTCTTACGATATCTTCTACACTAATCTATACCACTATAACCTGAGTGCACCAAAATAAGAGGTATATCTAATTTATCTGTTATAGCTGACCCAACACAAATAGATAGTGTGGATCTTCACTTTTCTCTGGATAAACACAGAAGTTTTTATATAGATGTCTCTTTTATAGACCTCTCAAAACGAATGTGTTTCAACGAATGATGAATACAAAAGTGATACAAAATGGAAACTGGTGCTTTCTTTTCTCTGATCAACATACTCTGGCACATACATGTACGTTAGAAATGGATGTATTTTTCTAACGACAACATGTACATTTTGATTGTGCTAACTATATATATTCTTAAATTCTTCAATATTCCTTTTCAGACATAGATGGACAGGGCGTTATGAGGCTCATCTCTGGGACAATAGCTGCAGAAGAGAAGGGCAGAGTCGCAAGGGTAGGCAAGGTAATAAAAATGGCTATATACTTCCTCTTTCTCTCTCCATTTCACAACAATATATACACCCTTGATGTTCTATTTAAGCATTATATCTTGTGTTGCATCAACACTCTCCATGACTACATCACCATCGCCTTCGGGAATGATACTGTATTTTCCTCGACAATCAGTTTATTTGGGTATGCTTGCCTTACTCTTTGGCCATTTTTATTCATTGCAGTTTACCATTTTAGTTATTCCACCTTATGATTTTGATCATGAAACCTTAGGTGGCTATGACAAGGAGGACAAGGCAGCAAGGGCTTATGATTTGGCAGCACTCAAGTATTGGGGTACAACAACAACAACAAATTTCCCAGTAAGCAAGTTCTAATATTATTTTTATGGATGCTTTTTTCCTTGCATTGCTATTTTTGTTGCTGTAAAACATCTGAAGCTATTTTTATTAGAACGTAATAGTTTTGTACAATGGCAGATTAATACCTACGAAAAAGAGGTGGATGAAATGAAACATATGACTAGGCAGGAATACATTGCATACTTAAGAAGGTACTATTGCTAGCCGACGTTCATCTCATACTGAAGTATCACACAAGTAAATGGAATATTACTCTACCAATAAATTGATCCAACAATTGCAGGAATAGCAGCGGATTTTCTCGCGGTGCGTCAAAATATCGTGGTGTAACTAGGTATGTTACTAGGTAATTCAGTCTGTTCGTTTTTTTTATAAAGGGCTTTGTTATTTAAAAGTTTAAACATTACACCCGGCCTTTTCATAACTAAGATGCACATAACCACAGTTCAAAAGTACGGTAACAGAAAAAAGCAACAGACGTAATACGATCATATGTAGACATAAATCATCGTTGTCTATGAAGAGCCAATCCGTAGATCACACTACCATCCATGTGGGATAAAAATATCCCTCGCCATTCATGTGGGATAAAATTCAGTCTGTTTGTACATATAATAATTTATGTTATGTGGAAGTAGGTAATGTCCGATATGTATTCTTAGAATTAGTAGGCATGCATGCATGCATGTCATGTAAGCAAACTTTTAGAGATTTGACTATAAACTACATACAGAATAAAATAAATGAACCTATTTCCTAAAATATGATTACATACATTCATATGTACTCCCTCCGTTCTTAAATATAAGTCTCTGTAGAGATTTCACTAGTGGACTACATACGATGTATATAGACATACTTTAGAGTATAGATTCAAACATTTTGTTTCGTATGTAGACCCTTAGTGAAATTGCTTAAAAGACTTATATTTAGGAACGGAGGGAGTAGTATATAGTGTAATCTTTAAAAGATCTTATATTTAGGAACGGAGGGAGTAAATAGATAGTTATCCAAATGGTTGTTATATCTTGTTTCAGTGTTCTAAGTTCTAACATCGGCTGAGATCTTTACAAGGCACCATCAGCATGGGAGATGGCAAGCAAGAATTGGGCGGGTTGCAGGAAACAAGGATCTCTACTTAGGCACCTTCAGTAAGTTATTGGCCACATATAATTAACCCTCTCTTGGGAGCCTTTCTAATTGCTAGACTAATGAAGATCCTTAATACTAAATTATGACTAGTCATAGTGTTATAGCTCCAAGATCTAAGTCATCGACCAGTACTACTTATTTAGTTATTTTTTTCTTGAACTCTTCGTCTCGTAGAACTGAAGGTTAGATATTCTATATGTTGCCCTATGGGCCAATAAAATAGTGGTCACTGCATTAACTATGTCCCAAATGCACCTTTAAGTTTTTGTCTCAAAGTTGTCTTAGAAAACCGGGGCATAGAGTCAAGGACAAAGTTGAAAACCCCAGTGGTTTGAATTAATCACGCACTTGCATCCTAACCTCCGTATAGCTGCATGCATGCATGCATGAATATGGAACATACATCACACATGCTGCATGCAAATGCAATAGGGGGGAACCAGCCCTAGCTAGCTAATAATGTACTACATCCTAATCGTGCACATCCTCTCGCACGTCCGTAGGCACCGAGGAGGAGGCGGCGGAGGCCTACGATATCGCGGCGATCAAGTTCCGTGGACTCAACGCCGTCACCAACTTCGACATGAGTCGGTACGACGTCAAGACCATCCTCGAGAGCAGCACCCTACCGGTGGGTGGCGCGGCGAGGCGCCTCAAGGAGGCCGCTGATCATCCAGAGGCTGGCGCCACGATCTGGCGGGCCGGCATGCACGGCGGCGTCATCTCCCAGCTGACCGACGTCGGGATGGGCGCGTACGCGTCGTACCCCCACGGCTGGCCGACCATCGCATTTCAGCAGCCGTCGCCGCTCTCGGTGCACTACCCATACGTCGCCCAGCCGGCCCGCGGGTGGTGCAAGCCCGAGCAGGACGCCACCGTCGCCGCGCAAAACCTGCAGGACCTCCAGCAGCTGCACCTCGGGACCGCCGCTCACAACTATTTCCAGGCATCGTCGAGCTCCACGGTGTACAACGGCGGCGGGTACCAGCAGGGCACCGGTGGCAACGCCTTCTTGATGCCGGCTACCGCCGTCATGGATGAACAGGGGCACAGCAGCACTGCCACCAACCTGGGAAGCACCTGCAGCTACGGGGATGAAGAGGGGAAGCTCAATATTGGGTACGATGCCATGGCGGCGATGGCAAGCACCGCAGCCGACCCATACGCGGCGGCGTCAACTGTGAGTATCGCGAGGGCGAACGGGTACTCCAACCACTGGAGCTCGCCGTTCAATGGCATGTGATGATGGTGAAGAGGGCAGAAGCTAGTAATAGCGGGATTACACTTAACTAGCTAGAGCATAATCCAAGTTAGGTCAGGGGTCTTGCTCGTTGTTGCGTTTCAGCTCGGGGTTCCGGCTAGCTCTTCTTGGCCGGGTGAATGACACTCGTAAAGGTGCTGGGCATGCATGCCTTCTGGAAGCTGGTAATGGCAAGTTAGGATAAGTTAAGCTTGTGTTGTTGTAAGTTATCCTAACTTGCTGTTAGTTTTGGGTAGTTTCAGAAGATCAAGTTTAATCTCTAGAGGACAAAAGCTGATCGTGCGATGGCAATAACTTCATAATTCCAGAGATTCGACTTACTTTGACTTTTCATTTAGGGTTTGTCCGGAATTACTCCGTTCCTAAAAATTCAGCTCCGTTCTAGAAAATGCAAGTCAAATGGGATAGCTCTATGACATGTTGCTCGTAAAAAAACTAGAATAAAAAAAATACAAATTTATGTTTTTTGTGAAACTTTTTAGGAGGTGCTTCAAGAAAATGTAAAAGTTGAAGTTGAAAGGAAATTACTCATCAGTGCCACGAGCAAGTGAATACCCCTTTATTTTTGTCCACTCATTCAATCAGATATATCCTTCCCATCAAATTTCTCATTCTTAAAGCTAAAGATAGATAAAAGGCAAACACTCTTTAAAGGAGTTACAACTGCTTCTGTATAAAGTTGTTTCAAAGTAAATTTGATGGAGCGAAACTGAATTTTATGAAGTATGGCAGTCCTTAAGAGAACCTTAGTTATAGTTGAAGGACTACCAAGTGAGCGAGGCCACTAAAGTTTGCTTTTATTTTTGAGCCGTAGAGTTTGCTAAGTGGGGACAATTGTTAGCTCATCTTAGCAACAATTATCAGGGCAGACCCAAGATAAAAATGTCCCACGTCTACTGACATAGGATCGGTACGTACGAAGCAATAATATGGATAATAGTTAGCATGTTTAATAGTTCAATAATTGTCATGGCGGATCCAAGACAAAAATGTCCCACGTCTACCGCCATAGACCGTTGTGTAAGAAAATGAAAAATAGGTTTGTGCCACTACCAACTAGTTCAATTATTCTATGTTTGTCACTTAAAAGCACAAATTGTGGCTGTGCCACTAACGATTGCGAGAAAATAGCTGCAAACCCTGGACGACTTATTAATCATATTTTAGTGAAATCATGTTTTAGTGATGATGTTGTATGATTAGAGAGATTAATACCTTCATGAAGTAATTCTTAGGTGTTAGGTCCCTTGTGTTGATAGTTAAGTAGGAAAGAGGGGGCCCCAATTCAAAAAGGGGAAATGTGTTGGCAAGATCACAAAAGACTGGAGGTTTTATGGTTTATCTCTTTTGAGTCAATAAGAAAGCCACATTACTAAGAGGGGTGAGGTAACCTGTAAGAGCATCTTCATTAGAAGGTTCATATGTAAAAATAATCAACTTTTGGATCTTCTGAGGCAAAAAACAGCTCTCCAAAAATGGTCCATATGCAAAAAGAATAATACATCTCCGCCTCCCGGAGATGTAAAATACAACACCTCGCGGTGCAAATTTACATCTTCGGAGACAGGACATGTAAAAACCGCGGCCGTGCACCAATGCCCTACCGCCCTTTAGTTCATTCCCCCTCCCCTTCTTCCTCCCGCCCGTCGCCGCCCCGCCGTAGCTCCCCACTCGACCGCCGCACTACAAGAAATATGTCAACTTGTGATCTTCTATTAGTGACCCTGGAAGAAATGATCGTAAATATATGACCATGTGAAACCAATTGGTCATAAGCTGTTCGAGGGGCTCCAAACCCTTACACAAAATGGTCGTAAAGCAGACAACACTAGTCCGCAGCCTTATTTCTAGTTGATCATGACCAATATAGATGGTCATAGCCTTGTAAATTGTGGTCCATTGCTATCACTAGGCGCCACCTTATCAGTTTTGCATGTGTCATGTACATGTGTCAATTTTTGCTCTAGGTTGTGAAGCAACATACATTTCTGTCATTCCCAAAATTCTCAAACAATTCTCATAAATTATTTGGATCATATATTCCTCAAATATGTCAAAATCCTTCCTTCCCTAGTTCAAAAATAATTCAGTAATATTCATTTTCCTATTCTGTTCATAATAGCACTTTGTGAAGGAAGTGCTATTTGTATTTTCTTGATTGCCCTCAAAACAATTTGGCACTTGTTCCTATCCAAATCATTGCCTCATGAAAAAATTCATCTCCCGCTACTGGAATTCAGTTTTTTGCCGTCAGTCAAATCTTTGCCGTCAGCCAAATCTTTGCCGTCTGCTGACTGATGGCAAAGAGTGTCTTTGCCGTCAGCTCCCACAAAGCAGGCGGCAAAGAACTGGCTGATGGCAAAGAATGTCTTTGCCATCAGTCAATTCTTTGCCGTGTGCCGCAGATGGCAAAGATGAGGACAACAAACAACAAAGCTTTGGACTGGGCCCTCCTGGTAGAGGTAATATTAGGTCAAACTACAGTCGTTTCTTTGCCGTCTGCTAGCGAACGACAAAGAGTCTGGAGGCACACGACAAAGAGTCTAGACCCTTTGTCGTCCGCCAGCAGATGACAAAGCTTCCGAGTTTACTAATGCCCGTCCCGATTCACCTCTGCCCTCTCTCTCTCTCTCTCTCTCTCTCAAACGACACTCTCTTCTCCTCCTCTCCCCCAACCCCCACCTCCGCCACCGCCGTCGCGCCGCCGCCCCCGGCGCCACCCCGGTGCCCCACAGCCCCGTTATCGCCGCCCCACAGCCCCCCGGCGCCGCCGCCCCACCGCCCACGGCGCCGCCCCGCAACCCCAACACTGCCGGCACTGATGACCCACAAGTATAGGGGATCAATCGTAGTCCTTTCGATAAGTAAGAGTGTCGAACCCAACGAGGAGCACAAGGATCTGACAAGTGGTTTTCAGCAAGGAAAAATCTGCAAGCACTGAAATTGTCGGTAACAAGTGATTGTTTGGTGAGATAATTCATAGCAAGCAACAAGTAACGAAAGTAGAAACGGTGCAGCAAAGTGGCCCAATCCCTTTTGTAGCAAGGGACAAGCCTGGACAAAGTCTTATAGGAGGAAAAACGCTCCCGAGGACACACGGGAATTTCTGTCATGCTAGTTTCATCATGTTCATATGATTCGCGTTCGTTACTTTGATAGTTTGATATGTGGGTGGACCATCGCTTGGGTACTTCCCTTACTTGGACGAACATCCCACTTATGATTAACCCCTCTCGCAAGCATCCGCAACTACGAAAGAAGAATTAAGACAAAGTCTAACCATAGCATTAAACTAGTGGATCCAAATCAGCCCCTTACGAAGCAACGTATAAACTAGGGTTTAAGCTTCTGTCACTCTAGCAACCCATCATCTACTTACTACTTCCCAATGCCTTCCTCTAGGCCCAAATAATGGTGAAGTGTTATGTAGTCGACGTTCACATAACACCACTAGAGGAAAAACAACATACAACACATCAAAATATTGAACGAATACCAAATTCACATGACTACTATTAGCATGACTTATCCCATGTCCTCAGGAACAAAAGTAACTACTCACAAAGCATAATCATATTCATGACCAGAGAGGTAATGAGTAGCATCAAGGATCTGAACATAAACTCTTCCACCAAATAATCCAACTAGCATCAACTACAAAGAGTAATCAACACTACTAGCAACCTTACAAGTACCAATCGGAGTCGCGAGACGGAGATTTGTTACAAGTGATGAACTAGGGTTTGGAGATGAGATGGTGCTGATGAAGATGTCGATGGTGATGAGTCCCCTCCGATGAGAGGAGTGTTGGTGATGACGATGGCGACGATTTCCCCTCCGGGAGGGAAGTTTCCCCGGCAGGATCGTCCTGCCAGAGCTCTAGATTGGTTCTGGTCAAGTTCCGCCTCGTGGTGGCGGTGAAACCACGAAAAAAGCTCCTATTTTATTTTTTCCTGGACGAAACCCTTCATATAGCAAGAGAGGGGAAAGTGGGCCTGCAGGCTGCCCACAAGCCCTCATGGCGCGGCCTGGGGGTGGGTGGGGTGGCCGCGCCGTGCAGGCTTGTGGCCACCTGCACGCCCCCCCTCTGGCACTTCTTCGACCCAGTATTTTTGATAAATCAGGAAAAAAAATCCTCGTTGATTTTTACGGCGTTTGGAGTTGCGCATAATAGGTATCTCAACTTTGCTCCACTTTCAGGCCAGAATTCCAGTTGCCGACATTCTCCCTCTTCATGTAAACCTTGCAAAATAAGAGAGAAAAGGCATAAGAATTGTATGGTGAAGTGAAATAACAGCCCAAGAAGCGATAAATATCAACATGAAAACATGATGCAAAATGGACGTATCAACTCCCCCAAGCTTAGACCTCGCTTGTCCTCAAGCGAAAGCCTAGCTCAATAAATATGTCCACATTTTTAGGGAGAGAGGTGTCGACAAAACAAGATACTAACATGCATGCATCATGATCAAGATCAGAACAGCAATACCAACATATAATCTCTCATGCTAAAGTGATAATTCCTTCACAAAATAAAGCATGGATCAAGAACCTTACTGAGAAGTGATAATTCTTTCATGCTTTGTTCTATTCTCACTCTATTGATCATGGCAAGAGGCAAAGCCCTTCAACTAAGACACTCTTTATTATATGGCTCACGAGCAAGAATACGTTGGGGGTGACACAAAGCAAAACTCAAGACTAAAACACTAAGACTTTTAATCTACTAGAGAAAGAGAAAACTGAAAAGGAAAGAACAAAGGTAAAGGCAAAAGATGTGATGGTGATACGATACCGGGGTAACTCCCACAAGCTTGGCACAAGCCAAGGGGATTGCCCATCACTAGTAGAAAACGGGCCTTTGGCCTGGACCATTTAGTTCCGGAGTGCCTCTGGGCCGGGACTAAAGGCCCGGACACGTCGCCCCAATTCTCAATGCCTCCATCGAGGCTTTAGTCCCGGGCCGTAAGGAGCCTTTAGTCCCGGGCCGTAAGGAGCCTTTAGTCCCAGTTCATGTCCCAAAGCAGGACTAAAGGGCTACGCGGCGGGCGGTGGTGGTGGCAACCGTTCGTATCCCCCTTTAGTCCCGGTTGGTGGCTCAACCCGGGACTAAACGCCTAACACGTGGCATGCCGTGGTTGTGGCGGCGGTTGGTATACCTCTTTAGTCCCGGTTGGTGGCTCAACCCGGGACTAAAGGACTACCACGTGGCCTGCCGTAGTGGGGCGACCGTTGGCATACCTCTTTAGTCCTGGTTGGTGGTTGAACCCGGGACTAAAAGCCTAACACGTGGCCTGCCGTAGTGGTGGCAACCGTTTGGTATACCTCTTTAGTCCCGGTTGGTGGATCAACCCGGGATTAATGGCCCAAACGATTTGCATCCCGCGTCGTTTCGGGCGATGAAAAGCACGAACCAAAGCGTACAGTCACCATTTCTCTGTTCTTTTTCTCTCTCGCGTCGCCCTCTCTGTTCTTCTTCTCTCTCGCGTCGCCCTCTCTGTTCTTCTCCTCTCTTCTTCCCTTCTCTTCTTCCACCATGCCAACTATCTTTCGTGAGGTGGCCGCGCATGGCGCGACGAAGCTCCTTGTCGTGTACACGAACCTGAGCACGGAGGTGCCGTTTTTCCTTCAACAGTTGAAGGAACGATGGTTTAACCACGCACCGGATCATGAGAAGTTCTTTGGGCTTGATCTGGAGTACACGGCCGATCAACGTGGTGTCGCCGTCATCCAAATATGCTTCGCAACCCATGTCTTGATCTTCCAATGGGCGAAGTAAGTTTTGAGGCTTTCTTTGATCCAAGATAATCCCTCCCCTAGGGTCACTACTCCCACGTTCACATGGATTTTGTGTATTTGTGTATCTGATTAAGTATCGTAGTAGATTTTGTGTATTTGTACATTTGATTTAGTAGTGTAGTATGTGTGGAATACATTTGATTTAGTAGTGTAGTACATTTGATTTAGTAGTGTAGTACATTTGATTTAGTACTGGAATACATTAGATTTAGTAGTGTAGTACATTTGATTTAGTAGTGTAGTACATTCGATTTAGTAGTGGAATACATTTGATTTAGTAGTGTAGTACATTTGATTTTGTGTATTTGTACATTTGATTTAGTAGTGTAGTACAATTGATTTAGTAGTGTAGTATGTGTGGAGTACATTTGATTTATTTGTGTTCATTTATAATTCACATTGGATCAAATTTTGTCAATCCGATAAGACTTAGTTTGTAGTTTGGATTTACTAGTTAACAAGCTTTCTTTTGTTTGCATATTATGCATAATGTCCATAATCTATCATAGTGAATTCCACGTATAAGTTTATTTGTTTCTATCATAGTTGGTTCCCTTCAAATAGGTGTAGTGAAACATGTTTCCTTATTGCAGCAGTAGGTTCATAATCTATCTCTAGGTTCCATTACAACAGTAGGTTCATAATCTATCTCTAGGTTCCATTGCATATGTGCTATATGAATCCTAAAGATAAGTTTCTCTTTAGTTGTAGTGAAACATGTTTCCTTATTGCAGCAGTATGTAACATTTGGTCCATTTTAATTTGTTTCTGTTGCAGGAGTGACAAGCATTGTCTAGGACTCATGGAGTTCCTTCGCAGTGGCGTCACTTTAGCTTCCGTTGACATAAGGAACGACAGGCTGAAGATGAGGCACAACTTCGGTATTGAGATACCAGCTGGTTGCCTCGTTGATATCCAAACGATATTCAAGCTTCAACATGACAGGACTTCGATGGCTCGTATGGCAGTTGCCTTGATCGACGATTCATATGCTGATATGAAGACCAGTTTCCCAAGGTCTCAGCACAGACTTTGGGAGAAGGGCCCACTTGATGATATCAACATTGAGTATGCAGCAAAAGATGCATATGTTTCATACGAGTTGTACCGCAGGATTCGACTCGTCAACTATGGCCAGCGTCTCCTATATCCCCTCGAGGAAGGTGGACATTCTGATTCAGATGATTCAGACGAGTAGTGTTCTTAACGTCGAACACTTGTATATATATCTATGGTAGCTATTATTATGTACTGTTTGGACTCGTATCATGTACTTCTTGGACCAATTTATATATGTCTAGTTCCTGTTTGTGCCATTATAGTTTCCTAATTTGAATGGTTTAGCCCTTTCTAACTTCATTTGCTACTTTTGAATGGTTTAGCCCTTTCTAACTTCATGGTATCATGCATTTCGACCACATATATATACAAAAAGTCTTCAGTTCAAATAAGTTCAAAACATGAAATTCCTTTTGTAACAGATCTGTTTTTGATTAAAACAATCACTTCTCCTTCTTCTCCTTGTCCTAGATATTGGTTATGCACTAGGGGAAGTAGGAGTAGCGACCATCATCGACGGTTGAAAAATCAGGTGAGCTAGTGTCCACCATATATGAGAGAAGAAGAAATCCCTTTGTGATGTGCCTTTGAATGGTGCATTTTGAACACACAAAAAGTATGGAGTTCAAATAAGTTTAAAAAAAATGAAATCCCTTTGTAAGAGATGAGTTCTCGTTCGAAACCCTGCTACTTCGAGAGAGATTGTCAGTTTTGTACACGAAGTGCATCCAGTTTTTGTCGTAGCCCTCTCAACATTTTAACACATGCTGTGTGGGTGAAATGATGATAGCATGCCAACTTTCAACATTTTCAGAGTTCATTTGTAGTGCTTTTCAATTTCAGGGTCAACTAGCTCAAAAAAAAGTAAATGCAAGAAATATACCAAATGAAGTCAGAAATTGTTGAAATTTTGTGATGTGCCTTTGAATGGTGCATTTTGAACACACAAAAAGTATGGAGTTCAAATGAGTTTTAAAAAATGAAATCCCTTTGTAAGAGATGAGTTCTCGTTCGAAACCCTGCTACTTCGAGAGAGATTGTCAGTTTTGTACACGAAGTGCATCCAGTTTTTGTCGTAGCCCTCTCGACATTTTAACACATGCTATGTGGGTGAAATGATGATCGCATGCCAACTTTCAACATTTTCAGAGTTCATTTGTAGTGCTTTTCAATTTCAGGGTCAACTAGCTCAAAAAAAAAGTAAATGCAAGAAATTACCAAATGAAGTCAGAAATTGTTGAAATTTTGTGATGTGCCTTTGAATGGTGCATTTTGAACACACAAAAAGTATGTAGTTCAAATAATTAAAAAAAAATGAAATCCCTTTGTAAGAGATGAGTTCTCGTTCGAAACCCTCCTACTTCGAGAGAGATTGTCAGTTTTGTACACGAAGTGCATCCAGTTTTTGTCATAGCCCTCTCAACTTTGTAACACAGGCTATGTGGGTGAAATGATGATAGCATGCAAACTTTCAACATTTTCAGAGTTCATTTTTAGTGCTTTTCAATTTCAGGGTCAACTAGCTCAAAAAAAAAAGTAAATGCAAGAAATATACCAAATGAAGTCAGAAATTGTTGAAATTTTGTGATGTGCCTTTGAATGGTGCATTTTGAACACACAAAAAGTATGGAGTTCAAATAAGTTTTAAAAAAATGAAATCCCTTTGTAAGAGATTTGTTCTCGTTCGAAACCCTGCTACTTCGAGAGAGATTGTCAGTTTTGTACACGAAGTGCATCCAGTTTTTGTCGTAGCCCTCTCAACTTTTTAACACATGCTATGTGGGTGAAATGATGATAGGATGCCAACTTTCAACATTTTCAGAGTTCATTTGTAGTGCTTTTCAATTTCAGGGTCAACTAGCTCAAAAAAAAGTAAATGCAAGAAATATACCAGATGAAGTCAGAAATTGTTGAAATTTTGTGATGTGCCTTTGAATGGTGCATTTTGAACACACAAAGATTATGGATTTCAAATAAGTTTTAAAAAAATGAAATCCCTTTGTAAGAGATGAGTTCTCGTTTGAAACCCTGCTACTTCGAGAGACATTTTCAGTTTTGTACACGAAGTGCATCCAGTGTTTGTCCTAGCCCTCTCAACTTTTTAACACATGCTATGTGGGTGAAATGATGATAGCATGCCAACTTTGAACATTTTCAGAGTTCATTTGTAGTGCTTTTCAATTTCAGGGTCAACTAGCTCAAAAAAAAGTAAATGCAAGAAATATACCAAATGAAGTCAGAAATTGTTGAAATTTTGTGATGTGCCTTTGAATGGTGCATTTTGAACACACAAAAAGTATGGAGTTCTAATAAGTTCAAAAAAAATGAAATCCCTTTGTAAGAGATGAGTTCTCGTTCGAAACCCTGCTACTTCGAGAGAGATTGTTAGTTTTGTACACGAAGTGCATCCAGTTTTTGTCGTAGCCCTCTCAACTTTTTAACACATGCTATGTGGGTGAAATGATGATAGCATGGCAACTTTCAACATTTTCAGAGTTCATTTGTAGTGCTTTTCAATTTCAGGGTCAACTAGCTCAAAAAAAAGTAAATGCAAGAAATATACCAAATGAAGTCAGAAATTGTTGAAATTTTGTGATGTGCCTTTGAATGGTGCATTTTGAACACACAAAGATTATGGATTTCAAATAAGTTTAAAAAAAATGAAATCCCTTTGTAAGAGATGAGTTCTCGTTCGAAACCCAACTACTTCGAGAGACATTTTCAGTTTTGTACACGAAGTGCATCCAGTGTTTGTCCTAGCCCTCTCAACTTTTTAACACATGCTATGTGGGTGAAATTATGATAGCATGCCAACTTTCAACATTTTCAGAGTTCATTTGTAGTGCTTTTCAATTTCAGGGTCAACTAGCTCAAAAAAAGTAAATGCAAGAAATATACCAAATGAAGTCAGAAATTGTTGAAATTTTGTGATGTGCCTTTGAATGGTGCATTTTGAACACCCAAAAAGTATGGAGTTCTAATAAGTTCAAAAAAAATGAAATCCCTTTGTAAGAGATGAGTTCTCGTTCGAAACCCTGCTACTTCGAGAGAGATTGTTAGTTTTGTACACGAAGTGCATCCAGTTTTTGTCGTAGCCCTCTCAACTTTTTAACACATGCTATGTGGGTGAAATGATGATAGCATGCCAACTTTCAACATTTTCAGAGTTCATTTGTAGTGCTTTTCAATTTCAGGGTCAACTAGCTCAAAAAAAACTAAATGCAAGAAATATACCAAATGAAGTCAGAAATTGTTGAAATTTTGTGATGTGCCTTTGAATGGTGCATTTTGAACACGCAAAAAGTATGGAGTTCAAATAAGTTAAAAAAATGAAATCCCTTTGTAAGAGATGACTTCTCGTTCGAAACCCTGCTACTTCGAGAGAGATTGTCAGTTTTGTACACGAAGTGCATCCAGTTTTTGTCGTAGCCCTCTCAACATTTTAACACATGCTATTTGGGAGAAATGATGATAGCATGCCAACTTTCAACATTTTCAGAGTTCATTTGTAGTGCTTTTCAATTTCAGGGTCAACTAGCTCAAAAAAAGTAAATGCAAGAAATATACCAAATGAAGTCAGAAATTGTTGAAATTTTGTGATGTTCCTTTGAATGGTGCATTTTGAACACACAAAAATTATGGATTTCAAATAAGTTTTAAAAAAATGAAATCCGTTTGTAAGAGATGAGTTCTCGTTCGAAACCCTGCTACTTCGAGAGAGATCTTCAGTTTTGTACACGAAGTGCATCCAATGTTTGTCGTAGCCCTCTCAACTTTTTAACACATGCTATGTGGGTGAAATGATGAGAGCATGCCAACTTTCAACATTTTCAGAGTTCATTTGTAGTGCTTTTCAATTTCAGGGTCAATTAGCTCAAAAAAAAGTAAATGCAAGAAATATACCAAATGAAGTCAGAAATTGCTGAAATTTTGTGATGTGCCTTTGAATGGTGCATTTTGAACACACAAAAAGTATGGAGTTCAAATAAGTTTTAAAAAAATGAAATCCCTTTGTAAGAGATGAGTTCTTGTTCGAAACCCTGCTACTTCGAGAGAGATTGTCAGTTTTGTACACGAAGTGCATCCAGTTTTTGTCGTAGCCATCTCAACTTTTTAACACATGCTATGTGGGTGAAATGATGATAGCATGCCAACTTTCAACATTTTCAGAGTTCATTTGTAGTGCTTTTGAATTTCAGGGTCAACTAGCTCAAAAAAAAAGTAAATGCAAGAAATATACCAAATGAAGTCAGAAATTGTTGAAATTTTGTGATGTGCCTTTGAATGGTGCATTTTGAACACACAAAAAGAATGGAGTTCAAATATGTTTAAAAAAAATGAAATCCCTTTGTAAGAGATGAGTTCTCGTTCGAAACCCTGCTACTTCGAGAGATTTTTAGTTTTGTACACGAAATGCATACAGTGTTTGTCGTAGCCCTCTCAACTTTTTAACACATGCTATGTGGGTGAAATGATGATAGCATGCCAACTTTCAACATTTTCAGAGTTCATTTGTAGTGCTTTTCAATTTCAGGGTCAACTAGCTCAAAAAAAAAGTAAATGCAAGAAATATAGCAAATGAAGTCAGAAATTGTTGAAATTTTGTGATGTGCCTTTGAATGGTGCATTTTGAACACACAAAAAGTATGGAGTTCAAATAAGTTTTTAAAAAAATGAAATCCCTTTGTAAGAGATGAGTTCTGGTTCGAAACCCTACTACTTCGAGAGAGATTGTCAGCTTTGTACACGAACTGCATCCAGTCTTTGTCGTAGCCCTCTCAACTTTTTAACACATGCTATGTGGGAGAAATTATGATAGCATGCCAACTTTCAACATTTTCAGAGTTCATTTGTAGTGCTTTTCAATTTCAGGGTCAACTAGCTCAAAAAAAATAAGTAAATGCACGAAATATAACAAATTAAGTCAAAATAACAAAATAGATAATAGTTTGGATAGTCAAAATTATTAATTATGAAAATAAAAAATAGTTTTGCATTATGTATTCAATTTGAAACACTTTTCATTATTATAGTTTTGTCAAATTCTCAAATATGCAAAAAGAATTTTTAATAAACATAGTTTTTAATTGAAAATAACAAAATAGATAATAGTTTGGATAGTAAAAATTATTAATTATGAAAATAAAAAATAGTTTTGCATTATTTATTCAATTTGAAACACTTTTCATTATCATAGTTTTGTCAAATTCTCAAATATGCAAAAAGAATTTTTAATAAACATAGTTTTTAATTGAAGTTAACAAAATAGATAATAGTTTGGATAGTAAAAATTATTAATTATGAAAATAAAAAATAGTTTTGCATTATTTATTCAATTTGAAACACTTTTCATTATCATAGTTTTGTGAAATTCTCAAATATGCAAAAAGAATTTTGAATAAACATAGTTTTTAATTGAAAATAACAAAATAGATAATAGTTTGGATAGTCAAAATTATTAATTATGAAAATAAAAAATAGTTTTGCATTATTTATTCAATTTGAAACACTTTTCATTATCATAGTTTTGTCAAATTCTCAAATATGCAAAAAGAATTTTTAATAAACATAGTTTTAATTGAAAATAACAAAATAGATAATAGTTTGGATAGTCAAAATTATTAATTATGAAAATAAAAAATAGTTTTGCATTATTTATTCAATTTGAAACGCTTTTCATTATCATAGTTTTGTCAAATTCTCAAATATGCAAAAAGAATTTTTAATAAACATAGTTTTTAATTGAAAATAACAAAATAGATAATAGTTTGGATAGTCAAAATTATTAATTATGAAAATAAAAAAATTTAAACTATATTCGAGATCATAGAGAAAATTCAACCTAAATTCTCATTTGAATTTAGATTGAATTTTCCCTATAATTTCTAATATAGTTACAATTTTGAGTGAGTTTAGGCCCGTAAGCCTGCTTTAGAGAGGAGCTCGATGGAGAAGCTGCGACGGGGCTTATAAACAAGTGTTAGTCCCCTCGCTGGGTGAGGTGGGACTAAACTTATCGTACAGCCGAGGAGGGGCTTTAGTCCCGGTTGGAGCCACGCCCCGGGACTACAGACCACCTTTAGTCCCGGTTGGAGCCACGCCCCGGGACTAAAGACCCCCTGCTTCCCGCCTCCTGGTCTGCCCGAAAAGAGGCCTTTAGTCCCGGGTCGTGGCTCCACCCGGGACTAAAGGGGGTCTTTAGTCCCGGCCCGAGCCACGCACCGGGACTATAGATCCACCTATATAAGCGGGACTTCGAAAATTTCCAACCCAATTCGTCCATTTCTCGTTCTCCTGCCCGGCGCGGCACAGCGACGAACGTAACCGACACCGTCAGGCTGCCCGCCGTCCTGCTCGCCGTCGGCCGTCCTCCTCGTCGCCGCGCCGTCCTCCTCGCCGTCGCGCCATCCTCCTCGCCGTCCTCCTCGCCGCCGCGCCGTCCTCCTCGCCGCCGCGCCGTGCTCCTCGCCGTCGCTCTGTCCTCCGCGTCCTCCTCCTCGCCAACACTCTGGCCAGTAAGCCCCCCGCCCCCTCCTCCGCAACACTCCGGCCAGTATAGAAGAAAAGAAGAAAAAGGAGAAGAGAAGAAGAAAAAGGAGAAGAAAGGAAGAAAAAGGAGAAGAAAAGAACAAAAAGAAAATATTTTTTTGTCATTTAAGTCCTATTGTTATTAGGTTTGTGCTAGATTATTAGGGTTAGTAATATTTAGAATTAGGTTAGGGTCACAAGAAGAAGAAATATGAACAAAAATAAGAAAATAAGATTAGGAAAAATGAAAATAAGAAGAGGAGGAGAAGAAAAGAAGAAAAAGTGTATATTGTATAGTGTATATGCTTAAGTGTATAGTGTATATAGTGTATAGTGTATAAGGAGAGGAGGAATTTTGCTATAGTGTATATAGTGTATAGTGTATAAGAAAAGAAGAAAAGAAGAGGATGAGAAGAGAAGAAAAGAAGAGGAGGAGAAGAGAAGAAAGAAGAGGAGGAGAAGAAAAATGAAAATAAGTGTTAATAGTTTAATTTTGCTATTGTATATGCTTAAGTGTTAATAGTTTATTTTTAGCAAGAAAATTAATAGAACTAGTTTATTTTTTTAGTTCATTTTACGATGCCTATCCCGCATCCTCGTCATCGACTCGAGGGAGGACACCTGCTTGATCAGAGAGGCCCTGTCCGGGACTGGGCTCCGCCCGGCTGGTATTGGGAGGTGCTACCTTCCGGGGGGCGTAGGTTGGTGAGGAGCCAGCCCGTCGTTGACCCGATCCTTGTTTGGTGGCGGTCGCGTGGGCCAGTGACGGTGCCGAGGCTTCCGGACACCGCGGAGGTGGTACGTCACCGTGTCAGCGAGGAGGATGAGCACGTCCGTCGCTACATGGTTGCGTTGGAGGGCAGGTTCGAGCATACCTGGCAGGTTCTTCGGGGATCTCACTGGAGCTATGATCCTGTGATGGTTCCTTCTCTATGGGTGTCCACCGCCCGCTCCGATATCCGTCGGGCGCTACGGTTCTAGATGTATTACTGATGCTATATGTATGATAGTATTCGAGGAGTATTAATGATAATATTCGACGATGTACGGACAAAAGTGATGATGTATTAGCTTATAATTGAATGCATGCTAATTTGAATACTACTTTATTTTACGATTTGGTTTTGCTTAGTGAATGCTCAAATTGGAAATTTACTCCTACTTTGAATACTATGCAGAAATCTAGGAGTCTCAAATTGGAAAAGTACTCCTACTTTGGTTTTTGGTACAAAGGTTAAGAGAATCCGTTTTTTGCACAACTATGGATCCACATATCAGGAACCTCAAAGAGGAAGAACTTCTGGAAGATATAATCAAAGACGGCCCCGACGTTGAACCAGCTGAATCTCCGTCGTTATATCTAAACCAGGACGTTGGAATGGAGGTCGAGCGACACGAAGATGAAGCCGATGGGGCAGGAGATAGGTCCAATGACGGAGAAGGTGATAGCTCCACTGATGAAGAAGCCGGTGAAGAGGAGAAGTCCGGCGAGGTATACATATGAAGTTCGACAATCACTTGTAATATGTGAAAAATATTGGAGATAGCTCTATATTGTATACATATACATTCATTTGACAAATGTTTCTCCCTCTTAGGCCTCCACATCGAGAAAAACTACGAAACGAGGCCCGACTAGAAAGTTGGATGCACGGTCGCATTACACATTTGAGGTGATATTTCCTACGGGCGAACCCAAGCTTCCTAAGAATGCTGCTGACACATTCAAGAAGCAATGCGGAGTTCTCATTAGGGATCACGTCCCGATCAGCGTTCGGGAGTGGAACAAGCGCAAAGGGGCAGCCGATACTGACTATGTCGCCGAAAGGTACAAAGATAATCTTTGGAATGATCTCATGTCACATTTCAACCTGCCAGAATGTGAGAATGAAGACGCCGCAGACAAACTGAGGGCCAAAGTCAAGCAGTAGACTCTGAAGAAGATGGCCGAACTGTTCCGTAGCTGGAAGAAGAAGCTATGGAAAAACTATCTGAAGACACAGAAAGTGCCAGTATTCGAGGGGTATCTAGCCAAGCAGGCGAATCACTGGAAGGCATTTCAAGAGTACAAGGAGTCAGAAGATGCCCAGGCATTATCAGAAAAGAACAAGATAAATGCCGACAAGAAGATATATCACCACAAGCTGGGGCCAGGGGGCTATGAGACTGCCATCTCAAAGTGGGATAAGAAAGAGCAAGATCTGATAGATAAAGGCGTCGTACCTGAACCACTCCGTGATGATTGGGAATTGAGAGCAAGAAATTGGTTCCTTGCGCATGATGGGTCGTAGACGAAACAACAGGGGACCTCATCTGCAATGACAATCTTAGGATAACCAGGGAGAATTGGAAAAGGATAGTGAAAGAAATTAAGGAGGGAAGAAGAAAGTTCACTGCATATAGAGAGAAAGATTTGCTCACACTGGTCCTCGGCAATGACGAACATGGAGGACGAACGCGAGGCTTCGGTCCTTCTTACCCGTGGTGGCTTGGGTTTGCCAGAGACCAAGACACTTACAGAAGCCGAGAGAGAGCAAAGAAGTGGCAGCAGGATGAGGAGAATGACAAGTTCAACCAGTTGCTTGCCAGGATTAACGAGCAATAGAAGCAGATTGATAAGCTTAGAGGAGTACCGCGCCAGGAAGATCCTGCAGTTGATATTACCGGCGCCCCATCTAAGCGGAAAAGCACCGTGGCTGAATCTGAGGCCCCGCCCGACGATGAACGAAGAATGATAGAGGGCGGTCCCGGCTACCCCGTGGATGGAAGCAAGGAGTCAACATCATGTGAACTCCATCAGAAATTCAAGAACATATCCATGAAGGTGGCCGTCGGACAAGCTTTACCTTCTGGCCCTGATGCACGCCGGCATGGCCGTGAGATTCCAGCTGGCTTTGCTAAAGTCGGGGTGGATGAAATCATGACTGGGTTTAATGATATGGAGCTCGACATAGCTGGACCCGAAGATGAGAGGACACTCGGAGAAGTACTGGGTGGAGTCATCCTATGGGACAAGAACTACATCAAGCTTCCAGGCTCGGCCCCAAGGACAACACCGCCTCCGAGTCGTCGCAGGTCACCTACACCTCCATTACCTCCAAGCCCTCCACATGACGTCGGCCAGCACAACACGAGTCCGTCTCGATCACCGCCGCCGGACTTGGGTCGTCCGTCTTCGCCGCCGCCCGCACATGATACTAAGGAGAAGCGTGCCAGCAAGAACACTTCGTCGATGATTTCTAAGTGAGGGAGCTCCCCAAAGCGCAAACTGTCGCCCCTCCCAAAGGTACCTCATGCTAATCTTCCTATCAGACCTTATGATCGTACCCCCGAGGAAAACGCCAGGATAGCAAAGGAACAACATGAGGCGCAGATGAAAAGGAAGGAACCCGAGCCCCGCCCGAAATACACCGAGAAGAACATAGCATGGGCAAAAGACTTCATAACCACTCCATCACAATATGACTTACACTATAAGTCTGATGACTATACACGCACATTGCAGAAGGAAGTGAAAAAGAGCTAGTCACATGCAAGTGCAAGTGGGATCAAATCAAGTTCAACTACAAGCAAGAAAAAATCAGACGTTCCTCAGCTTGGACAACAGGCCAAACAGTCGATCCCACCCCTCAAGGTGTTAACCGAGAATGTTCCCCCTCGGGTGCAGGGGCAAGCTTTTGAAAACGCAAAGGAGTTCGCGGATGAATGTGGTATCTCGGTTGAAAATTTGCTGGCTAATTCCCAAGACGACAGGATACCCAAGGCTGTGGTAGCCCCTAAGCCACAGTTTGTCATGGGAGAGCCTTTGGTCATGAGCAAAGATGATCTCCCAACAAATATGCATTACTTGCATAAATGGTACTTAAGTGAATCAAAGAATGGGAGAACGATGATCGTGCCGAGTGTCCCACAGGAGTACTACGGCCGCTCCGAAGAAATACATATCGACTTTGATGAACTCTTCCAGATGTACAATGGCGACGCCCTCGACAAATCGCTTATGAGTTGCTATTGTTTGTAAGTTTTTCAATTCGTTGTCTACATATAACTTGTTTAGTTATTTCAATTCATTGTCTATATATAACTTGTACTCTATTATGCAGAATGAAGATTCTGGAGTGTAAAAGTAAGAGCATCATAAATATTGGGTTTATTGATCCAGATAAAATACATATAGCGACGCTAACTAATTATCCCAAGGAGACGGAGGAAAACCTTCTAAGGTTTCTAAGAGATCAAAATTTCTGTGACCACATACTGTTTCCATACAACTTCAGGTGAGGGTCTTTACTCTGTTGTGTCCATTCACTTATAAGTGTAATTGATAAGTTACTCACACACACACACACACACATATATATATATATATACATGTGCAGCTTCCATTGGATTCTGTTGGACATTCAAATTAATAAGGGAATAGTTGATGCCTTCGACCCATTATCAAGACCCTTGGAACAGTTCCAAAGCCTGCAGGACATGCTCCAAGTGTAATTTTAATCATTCTTGCGCTCTATCGGTCTCTTTCGATGATTTTCTGATATATCAATTAATGAAAAACTTAGCAAATCATTATCCTTGTCGGGCAGGGTTTGGAATCGGTTCAAGTGCGTGACTCCCGGTAACTTTCCTGAGAAGCTGACCTTTAGAGCGGCTCAGGTAAGTAGTAGTATGATATACTTCTATTAATTTTCAATACATTCATGATGCTAGATTATTTTTTTGATTATATATATTCCATTCTCGTAAAGTGCGACCAGCAGCCACGGGGAACGCATCTATCCGGATACTATGTTTGTGAGACCATTCACACGTTTACCTCTGAGTTCAAGGAGCACAGATACGATGTAAGCAATGAACATTCACACCTCTATTTTTACCCGTCATTCTTTGTTATCATGATTGATATACATCATCTCCTCTTCTTATATAGCACGAGGCCATGAGGACGAAGGTCCTACCAGAGCAACGCGCGATTGCTGTTGCAGAGGAGCTTGCGGGATTTCTGAGGATGGAAGCTATAGAAGACAAAGGACGATTTAGTGTAGCTAAGGGCCATTACTGATGTTCGTCCATGTAATCGAATAGAAGGGCTCTAGTCCCGATAATTCAGATCTCCATATAATTGTATATGGTCGCTTGTAAGATGAGTTAATCTTATATATATATATATATATGCATAATTATTTCTATTTTAAATTATATGAAAACTAATTCCCGAACACAAAACGAGGCATCACGTTAATCTCCTGAACACCTAAACCCTAAAACCCTAAAACCCAAAAATAATTTCATTCAAAAAAAAGCCAAAAACCAGCAAAATCTGAAAATCTTGAGTCCCGGTCCGTGTAACGAGCCGGGACTAAAGGTCCTGCCCCTGGGGCGCTACGAGGCGCCCACGTGGAGCACCTTTAGTCCCGGCGTGTAAGAGGGCCGGGACGAAAAGGTTAAGCCTTTAGTCCTGCCCCTTTAGTCCCGGATGGTGAACCGAGACTAAAGCCCCTTACGGGCCGGGGCTATAGGCCCTGTCCCCACTAGTGCATACCAATGCTCAGTTGTCCTCCTTTGGTGGTGATGGTGGACTTGTTGCAACATGAGTTTGATCCTCCGTCTTCCAAGGCATAGGTGCCCCATCATGGAAAGATGAACGAGCCTCCGGAATCCTCAAATCTGCAGCCAACCGTATTGATTTAAATCTATACTCATACTCACAGTTTCGGTTCTGCAGGTCATAGATCTGGGCCTGGAGTTGATCAATCATGTCATAGAGCCTGGAGAGATGCTTCCCAATGTCATTGGCATCAATCCTGTGCTTGTTCGTGAACTCCCTGATCATCACGTGGTTGGTGTTGAGTCCACGCTCCACCATCCCTTGGCACTTGAAGACTTGTTGCTCCATTGCTTCGAGCCTCGTCTCCATGCTTCCGGTCTTCTTAGGCCACTCAACATCACGGATGTGCAACATCCCCTCACGCATCTCGATATATTGAGGGTGTTGCAGCACTCCCGTGAGGTAGGGATTGATGACCTTCTCGAAGATCTTGTCCTTCGGTGCTTTTGGGGAAGTCATGGCGATCTAGATATGCAATAGAAACAGGCTCAAAATGAACAACAGAGGAAATCTGCGTGATGCAGGGGTTAGACCAAAAGGAAGTATATATAATGATTTTTTTCAGACCAGAAGGAGTACCCCGCACGAAAAGGGAGTCCGGGAGGCGCACGAGGTGCCCACAAGCCCTCACGGCGCGGCCAGGGGGTTGGCCCGCGCCGTGCATGCTTGTTGCCTCCTCGCGCACTTTCTGGACTACTTCCAATTTTTGTATTTTTTCAAATATTCCAAAACGGAGAAAATTTCCTACTGGAAAAGTTTTGGACTCTGTTTTCTTACCGAATGACATACCTCTCCGTTTTCGGAGTCTGAAACAGGCTGATAAATATCCCTTAGGTATTCTGCAGTTATGGTATTGATAATATTGCTTTCAACATTTATGGGAGTACCTAAGATATAATGCTTGCTTCTCTGCCCATTTACAACTCTTGGAAAATTACCTTCCGTGTTGTTGATCTTGATAGCACCGGAACGATATACTTCCTCAACAACATAGGGACCTTCCCTTTTAGAGAGAAGCTTGCCTGCAAAGAATCTTAAACGATAGTTATATAGAAAGACATAATCACCTACATTGAACTCACACTTTTGTATCCTCTTATCATGCCACCTCTTAACCTTCTCTTTGAACAGCTTGGCATTCTCATATGCATGAGTTCTCCACTCATCAAGCGAGCTAATATCGAATAACCTCTTCTCACCGGCAAGTTTGAAATCAAAGTTGAGCTCTCTGATTGCCCAATAAGCTTTATGCTCTAGCTCAAGAGGTAAATGACATGCTTTACCGTACACCATTTTTGTATGGAGACATGCCCATGGGATTCTTATAGGCAGTTCTATAAGCCCACGGTGCATCATCGAGCTTCTTAGACCAATTATTTCTAGACCTGTTGACAGTCTTTTGCAGAATCAGTTTAATCTCTCTATTACTTAGCTCTACTTGACCACTGGACTGAGGGTGATAGGGAGACGCAATTCTATGGTTGACATCGTACTTAGCAAGCATTTTACGGAAAGCACCATGAATGAAGTGTGAACCACCGTCGGTCATTAGATATCTAGGGACTCCAAATCTAGGGAAGATAACTTCTTTCAGCATCTTGATAGAGGTGTTGTGATCAGCACTACTAGTGGGGATAGCTTCTACCCACTTAGTGACATAATCAACAACAACTAGGATATGAGTATACCCGTTGGATTTTGGAAAAGGTCCCATATAATCAAAGCCCGAAACATCAAATGGTTCAATGACAAGTGAATAGTTCATAGGCATTTCCTAACGTTTGCTAATATTACCTATTCTTTGACATTCGTCACAATACAAGACAAACTTACGGGCATCCTTGAAGAGAGTGGGCCAATAGAAACCTGATTGCAATACCTTGTGTGCAGTTCTATCTCCCGCATGGTGTCCTCCGTAGGCCTCGGAGTGACACTTCTGTAGGATCTGTCCCAATTCATGTTCAGGTACACAACGTCTAATAACACCATCTACTCCTTCCTTATAAATGTGAGGATCATTCCAAAAGTAATATCTCAAGTCAAAGAAGAATTTCTTCTTTTGCTGGTACGTGAAACTAGGTGGTATATATTTGGCAACAATATAGTTTGCATAATCAGCATACCACGGTGCACTACGTGAAGCATTGATGAAATTCAATTGCTCATCAGGAAAGCTATCATCAATAGGTTGTGGGTCAGCAAGAACGTTCTCCAACCTAGAAAAGTTATCTCCTACTGGGTTATCAGCACCCTTTCTGTCGACAACGTGAAAATCAAATTCTTGTAGCAAGAGAACCCATCTGAGAAGTCTAGGTTTAGCGTCCTTCTTCTCCATGAGGTACTTAATAGCAGCATGATCAGTGTGAATAGTGACTTTGGAATCAACTATGTAAGACCTGAACTTTTCACATGCAAACACGACTGCTAAAAATTCCTTCTCCGTAGTGGCATAGTTTCTCTGGGCACTGTCTAGAGTTTTACTAGCGTAGTGAATAACATTCAACTTCTTATCGACTCTTTGCCCTATAACAACACCAACATCATAATCACTAGCATCACACATGATCTCAAAAGGCAAGTTCCAATCAGGTGGTTGAACAATAGGTGCGGTTATCAAAGCCCTCTTAAGTATTTCGAAGGCTTCCTCACAATCATCATCAAAAACAAAAGGAATATCCTTTTGCAAGAGATTGGTAAGAGGCCTAGAAATATTAGAGAAGTCTTTGATGAACCTTCTATAGAAACCAGCATGACCAAGGAAACTTCTTATCCCTTTGATATCTCTGGGGTATGGCATTTTCTGGATTGCATCAACCTTAGCCTTATCGATTTCAATACCTCTTTCGGAAATTTTATGTCCTAGGATGATGCCTTCATTAACCATAAAGTGGCACTTCTCCCAATTCAAGACAAGATTGGTGTCTTTAAATCTCTGTAAGACTCGATCAAGGTTGCTGAGGCAATCATCAAAGAAAGACCCGTAAACGGAGAAGTTATCCATGAAAACCTCAACAATCTTTTCACAGAAGTAAGAGAATATAGCCATCATACATCTTTGAAAAGTGGCAGTTGCATTACATAAGGTAAAAGGCATACGTTTATAAGCAAAGGTACCGAAAGGGTAGGTGAAAGTGGTTTTATCTTGATCAGATTGTGCAACTGGTATTTGGGAGAAACCAGAATAACCATCTAGAAAGCAGAAGTGTGTGTGTTTGGACAACCTTTCTAGCATTTGGTCGATAAAAGGCAAAGGGTAATGACCTTTCCTAGTGGCTTTATTCAATTTCCTAAAGTCGATCACCATCCTATAGCCAGTAATAATCCTCTGTGGGATCCATTCATCCTTATCATTAGGGACAATGGTAATGCCTCCCTTCTTAGGGACGCAATGCACCGGACTCACCCAATCACTATGAGCAACAGGATAAATGATACATGCTTCCAGGAGCTTTAGTATTTCTTTTCTTACTACCTCTTTCATCTTAGGATTCAATCTCCTTTGATGATCAACAACTGGTTTGAAGTCAGGATCAGTTTTAACCTTCTGCTGGCATAGAGTAGGACTAATGCCCTTAAGATCATCAAGAGTATATCCAATAGCAGCACGGTGCTTCCTCAGAGTTTTTAGCAACTTCTTTTCTTCATGCTCCGAGAGGCTAGCACTAATAATAACATGATATATCTCCTTTTCATCAAGATAAGCATACTTAAGAGTATCAGGCAACTGTTTAAGCTTGAACACAGGATCACCCTTTGGTGGTGGTGGATCCCCAAGCAGTTCAACACGCAAGTTATTCTTAAGGATAGGATATTGTTCTAAGACAACTCTATCTATCTCATCCCTTTCATCCATATGCATATCATTCTCGTGCTCAAGCAAGTATTGCTCTAAGGGATCAGTAGGAGGCACGACAATAGAGGCTAAGACAATAGTTTCATCCCTACTAGGCAACTCCTTTTCATGAGGTTGTCTACCAAACTTAGAGAAATTGAACTCATGTGAACACCTTCAAAGACAACAGTGATAGTTTGCTTCTCACAATCAATATGAGCATTGACGGTATTGAGAAAAGGTCTGCCAAATATGATGGGACAAAAGCTATCTTGTGCAGTAGCAAGAACGAGGAAATCAGTAGGATACTTCCTTTTACCACACAAGACTTCAACATCCCTAACAATTCCCACAGGGCAGATAGTATATATATTGGCAAACTGAATAGTGACATCAATAGGCTCTATCTCAACAGGTGCAATCTCATCTTTGATTTCATCGTATAAGGACTGAGGTATTGCACTAACACTAGCACCCACGTCACATAAACCATGATAACAATGATCTCCTATCTTAACAGAAACCACAGGCATGCCAACAACATGCCTATGTTTGTCTCTAACGTGAGGTTTAGCAATTCTAGCAGCATCTTCATAGAAGTGAATATTATGTCCCTCAACATCGTCGGACAGAAGATCTTTGATAATAGCAATGCTAGGTTCAACTCTAATTTGCTCAGGGGGTGTAGGTGTTCTAATATAGCCTCTACGTATCACAGTTGAAGCTTTAGAATGATCCTTTATCCTAACAGGAAAATGTGGTTTCTCAATGTAAGCACTGGGAACAATAGGATCATTATAGGCAATGAAGTGGGTTTAACTACATTGACTTCTAAAGGAGGATGATATTTAAACCACTTCTCTTTGGGGAGATCAATATGAGCAGCAAAATATTCACACAATGAAGCTACTATCTCAGAGTCAAGTCCATACTTAGCGCTAAAATCACTAAAGGTATTTGTCTCAACAAAGGATTTAACGCAATCAAACGTGAAATTCATACCTGACTCCTTACCTTCTTCAAGCTCCCAATCTTCAGAGTTGCGTTTAATTCTCTCCAATAAATTCGATTTGAAGTCAATATCTCTCTTCATAAAAGAACCGGTACAAGAAGTGTCAAGCATGGTGCGATTATCATGAGAAAGCCGAGCATAGAAGTTCTGAATGATAATATCTCTCGAGAGCTCATGATTGGGGCATGAATATAACATTGATTTAAGCCTCCCCCAAGCTTGAGTGATGCTTTCTCTGTCACGAGGCCAAAAATTTGTAAATATAATTTCGATCACGATGTACTAAATGTTGGGGAACGTCGCATGGGAAACAAAAATTTTCCACGCGCACGAAGACCTATCATGGTGATGTCCATCTACGAGAGGGGATGAGTGATCTACGTACCCTTGTAGATCGTACAGCAGAAGCGTTAGAGAACGCGGTTGATGTAGTGGAACGTCCTCACGTCCCTCGATCCGCCCCGCGAACAATCCCGCGATCAGTCCCACGATCTAGTACCGAACGGACGGCACCTCCGCGTTCAGCACACGTACAGCTCGACGATGATCTCGGCCTTCTTGATCCAGCAAGAGAGACGGAGAGGTAGAAGAGTTCTCCGGCAGCGTGACGGCGCTCCGGAGGTTGGTGATGATCTCGTCTCAGCAGGGCTCCGCCCGAGCTCCGCAGAAACGCGATCTAGAGGAAAAACTATGGAGGTATGTGGTCGGGCAGCCGTGAGAAAGTCCTCTCAAATCTGCCCTAAAAGCCCCATATATATAGGAGGAGGGAGGGGGACCTTGCCTTGGGGTCCAAGTGACTCCCAAGGGGTCGGCTGAGCCAAGGGGGGGAGGACTCCCCCCCCCAAACCGAGTTGGACTTTGTTTGGTGGGAGGAGTCCCCTTCCCTTCCCACTTCTTCCCTCCTTTTTTTTTTCTTTTCCTTTGATTTCCTTTCCTTGGCGCATAGGCCCCCTTGGGGCTGTCCCACCAGCCTACTAAGGGCTGGTGTGTCTCCCCAAAGCCTATGGGCTTCCCCGGGGTGGATTGCCCCCCCGGTGAACTCCCGGAACCCATTCGTCATTCCCGGTACATTCCCGGTAACTCCGAAAACCTTCCGGTAATCAAATGAGGTCATCCTATATATCAATCTTCGTTTCCGGACCATTCCGGAAACCCTCGTGACGTCCATGATCTCATCCGGGACTTCGAACAACATTCGATAACCAACCATATAACTCAAATACGCATAAAACAACGTCGAACCTTAAGTGTGCAGACCCTGCGGGTTCGAGAACTATGTAGACATGACCCGAGAGACTCCTCGGTCAATATCCAATAGCAGGACCTGGATGCCCATATTGGATCCTACATATTCTATGAAGATCTTTATCGTTTGAACCTCAGTGCCAAGGATTCGTATAATCCCGTATGTCATTCCCTTTGTCCTTCGGTATGTTACTTGCCCGAGATTCGATCGTCAGTATCCGTATACCTATTTCAATCTCGTTTACCGGCAAGTCTATTTACTCGTTCCGTAATACAAGATCCCGCAACTTACACTAAGTTACATTGCTTGCAAGGCTTGTGTGTGATGTTGTATTACCGAGTGGGCCCCGAGATACCTCTCCGTCACACGAAGTGACAAATCCCAGTCTTGATCCATACTAACTCAACTAACACCTTCGGAGATACCTGTAGAGCATCTTTATAGTCACCCAGTTACGTTGCGACGTTTTATACACCCAAAGCATTCCTCCGGTGTCAGTGAGTTATATGATCTCATGGTCATAGGAATAAATACTTGACACGCAGAAAACAGTAGCAACAAAATGACACGATCAACATGCTACGTCTATTAGTTTGGGTCTAGTCCATCACGTGATTCTCCCAATGACGTGATCCAGTTATCAAGCAACAACACCTTGTTCATAATCAGAAGACACTGACTATCATCGATCAACTGGCTAGCCAACTAGAGGCATGCTAGGGACGGTGTTTTGTCTATGTATCCACACATGTAAATGAGTCTTCATTCAATACAATTATAGCATGGATAATAAACTATTATCTTGATACAGGAATTATAATAATAACTATACATTTATTATTGCCTCTAGGGCATAATTCCAACACTAAATGCATAGGATAAAACTTTTGATGAATTTCCAATTTCAACCGATTGTACTCCCGTGATCGAGTATCATCACATAGCATATACCATGTAAATGCCTTATCCTTCAAAGATAAAGGAAATATCCTCTTATTGACCTCATCCTCGGGCAAACCTGCAAGCTTAAATAGACCACAAACTTCATCCACATAGATTAGATGCAAGTCTGGATGTGATGTTCCATCTCCTGTAAAAGGATTAGCCAGCAGTTTCTCAAGCATACCCGAAGGAAATTCAAAGCAAATATTTTTAGTAGGTGCAGCAGGTTGAGGAGAAACTATTTGTGCTTCCGCTCGAGGTGAAGATACCCCGAACAAGCCCCTCAAAGGATTAGTATCCATAGTGACAAGTGACAATAAATTTCAGCACACTATATGAATCTTTCCTTACCAAGCTCCACTTACCAAAGGCGCTTCACTCCCCGGCAACGGCGCCAGAAAAGAGTCTTGATGACCCACAAGTATAGAGGATCAATCGTAGTCCTTTCTATAAGTAAGAGTGCCGAACCCAACGAGGAGCAGAAGGATCTCACAAGTGGTTTTCAACAAGGAAAAATCTGCAAGCACTGAAATTGTCGGTAACAAGTGATTGTGTGGTGAGATGATTCGTAGCAAGCAACAAGTAACGAAAGTAGCAACGATGCAGCAAAGTGGCCCAATCCCTTTTGTAGCAAGGGACAAGCCTGGACAAAGTCTTATAGGAGGAAAAACGCTCCCGAGGACACACGGGAATTTCTGCCATGCTAGTTTCATCATGTTCATATGATTCGCGTTCGTTACTTTGATAGTTTGATATGTGGGTGGACCAGTGCTTGGGTACTTCCCTTACTTGGACAAGCATCCCACTTATGATTAACCCCTCTCAAGAGCATCTGCAACTACGAAAGAAGAATTAAGACAAAGTCTAACCATAGCATTAAACTAGTGAATCCAAATCAGCCTGTGACGAAGCAACACATAAACTAGGGTTTAAGCTTATGTCACTCTACCAACCCATCATCTACTTGCTACTTCCCAATGCCTTCCTCTAGGCCCAAATAATGGTGAAGTGTTATGTAGTCGATGTTCACATAACACCACTAGAGGAAAAACAACATACAACATATCAAATTACCGAACGGATGCCAAATTCACATGACTACTATTAGCATGACTTATCCCATGTCCTCAGGAACAAAAGTAACTACTCACAAAGCATAATCATATACATGACCAGAGAGGTAATGAGTAGCATCAAGGATCTGAACATAAAATCTTCCACCAAATAATCCAACTAGCATCAACTACAAAGAGTAATCAACACTACTAGCAACCTTACAAGTACCAATCGGAGTCACGAGACGAAGATTGGTTACAAGTGATGAACTAGGGTTTGGAGATGAGCTGGTGCTGATGAAGATGTTGATGGTGATGAGTCCCCTCCGACGAGAGGAGTGCTGGTGATGACAATGGCGATGATTTCCCCCTCCGGGAGGGAAGTTTCCCCGGCAGGATCGTCCTGCCGGAGCTCTAGATTGGTTCTGCTCAAGTTCCGCCTCGTGGCGGCGGCGAAACCACGAAAAAAGCTCCTCTTTTATTTTTTTCCTGGAAGAAACCCTTCATATAGCAAAAGAGGGGGGCAAGTGGGCCTGCAGGCTGCCCACAAGCCCTCATGGCGCGGCCTGGGGGGTGGCCGGGCCGTGCAGGCTTGTGGCCACCTGCACGCCCCCCTCTGGCACTTCTTCGGCCCAGTATTTTTGATAAATCAGGAAAAAAATCCTCGTTGATTTTTATGGCGTTTGGAGTTGCGCAGAATAGGTATCTCAACTTTGCTCCACTTTCAGGCCAGAATTCCAGTTCCCAACATTCTCCCTCTTCATGTAAACCTTGCAAAATAAGAGAGAAAAGGCATAAGAATTGTACCGTGAAGTGAAATAACAGCCCAAGAAGCGATAAATATCAACATGAAAACATGATGCAAAATGGACGTATCAGGCGCCGCCCCGCCGCCTCAACACCCCCGTCCCCCATCGCCCATGACGCCATAGCCGCCCTTGCCGGTGAGCCTCCACACCCCCACCCCCCTCATGGGAAATTAACTTGTTGTTATTTAGTTTTTTGGAGGAAGAAGAAGAAGAAGGGGAGGAGGGGAAGAGGAGAAGAAGAGGAGAAGAAGAGGAGGAGGAGGAGGAGGAGGAGGAGAAGAAGAAGAAGAAGAAGAAGAGGAGGAGGAGGAGGAGAAAAAAATAAGAAGGAGAAGAAAAAAATAAGAAGGAGAAGAAGAAAAGAAGAAGAGAAGAAGAGAATAAGAGAAGAAGAAAAAAATAAGAAGGAGAAGAAGAGAAAAAAGAAGAGTAAGTAGAAGAAGAGGATATAGAAAAATAGAAATAGAAATAAGAGGAAGAAGAATAAGAAGAGGAGGAAGAAGAGGAGAAGAGGAGGAGGAGGAGGAGGAGGAGAAGAAGAAGAAGAAGAAGAAGAAGAAGAGAAGAGGAGAAGAAAGAGGAAAAATGAAAACAAGAAGAAGAGAAGAATAAGGAGAAGGAGGAGGTGAAGGAGCCCTCCTTCGTCTCCTTCTCCTTCTTCTCTCCTCCTTATTTTTAGCTTGTTTAGTGTTGAGGCATAGTTTATGCCTAAGTAATTTTGGAGATTGATGATATTACCGTACAGGACTAATCGTGTGTGTCAAGGTTTCACGTAACACTCGTCAACGGCACAAGACGACACGTCTCCTCTCTTCTGGAACGGAAGCACGTCGCTCTCTACGATTCTCTTTATTTGAGTCATAGGAAAGCCGTACTATTAAGAGGGGATCCGTAGTGGAAAGGTTTGGGTGGAATCTATCTCTACACACGCACACTTCACATTCTCCCTTTCCTTATCTTTTGGAGCGGCCCTCGCCTATTCGTCCCGATTATCTCTGCAAAATGGTCCCAGCGGTAGTACCGCTGGTGCCAGCGGTAGTACCGCTGGACTGCTAGCGGTAGTACCGCTGCATCCAGCAGTAGTACCGCTGCATCCAGCAGTAGTACCGCTAGCCAGCGGTAGTACCGCCCCTGGTCAGCGGTAGTACCGCTCCAGGTGTTTTGTTCCACCTACCTAGCGGTAGTTCGTGGACGGACCCTTTTGCCAAGACTTTCCCGGCGGTAGTAGTGCTTGTGCACTACCAAGGGGCCAGCGGTAGTACCGCTGGTGTCAGCGGTAGTACCGCTGGAGGCCCAGCGGTAGTACCGCCAGGCAGTGGTAGTACCGCTCTGGCACAGCGGTAGTACCGCTGGTACTCGGGCAGAGAGTGGGAAAACGGTCTGATTTCCCCCCCCCCCCACTATATAAAGGGTTCTTCTAGCTGAGGAACCCTATCTCTTACCTCTCTAAGCTCCATTGTTGCTCCACAAGCTCTAAAGTGCCCGATCTCTCTCCCTAGCCAATCAAACTTGTTGATTCTTTAGGATTGGTTGAGAAGGCCTAGATCCACACTTCCACCAAGAGAAAAGTTGATTCCCCCACCAATCCCTTGCAGATCTTGTTACTCTTGGGTGTTTGAGCATCCTAGACGGTTGAGGTCACCTCGAAGCCATATTCCATTGTGGTGAAGCTTCTTGGTTTAGTTGGGAGCCTCCAAGCTTTGTGTGGAGTTGCCCCAACCTTGTTTGTAAAGGTTCGGTCGCCGCCTTCAAGGGCACCTATAGTGGAATCACGGTACCTGTCATCGTGCGAGGGCGTGAGGAGAATACGGTGGCCTTAGTGGCTTTTTGGGGAGCATTGTGCCTCCACACCGCTCCAACGGAGACGTACTTCCTGTCAAAGGGAAGGAACTTCGGTAACACATCCTCGTCTCCATCGGTTCCACTTGTGGTTATCTCTAACCTTTACTTTGTATTTGCTTATGCTTGTGACTATATCTTACTTGTCTTAATAGCTCTTGTTGTTAGCTTCTATAGGGTTCACCTCATTGTCATATTATTTGTGAACCCGTATAGTGTTTACCTTAACTTGTTAAGATTAATTAAAAAGTGGTCGTTGTCTATTCACCCCCCCTCTAGCCAACCATATCGATCCTTTCAATTGGCATCAGAGCCACGTCTCTTTATTAAGGGTTTAACCACCCGAAGAGTATGGAAGGCGGAGAGGAAGTTAACCGTGGGCAACCCGAGGACATGGACTTGACTTCGGTCACAAGGGACGACTTGAATACGGCTATGGCAGCCCTCAAGACGTCCTTGACGAGCGAAGTCAAAACCATGCTTAAAGAATTAATTGATGGTCTTAAAAGTTCACCCGAACCGGCTTTAGTGGTTAAACCCACCATTTCCGATTCGGAGGCCAACTCCTCTAAGGAAGCGGCTAAAGGTATGCAACCTGCTTCACCTCATGAAAAGGATGGGACTGGAACATATGCTTCGGTTCCACCTCCCATGACATATGGAGGACCCGTTCTCGCACCTCGTCTTAATCCTGTTGGTCCTCCTCCTAAACTTGTGAAAGGTGACTTTGCTAACTGGGTATTTTCTATTAAGTCTCATTTGAATCACAGCTCAACAAACTTGTGGAGAATTATCGAGCAAGGATATTATCCCCATGACCCAAGCAACCTCACTCCAAGAGAAGATGCAGACAATCAATATAATCACTCTGCGTTGTTTATTCTCCAGTCTGCTGTACCACCTGAAGATCTTCCCCACTTGTGTCCCTTCACATTGGCCAAGGATTGTTGGGAGCATATTATGGTACTATACAAGGGAAGCTCAAGTATTCAACGATCCAACTATGAAGTGATACTTGATAAGGCCGATGAGTTTGTGATGAAGGAAGACGAGGACCCTCGTGATCTCTATCGGAGGGTGACTGCTATTGCCGTGGCACTAAAGGATCATGGGAGTAAGGATGTGGATGATACATGGGTCAAGCGCAAGTTTCTCAAAGCCATCATGCCTTTCAATAAAGCCATGTCATCTGTCATTCGTCAGCGGCCAGACTTCCACTCCTTGTCTTCCAGTGAAGTGTTGGATGAGTTCATTGCAATGTCAATCATGAACGAAACAGCCGACAATGCACTTGCTCGTGTCCGATCAAAAACCACTTCACCCAACCTTGCGTTGAAAGCAAGAGCAATGCTTGAAGAAGAAGAAGAAGATGAGGAAGAGGAGAGCTGCCCTGAAGACACAAAGTATGCTTACCATGAGCACATGGCTCTTGCATCAAGGCAATTCTGGGGAAATAAAAGGAACTCAAGACCCACCTTCAACAAGAACAACTCGAGTGGATTCAGACCCAAACAACGAGTGAGGACATGTTATAACTGTGGCAACGTGAGTCACTTCGTGGCAGAATGTCCCTATGAGAAGAGGGAAGACAACGGAGGCAAGCTCATTCGCAAAGACAAAACCAAATCATTTCCAATCAAGAACAACTTTGTGAAGAAACCTCACCCAAAAGGGATGGTGGCCCTGGAGGAGTATCCTTCTGATGATGATGGCGATGATGATGATACAGTGGCAACGACAACTGTTGCTATCGCCACTACCTCTTCCCAGAAGGTGTCTCTCTTCAACGCCCCCAACGAGAACCACATCACCAAGTGCCTCATGGCAAAAGGTACCAATCAGGTAACTCCCATCATTAAGACCAACATTACTTCTGCTCCTTCATTGTTAAATTGTGTAGAAGGTAGTGATGTTGGAGAACTTAATGAGCATGATCTTGATAAGTTTCTATGCACTATTAAGGGAGAACCCAAGAAGCACTTTGTTGCTCTCTTGGAACAACTGGGTGAGGCCACTCACCTCATTGAGTCTCATGAGGAGACCATCTCCGAGCTTCAGGGACATAGCCGTGACTATGCCGATGAAATTGCAGAATTATCTAGTGCTCTAGAAGAAGAGCGCACTCTTCGTTTGGCTCTTGAGGAGTCATATAACGATGACTGCGCTAAAATGCAAAAGAAACTAGATCATGATGTTGTTCTTACTCGCATGCGTAAATCTGAAAAGTATGCTCTTGAAGTTGGCCGTGACATACTCAAGGAAGAGTTTGACATACTTGACAAGGCCCACAAAGCCTTGAAAGGTGTTCATTTCTCTCTGAAAGAGTCTCATGATCAACTCCAAGCAAAGCTTACCAAGGAGATCTCTACTTGTCCTCCCTTTGTGTTAATTGATAATACTTGTGCAACTAACCCCTGTTGTGAGCATGTTCATCTTGTGGAGGAAAATGCCAAGTTAAAGGAGAAACTTGAGAAGGGCCTTGTGGCATGCAGACAAGGTGACAAGAGTCTGAACGATCTTTTGAGCACTCAAAAGGGTGTTGTAGGAAAGGAAGGACTTGGACTTACCTCCAAGTCAAAAGGTAAAAGGAAGAACAAGGACAAACGATCTCTCACCCTCATGGACATCTTTGTCAAAGAGGGTGAGGGGACTCAGAAGGTGAACAAGAACAAGGTGGACTATGGGAACCCCAAGAAGGGCAAAACCTCTCCTACTAACACAGCCGGCAAACTCAATTCCTCTTATGTGTTATGTTGTGCTAGTGATGGGCATGTTTATGCCAAATTTGTTGGTTCCTACGATGAAGATATTGAATGGGCTATCTGGGTTCCTAAGACCCTTGTCTCTAACATGAAAGGACCCATTAAAAAATGGGTACCTAAAACCAAGCCTTGATCTATTGCAGGAGTTTGCTTCCGGTGGGGTGTCATGGTTGCTCGATAGTGGATCAACAAATCATATGACCGGAAGCAAGGACTTAGTGGTGGATGTGCATCCTTCTCCATCTATGCCCACCCATGTCCAATTCGCCGATGCATCCTCGTCAAAGGTATTGGGATTTGGTAAGGTGGTCGTCTCTCAAGATTTATCTATTGAGAAGGTCATGCTTGTTGAGTCACTTGCCTACAATTTACTTTCGGTTCGTCAACTTGCAATCATGGGTTTTTCCACATTCTTTAATATCGACACTGTGGTCCTCCTAAGGAGCAAGACTCTTAAAGTAGCCTATGTTGTACATGTCGAAAATGGCTCTATGTGGTGAACTTCTCGAAGCGACCCACTAAGACTACGACATGTTTAATGGCTAAAGTTGACGTGGGCTGGCTTTGGCATCGCCGTTTAGCTCATGTCAATATGAGATCTTTGCAAAGTCTTCTGACAGGGGACCATGTTCGTGGACTAACAAATGTGAGCTTTGCTAAAGATCGTGTTTGCAGTGCTTGCATTGAAGGAAAGATTCATGAAACTGCTCATCGTCCAATGACTCTTATCTACACTAAGAGGCCATTGGAACTTCTCCATATGGATCTGTTTGGTCCTCCAACATTTGATAGTCTTGGAGGCAGAAAATATTGCTTAGTGATTGTTGACGACTACTCAAGATATACCTGGGTATATTTCTTCAAAAGGAAGAGTGAAACTCAACAGACGGTCATCAACTTTGCTAATGAAGCGCAACGTCAACATGAAGCAAAGATCTTGATGATTAGGAGTGACAACGGCACCGAGTTCAAGAACTACACCCTAGATGAGTTTCTAGGTGATGAGGGAATAAAGCACCAATATTCTGCACCATATACCCCTCAGCAAAACGGCGTGGCAGAAAGGAAGAACCGGACCTTGATAGACGCTGCAAGAACAATGATGGCAGAATTCAAATCTCCATACAACTTCTGGGCAGAGGCCATCAACACAGCATGTCATGCGTCCAATCGGCTCTACATCCGCAAAGGCTTGAACAAGACTCCGTATGAGATTCTAACTGGAAACAAACCCAATCTCAAGTACTTCCGGGTATTCGGTTGTAAGTGTTTCATTCTTAAAAAGGGAGCTCGGTTAGCTAAATTTGATTCTAGAGCACATGAGGGTATCTTTGTTGGTTATGCTACAAACTCTCATGCTTACCGTGTCCTCAACAAGTCCATCGGACTAATTGAGGAGACGTGTAACGTAGAGTTTGACGAAAATAATGGCTCCCAAGTGGAGCAAAGTGGTCTTTGTGATATAGGTGATGAAATTCCTCCCGAAGCCATAAGAAGAATGGGGATTGGTCAAATACTCCCCATTGAGGAACCCCTTGTGGCCGAAGGAGAAGGACAATGCTCTACTCAAGTGGAGCCATCACCCCCACAAGCCCCACACGCTTCCGATGAACAAAGAGAAGACTCTCAACAAGTTGATCAAGCTCACGGTCAAGATCAATTGCCTAACAATGGTGATATGCCCCATGATATTCAAGCACTACTACAAGACCATGAACCAGCACAAGATCAAGATCAAGAGCAACCACTAATACAAGATCAAACTAGTGAACCTGCTCAAGTCGAAGGACAAGATGATCAGGAGACTGTCTCACAATTCCCGTCTGGAGCTCCAACAACCGGCTCAAGAAGCAAGGGCAAACAAAAGATACAAGTCGATGCTCCACCGTTATCTAATGAAGAACTCTTGGAGCGTCGAGTAGCCAAGAATGCGAACAAGCTGAAAGCCAAGTCACATCTTATGAAGAATGTTCTTGGTAGTTTAAAAAGGGGAGTATCTACCCGTCAACAGCTTTGGAATTATTGTGAGCATCACGCGTTTGTCTCGTATTGTGAACCTCAACAGTCACAGGAAGCGCTCGATGATGAGGATTGGCTTATGGCCATGCACGAAGAACTTAACAACTTCGAGCGCAACCAAGTCTGGGATTTAGTGCCTCGACCAACGAAGGAACATAATGTCATTGGGACCAAATGGATATTTAAGAACAAGCAAGATGCAAATGGAATTGTGATACGAAACAAGGCAAGATTGGTGGCTCAAGGCTACTCCCAAGTCGAGGGTATCGACTACGGTGAAACCTTTGCCCCTGTTGCTCGTCTAGAATCTATTCGCATGTTACTTGCTTTTGCTTCTCATCATAACTTCAAATTACAGCAAATGGATGTGAAAAGTGCATTTCTTAATGGTCCTTTGAATGAGTTGGTATATGTCAACCAACCCCCGGGATTCGAACATCCCAAGCTCCCCAATCATGTGTACAAACTCAATAAGGCACTCTATGGCCTTAAACAAGCCCCATGCGCGTGGTATGAGTACCTTACTGAGTTGTTACAAGATCGTTGGTTTGAAATTGGGAAGATTGATCCCACTCTTTTTACTAAGAGGGTTAAAGGGGATTTGTTCATATGCCAACTATATGTTGATGATATTATCTTTGGCTCTCCTAACATTTCATTCAATGAAGAATTTGCTGCGCTAATGACTGAGAAGTTTGAGATGTCCATGATGGGAGAGTTGAAGTTTTTCCTTGGGTTCGAGATTAAACAAGGTCTAGAAGGGACATTCATCAAACAAGCCAAGTACACTCAAGACATGCTCAAACGGTTCGAGCTCGAAGATGTCAAACCGGTCAAGTTCCCCATGCCAACCAGATGCAAGCTTGACAGTGATCCCAATGGTAAAGCAGTGGATCAAAAGGTATACCGCTCCATGATTGGATCCCTCCTTTACCTCTGTGCATCTAGACCGGATATTATGTTGAGTGTAGGGATATGTGCACGGTTTCAATCTGCACCAAAAGAAAGTCATTACACGGCTGTCAAACGAATCTTTCAATATTTGGCTCATACCCCAAACTTTGGCCTCTGGTATCCCAAAGGAGCAAACTTCAATCTAGTTGGCTATTCTGACTTAGATTGGGCTGGAGATTGTGTGGAGAGGAAGTCAACATCTGGAGGGTGCCAATTCCTTGGTCGCTCTTTGGTAAGTTGGTCTTCAAAGAAGCAGAACTGTGTCTCCTTATCATCCACCGAAGCTGAGTATGTGGCAGCTGCAAGTTGTTGTGCACAATTGCTATGGATGAGGCAAACTTTAAAGGATTATGGTGTCACTTGTGACAAAGTGCCTCTTCTATGTGACAATCAAAGCGCCATCAAGATTTCCCTCAACCCAGTGCAACATAGCAAAACCAAACATATTGATATTCGTCATCACTTCATCCATGAACATATCAAGCTAGGTGATATTGAGGTTCACTTCATCCACACTGAAGAGCAACTTGCAGATATTTTCACCAAGCCACTAGATGAAGCAAGGTTCCGGGAGTTAAGGCATGAGATAAATATCATTGATTCAAGTAATGTGGATTGAAACTAGGCATGTTGCACCTCACTTTACATTTCATCTTGGTCTAGATGTAGGCATGGACATAGGGGGAGTGTTGTTCTCTCAATGAACTCTCCCTCCCCCCATTATGCGTAAATCAATCTAGTCTTTCACTTTAGCCATTGTCAAATGGCACTTGTGCTTCAAAGACGAGCATTGGTCATGAACCCAAGGATAATTCTTCGCGGTGTCATACCATTGTCTCAAACATAGGTGGCCTCGGCCACCGCCCCTCCATCCTCTCTTGCGTATAAAGGAGAGGATATACAATGACAAGTCAGTACATTTTCTTGGATGTCATCCCTTTTTACTCACTTGTCATGTGCCCAAGTTTCCCGTTTTCCTTAGCCGTGTTGAAACATGTACAGAGGTACTACCGCCAGGGTAGCGGTACTACGCCAGGACCCCAGGGGTACTACCGCCAGGGGTAGCGGTACTACCGCCAGGACCCCAGCGGTACTACCGCCAGGTTTCGAAATCTAACACAACCAGCTAGAAAATTTCTAGGGTTTCAAGGGGGAGCGGTACTACTGCCAGGGGGAGCGGTACTACCGCCAGGACCCCAGCGGTACTACCGCTGCACCTGGCGGTTCTACCGCCAGCTAGCGGTACTACCGCCGGGGCCACAGCGGTACTACCGCTGGCCCGTACCCCTTGGGCTATATAAAGGGAGGGGAGCTCGATTTTTGCATCTGTTTCTTCTTCCTCGCGGCTCCTCCCTCCCCTAGCCCGAAAACCCCCTGTTTGGATCTCAGTTCGTGGAGCTCCTTCTCCCCGTTGGTGTCGAAGGGTTGCTTCATCTCTTCTTCCAACTCCAAGAGCCATGAATCTCGGTAAAGCTCCTCCCTTCTTCTATTTGGTTGTTCTTCATGTTCTAGGGTTAGGAGCATTGGGGATTGGATTCATCTTGTTGATCCTATGGCTAGTTATTGGATGGCATGAAGGAAATATTTGAGGGGAGTATAGGTCCGATGGTTTGTTGTTGTGATTGCTGCCATGCTCTAGGATTTCATCGTCTTAGATCGAATACTTGAACTTTTGGATTAGATCTAAAACGTGCTCTCTCTTGCCTAGGCATGTTTGTACCTCTTGTTACTGTGTGTTCCTCATGACAGTAGGGCTGGGGTGTACGTCTTAGTGTTCATATTCAGTCCATGCCCTCGAAAACGAGTTTTACATGTCAGATCTAAAAGTCAAACCCCCCAGCGGTACTACCGCCAGGGGGTAGCGGTACTACCGCTATGACCCCCAGCGGTACTACCACCAGGACTGGCGGTACTACCGCCAGGACTGGCAGTACTACCGCTAGGCCCCAGCGGTACTACCGCCAGGGGTGGCGGTACTACCGCCAGGAGCATTCACGGTGTATTTTTTGTGTGTTTTATGCTTGGCAATGCATGTTTACTTTTTCTGCGTTTTCAAGATTCATTGCCTTGACTTTTCTTGTCGCCTCTTTTTCGCTTTGTGGTCTGTGTCACAGGTGGCTCTTCTCGCCGTTCAAACCCCCCACGGGACACAGAGGCGCCCGAGGGGTCTGCCACGTCTGGTCTGCCTCCCAAGAAGAAGTCCTTCAAGAAGGTCGCTCACAAGGACAAGAGGGTCAATATCCGTACAATGTCCCCCAAGGACTTTCTGCAATTTCGCACCAAGAACCCCTATCTCAAGGAGAGGGAAGTGATCGATGGGGTTGAAAATGTCTGGGCAAAGGACCAGTGCAGGATCTATCAGGATGTGATTGCTTCCTTCAAGAAGAACCATGTCTCTGTTCAGTGGATTGATCTGGCACATCTTCAGCGGAACATGGACTACTTTGGTGATGCCCTCTCTCTGGTTGACAAACTGGGCATCAAAGACATCATCACCTTCAAGACGGACTTTGATCCCACTGCAGTGGCTCAGTTTTATGTCACAGTCCATTTCTCTCCTGATGCACAGCGTTCCATGATTTGGATGACTGGGTCGAAGAAGATGACCGGTTCCTGGACTGAGTTCATGCAGTTCCTTCACATTGACTTTCAGGGTGCTGACACTCCTCTTGGGCTGCGTCCTCATGCTGCAGCCCCCACCGATAGGGCCCCCGCAAAGGAAAGACTGCAGTCACTGTATCTGAGGAAGGGGGTGCTTCCCAAGCACCTGGACATCATGCATCGGATCTTTCGCAACACCCTTTTCCCTCGGAGTGGTAACTTTGATGAGGTCCATGGATACTTGGCTGAGATGCTCTTACTGTGTGAGGAGGCTATGTCTCAGGAGTCTGCTCAGCTAGATATTTTAGATGTGATGTTCACAGAGCTCTGGAACTGCATCATCAATCGTAAGGTTCCTATCTACGGGCCTTACCTGTTCTCATACATTTGCCATAAGTGGGAACAGGCTTTTCCGGATGAGGTGCTCTACGCACAGTCTGATTACATTGTGCATGACCCAATCAGGCTTCGCGTCAAGGACAAGTGGGCCAACCCATCTACATCCTCTCAGCACATGGATACAGATACAGAGACCGCTGCTGACAGAGGAACTGCCTCTCAGTCCCGCTCGTCTGCCATGCCATCTTGGGCTATCAAACTACAGGACAAGATGAAGACACTTTTCTGTATGCAGGCCAAGGGACAGTACCAGACACATGTGGCTCAGAAGAAGAGCCGCCAGAGGCATAAGCGTGTTCTCAGGACCTTGGATGTGGACATCTCCAGCGGCTCAGAGGACGACATCACTCCTGAGGCCACTTGGATGCAGGCTCAGGGGTACCAGTGGTCTGGCGATGAGGCAGAAGAGGAGGAGCAGACCGACCAGGAGGGGACAGACGAGTCTGGTGATCCTGAAGACGAGGAGTAGTTACCTGTGGCATTAGGTGTGCCCCTTTTTGGTGTCTTGTGCCAAAGGGGGAGAGAGTCTAGGATTTTCTTTCATTTCGAACTTTGCATTGCTTTGCTTTATCTCGTATGGTTTGCTTTGAACTTGGTTTGATTCTCGTTTGCTATCTTGTGTGAGACATGATCTTATGTGAGATTTATTTCCATCATATGCTGTGAGTCATATGTCCCGTATTGTCATATATCTCTATCTTTTTATTCTCATATTATTCTTTGTGCAAATCCAGTATTGTCATCAATCCACCAAAAAGGGGGAGATTGTTGAGGCATAGTTTATGCCTAAGTAATTTTGGTGATTGATGACAGTACCGTACAGGACTAATCGTGTGTGTCAAGGTTTCATGTAACACTCGTCAACGGCACAAGACGACACGTCTCCTCTCTTCTGGAACGGAAGCACGGCGCTCTCTACGATTCTCTTTACTTGAGTCATAGGAAAGCCGTACTATTAAGAGGGGATCCGTAGTGGAAAGGTTTGGGTGGAATCTATCTTTACACACGCACACTTCACATTCTCCCTTTCCTTATCTTTTGGAGCGGCCCTCGCCTATTCGTCCCGATTATCTCTGCAAAATGGTCCCAGCGGTAATACCGCTGGACTGCTAGCGGTAGTACCACTGCATCCAACGGTAGTACCGCTAGCCAGCGGTAGTACCGCCCCTGGTCAGCGGTAGTACCGCTCCAGGTGTTTTGTTCCACCTACCTAGCGGTAGTTCATGGACGGACCCTTTTGTGAAGACTTTCCCGGCGGTAGTAGTGCTTGTGCACTACCAAGGGGCCAGCGGTAGTACCGCTGGAGGCCCAGCGGTAGTACCGCTGCAGCCAGCGGTAGTACCGCTAGGCAACGGTAGTACCGCTCCGGCATAGCGGTAGTACCGCTGGTACTCGGGCAGAGAGTGGGAAAACGGTCTGATTTTCCCCCCCACTATATAAAGGGTTCTTCTAGCTGAGGAACCCTATCTCTTACCTCTCTAAACTCCATTGTTGCTCCACAAGCTCTAAAGTGCCCGATCGCTCTCCCTAGCCAATCAAACTTGTTGATTCTTTAGGGATTGGTTGAGAAGGCCTAGATCCACACTTCCACGAAGAGAAAAGTTGATTCCCCCACCAATCCCTTGCGGATCTTGTTACTCTTGGGTGTTTGAGCATCCTAGACGGTTGAGGTCACCTCGAAGCCATATTCCATTGTGGTGAAGCTTCTTGGTTTAGTTGGGAGCCTCCAAGATTTGTGTGGAGTTGCCCCAACCTTGTTTGTAAAGGTTCGGTCGCCGCCTTCAAGGGCACCTATAGTGGAATCACGGTACCTTGCATCGTGCGAGGGCGTGAGGAGAATACGGTGGCCTTAGTGGCTTTTTGGGGAGCATTGTGCCTCCACACCGCTCCAACGGAGACGTACTTCCTGTCAAAGGGAAGGAACTTCGGTAACACATCCTCGTCTCCATCGGTTCCACTTGTGGTTATCTCTAACCTTTACTTTGTATTTGCTTATGCTTGTGACTATATCTTACTTGTCTTAATAGCTCTTGTTGTTAGCTTCTATAGGGTTCACCTCATTGTCATATTATTTGTGAACCCGTATAGTGTTTACCTTAACTTGTTAAGATTAATTAAAAAGTGGTCGTTGTCTATTCACCCCCCCTCTAGCCAACCATATCGATCCTTTCATTTAGCTAATTATCCTCCAAAATGACATAATAAACTCAAAATGGCATAAAAACCTTGGTTAGCTCATGAGTATTATATTCTTAGCTTGTTTTCCTCTAAAATGACATAATTAGACATAATTAAAATATTTGTGCTGATCGGGTGGATTTACATGTGAAAGTTGTCTCGTCATTGTGAGGTCTGCTGTGCGAAGACCTCCCCGTGCGTTGTACGAGCTCCGCCCCTGCATTCGTGGGTGAGTACAAATGTCATCTCCTCCCCGCCCCTTCATTTACTGTGGGTCGGTTTTCAGATGAAACTTGCTAGATTTAGGTAATTAAATTAATTTATCAGTATGCGTGACCAGTATGCGTCTCCCGTTCGAAAGGGTTACAATTATAAATATGCATGCATTTGCTTATATTTATAACCATGATTCTTTCGAATTGTCCAACATTATCCATGGACAGCCCGAGTATGTGTAGATTGGGTTCGTATTCCCATATGCTTTGTTCCGGATCCGATGCATAATTTCGTCAGTGCCTCCCTGTTGTTCTCCGGATACAAACCCTCTCTGTTTATTGCGGAGACGTGTATCAGGAGAATAGCGGGGAGGTGCTGCCGAAATTTTGAGTTGGATCTGGAACAGAGCATGGGAAAACGAAGCCAATCTACACATACTCGGGTGGGATTAGGACCTATCTTTACCTATTAGCGTGTAGGTTGCATGGACGTAATAAAAATGGCGAACTTGATTAACTGATGAATATATATGCTAAATTATATATAAATATATTTCTTGTGTCTTTAGTAGCTAGGCAAGATGAGTGATCGTGCGTGGATGTGTACCGGTCACCCTAATCAGAAAGAGATGACGAAAGAATGGTTTCTAAAAACCAAGGAATTTGTGAAAGCTGCATTTGCAAATGGCCACGAAAGAAATTATTGGCCCTGTCCTGGATGCGACAAATATAAAAAGACGAGGAGGCTGTAATGATTAAACACCTGCAGAGGAGGGGTTTTAAGCCTAATTATACGGTGTGGACATTTAATGGTGAGTCTATGCAACGCACCAGACCTGAGGTGGTCCGTCGTCGCACCGACGAGCATGGTACCGAGATCGAAGACATGGTGCAAGACTTTGATGATGCTCGGGATTCGTTAGATGAGATGGAGGAATCTGCAAAGGCCTTCTATGAAATGTTGGAGTCTTCAAAACGTGCTCTCCATGAGCACACTGAGCTTTGTCAGCTGGATGCAATTGCACAAGTAATGGCTCTGAAGGCTCCGTTCAACTTGGGAAGAGAATGCTACGACGCGATGATGACACTATTTGGACGCTTGCTACCCAAAGGCCATGTCATGCCTGCAAACCTGTACGAGTCGGACAAAATACTTCGTGTACTTAAGATGCCCTATGAGAAGATAGATGCATGTGACAAATGATGTGTCTTATTTTGGAAGGAGTATGAATACTTGGTATGTTGTTTATGAATTGCCGCCACATGTTAGACCACCTCTCCCAAATGAACATGATTATGAACCTCACATTAACCCAGACACATATGATGGAGAATTCTTCCAAGAAACACGTCTTTCCAAGAAACGTTTCAAGAACCGCCGTGCTTTACCCTAGAACATCGAAGTAGATAGCGACAATGAATCCGACTTCACCCTGAGCCGGAACCAGCAGAGCTAGAACTAGAAGAGGTTACTGATGCGGATGACCTGTCAATGCTTGACCGATTACAGAAAGGCCTTCCATAACTTCATGCCGTTGAACCCGATGAGCACGTCATTCATGAAGACATGCGTGATAGTGATGATGATGATGCATTTATTGATGATGATTATTAGTTTGTAAGATTCACAACTTAAATTAGATATGTACATATTATTATTCATGATAGTGATTATGTTGTACTAATTTATTTTAATCTTTATCATGGCAGGTCAAGTCCCTCCGCCCATGCCCGTCTTCTCTCCGATTGGCACGGTGAGTTTCATTTCAATGGTCATTATAAACTAGTATTAACAAGAGGAGAAGAGGAGAAGAAATAGGAAAAAACCTGGGTTAGCTCATGAATATTGTATTCTTAGCTTGTTTTCCTCTAAAATGACATAATTAGTCCATTTAGCTCCAAAAATACATAATTATATAATTTAGCTCCATCAAGAGGAGAAGAGGAGAAGAAATAGGAAAAATGAAAAGAAGGAAGAAGAAGAAGAAGAAGAGAAGAAGAAGACTCCTTCTCCTCCTTCTCCTTCTTCTTCTTCTTCTTCTCCTTCTTCTTGATTTCTTCTTCTCCTTCTCCTCTTTCTTCTCCTCGTTCTTCTCCTTCTCCTCTTCCTTCTCCTTCTTCTTCTTCTTCTTCTCCTTCTTGATTTCTTCTTCTTCTTCTCTGAAATGACCTATTTTACCCAAGTTAGCTCCGAAAGGACCTATAGTTAGCTAGGCTTCCACCTAAATGACATAATTAGCTTAGTTAGCTCCAAAATGGCCTATTTAATAAAAATGACCTGTACTTAGCTAAGTTCTCTCCTAAATGACATAATAAGGCTTATGTAGCTCCAAGATGACCTATTCTCCCTAACTTAGGTATTAAATGGCCTATAATTAGCTTAGCTAGCTCCAAAATGGCTTAATAAGCATAGTTTGCTCTGAAATGACCTATTTTACCCAAGTTAGCTCCGAAAGGACCTGTAGTTAGTTAGGCTTCCACCTAAATGACATAATTAGCTCAGTTACTCCAAAATGGCCTATTTAATTAAAAATGACCTATACTTAGCTAAGTTCTCTCCTATTTTACCCAAGTTAGCTCCGAAAGGACCTATACTTAGATAATTTAGCTCCAAGAAGAGGAGAATAAATAGGAAAACTGAAAAGAAGGAAGAAGAAGAACAAGAAGAGAAGAAGAAGGAGAAGGAGGAGTAGGAGAAGAAGGAGGAGAAGAAGGAGAAGGAGGAGAAGACCTTCTCCTCCTACTCCTTCTTCTTCTCCTTCTTCTTGATTTCTTCTTCTTCTCCTCCTCCTCCTCTTTCTTCTCCTCTTTCTTATTCTCCTTACCTTATTTTCCAGAACAATGACATATTTAGCTCATTTAGCTCCAAATAGACATTATAAGCTCAAAATGGCATAAGAACCTTGGTTAGCTCATTAATATTATATACACTACAAGAAATATGTCAACTAGCGACCTTCTGTGAGTGACCTCAACTGAATTGGTCGTAAATCCATGGCCATTTCGCTAGGAAGGTCTCAAATCCACGTGAGCTTGGTCATAAAGGAGACAACAGTTGTTAACGACCTCATTTTTACCTGATTACGACCAATATAAATGGTCATGAGGTTGTGAACGTGGATGCATTGGCACTTAAGGCCACCTCCGTTTTAAACCAATCAAAACTCTTCCCACGGATCGATGACATGGCGCCCATCCATCCATTCATCTATATCACCATCTCACATCCATCCATCCATGTATCTACAGGAAAAAAAGAAAAAGAAAACCCCACCCACAGCCAAACCCTAGCCCTCTTCCTCCCTCCCTCCCCCCTCTGATGCGCCCGTCGCCGGCCCTCTCCCTAGCTTCAGCCCGTGCGCGTCGCAGGTGAAGGAAAGGAAAGAGGGCGTGATAAGTATGGCCCTCGTTGTCCTCGTCGTCGATAATTTCCTTGGTCCTGGACGACCAGATCGATACGCCAACGCAACTTGTACGATCAGATCAAGCTTTTGAGCGAGGACATCCAACAGATCCATGGACAACCACATGCTTGCTGGCCTGCTGGCCGGCGCCGGCCTCCCCGAGCCGGCACTGACGCGCCGCTCCCCGACTCGTCGGAGCAGATCTACATCGCCCCCGTCGTGCTCCTTAAGATGCTCAAGCACGATACGCAACCAACTCACCGGCGACCGATCTCCAATTAATTACTCTCTCGTGATTATGTTTAGTGCTAATGTTTTGGGTTTTGCATCGATCTGATGTAATCTACGGATGTGGTTGCAGCACGCGCCGGCGTGCCGATGGAGGTGATGGGGCTGATGCTGGGGGAGTTCGTGGACGAGTACACGGTGACGGTGGTGGATGTATTCGCAATGCCACAAAGCGACATGGGCGTGAGCGTGGAGGCCGATGGAGGTGATGGGGCTTCTCTTCCGGCACAAGAGCCCCCGCCGCAGGTGTGAATCCGTTATAATTTATTAGTAGTTGAGAGCCACACTCCAAATCACTTCAGTCTGTATCTGGCTGTGCTAATCGGGATTCAAAAGCGACCTGATATGCTAAGTAGCTATCATTAAGTTAACTAATAAGATACTGTATATAGCAAGCAACATTACTGGATTATGACTGATTTGGCAGGATTTGGTAATTAGAAGTATTCTCTCTTGCTGCATACAGTAGTCCTGCAAATTAATTCCTCCATTTTCAGGTGGCATAACTACGTTGGTGGACATGCCTCTCAACAACTTCCCTTCAACCGTCTCTGAAGAAACTCTCAAAATCAAGATTCAGAGTGCTTCTCTTTGGACGCAGTTACATCAGTACTAGTAGACTAGACCATAACGTGCACATGGTTGCTCCCAGCCTTTTCTGTCACTAACACCAACATCAACATGCTTGATTATCAACATCCGCAGATCTATCTATCCTAGAAATGGCACCCACAGGGTATGGGTATGGGTGGAGCAACCCCATACCCTTACCCATCTTCCCCGAGCTTACCCATCACCTTTACCCATATCCGTCAACGGGTATAATTTTTTTCCCATACCGTTACCCGAGAGGGTAGATGGGTACCCGCGGGTAAAATTACCCATGTTTGCAAATCAATAATTTGAACGACTTATAGTCATAAAACAACACACAGTCATAGTTTATAAAAAATACATTATAACCACAACATATAATTATAAACAACATCATATAGTCATAAACAACAACACATAGTCATACATTTTCATTTCACAAAATGTTGAGTGTAGATTGTAGAGATAATATTGAGTTTACAAAGATTTTATATGGGTACATGGGTATGTGGGTATGGGTTATATGATCCCATACCCATACCCGCTCTATCCGACAGTTTTCAGATTTTCCTATTTATATATCCATGGATAAATTTTTGTCCCGTACCCTTACCCTAATAGGGTTTTTACCCGCAGGGTAGGTGGGTAATGGGTACCCATTGCCATCCCTAATCTATCCATGTCCATGCGTGCTACTCTCTTCGGTTGTGCACGTGCACGGTTCAGATTATTAACACCAGATGATGCTTAGCTTATGTGGTAGCTTTGGCCAAGGAGTGCCAATTGAATTTGGTGTGTTTGATAGCTATTTATTGTGATTCGTCGCAGCATACTGTAGAAATCAGGAGACCATGAGTGTAAAATGATAAGAGTGACTAGTTTTCTGGAGCTAGCTTACTTACTATGAAAGCTTCGATTATTTTTCGTAATGAACGAGGTTGTGTATCTACGGTTCAAAAAAAGAAGAAGGCTGTGTAACATGTCCTGATTGCTTGCTGCTTTGATAGTTGACAGATGGGAGTAGTATCTTTGTTTGTTTGTGCTGCGTGGAGTGTAAGTACATGTGATGTTCAAAAACTTGTTAGCTTTGACTTTCATTTTTCTTTCTTATTTTTGAATGTTGCTTATTTCTTTGTGCATAGAATAGGGTGAGCTTTTGCTGAAGAGTGAATGAGAACATGAGATTCCAGTGAGTTTATTAATACTGATATCGTATGACATGGAATTGTGCTTTGCAGCTACCACCTTGACGAGTTGGCATCTCCTCGTCACTTTCTGCACCCTTCATGTGGCACTACTGATATGCTATTGATGAAGTCTCTACGGGAGAATGATCTGCTATTGCATGAAACGCCATTAGTGTTTTTATTTATTTATGGTTTATATAACAATTTATTTTATTGTGCCAACCGATGAGAGGGTATGACATCACAACTATCCTTATTTGTATCAACATGCCATGGCATTTAAGTTTGAGAAAATTCTAGTTTCCTGATCTTGCTCACTTTGGCATGTGCCCCCTTGGACGACATTGAGTGCCGCTAGGGAAACGAGCTCCGGTCGGCATGCCTCGCTCATTCGGAGCTCCTCGTCCACGAGCAACATCCCAGGCCTCCGTGGCTGCACGCAGCACATCGCGTCCCGAGCCTGCAATAATTTTTTTCCTGGATACGCTGAACTTCAATCTTTATTTAAGCTTTGTTGTTCTTGCAATTAGTAGTTGTGCATAGTGATAGTATGCACCGTCTTCCCCTTGCCACCCCGCAATCAAACTCATATGATAAGAGTAGGTATTTTCTACTTGTGGCATCATGGAGGTATTAACTACCTGATTTAGTTGTAGAACAACATCATGTTTGGATTTGCCAAATGTTTGGGCCTAATGATATTTTATATTAGGGGACATATTTATTACTTTTTTCCTAGGTGTGTCTGCAATGTTGGATTGATGATTGAAGCATAGTAGCGGTTTCTCTTCTTCTTTATAGGTCCATTTGCAATGAATGTACATAACTATTGTTTCTACCTCTTTCATGTTTGACATAAATGATAATAAAAGTAGGCTATTTAATTATATGTGAAGCCAGAAGCTATCTTTGTTGCTAGTGTCTTGAATAAATAAAAAATCTATAATAATGATCTGAAATTTCATGCAGGTGATCATTGGTGTTGCCGTTGTTGTTGTTCCGGTTGGAGGTGTTGCTGTTGCATCCGGCGACGCTGGGGCGCCGCCGGGGTGGGCGCCGGTGCGGTGGAGTTCGGGTGGCGCGCGAAGGAGCTCGGGCGGGTGCGGGACCCGAACGTGGTGGCGGTGCGGGCATACTTCCAGACCAAGGATTAGCGGCTGCCTCTCCTTCTCTTTTTGTATCTCCCTCTCTCTTGATGGAGCTTGTGTAGTAAGAATTATTCTGACACATACATGCCTTATTTTGCAGCATGTCTCTTGTAGAAGAAAGCTTTGAGTATCTTGATGCTCCAATTTGAGAGGATTGCTGGAACTGATGTACCCATGCCCTATGCTGCCAACCTTGAGAGATTGGCTGTTCCACAGGTCCTGCAACATCTCTTTCTCTTTGATCCATTTTATGGCTTAGACTTTCAAGTAGTGTTGTTTTGCATGGCTGCTATATTTTCTAGTTGCATCCATTTATTTCCTTCTACACAGCTGATTCCTATAGATGTTTCTTTAAGCCTTAAGTTTTGTTGCCACACACACATGCATTCTTGCTGACTTAAATGGCAATAGACCAGCTGAACCTATTATTGTACAAGTTGGATTTTTTAGTATCATCTGAATGGATTGCACTATCCCGAGAAAGTGCAATAGAAAATCCAGAACCAGCAAGGATAAGGGAAAGTAACCATTTGACTTTTACTCCATACTTCATAGTAAAGGCACACTTTACATGGAGGTTTGGTTGCATTTGAGGGATGTTGAGTATTGGGGAATATTCAACTTTTCAAGATTCAACTTATTCTGTCATCTTTATTTTGGTTCCCTCTCTGTTGTCGGAATGACCTGCAAATTATGCAGATATCACAGTGTATCTGAATTTGGAGTGTGTCTACACTCAGGTTGCTCAATTTGCATATATCCTTTTCACTGCAACTACCAGGTGTGCTTGGTTATTTGACCATAATTTTGATAGCATGTGCCACACATAATGGGAGACAACAGTACAACATTGTCAGCACTAGCATTTTTCCACATCCTAAATCACTTGTGTGGAATTTTGTCTGCCACCCTGTTATGCCTGGAGGGTGTCCCTTCATAATTCTAAGTTGGTGATTCTCCGCCCTGTTGTCTAGCTGTGGACACCAGGTGGTGGCCTTTCTGGTCAAGGTGGTCACAGCATCCGTATTTACTCCCTCCGTTCCTAAATATAAGTCTTTCTAAGAGTTTCACTACTGGACTACATATGGATGTATATAGACATATTTTAGGGTATAGATTCACTCATTTTGCTCCGTATGTAGACACCTAGTGAAATATCTTAAAAGAGTTATATTTAGGTACGGAGGGAGTATTTGCTTTGTTTGTAATGCTTGAAGTTTAGCGTGTGAAACTGGGTTTTGCATGACTCCGGGGGCATTTTGTGGTCCAAAGTTGCCTTGCATCTCTCGACTCGCATTATTGACTAGGTGTATTTGATCTGGGGCTCCATTGTAAAGGGAAGCCTGAAATATTCTATGAGGTTTCTGGATTAATAGGTTTAGTTGTTTTGTAATCATCATAGACACGTATTGTCATTCTGGAGTCAATAAAAATGAGCGCCAACTACTTTCATTATTCAGTCAACAACTGTGATTGTAAGCAAGCTCTTCATTGTCAATAACTGTAGTTGTAAGCAAGTTTGCATTTCTTTTGTTAATAATTATATTGTCTTATTGACCAAACTCCAACTACTACTAGTGTCTAGTAGCGATAAAATTTAGTCATTTTTCGAATTTATTATAGAACAAACTGCAGCTACTATCTATTAGTGTCTAATAGTGATAAAATTCAGTCATTTCTTATTGAACAAATTGCAGCTACAAAATAAGTTGCTGTTTTTTGTTATGTACAGATTACAGAATAAGCATCATCAATCATGCACAGAATATCACTTGTCATTTTATTTGTGGACTAAGACTGATATATTTATATATGTACTCCAGCATATCTACAATCTCAGTTTATTTGTGAACTCATATAATTATGTAGTTATGTACTGCTATTCTGCCTATTGTTGGTTGTTATGTAAATGAGTAAATCTATGCATGGCTATCCTATTTGAAAATGCCCAAACAAGATATGTGTTGTTAAAGTGTTGTCCAATTTTTATTTGTTATATCATATTGTAGTATCTAATTGTGATGTGTTAAAGGCTTAAAGAGCATACTTGTTGATTGTTTGTTATTGAGATGACATAGTGCTCAGCGCCAAGTTTGTTACACTAATGCAGAAAAAGAAAAGCTAGATGTAGGTGCTTCTGTTATGAGAATGTTATATGCATGGTTTCCTGTTAAATCTAAAGTTTTGCAAGAAATTTAATATTCACGAGTTCACTTGATTATGTTTCTAACTTCTCATAATTTATTACTTGCAGATGTTGGCCTTCATTTTTTAAAATTTTGGTGTAGAAGAGCTTTAGGAAGAAGAATTCTGAAGAAAACCCACTCCCACCAATGCATTTTAGCTCACTGGAGCTAGTTATGTGTATATTTAGTTGTATTTTTTGGCTGAATGCCAGATTTGTATGATGTATGATTGTAATGTACTTTGATTGGTTGTTGTATGAAATATTATGTCTTATTGGATCTTTTTAAATCAAATTATCTAATTGCATAAATATATAATTGGCGTGGGGCACCCAAACAACAATCCTGGTAATTATTCCCATTTGACTAGTGGGTCCAACTTTAGAATGGGGAAGAAACAAAAGTAAATTGACAAGTGGGCTGGAAAAAGGATAAGGCCCAAAACAATATGGCTTGTAAAAGGCTGTGGCCCAAAATATAAAAGGCTGTTGGGCTTGGCCCATGTAGATGACCAAAATTGTAAGGAAAATATATAATAAATAGGCTAAATTACTGGGCTCGGCCATTATATACACCGAATTAGACCGGATTGATTCTAATTGACGACCTTTTCATTTGGTCACAATTTTTCCACGTCAGCTTGCCATGTCAGATCCGACGTGGTGTGGACAGATTGCTAGCGACCAAAAAATTGGTTGTAGAATCAACGACCTTTCATTTTGGTCGTTATAGTTCATTAGAGACCCTCAGCTTTTGACCTTCTGTTTTTGGTCGTAAAAAGGTCGCAAATGGAAATCAATGACCATTTGGTGACCAATATTGAAGGTCGTTAGTTGACATATTTCTTGTAGTGATACTTAGCATGTTTTCCTATATACTGACATAATTAGCCCATTTAGCTCCAAAAAGACATAGTTAGCTAATTTAGTTCCAAGAAGAGGAGAAGACGAGAAATGAAAAGGAAGAAGAAAAAGAAGAAGAGAAAAAGAAGAGAAGGAGAAGGAGAAGAAGGAGGAGGAGTAGAAGAAGAAAAGAAGGAGAAGGAGCCCTCCTTCTTCTTCGGTCCTCCTTCTTTTCCTCCTTCTTCTCCTTCTTCTCCTCTTCTCCTCCTCCTCCTTCTCCTTCTCCTCCTCCTCCTCCTCCTCCTTATTATTGTTTGTACTCTCCTTATTCTCTTCTTGGTTCTTCTCTTTATTCTTCAATTTAGCTTATTTGTCATATATATGTTGTTGTTGTTCTTCTTCTTCTGACTTCCTTATTCCCATTTTGCAGATTGGATGTACTAAATGCATGGAAGCTGGCATTGGAGTGCTTTAGTTCTAGTTTTTATTTGAGTTGATGAACAATGTGGAACTATATGTATATGTATATATGGATGACCAATATATGTGGAACTATATGTATGTATATATGGATGAAACTTTGTATGTGTTGGTTCTTTCGATATATGGGATGTACATTGATGAACAAATGGCATTGATGAACTTTATATGTATATCATATATGTATTGTGACCTATATATCATATATGTGCTATGAATTATATATATATATATATATGTGCTGTGAAATAGAAAAAATAAACAAAAATGTGACAAAATTGGCTCTTTGCCGTCTGCCAGCTGATGGCAAAGGCCTTTGCCATCAGGCAGCTGATGGCAAAGATGCCACGTGGCACCCAGTTGGGAAACCTGGGAAGCAGTAGCTGGCCATATGGGATCTTTGCCGTCCGCTGCCTCGGGAGGCTGACGGCAAAGAAGGCGACAGGCGCTGGCCCAACCTTGTGCTGGCCCATAGAAGCAGATGGCAAACATGGGGAGGGAGGAAGACGACAAAGATGCGGAGGGAAGAAGACGGCAAAGCCTCCGTTAGTCCTAACGGAGGCGGCGCCTGTCGGCTGTTGTCTCAAATTGTTTGCCGACTGCTCAATGTCTAACACTCTCGGCAAAGAGCTTTGCTATCCGCTTAGGGTAGGGTGACGGCAAAGAAGCTACAATGCCGTCGTAAGCTGACGCGGTATCTTTGCCGACGAGTGTTCTCTTTACCGTCTACGGATTAGTCAATGCCGTCGGTGGAATCCTGTTTGCCGTCTGTTATGGCTGATGTCAAAGAAGCTGATTCCTGTAGTGTCCATTTGCCTAGTAAATCTTTCTCAACAAATTTCCAAATTTCTGTTCAGCTAGAAGCTTTGTGAAGGAAATACCATCTAGGAATATCCTAACGCGTTGAATTTTTGCGAAATCTTCTACATGCCCAAATAATATATCTCCACAAAACTTGAGCTTTATCCAACAAACCATGTGAGCTCGCCATCCAATTCTTCTTTCTGGTAATATTTTTAGTTTGTGAAGCAACTACATCTTATCTTACTTTATAATTGACGAAAACTTACGAGGACTTGACCCACCATAGAACCTTTGTCCACCAAATTTTAGCTCATTTACTTTTGCTAATTGCCCTCAATATTTTTCCCAATGTTCTGTTCAGTCGAGAGCATTGTGAAGGAAGTACCATTTTTATTTATCCAAATGGTATGAAATTTTACACTGCCTTCATGTGCCCATATTATCATCCTCCTCAAATTTGCAGCTTAATCCAATCATTTATGTGAGCCCAGCTTCAATTTCTATTTTCAATCCAAATTGGCACATTGCAAAGCAAGTGCTATCTAGACTCCTCCTATTGCCCTCAAAGTTTTTGGGAAATCTTCCATATACAAATCATTGTCAAATGCCAATATTCAGCTCCATTTGCCTAATAAATCTTCCTCAGCAAATTTCTAAAGTTTCTATCCAGAGAGAAACTTTGTGAAGGAAGTACTAGCTAGGATTATCCAAATGATCTGATATTTTTTCCAAATCTTCCATATGCTCAAAGCATCGCTCTCCACAAAATTTGAGTTCAATACAACAACCCATGTGAGCTGATCATCCAATCTTTTATTCTCGTCATATTTTCGGTTTGTGAAGAAACTATAATTTATATTGCTTAATTATTTATTATAATTTACAAGGGCATGTTCCTACCTATATAACTTACCTCCACAATTTGAGCTCATTTTGATTTTCCAATTTATCTGAGTAATTTTCCGAAGTTTCTGTCCATAGAAGATAATTGCGAAGGAAGTTTCACATTGGCATGTCCAAATGGTATCAAATTTTTGCAGTGTTTTCCTATGCCCGAATGAACATCATCCACCAAATTTCAGGTTAATCTAATCATTCATTTGAGCCCAGCTTCAACATCCATATTTCTGCCTAGTATGGTACTTTGCAAAGCAAGTGCCACCTAGGCTCCTCCATTTGAGATAAATATTTGCCAAGACAGTCTCCTTAGTAGATGATCATCCTCAGAAAAAATTCAGTCCCATTGTCCATGTGCATTTCCCCATCGCTAATCAAACACTTGGTTGCTGATTCATGTTTGAGCTTAGTTCACTCTCCGCGTGAGATTATTCTATTGTATTCTTCTTTGTAACACCTACCAAGGGAGTGTACAACCCACCAGACATGCCTAGTCTGCCCAGAACGTGTGGCAACACCATGGTCACGAAGCTGGCATGCCAGTTTACGTGGTCTGGAGTTGGGGTCCCCGCCCACCATCCAAACCTCGACGTCTCGCCACCACACCATACATTTCTTATTAAGTAGATACCTATGTACGTGGAAATGATTTTTGGAAAAAACAAAGAGCAAACTATGAGGCAGCTCTAGTTCAAAATTGACCCGCTTTTTGCTGAATCGACGGAAATTTGTCTTTTGCACGAGAGGTGGCTCAAAGCTTTTGACACCCAACCATTTGGTCAATTGTACATTAATTATGGCCTAGTATTTTATTAAATTAGAAAATTGTTCAGAGTTTGCTCTTTATTTTTTCCAAAAATAATTTCTAGGTACATAAGTATCTATTTAATCATAAATACATGTCGTGGTGGTGAGACATTGAGGTTTGGATGGTGGGTGAGGGCCCCAACTCCACATCGCGTAAACTAGCATGCCAACCGCGTGGTCACCGCTTGATCGTAGCATTGCCACGCGTTCTGGGCGGCCTAGGCATGTCTGGTGGGTTGGACACTCCCTTGCTATATATTAGGAAGAAGAATACAATAGAAGAATCTCACGAGGAGACTGAACTAATATCAAACATGAATTAGCAACCAAATGTTTGATTAGCGGTGGGGGAAATCCACATGGTCAATGGGCCTGAATTTTGGCTAAGCATGATCATCTACTAAGGAGACTATCTTGGCAAAATTTTAACTCAAATGAAGGAGCCTAGGTGGCACTTGCTTTGCAAAGTACCACACTGGGCAGAAATATGGATGTTGAAGCTGGGCTCAAATGAATGAATGGATTGGGCTGAAATTTCGTAGATGATGTTCATTTGGGCATAGGAAAACTGTGTAAAAATTTGATACCATTTGGACAAGCCAAACTGACACTTCCTTCACAATTCTCTTTTATGGACAGAAAATTTAGAAAGTTATTGAGACGAATTGGCAAAATGAAATGAGCTCGAATTTGGTTGAGGCATGCAATAATTAAGCAATATAAAATATAGTTGCATCACAAACTGAAAATATGACCATAATAAAAGATTGTATGATGAGCTCACATGGATTGCTGGATAGTGTTGGAAATATGCCCTAGAGGCAATAATAAAATAGTTATTATTATATTTCCTGTTTCAAGATAATCGTTTATTATCCATGCTAGCATTGTATTGAGTGGAAACGCAGATACATGTGTGGATACATAAACAAAACATTGTCCCTAGTAAGCCTCTAGTTCACTAGCTCATTGATCAAAGATAGTTAAGGTTTCCTAGACATAGACAAGTGTTGTCACTTAATAATGGGATCACATCATTAGGAGAATGATATGATGGACAAGACCCAAACTATAAATGTAGAATGAGATTGTGTTATTTTGTTGCTACTGTCTTTTGCATTTCAAGTATACATTTCTACGACCATGAGATCATGTAACTCACTGACACCGGAGGAATGCCTTGTGTGTATCAAACGTCGCAACGTAACTCGGTGACTATAAAGGTGATCTACACGTATCTCCGAAGGTGTCTGTTGAGTTAGCATGGATCAAGACTGGGGTTTGTCACTCCGTATGATGGACAGGTGTATTGCGGCCCACTCGGTAATACAACATCACAAATCAATCGTTGTAATAAATGTGACTAAAGATTTAGCCATGGGATCTTGTATTATGAAACGAGCAAAGATACTTGCCGGTAACGAGATTGAAATAGGTATGGAGATACCGACGATCGAATCTCGGGCAAGTAACATACCGAAGGACAAACGGAATGTTATACGAGATTAACTGAATCCTTGACATAGAGGTTCAACCGACAAGATCTTCGTAGAATACGTAGGATCCAATATTGGCATCCAAGCCCCTCTATTGGATATTAACTACAGAGTGTCTCGGTCATGTCTACATAGTTCTCGAACTCGCAAGGTGTGCACACTTAAGGTTCGATGACATTTCGTTAGTATTGAGTTATGTATGTTGGTGACCAAAAGTTGTTCGGAGTCCCGGATGAGATCCTGGACATCACGAGGAGCTCTAGAATGGTCCGGATGTAAAGATTGATATATAGGAATGTTGCATTTGGCTTCCGGAAAGATTTCGGGCATTACCGGTAAAGTACCGGGAGTGACAAATGGGTTCTGGGGTTTTTACTCGGAGGGGCCACCCACCCGGGAGAGGACCTAATAGGCCTAGAGGTGGCACACCAGCCCTTAGTGGGCTGGTGCGACCAGCCCAATAACCTATTTTTGGCCAAGAGTGCAAAAGGAAAAAAGAAAAGGAAAAAAAAGGAAGGAGGTGGCAAGTAGGAAGGGAGTCCTCCACCAAACCGAATTGGAGGAGGACTCTCCTCCTCTTGGCTCGGCCAAACCCCTCTCCTTGGAGTAGGAGGCAAGTCAGCCCTCCCTCTTGTTCCACCTATATATAGTGGAGGTTTTGAGGGCAAAGCACACCAGAAAAAGCCACGTGATGCCCTCTTCTCCACTAATCGTCTTCCTCGTCTAGATTAGTCCGGCATAGCTTGGCGAAGCCCTACTGGATTAGTTCACCACCACCACCACCACCACCAGGCCGCCATGCTTCTGGGGAACTCATCTACCTATCCGCCCCCTTACTGGATCAAGAAGGCGGAGATCGTCATGGAGTTGTATGTGTGCTGAATGCGGAGGTGCCGTCCGTTCGGCGCTAGATCGGGACGGAGTTCATGGGACGCTTGTGATTTGGATCACGAAGACGTTCGACTACATCAACCGCGTTTCTTAACGCTCCCCGCTTAGCGATCTACAAGGGTATGTGGATTCAATCTCCCCTCTTGTAGATGAACATCACCATGGATAGGTCTTGCGGGTGCATAGGAAATTTTTTGTTTACCATGCAACTTTCCCCAACAGTGGCATCATGAGCTAGGTTCATGCGTAGATGATATCTCGAGTAGAACACAAAAGAATTTCTGGGTGTTGATGTTCAATTTGCTGCCCTCCTTATTTTTTTCTTGATTCATCCGTATTGTTGGATATTGAAGCGTCCCAAACCAACATTACTCGTACGCTTATGAGAGACCGGTTTCATCGACTAAACATGCAACTTGTTGCATAAAGATGACTGGAGGGCGTCTGTTTATTCAACTTTAGTTGAAGCATATTTGACCGAGGCGGTCCTTGGAGAAGGTTAAATAGAAATTTGCATATCACTGTTGTGGCTTTCCGTAAGTAAGATGCGATCATACTATATACCCATGGCAGCCACGTAAAATTTGCAAGAACAAATTAGAGGACGTCTAACTTGTTATGTCAAGGTATGCATGTGATGTGATATGGCCAAAACACATGATATGATATATTGGATGTATGAGATGATCATGTTGTAATAGTTAAAATATCGACTTGCACGTCGATGCTACGGCGTCCGGCAGGAGCCATAGGGTTGTCTTTAATTATTTTTGCGCTTGGAGATGCTTTGCTTTATCGCTAGTCAGTAGCTTTAGTAGTAACAACATAGTTAGCGCAACAACATCGATGGCAACACAATGATGGAGATCCTGATGATGGAGATCATGGTGTGGTACCGGTGACGATGGAGATCATGTCGGTGCTTTGGTGATTGAGATCAAGAAGCACAAGTTCATGGCCATATCATGTCACTTATGATTTGCATGTGATGTTAATCCTTTTCTTCACCTTATTTTGCTTAGGACGATAGTAGCATTATATGGTGATCCCTCACTAAAATTTCAAGATAAAATTGTGTTCTCCCCGACCGTGCACCATTGAGAAAGTTCGTCGTTTCGAGACACCACGTGATGATCGGGTGTGATAGGCTCTATGTTCACATACAACGGGTGCAAAACAGTTGCACACGCGGAACAATCGAGTTAAACTTGACGATCCTAGCATGTACATAGATGGCCTCAGAACACAAGAGACCAAAAGGTCGAGCATGAATCATATAGTTGATATGATCAACATGGAGATGTTCACCATTGAAGCTAAACTCAACTCACGTGATGATAGGACTTGAGTTGGTGAATTTGGATCATGCGACACTCGAACGACTAGAGGGATGTCAATTTGAGTGGGAGTTTATTAAGAATATGATTAGCTAAACTCAGTTATCTTAAACATAGTCTAAGTAATCTGTGCAAAATTTTATGTTGTAGATCAATGGCTCGCGTAGTACCAACCCTAAATTTTAATGTGTTCCTAGAGAAAGCTAAGCTGAAAGATGATGGAAGCAACTTTGTTGAATGTGCCCCTAATCTGAGGCTTATCCACAAGGCTGCCCAAAAGTAATATGTTCTTCCTGCACCGCTAGGTGATGAACCACCCCAACCGGCGTTACCAGAAGTAATGAACGTCTGGCACACGCGCAAGGATGACTACTCATTAGTTCAAGGTGCAGTTTTGTATGGCTTAGAACCGTGACTTCAAAGACATTTTGAACGTCATGGACCATATGAGATGTTCCTGGGGTTTAAGTCTATATTTGATAAGAATGCCCAGATAGAGAGGTATGAGACCTCCGATAAGTTCTATGCTTGCAAAATGGAGGAGAACGGGTATGTCAGTGAATATGTGCTCAGAATGTCTCGATGCTCTAACCGTCTTGCTGAGCTGGGATTGCTCTCCCACCAGAGGCTATCACTGACGGAGTTCTTCAATCACTGCCACCTAGCTACAAAGGCTTTCTGTTGAACTATAACATGCAAGGGATGAATAAGACATTCATCGAGCTATTTGCGATGCTGAAAGTCGCAGAGTCAGAAATCCAGAAACAACATCAAGTGTTGATGGTCAATAAGACCACCAGTTTCAAGAAAAACGGCAAGGGAAAGAAGGGTAACTCCAAGAAGAGTGGCAAAGTTGTTGCCCCTCCGATGAAGAAACCCAAGTTTGGACCCAAGCCAGAGACTGAGTGTTATCATTGCAAGGGTACTAGTCACTGGAAGCGGAACTGCCCCAAGTATCTGGCCGATAAGAAGGCGGCCAATGCCAAACAAGGTATATTTGATATACATGTTATTGATGTGTACCTCACCATCTCTCATAGTAGTGCCTGGGTATTTGATATCAGTTCTGTTGCTCACATTTGCAACTCGAAACAGGAACTACGGAATAAATGAAGGTTGGCGAAGGATGAAGTGACGATGCACGTGGTAAATGGTTCCAAGGTTGATGTGATCGCCGTCGTCACGATCTCACTTCCGTTACTATCGGGATTAGTGATGAACCTGAATAAATGTTATTTAGTGCCTGCGTTGAGCATGAACATTATATCTGGATCTTGTTTATTGTGAGACGGTTACTCATTTAAATCAGAAAATAATGGTTGTTCTATTTATATGAGTAATATCTTTTATGGTCATGCACCCAATGTGAGGAGTTTATTCACGTTGAATCTCGATAGTGATGATACACATATACATAACACCGAGACCAAAAGATGTAGAGTTGATAATGATGGCGCCACTTTCTTGTGGCACTGTCGCTTAGTTCATATTGGTGCAAAACGCATGGAGAAACTCCATGCTAATGGACTTTTGGAGTCACTTGATTTTGAATCACGTGACACATGCGAACCATGCCTCATGGGCCAGATGACTAAGACGTCGTTCTCCGGAACAATGGAGTGTGCTAGTGACTTGTTGGAGATTATACATAGTGATGTATGCGAGCCGATGAGCATAGAGGCGCGTGGTGGATATCGTTATTTTCTCACCTTCACTAATGATTCCAGTAGATATGGTTATATTTACTTGATGAAGCACAAGTCTGAAACGTCTGAAAAGTACAAACAATTTGAGAGTGAAGTTGAAAATCATCGTAACTAGAAGATCAAATTCCTACGATTTGATCGAGGAGGTGAGTATCTGAGTTACGAGTTTGGTGCTCACTTAAGACAATGTGGGATTGTTTCACAGTTGACACTGCCTAGAACACCACAGCGTGATGGTGTGTCCGAACGTCGTAATCATACTTTATTAGATATGGTGCATTCTATGATGTCTCTTACCGATTTTCCGCTATCGTTTTGGGGCTATGCATTGTAGAATTGGGCACAATCAAAATCCATTAAGACAACACCATACGAACTGTGGTATGGCAAGAAGCCAAAGTTGTCGTTTCTTAAAGTTTGGAGATGGGATGCTTCCGTCAAAAAGCTTCAGCCTGAAAAGCTAGAACCCAAAGCGAAAAAGTGTGTCTTCATAGGTTACCCAAAAGAGACAGTTGGGTACACCTTCTATCTCAGATCCGAGGGCAAAGGGTTTATCACTAAGAACAAAGCATTTCTTGAGAAAGAGTTTCTCTCGAAAGAACTGAGCGGGAGGAAGATAGAAATTGATGAGGTTGTAGAACCTTTGCTTCAACCAGATGGTGGCCCATGACATAAAGAATTGTCTATTGAAGATACACCAGTTGAAGAGGAGGCTAATGACGGTGATCATGAAACTTCAGATCAAGTGGCTATCGAACCTCATAGGTCGACAAGGGCATGTACTGCTCCTGAGTGGTATGGTAATCATGTCTTATCAATCATGTTGTTAGACAACAATGAACCTACAAGCTATGGAGAAGCAATGGTGGGCCCGGATTCCAACCAATGGTTAGAGGCCATGAAGCCCAAGATAGGATCTATGTATGAAAACAAAGTATGGACTTTGAAAGTATTACGTGAAGGCCGAAAGACCATTCATAACAAATGGATCATTAAGAAGAAGACGGACGCCGACGGTAATGTGACCTTCTATAAAGCTCGACTTGTGGAAAAGGGTCTTTCACAAGTTCAAGGAGTTGACTACGATGAGACTTTCATACCCGTAGCGATGCTTAAGTATGTAAGAATCATGTTAGCAATAGCTGCATTTTTCGATTATGAAATTTGGCAGATGGATGTCAAAACAAGCGTTCCTTAACGGGTTTCTTAAGGAAGAGCTGTATATTATGGAATGAGAAGGTTTTTTCGATCCAGAGAATGCTCAAAAGGTATGCAAACACCAGCGATCCATTTATGGACTGGTGCAAGCATCTCGGAGTTGGAATCAGTGCTTTGATGAGCTGATCAAGGCATTTGGGTTTATACAAGTTTTTGGAGAAGCTTGTATTTACAAGAAAGTGAGTGGGAGCTCTATAGCGTTTCCAATATTATATGTGAATGACACATTCCTTATTGGAAACAATATAGAACTTTTGGGAAGCAAAGAGGATTACTTGAATAAAAGTTTTTCAATGAAGGACCTGGGAGAAGCTGCTTACATATTGGGCATTAAGATCAATAGAGATAGATCAAGGCGCGTGATAGGAGTTACACAAAGCACATACCTTGATAAGATTTTGAAGAAGTTCAAAATGGAACAATCCAAGAAAGGGTTCTTGCCCGTGTTACAAGGTATAAAGTTGAGTAAGACTCATTTCCCAGTAAGTGTAGAAGATAGAGAAACGATGAGTGTCGTCCCCTATGCTTCAGCCATAGGGTCTATCATGTATGCAATGTTGTGCACAAGACCGGATGTCAGCCTGACCATAAGTATGGCAGACAAGTTTCAAAGTAATCCAGGAATGGAGCACTAGACAACGGTCAAGAATATTCAGAAGTACCTGAAAAGGACTAAGGAAATGTTTCCCATTTATGGAGGTGACGAGGAGCTTGTCGTAAAGGGTTACATCGATGGAAGCTTCAACATAGATTCGGGTACCTCTAAGTCTCAAACCGGATACGTATTTGTTCTCAATGGGGCTGCGGTAAGCTGGTGCATTTCCAAGCAGAGCGTCGTAGCTGATTCTACATGCGAAGTAGAGTATATAGCTGCCTCGGAGGCGGCTAAAGAGGGTGTCTAGATGAAGCAGTTCATGATAGATCTTGGAGTTGTGCCAAGTGCACTGGCTCCAATAAATCTGTTCTGTGACAACGTGCCATTGCTCTAGCCAAGGAACCATGGTTTCACAAGAGGCCCGGACACATAAAGCGACGCTTCAATGCCATGTGAGATTACATCAAGGAGGAGGACATAAATATTTGCAAAGTGCACACAGATCTGTATGTTGCAGATTTGCTGACTAAGCCTCTTCCACAAGCAAAACATGATCAACACCAGAACTGTATGGGTGTTAGATTCGTTACATTGGAAATCACATAGAGATGTGAAGCTAGATTATTTACTCTAGTGCAAGTGGGAGACTGTTGGAGATATGCCCTAGAGGCAATAATAAAATAGTTACTATTATATTTCTTGTTTCAAGATAATCGTTTACTATCCATGCTAGAATTGTATTGAGTGGAAACGCAGATACATGTGTGGATACCTAGACAAAACATTGTCCCTAGTAAGCCTCTAGTTGACTAGCTCGTTGATCAAAGATGGTTAAGGTTTCCTAGCCATAGACAAGTGTTGTCACTTGATAACGGGATCACATCATTAGGTGAATGATCTGATGGACATGACCCAAACTATAAACATAGCATGTGTTCGTGTTATTTTGTTGCTACTGTTTTCTGCATGTCAATTATATATTCCTATGACCATGAGATCGTGCAACTCACTGACACCGGAATTGGGTGACTATCAAGGTGCTCTACAGGTATCTGCATGTTATTTTGTGTGTATCAAACATCACAATGTAACTGGGTGACTATAAAGGTGCTCTACAGGTATCTCTGAAGGTGTCCGTTGAGTTAGCATGGATCAAGACCAGGATTTGTCACTCCGTATGGCGGAGATATGTCCGAGGGCCCACTCGGTAATACAACATCACAAATCAAGCCTTGCAAGCAATGTGACTAAAGAGTTAGCCACGGGATCTTGTATTACAGAACGAGTAAAGAGACTTGCCAGTAACAAGATTAAAATAGGTATGGAGATACCGATGATTGAATCTCGGGCAAGTAACATACCGAAGGACAAAGGGAATGTTATACGGGATTAACTGAATCCTTGACATAGAGGTTCAACCGATAAGAGCTTCATAGAATATGTAGGATCCAATATGGGAATCCAGGTCCTGCTATTGGATATTGACCGGAGAGTGTCTCGGTCATATCTACATAGTTTTTGAACCCGTAGGGTCTGCACGCTTAAGGTTCAGTGATGTGTCGGTAGTATTGTGTTATGTTTGTTGGTGACCGAAAGTTGTTCGGAGTCCCGGATGAGATGCCGTACGTCACGAGGATCTGAGGAATGGTCCTGAGTTAAAGATTGATATATAGGAATGTTGCATTTGGCTTCCGGAAAGATTTCGGGCATTACCACTAAAGTACCGAGAGTGACGAATGGGTTCCAAGGTTTTTATCGGGCGGGGCCACCCACCTGGGAGAGGACCTAATAGGCCTAAAGGTGGCGCACCAGCCCTTAGTGGGATGGTACGGCCAGCCCAATAACCTATTTTCGGCCAAGAGTGCAAAAGGAAAAAAGAAAAGGAAAAAAAGGAAGTAGGTGGCCAAGTAGGAAGGGAGTCCTCCACCAAACCGAATTGGAGGAGGACTCTCCTCCTCTTGGCTCGGCTGAACCCCTCTCCTTGGAGTAGGATGCAAGGCAGCCCCCCCTCTTGTTCCACCTATATATAGTGTAGGTTTTGAGGGCAAAGCACACCAGAAAAACAACGTGCCACCGTCTTCTCCATAGATCATCTTCCTCGTCTAGATTAGTTCGGCATAGCTTGGTGAAGCCCTACTAGATTAGTTAACCAACACGAACACCACGCCATCGTGCTGCCAAGGAACTCTTCTACCTCTCGACCCCTGTTGCTGGATCAAGAAGGTGGAGATCATCATCGAGCTGTACGTGTGCTGAACACGGAGGTGTCGTCCGTTCGACGCTAGATCGGGGCAGAGTTCGTCGGACGCTTGCGATTCAAATTGCGAAGACGTTTGACTACATCAACCGCGTTTCTTAACGCTTCCCGCTTAGCGATGTACAAGGGTATGTGGATTCGATTTCCCCTCTCATAGATGATCATCACCATGGATAGGTCTTGCATGTGCGTAGGATTTTTTTTGTTTCCCATGCAATGTTCCCCAACAGAAAGAGCTCAATTTTCGTGGAGACTGATGATTTGAGAATATGGAAGATTTGGAAAAATCTTAGATCATTTGGATAGTTGTAGCTAGTACTTCCTTCAAAAAAATTCTCTCTAGATATACACTTTGGAAATTTCCTGAGGAAGATTTGCTAGGAAAATGGAGCTGAATATTGGCATGTGATAATGATTTGTATATGGATGATTTCCCAAGACGTTTGAGGGCAATAGGAGGGGTCTAGATAGCCCTTGCTTTGCAATGTGCCAATCTAGACATAAAATAGAAATTGAAGCTAGGCTCACATAGATGATTGGATTGAGCTGCAATTTTGAGGAGGCTGATAATATTGGCACATGAAGGCACTCGAAAAATTTCATACCAGTTGGATAAATACAAATGGTACTTCCTTCACAATACTCTCGAGTGAATAGAACATCGGGAAAAATATTGAGGGAAATTGGCTTAACTAAATGAGCTAAAATTTGGTGGAGGTGGGTTCTATGGTGAGGGTCATGTCCTGGTAAATTTTCATCAATTATAAAGCAATATAAAATTTAGTTGCTTCACAAACTGAAAGTATTACCAGAAACAAGAACTGGATGGTGAGATCACATGGATTGTTAGATGGGGCTCAAATTTTTTGGAGAGCTATTATTTGGGCATGTATAAGATGTGATAAAAATTCAAATAATTAGGATATTGTTAGCTAGTACTTCCTTCACCAATGTTCTAGGTGAACAAAAAATTGGGAATTTGGTGAGAAAGATTTACTAGGAAAATGGAGACGAATTTTTTCATGAGGCAATGATTTGGATTGGAAAGAGTGCCCAAAAATATTAAGGGCAATAAATAAATATAAATAGCACTTCCTTCAAAGAGAGCTATTCTAAACGGAATAGGGAAATCAATATTGTTGAATTACTGTTGAACTAGGGAAGTGAGGGTTTTGACATATTTGAGGAATATATGATCTAAAGAATTTCTGAGTATTTTTTGAGAATTTTGGGAATGACATAAATGGAGGCTGCTTCTCAACCTAGGGCAAAAATTGACACATGGACATGACACATAGGCAAAACTGACGAGGTGGCACCTAGTAATAGCAATGCACCATAATTTACAAGGCTATGACCATCTATATTGGTCCTGATCAAATAGAAATAAGGCAGCGGACCAGTGTTGTGTGCTTTACGACCATTTCGTCTAAGGGTTTGGAGCCCCGCGAACGGCTTACGACCAATTGGTCTCACATGGTCGTTGTTTTACGACCATTTCTTTCACGGTCATTGACAGAAGGTCACAAGTTGACATATTTTTTGTAGTGCGCCCCGCCGCAGCTCCGTGACGCTATTCATCACAGATCAAACCCCGCCTCTACCCTCGCCGCCGATTCCACACTGCGTGGACCGTCGCTTGTCGTCATACGGACGGATCGGGTCATCGCCGCATCGCGCCACTGTGGCCTCGTCCGCCTCCACCCCGGCGCCATCTGCCTCCGCTCCGCCCACCTCGCCCGCACTACACGCCCCCACCTACTGCCCCTCACCCGCACCACACGCCGTCGCCCATCTCCATTCGCCTCGTACCCGCCTCGCACGCCGCTGCCAGCTCCCCGCTCGGCCGACACCCCGACCTCTCTTCACCCGCTGCCGCCCCGAATCGCTCCGACCACTGTCGCCACCCGATGGCGCCGAAGAACAGTAGACGCGGAGAAGAAGAAGATGTGTGGTTGTAAAGTGGCTGAGCAGTAGTCGCCGACCGATTTTACATCTTTGTTTTGGACCATCTGTTGGAGTTGTTGTTTTGCATCTCCGCTTTGGACCATCTGTTGGTGTTGAACCTTTTTCAGAGATGTAAAAAGTAATTTTTGGTGCTCCAAATTTTTACATCATTGGTTTGGAGCACCAAAATATACATCATCTATTGGAGATGCCCTAATCTTGTGGATTGATAACCCAGAAGTATAGGGGACCGATTTGGATCCAAAAGTTTAATGCTATGGTTAGATATTTATCTTAATAATTTTCTCGTAGTTGTGGATGCTTACGAGGGAGTTAATCATAAGTAGGAGGTTTACTCAAGTAATAACAGCACATAAGCACAGGTCCACCCACATATCAAACTATCAAAGTATCAAACACGAATTAAGCTATCATGGTGAAAAGTGACTAGATGAAATTCCCGTGTGCCCTCAAGAATGCTTTGCTTATTATAAGAGACCACTTTGGCATGTACTTTGCCACAAAAGGATTGGGCTAACTTGATGCACTTATTGTTACTCTTGATACTAGTTACTTGTTTCAACTATCTTTCTATCAAACAACTTGTTACCGCTATTTTAGTGCTTGCAGAAATTACCTTGCTGAAAATCACTTGTCATTTCCTTCTGCTCCTCGTTGGGTCTGACACTCTTACTTATCGAAAGGACTACGATTGATCCCCTATACTTGTGAGTCATCAAGACTCTTTTCTGGTGCCATTGCCGTGGATTGAAGCACCCTTGGTAAGTGGAAACCGGTCAGGACAATTTACTCTTACGTGCTGAAATTTATTGTCACTTGCTACTATGGAAAACAATCCTTTGAGGCGTTTGTTCAGGGTATCTTCACCTCTACCGGAAGCACAATTATTTGCCCCTCGACCTACTGCACCTATTGAAAATATTAGTTATGAAATTCCTTCGAGTATGATAGAACAACTTCTAGCTAATCTTTATGCAGGAGATGGAATTGAACATCCTGATAAGCACTTGGTATATGTGGATGAAATTTGTGGATTGTTTAAGCTTGCACGTCTACTCAGAGATGATGTTAAGAGGAATTTTTTCCCTTTATATTCAAAGGGAAAAGCATTGTCATGGTATAGGTTGTGTGATGATATTGGATCATGGAACTGGAATAGATTGCAAACAGAACTTCATCAAAAAAATTATCCTATCCATCTAGTTCATCGTGATCTGAATTATATATATAATTTTTGGCCTCGCGAAGGAGAAAGTATCGCTCTAGCTTGGGGAGGCTTAAGTCAATGTTATATTCATGCCCCAATCATGAGCTCTCGAGAGAAATTATTATTCAAAACTTTTATGCTCGGCTTTCTCGTAATAATTAAACCATGCTCGACGCTTCTTGTATTGGTTTTTTTATGAAGAAGACTATTGAATCCAGGTGGGATCTCTTAGAAATAATTAAATGCAACTCTAAAGATTGGGAACTCGATGAAGTTAAAGAGTCTGGTATTAAGCTTAAGTATATTGTGTTAAATCTTTTATGAATACCGATGCTTTTCAAAAGTTTAGCACTAAAAATGGACTTGACTTTGAGATAGTATCCTCTTTTTGTGAATCATTTGCTACTCATGTTGATCTCCCTAAGGAGAACTGGTTTAAATATCACCCCCTATTAAAGAAGAAATTAAAGAACCAATAATAGCCAAAGAAGAAACTATCATTTATAATATTGACCCAGTTGTCCTTACCACTTACATTGAAAAACCTCCTTTTCCTGTTAAGATAAAAGAACATGCTAAGGTTTCAACTCTGGTTCTCAAAAGTGAAATTAAAGCACCAAAACATTGTGAACAACTTAAGGTAGAACCTAATGTTGCTATAGTTAAAGATCTCTTGGACGAAAATATTGATGGGCATGCTATTTATTTCTGTGGTGAAACTTCTAGAATTGCTAAACCTGATGGAAAAGATAAACATAGAGAAGTTGTTGGCATGCCTATCGTCTCAGCTAAAATAGGAGATCATTGTTACCATGGTTTATGTGATATAGGTGCTAGCATAAGTTCTATTCCCTTTACTATGTATCAAGAAATTATGGATGAAATAGCACCCACTGAAATAGGAGACATAAATGTTACTACTAAACTTGCTTACAGAGACAACATCACACCAATTGGGATTGCTAGAGATGTTGAAGTCTTGTGTGGGAAAACAAAACATCCTACTGATTTTCTTGTTCTTGGTTTCCCACAAGATGACTTTTGTCCCATTATCTTTGGTAGACCTTTCTTGAACACCGTTAATGCTACTATAGATTGCCATAAACAAATTATCGGTGTTAATTTTGGTGGTGATTCTCATGAGTTTAATTTTTCCAAGTTTAATAGAAAACATCATAAGAAAGAATTTCCTAATAAAGATGAGATAAGTGGTCTTGCTTCTATTGATGTGCCTCCTACTAATCCTTTAGAACAATATTTGCTAGACCATGAAAATAATATGCATATGCATGAATGAAATTAAATAGATAACATCTTCTTTGAACAACAACCTCTGCTTAAACATAATTTTCCTATTGAAACTCTAGGAGGTCCTCCTCCACTTAAATGTGATCGTGTGTTTCAATTGAAACAATTACCTGATACTTTGAAATATGATTTTCTTGATGAAAAGAAGATATATCATGTTATTATTAGTGAAAACCTTTCATAACATGAAGAAGAAAGATTATTGAAAGTTTTGAAGAAGCACCGAGGTGCTATTGGATATACTTTTGATGACCTTAAGGGTATTAGTCCTAGTCTATGTCAGCACACGATTAATATGGACTCTGATGCTAAACCCGTTGTTGATCACCAACGTCGGTTTAATCCTAAAATGAAAGAAGTGGCAAGAATTGAAATATTAAAGCTTCTGGAAGCAGGCATAATCTATCCCATAGCTGATAGTAGATGGGTAAGCCCCGTTCATTGGGTCCCTAAGAAAGGAGGTATTACTGTTGTTCCTAATGATAAGAATGAAGTTATTCCACAAAGAATTGTCACTGGCTATAGAATGGTAATTGATTTCAGAAAAGTAAACAAAGCAACTAGAAAGGATCATTACCCTCTACCTTTTATCAATCAAATGCTAGAAAGACTCTCTAAGCACACACATTTTTCCTTCCTAGATGGATATTCATGTTTCAGACCTATTTCACAATCTCATCAAGAAAATCCACTTTTACTTGTCCTTTTGGAACTTATGCTTATAGGCGTATGCCTTTTTGTTTATGCAATGCACCTGCTACCTTTCAAAGATGTATGACTACTACATTCTCTGAATTTTGTGAAAAGATTGTTGAGGTTTTCATGGATAATTTTTATATTTATGGAACTTCTTTTGATGAATGCTTGAGCAACCTTGATCGAGTTTTGCATAGATGTGAGCAAACTAATCTTGTCTTTTGATAATTTTTCTGTTTATGGAACTTCTTTTGATGATTGCTTGAGCAACCTTGATCTTGTTTTGCATAGATGTGAGCAAACTAATCTTGTCTTGAACTGGGAGAAGTTCCACTTTATGGTTAATGAAGGTATTGTATTGGGTCATAATTTTTTTTGAATGGGGCATTGAGGTGGGTAAAGCTAAAGTTGATGCAATTGAGAAAATGCAGTGTCCTAAATATATCATAGGTATTCTTAGTTTCCTTGGTCATGCTGGTTTCTATAGGATGTTTCTTAAAGACTTCTCTAAAATTTTTAGGCCTCTTACAAATCTTTTACAAAAGCATGTTCCATTTGTTTTTGATGATGATTGTGTAGAAGCCTTTGAAACACTTAAGAAAGCCTTGACCACTTCACCCATTGCTCAACCACCTTATTGGAACTTGCCTTTTAAAATTATGTGTGATGCTAGTGACTATGCTATTGGTGCCGTTCTAGGACAAAGAGTTGATAAAAAATTAAATGCCATCCATTATGCTAGTAAAACTCTAGACAGTGCTCAAACGAATTATGTACCACCGAAAAGGAATTTTTAGAAGTTGTGTTTTCTTGTGATAAATTCGGATCTTATGTTGTTGATTCCCAAGTAATTGTTCACACAGATCATGCTGCCATAAAATATCTTATGGAAAATTTGATTTACACATCACTAATAGGAAAGGATTTGGGAACCTCGTTGCTGATAACTTATCTAGGTTAGAAAATGTTCTTGATGACTCACTACCTATTGATGATAGTTTCCCTGATGGAAAATTAGCTACAATAAGTGTTTCTCACAACACACCTTGGTATTGTGACTATGCTAATTTGTTTGTTGCCAAATATGTACCACCTAGTTTTACATACGAACAAAAGAGAAAATTCTTCTATTATTTGAGACATTACTTTTGGGATGACCCACATCTTTATAAAGAAGGAGTACATGATATTATTAGACATTGTGTACCCGAGTATGAATAGGAACCAATCCTACGGAAATGTCACTGTGAAGCTTATGAAGGATATCATGCGGGAGATAGAACTGCTCACAAGGTATTGCAATCTGGTTTTTATTGCCCTGCTCTCTTCAAGTGTGCCCGTAAGTTTGTTTTATCTTGTGATGAATGTTATAGAATTGGTAATATCGGTAAGCGTCAAGAAATGCCTATGAATTATTAACTTGTTGTTGAACCATTTTATGTTTTGGGTTTTCATAATATGGGACTGCTTCCTTCCTCTAATGGGTATACTCATATTTTGGTTGGTGTTGATTACGTTACGAAGTGGGTAGTGGCTATTCCAACTAGTAGTGCTGATCATAACACTTCCATTAAAATGCGTAAAGAAGTTATTTTCCCTAGGTTTGGAGTCCCTAGATATCTAATGACTGCTGGTGGTTCACACTTTATTCATGGTGCCTTCCGTAAAATGCTTGCTAAGTATGATGTTAACCATAGAATTGCATCACCCTATCATCCTCAATCTAGCAGACAGGTTGAACTTAACAATAGAGAAATAAAATTTATATTACAAAAAAGTGTCAATAGGTCTCGAAAGAATTGGTCTAAGAATTTAGATGATGCACTTTGGGCCTACAGAACAGCCAATAAAAATCCTATGGGTATGTCTCTCTATAAAATGGTCTATGGAAAAGCTTGTCATTTGCCTCTTGAGTTAGAACACAAAGCATTTTGGGCAATCAAAGAAGTCAGCTATGATTTCAAACTTGCCGGTGAGAAGAGGTTATTTGATATTAGCTCGCTAGATGAATGGAGGACCTAAGCTTATGAGAATGCAAACTATTTAAAGAAAAAGTTAAAAGATGGCATGATAAAAGAATTCAAAAGCAGGAATTTGAAGTGGGAGAAAATGTTCTTTTCTACAACTCTCGTTTAAGATTCTTTGCAGAAAAACTTCTCTCTAAATGGGAAGGACATTATATCATCGAAGAAGTTTATAGTTCTGGAGCTATCAAAATAAATCATGTCAAAGGTATTGAGCCGAAGGTGGCCAATGGTCAAAGAATTAAACACTACATCTCAGGTACACCCATTAATGTTGAAAGCAACGTTATTCAAACCATGACACCGGAGGAACACATAAGGGAAACCTTCTGAAACACTCTAGAATCGTGAAAAATAGGAGGTACGTGATACGGTAAGTAAACGGACTCCAAAAAATCCGCAAAAATGTTTTTTGTCAATTTTGGAATATATCAAAAATTAGGAAAATAAGAAATAGCCCCAAAGGTACCCGAGGAAGGCACAAGACACCAGGGCGCACCAAGCACCCCATGCACGCCCAGGTGGGTGGTTCCCACCTCGGACACTTTCTCGATTCCGTTTTCCCCTCGTTCTGCTTGTTTCCCAAGATAAAAAAAATCTGTATATGCTCCCCGATCGTATTGACCATCGTACCGTAGAGAAATCTCATGTTCTTCTTCCTTGCTGTTTTCAACCAGATCTAGATCCCCATGGCTCCTTCAAGCTCTCCAATGTAAGTTCTTCGACAAGGTCATCAACCCGTATCTGCGGGAGGAGATGCAGTACCCTCAATCCATTGAGATGCGTGAGGGGGTGCTCCGAGACGTCCAGGGACCCAAGGGGAAGGGAATTGTTGAGGATAGACTCGAAGCTATGGAACAGGAGATCTTCAAGTGCAAGGGGGTGGTGGAACGTGAACTCAACGTCAATCACCTCATGATCGCAGACTTCACCCGTGATCTCAAGGTGGATGGAAAATCCATGAAGGACACCATCTTTTCCTTCAACGAGCAAATCAACTTTCTACAAGACCAAATCTATGATCTCCAAAACCAAGTCTTTGAATATGAGACAAGGTTCAAAGGTATGAGTTTGGCTGCTAGCTGCAGGACTCCCCGGACCCTCAGTTCCTCTTATGATGGTGATCCAGTTCCATGGAAACCGGAGGACAAACCTACTACCTCATCACCACCACTTTCATCATATTCACCACCCAAGGAGGATTGAGTATTGGGTATGGGCACTCCCCTTGGCTTGAGCCAAGCTTGGGGGAGGTCCCCGGTATCGTATCACACCACTATCATTATTTTCATCTACTTTAGTCCGATCCTTAGTTTTCCTACGATTTAGTTGAATAAAAAGTTTAGTTCGATCCTTTGTTTTCGAGTGTTTGCTTAGTGATCTATCTTTGTAATCGTGTGCGAGATATAATAAAGTTAGTTCAAGTTTTGCCTTCTTTAGTTCTATGTTGCAACCAAAATAAAGGAAAGGAAATAAATTAATAAGATCATATACTATTCTTATGTCGAGTAATGACATTACATGAGGAAGAGTATAAGTAGTAAAATCTGTTGGAGATTGCCAAACATAGCATTGGTGAACAATGCAACTCATGAAAAAGGTTAATAAGGGAAGAGAAGATTCACATGCAAATATACTATCTTGGATATCTTTTATGATTGTGAGCCCCCTATCATTGATCCTTTAACATATGATTTATCCTTGCTTATATTCACATAGAAGTTATATTGTCATATATAGATTTTTTTTGTCCTTTAACATATGATTTATCCTTTAACATTGATCCTTTAAAATATTATATGCCAAAACGGTTGACATTCGACAAGGAAGACAACGCAATGATTTATCCTTCTTATATTCACATAGAAGTAATATTGTCATTGATCCTTTAACATATGACGTGTCACACCCTATGTTTTGACTCTCCTGACTAAATTAAATTATCTAAAAAATGAGGACCAAGTAAAAAAATTGTGACTCATTGTTTTGTTTGATGTGACTCTTGCTTGCTTGCTTGGTTGCTTGTGTTTGAATCAATGTTCCTGCTACCCTTTAGGCTCACCTCCTTGACCCAAACCCTTTGCTAATGATAATGCCATGTGTATAGGACCAGAAACTATTTTTACCAAATATTATTTTTACAAAAAAGCATGTACTTGATTTAAGGAATCCAAAACCCTTGGATGGTATTTGTACTACAAGTCCTCAAATTAGGGAGGTTGTTTTGCACCAAATATTTTATTTAAATCCCGTTATCAAAATGGCTTTCCAAAAACACAATATTATTATTGTAAAAGTTATTTTCCTGTTCTATTTAAATACCTTTCTCTAAGGCCAAAAATGGTCCCTTATGAAGAAAGTTTATTTTTCGTGTCTTCAGAATATTTTTATAAAATTTAGGCAAACTCAATGAACATATATATTCCATATATAAGAATTTAAACACGTGGTCATGTTCGGAATATTGGGCAAAACCCTTCAAAACCCTTCGTGCCTATTTGAAGCTTTTGGAATATTTCTATAAGAAATATTCTCAATAAATTCCAGCAAAATTCTAGAATGTCACATGATATATGTGATGATCTTGCGAGATTTCATCTCAATCCAAGTTTATTTGGTCCAGCTAATTATTCCAAAACCATATCTGCCCAGATACAAATTTGAGCAACTCTACATTGCCAAGTGTCTACAATTGTGCTCACATTTTGTGGACATGTTCTGATACTCTAATAATGCATCCACATTAAGTGGTGCATCAAGGATAATAGATGATCTTGTTCCAAACCCCTCAAAACCTTCTCTGTTGATTTCTAGCTTTGGGAAACTTTACATTAAAAAGTTTATCCAATTGATCCCAAACTTTTAGGGCATGCCCTAATGCTCCAATACTGCCACACTAGTAGAAAACAGGGCTTTGGTTCGGGCCTAGCCAGCCCATTAGTCCCGGTTCTTCACGAATCAGGACCCATGGGGGGCATTAGACCCGGTTCATGAGCCCAGGGGGGCCGGCCGGGGCCTCGTGGGCATTGGTCCCGGTTCGTCTGGACCCATTTGTCCCGGTTCTAGGCATGAATCGGGACCAATGGGCCGCGCTCCTGGCCCACATTCATTGGTATCGGTTCATGCCTTGAACCGGTATAGAAGGGGGGGGGGGCTTTAGCCCGGTTTATGCCACAAACCGGGACAAATAATTTGCCTATATATACCAATCGCCGCGGCAGAGTACTCTGTTTTTTCTGGCCGGTGAGGGGAGGGCATTTGGGTGCTCTAGCTCACCTCCTATGCACATGAGGTGTTCGATGAAATGCCCGAGCCACACTAGTTAAGCTTTCTCCTCTCGAAGCTCGAGCTCGGAGCTCCATTTTTCCCGAGATTTGTCTAGATTTAGCGATCCGTCACGCCCCATCCTCGTTTTCACCGTCGTTGTTCAGCAGCGCCGATATCACCGCCGGCACCACCGTGGTGAGCCTCTTGTTATTATCTTCTTTCTGATTTTCTTACTTTAGATAGAAACTTGTCTGATTTTCTTACTTTAGATAGATACTTGTCTGATTTTCTTACTTTTGACACACACAATTATATATAATGCACACAGATGAACCAGCAATGGATGTATGGTGACAGACACACCTCCGAGTACATTAAGGGCGTGCATAATTTTCTCGAAGTGGCTGAGGTAAATAAGAAGAATGGTTTTATGTGTTGTCCATGCCCTAAATGTGGGAATACGAAGTCTTACTCTGACCATAAAATCCTTCACACCCACCTGCTTTACAAGGATTTCATGCCATACAATAATGTTTGGACGAGGCACTTAGAAATAGGGGTTATGATGGAAGACGACGAAGAAGAAGAGGACGATGACAACTATGTGCCCCCTGAATACGGTGATGCTGCAATGAGGGGAGCTGCTGAAGATCAAGAGGAACCAGACGATGTGCCCGATGATGCTGCAACGGGGGAAGCTACTGAAGATCAAGAGGAACCAGACTACGTGCCTCATGATGATGATCTCCGCTGGGTCATTGTTGATGCAAGGACGTAATGCGAAAGTCAAAAGGAGAAGCTGAAGTTCGATCGCATGTTAGACGATCACAAAAAAGGGTTGTTCCCCAATTGCGAAGATGGCAACACAAAGCTGGGTACCGTACTGGAATTGCTGCAGTGGAAGGCAGAGAATGCTGTGCGTGACAAAGGATTTTAGAAGCTACTGAAAATATTGGAGAAGAAGCTTCCAAAGGAGAATGAATTACCCGACAGTACGTACGCAACAAAGAAGGTCGTATGCCCTCTAGGATTGGAGATGCAGAAGATACATGCATGCCCTAATGATTGCATCCTCTACCGCGGTGCGTACAAGGATTTGAACGCATGCTCGGTATGCGGTGCATTGCGGTATAAGATCAGACGAGATGAACCTGGTGATGTTGACGGCGAGCCCCATAGGAAGAGGGTTCCTGCGAAGGTGATGTGGTATTCTCCTATAATACCACGGTTGAAACGACTGTTCAGAAACAAAGAGCATGCCAAGTTGATGCGATGGCACAGTGAGGACCGTAAGAAAGACGTGAAGTTGAGAGCACCCCCTGACGGGACGCAGTGGAGAAAAATCAAGGGAGAGTACTGGCCTGAGTTTGCACGTGATCCAAGGAACGTATGGTTTGGTTTAAGCACGGATGGCATTAATCCTTTCGGGGAGCAGTGTAGCAATCACATCATCTGGCCCATGACTCTATGTATGTATAACCTTCCTCCTTGGATCTGCATGAAGCGGAAGTTCACTATGATGCCAGTTCTCATCCAAGGCCCTAAGCAACCCGGCAACAACATTGATGTGTACCTAAGGCCATTAGTTGAAGAACTTTTACAGCTGTGGAATGGAAACGGTGTACGTGTGTGGGATGAGCACAGACAGGAGGAATTTTACCTGCACGCGTTGCTGTTTGTAACCATCAACGATTGACCCGCTCTCAGTAACCTTTCAGGACAAACAAACAAGGGATACCATGCATGCACACACTGTTTAGCTGACACCGAAAGTATATACGTGCACAAATGCAGGAAGAATGTGTACCTGGGCCATCGTCGATTCTTCCGACCAACCATCAATGTCGAAAGAAAGGCAAGCATTTCAAAGGCGAGGCAGATCACCGGAAGAATCCCGCCATGCGTAACGGTTATCACGTACTTGCTATGGTCAATGATTTATAAGTAATCTTCGGAAAGGGTCCCGGCGGACTACTTGTTCCGAGTGACGTTGCGGGACACACACCCATGTGGAAGAAGAAATCTATATTTTGGGACCTACCCTACTGGAAAGACCTAGAGGTCCGCTCTTCGATCGACGTGATGCACGTGATGAAGAAACTTTGCGTGAACCTACTAGGCTTCTTGGGACATGGCAGAGAAAAAGTTCCAGAACCTAAAGTCTCATGATTGCCACATGATTATGACGCAACTGCTTCCAGTTGCATTGAGGGGGCTGCTACCGAAAACGTCCGATTAGCCATTGCGAAGCTATGTGCATTCCTCAATGCAATCTCACAAAAGTTGAACAATCCAGAAATCATACCAAGGCTAAGGAGTGATGTGGTGCAATGTCTTGTCAGTTTCGAGCTGGTGTTCCCACCATCCTTCTTCAATATCATGACGCACGTCCTAGTTCATCTAGTTGACAAGATTGTCAATCTGGGCCCTGTATTTCTACAGAATATGTACCCCTTTGAGAGGTTCATGGGAGTCCTAAAGAAATATGTCCGTAACCGCGCTAGGCCAGAAAACAAAGGATGCCATTGGGTTTTGTGTTGACTTCATTCCTGGCCTTAAGAAGATAGGTCTCCCTGAATCGCGGTATGAGGGGAGATTGACTGGAAAAGTCATGCTTGGAGGGGACTCAATAATATCCAGGGACGGATATTCTTAGTCTCAAGCACACTATGTTGGAATTATGCCCTAGAGGCAATGATAAATAAGTTATTATTATAATTCTTGTATCAAGATAACCGTTTATTATCCATGCTATAATTGTATTGAATGAAGACTTAGATGCATGTGTGGATACATAGACAAAACACTATCCCTAGCAAGCATCTAGTTGGCTATCCAGTTGATCAAGGATAGTCAGGGTCTTCTGACTATGTGCAAGGTGTTGTTGCTTGATAACTGGATCACATCATTGGGTGAATCATGTGATGGACTAGACCCAAACTAATAAACGTAGCATGTTGATTGTGTCATTTTGTTGCTACTGTTTTCTGCGTGTCAAGTATTTATTCCTATGACCATGAGATCATATAACTCACTGGCACCGGAGGAATGCCTTGTGTGTATCAAACGTCACAACGTAACTGGGTGACTATAAAGATGCTTTACAGGTATCTCTGAAGGTGTCCGTTGAGTTAGTATGGATCAAGACTGGGATTTGTCACTCTGTGTGACGGAGAGGTATCTCGGGGCCCACTCAGTAATACAACATCACACACAAGACTTGCAAGCAATGTGACTTAGTGTAAGTCACGGGATCTTGTATTACGGAATGAGTAAAGAGACTTGCCGGTAAACGAGATTGAAATAGGTATGCGGATACTAACGATCGAATTTCGGGCAAGTAACATACCGAAGGACAAAGGGAATGACATATGGGATTATATGAATCCTTGGCATTGAGGTTCAAACGATAAGATATTCGTAGAATATGTAGGATCCAATATGGGCATCCAGGTCCCGCTATTGGATATTGACCGAGGAGTCCCTCGGGTCATGTCTACATAGTTCTCGAACCCGCAGGGTCTGCACGCTTAAGGTTCGGTGATGTTTTATGCGTATTTGAGATATATGGTTGGTTACCGAATGTTGTTCAAAGTCCTGGATGAGATCACGGACGTCACGAGGGTTTCCGGAATGGTCCGGAGACGAAGATTGATATATAGGATGACCTCATTTGATTACCGGAAAGTTTTCGGCATTACCGGGAATGTACTGGGAGTGACGAATGGGTTCCAGATATTCACCGGGGGGGCCAGCCCACCCGAGGGAAGCCCATAGGCCTTAGGGGTGCCGCACCAGCCCTTAGTGAGCTGGTGGGGAAGCCCAAGAGGGCCCTTGCGCAGGAGATAAAGAAAATCAAAGAGAAAAGAAAAAAAGGGGAAGTGGGAAAATAGAGAAGGACTCCACCTTCCAATCCTAGTTGGACTAGGATTGGAGGAGGAATCCTCCTCCCCCCCTTCGGCCGACCCCTTGGGGCTCCCTTGAGCCTCAAGGAAAGGTCCTCCCCCTCCCTCCTATATATAATGAGGTATTAGGGCTGATTTGAGACAACTTTGCCACGGTAGCCTGACCACATACCTCCACGGTTTTTCCTCTAGATCGTATTTCTGCGGAGCTCGGGTGGAGCCCTGCTGAGATAGATCATCACCAACCTCTGGAGCATCGTCACGCTGCCGGAGAACTCATCTACCTCTCCGTCTCTCTTGCTGGATTAAGAAGGTCGAGATCATCGTCCAGCTGTACGCGTGCTGAACGCGGAGGTGTCGTCCGTTCGGCACTAGATCGGAGCCGATCGTGGGACGGATCGTGGGACGGTTCGTGGGGCGGATCAAGGCACGTGAGGACGTTCCACTACATCAACCGCGTTTCTTAACGCTTCCTGCTGTGTGATCTACAAGGGTACGTAGATCGGAAATTCCCTCTCGTAGATGGACATCACCATGATAGGTCTTCGTGCGCGTAGGAATTTTTTTGTTTCCCATGCGACGTTCCCCAACAGTGGCATCAGGAGCTAGGTTCATGCGTAGATGTCATCTCGAGTAGAACACAAAAGTTTTTGTGGGTCGTGATGTGTGATTTGCTGCCCTCCTTAGTCTTTTCTTGATTCCGCGGTATTGTTGGATCGAAGTGGCTCGGACCGACATTACTCGTACGCTTACAAGAGACTGGTTTCTTCACTACGAGCAACCCCGTTGCTCAAAGATGACTGGCGAGTGTCCGTTTCTCCAACTATAGTTGAATTGGATTTGACCGAGGAGGTCCTTGGAGAGAGGTTAAATAGCAATTCATACATCTCCGTTGTGGTGTTTGCGTAAGTAAGATGCGATCCTACTAGATACCCATGGTCACCACGTAAAACATGCAACAACAATTAGAGGACGTCTAACTTGTTTTTGTAGGGTATGCCTGTGATGTGATATGGCCGACGATGTGATATGATATATTGGATGTATGAGATGATCATGTTGTAATAGTTAATATCGACTTGCACGTCGATGGTAAGGCAACCGGCAGGAGCCATAGGGTTGTCTTTAAACTATTGTTTGTGCTTGCAGATGCGTTTACTATATTGCTAGGACGTAGCTTTAGTAGTAATAGCGTGAGTAGCACGACAACCCCGATGGCGACATGTTGATGGAGATCATGGTGTGGCGCCGGTGACAAGAAGGTCGTGCCGGTGCTTTGGTGACGGAGATCAATAAGCACATGATGATGGCCATATCATGTCACTTATGAATTGCATGTGGTGTTAATCCTATTATGCACCTTATTTTGCTTAGAACGACGGTAGAATTATGAGGTATCTCTCACTGAAATTTCGAGACGAAATTGTGTTCTCCCCGACTGTGCACCGTTGCTACAATTCATCGTTTCGAGACACCGCGTGATGATCGGGTGTGATAGACTCAACGTTCACATACGACGGGTGCAAAACAGTTGCACACGTAGAACACTCGGGTTAAGCTTGACGAGCCTAGCATGTGCATACATGGCCTCGGAACACACGAGACTGAAAGATCGATCAGGAATCATATAGTTGATATGATTAGCATAGGGATGCTTACCACTGAAACTATCCTCAACTCACGTGTGATCGGACATGAGCTAGTGGAATTGGATCATGAACCACTCAAATGACTAGAGAGATGTACTTTTTGAGTGGGAGTTTAGCAAGTAATTTGATTAGTTAAACTCTAATTATCTTGAACATAGTCTAAGTCCACTTTGAAAATATTTGTGTTGTAGATCAATGGCTCACGCGACAGTCACCTTGAATTTTAATACGTTCCTAGAGAAAGCTAAGTTGAAAGATGATGGAAGCAACTTTGTAGACTGGGCTCGTAATCTTAAGTTGCTCCTGCAAGCTGGGAAGAAGGATTATGTCCTTAATGCTGCGCTAGGAGATGAACCACCGCCGCGGCTGACCAAGATGCTAAGAACGCTTGGTTAGGACGCAAGGAGGACTACTCAGTAGTTCAATGTGCAGTCTTGTATGGCTTAGAGACGGGACTTCAACGTCGCTTTGAGCATCATGGAGCATATGAGATGTTCCAGGAGTTGAAGTTTATCTTTCAGAAGAACGCCCGGATCGAGAGGTATGAGACCTTTGATAAATTCTATGCTTGCAAGATGGAGGAGAATTCGTCTGTCAGTGAACATGTGCTCAAAATGTCTGGGTACTCAAACCGTCTAGCTGAGCTGGGGTTGTACTCCCGCAATAGGCTATCACTGACAGAATTCTTCAATCACTGCCACCAAGCTGTAAGGAATTTGTGTTGAACTATAACATGCAAGGGATGAACAAGTCACCCGGCGAGTTATTCGCGATGCTGAAAGTCGCAGAGTCAGAACTTCGTAAAGAGCATCAAGTGTTGATGGTGAATAAGACCACTAGTTTCAAGATAAACGACAAAGGAAAGAAGGGTAATTCAAATAAGAGTGGCAAGCTTGTTGCCAATCCGACGAAGAAACCCAAAGCTGGACCTAAGCCTAAAACGGAGTGCTATTATTGCAAGGGTATGGGTCACTAGAAGCGCAACTGCCCCAAGTATCTAGCTGATAAGAAGGCGGCCAAAGAAAAATCAGGTATATTCAATATACATGTTATTGATGTGTACTTAACCAGCTCTCGTAGTGGTGCCTGGGTATTCGATACTGGTTCCATTGCTCATATTTGCAACTCGAAACAGGAACTGCGGAATAAGCGAAGGCTGGCGAAGGATGAAGTGACGATGCGCGTGGGAAATGGTTCCAAGGTTGATGCAATCGCCGTCGGCACAGTTTCACTTCAGTTACTATCAGGATTAGTTATGAACTTAAATAAATGTTATTTAGTGCATGCGTTAAGCATGAACATTATATCTGGATCTTGTTTATTGCGAGACAGTTACTCATTTAAGTCAGAGAATAATGGTTGCTCTATTTCTATGAGTAATATCTTTTATGGTCATGCACCCAATGTGAGAGGACTGTTCATATTGAATCTTGATAGTGATAATACACATATACATAACATTGAGACCAAAAGAGTTAGAGTTAACAATGATAGCGCCATGTTTTTATGGCACTGCCGCTTAGGTCATATTGGTGTAAAGCGCATGAAGAAACTCCATACGGATGGGATTTTGGAGTCACTTGATTTTGAATCACTTGACAATTGCGAATCATGCCTCATGGGCAAGATGACTAAGACTCCGTTCTGCGGAACAATGGAGCGTGCAAGTGACTTGTTGGAAATCATACATACCGATGTGTGTGGTCCGATGAGTGTGGAGGCGCGCGGAGGATATCGTTATTTTCTCACCTTCACTGACGATCTGAGTAGCTATGGTTATGTCTACTTGATGAAGCACAAGTCTTAAACGTTTGAAAAGTTCAAGCAATTTCAGAGTGAAGTCGAATATCATCATAACAAGAAGATCAAGTTCCTACGGTCTGATCGTGGGGGTGAATATCTAAGTTTCGAGTTTGGTGCTCACTTAAGACAATGTGGAATTGTTTCACAGTTGACACCGCCGGGAACACCACAGCGTTATGGTGTGTCCGAATGTCGTAATCATACTTTATTAGAGATGGTGCGGTCTATAATGTCTCTTACCGATTTGCCGTTATCGTTTTGGGGTTATGCATTAGACGCAACTGCATTCACTTTAAATAGGGCACCATCGAAATCCGTTGAGACGACACCATATCAGCTATGGTATGGCAAAAGACCAAAGTTGTCGTTTCTTAAAGTTTGGGGATGTGATGCTTATGTCAAAAAGCTTCATCCTCAAAAGCTGGAACCCAAAGCGGAAAAGTGCGTCTTCATAGGTTACTCAAAAGAGATGGTTGGGTATACCTTCTATCTCAAATCTGAGGGCAAAGTGTTTGTTGCTAAGAATGGAGCTTTTCTCGAGAAGGAGTTTCTCTCGAGAGAATTGAGTGGGAGGAAGATAGAACTTGATGAGGTTGTCGAACCTCTCATCCCTCTGGATGGTGGCGCAGGGCAAGGGAAAACCCCTGTCGTTGCGACGCCAGTTGAGGAGGAAGTTAATGATGATGATCATGAAACTCCGGATCAAGTTCCTGTCGAACCTCGCAGGTCGACGAGACCGTGTACAACTCCAGAGTGGTACGGTAACCCCGTCTTATCAATAATGTTGTTGGACAACAATGAGCCTGCGAATTATGAAGAAGCAATGGTGGGGCCAGATTCCAACAAATGGCTGGAGGCCATGAAGTCCGAGATATGATCTATGTATGAAAACAAAGTGTGGACTTTGGAAGTACTACTTCAAGGCTGCAAGGCTATTCAGAACAACTGGATCTTTAAGAAGAAGACAGAGGTTGACGGTAATGTGACCGTTTATAAAGCTCGACTTGTGGCAAAGGCATTTTCACAAGTTCAAGGAATTGACTACGATTAGACATTATCACCCGTAGCGATGGTTAAGTCCGTCCTAATCATGTTAGCAATAGCTGCATTTTTCGATTATGAAATCTGGCAGATGGATGTCAAAACGGTGTTCCTTAACGGTTTCCTTAAGGAAGAGTTGTATATGATGCAACCCGAAGGTTTTGTCAATCCTAAAAAAGCTAACAAAGTGTGCAAGCTCCAGCGATCCATTTATGGACTGGTGCAAGCATCTCGGAGTTGGAATAAATGATTTGATGAGGTGATCAAAGCATTTGGGTTTATACAGGTGGTTGGAGAATCCTGTATTTACAAGAAAGTGAGTGGGAGCTCTGTGGCGTTTCTAATATTATATGTGGATGACATATTGCTGACTGGAAACCTGGAGCTTTTGGAGAGCGTAAAAGGTTACTTGAATAAAAGTTTCTCTATGAAGGACCTAGGAGAAGGTGCTTACATTCTAGGCATTAAGATCTATAGGGATAGATCGAAACGCGTGATAGGACTTTCACAAAGCACATACCTTGATAAAGTTTTGAAGAAGTTCAAAATGGATCAGTCCAAGAAAGGGTTCTTGCCAGTATTACAAGGTATAAAATTGATTAAGACTCAGTGCCCAGCAACTGAAGAAGATAGAAAGACAATGAGTTACGTCCCCTATGCTTCAGCCATAGGTTCTATCATGTATGCAATGTTGTGCACTAGACCGAATGTTAGCGTGGCCATAAGTATGGCAGACAGGTTCCAGAGTAATCGAGGAGTGGATCATTGGACGGCGGTCAATTATAGCCTAAAGTACCTGAAAAGGACTAAGGAGATGTTTCTCGTATATGGAGGTGACAAAGAGTTCGCCATAAAAGGTTACATCGATGCAAGCTTTGACACAGATCCGAACGACTCTAAGTCGCAGACCAGATACGTATTTATTCTTAATGGGGGTGCGGTAAGCTGGTGCAGTTCCAAGCAAAGCGTCGTAGCTGATTCTAGATGTGAAGCGGAGTACATGGCTACCTCGGAGGCAGCTAAGGAGGGTGTCTGGATGAAGCAGTTCATGACGGATCTTGGAGTGGTGCCGAGCGCACTGAATCCAATAACTCTGTTTTGTGACAACACGGGTGCCATTGCCTTAGCAAAGGAACCACGGTTTCACAAGAAGACGACACACATTAAACGACGCTTCAACCTCATTCGCGACTATGTCGAGGAGGAGGACGTGAATATCTGCAAAGTGCACACGGATCGGAATGTGGCAGACCCGCTGACTAAACCTCTACCACGGGAAAAACATGATCAACACCAGAACTGTATGGGTGTTAGATTTATTACAATCTTATTCGCATGGCGATGTGAGGACTAGATTATTGACTCTAGTGGAAGTGGGAGACTGTTGGAATTATGCCCTAGAGGCAATGATAAATAAGTTATTATTATAATTCCTGTATCAAGATAATCGTTTATCATCCATTCTATAATTGTATTGAATGAAGACTTCGATGCATGTGTGGATACATAGACAAAACACTGTCCCTAGAAAGCCTCTAGTTGGCTAGCCAGTTGATCAAGGATAGTCAGGGTCTTCTAACTATGTGCAAGGTGTTGTTGCATGATAACTGGATCACATCATTGGGTGAATCATGTGATGGACTAGACCCAAACTAATAAACGTAGCATGTTGATCGTGTCATTTTGTTGCTACTGTTTTCTGCGTGTCCAATATTTATTTCTATGACCATGAGATCATATAACTCACTGGCACCGAAGGAATGCCTTGTGTGTATCAAACGCCACAACGTAACTGGGTGACTATAAAGATGCTCTACAGGTATCTCCGAAGGTGTCCATTGAGTTAGTATGGATCAAGACTGGAATTTGTCACTCCGAGTGACAGAGAGGTATCTCGGGGCCCACTCGGTAATACAACATCACACACAAGCCTTGCAAGCAATGTGACTTAGTGTAAGTCACGAGATCTTGTATTACGGAATGAGTAAAGAGACTTGCCGGTAAACGAGACTGAAATAGGTATGCGGATACTGACGATCAAATCTCGGGCAAGTAACATACCGAAGGACAAAGGGAATGACATACGGGATTATATGAATCCTTGGCACTGAGGTTCAAATGATAAGATCTTCGTAGAATATGTAGGATCCAATATGGGCATCCAGGTCCCGCTATTGGATATTGACCGAGGAGTCCCTCGGGTCATGTCTACATAGTTCTCGAACCCGCAAGGTCTGCACGCTTAAGGCTCGGTGATGTTTTATGCGTATTTGAGATATATGGTTGGTTACCGAATGTTGTTCGGAGTCCCGGATGAGATCACGGACGTCACGAGGGTTTCCGGAATGCTCCGGCGATGAAGATTGATATATAGGATGACCTCATTTGATTACTGGAAAGTTTTCGGCATTACCGGAAATGTACCGGGAGTGACGAATGGGTTCCAGATGTTCACGGGGGGGGGGGGGGGGGCAGCCCTCCCGGGGGAAGCCCATAGGCCTTAGGGGTGCCGCACCAGCCCTTAGTGGGCTGGTGGGCAAGCCCAATAGGGCCCTTGCGCAGGAGATAAAGAAAATCATAGAGAAAAAAGGGGAAGTGGGAAAATAGAGAAGGACTCCATCTTCCAATCCTAGTTGGACTAGGATTGGAGGAGGAATCCTCCTCCCCCCTTCGTCTGACCCTTTGGGGCTCCCTTGAGCCTCAAGGCAAGGTGCTCCACACCCTCCTATATATACTGAGGTATTAGGGCTGATTTGAGACAACTTTGCCACGGCAGCCCGAGCACATACCTCCACGGTTTTTCCTCTAGATCGTATTTCTGCGGAGCTCGGGCGGAGCCCTGCTGAGATAGATCATCACCAACCTCCGGAGCACCGTCACGCTGTCGGAGAACTCATCTACCTCTCCATCTCTCTTGCTGGATCAAGAAGACCGAGATCATCGTCGAGCTATATGTGTGCTGAACGCGGAGGTGCCGTCCGTTCGGCACTAGATCGGAGCGGATCGTGGGACGGATCGCGGGACGGTTCGTGGGACGGTTCGCGAGGCGGATCGAGGGACGTGAGGCCGTTCCACTACATCAACCGCGTTTCTTAACGCTTCCTGCTGTGCGATCTACAAGGGTACGTAGATCGGAAATCCCCTCTCGTAGATGGACATCACCATGATAGGTCTTCGTGCACGTAGGAATTTTTTTGTTTCCCATGCGACGTTCCCCAACACACTACACAGTACTAATGAACTCTACCTAGGTGACCCCGTATGTCGATGAACACAAGAACAGTCTGCGCTCCAAACACCCCGAGCGGTGTGACAACTGGACTACAAGTGAACACATCAGGACTTCCAACAATTGGTTGGAAACACGTCTCAGAGGTGAGAACACTATTTGTGCCGAGCTGTACTCGTTGTCCAGGGGACCATCTTCGACTGTATTGACTTACAAAGGATATGAGATAAATGGGAATACATTTTACACGATCGCCCAAGATCAAAAGAGCACTAACCAAAACAACGGTGTCCGCTTTGATGCAGCAACTGAGAAGGGAATAGACACATATTATGGTTACATAGTGGACATATGGGAACTTGACTACGGACATGATTTTAAGGTCCCTTTGTTTAAGTGCAAATGGGTCAATCTGTCAGGAGGCGGGCTACATGTAGACCCATAGTACGAAATGACAAAAGTGGATCTGAACAATCTTGGGTACACTAATGAACCATTCGTCCTAGCCAATGATGTGGCACAGGTTATCTATGTGCAGGACATGTCTACCAAACCGAGAAAAAGAAAAGATAAGGAAGCGAATACATTATACGATGATCCAAAAAGCCACATAGTTCTTTCAGGAAAAAGGGACATCTTGGGAGTGGAGGGCAAGGCAGACATGTTCGAAGATTATGAAAAGTTTGATGAAATTCCTCCCTTCAAAGTCAAGGCTCACCCAAGCATCCTGATTAATGATGAAGATTATCCATGGTTACGGCGCAATAAGGAAAGGACACAAGAGAAGAAAAAGTGAAGACTTTCTCCACAACTATTATGATGATACCATGCCAACTTTCAACCTTTTCATAGTTCATTTGAAATGCCTGTTGTAACACACAAGTTTCCGTATGAAATCCTGATACTTCGAAAGAGATTGTCTGTTTTGTACACGAAGTGCATCCAGTTTTTGCCGTAACCCTCTCAGCTTTCTTGCATATGCTATGTGGATGAAATGGTTATACCATGCCAAATTAGAACCTTTCCAGAGTTTATTTCAAATGCTTTTCAATTTCATGGTCTTATAGCTCAAAATAATCAGTAAATGCATGAAAAATAACAAATGAAGTCAGAAAGGGTTGTAAATTGATGATGTGGCTTTTAATGGTGCATTTTGAACACAGAAAAACTATGGAATTCAAATAAGTTCAAAAAAATGAAATCCCTTTGTAACAGACGAGTTTACGTATGAAACCCTGATACTTCGAAACAGATTGTCCGTTTTGTACACGAAGTGCAATATCCAGTTTTTTCCGTAACCCTGTCTACTTTCTCGCACATGCTATGTGGGTGAAATGATGATACCATGCCAACTTGGAACCTTTTAAGAGTTCATTTCAAATGCTTTTCAATTTCACGGTCTTATAACTCAAAATAATCACTAAATTCATGAAAAATAACAAATGAAGTCAGAAATGGTTGTAAATTGATGATGTGGCTTTGAATGGTGCATTTTGAACACAGAAAAACTATAGAGTTCAAATAAGTTCAAAAAAATGAAATCCCTTTGTAACAAACGAGTTTCCGTATGAAACCCTGATACTTCAAAACAGATTCTCCATTTTGTACACGAAGTGCATCCAATTTTTGCCGTAACCATCTCTACTTTCTCGCACATGCTATGTGGGTGAAATGATGATACCATGCCAACTTGGAACCTTTTCATAGTTCATTTCAAATGCTTTTCAATTTCATGGTCTTATAGCTCAAAATAATCAGTAAATGCATGAAAAATAACAAATGAAGTCAGAAAGGGTTGTAAATTGATGATGTGGCTTTGAATGGTGCATTTTGAACACAAAAAAACCATGGAGTTCAAATAAGTTCAAAAAAATGAAATCCCTTTGTAACAGACGAGTTTCCATATGAAACCCTGATACTTCGAAACAGATTGTCCGTTTTGTACACGAAGTGCATTCAATTTTTGCCGTAACCCTCTCTACTTTCTCGCACATGTTATGTGGGTGAAATGATGATACCATGCCAACTTGGAACCTTTTCACAGGTCATTTCAAATGCTTTTCAATTTCATGGTCTTGTAGCTCAAAATAATCAGTAAATGCATGAAAAATAACAAATAAAGTCAGAAAGGGTTGTAAACTGATGATGTGGCTTTGAATGCTGCATTTTGATCACAGAAAAACAATGGAGTTCAAATAAGTTAAAAAAATGAAATCCCTTTGTAACAGACGAGTTTCCGTATGAAACCCTCATACTTTGAAACATATTGTCCGTTTTGTACATGAAGTGCATCCAGTTTTTGCCGTAACCCTCTCTACTTTCTCGCACATGCTATGTGGGTGAAATGATGATACCATGCCAACTTGGAACCTTTTTAGAGTTCATTTCAAATGCTTTTCAATTTCATGGTCTTATAGCTCACAATTATCAGTGAATGCATGAAAAATAACAAAAGAAGTCAGAAAGGGATGAAAACTAATGATGTGGCTTTGAATGATGCATTTTGAACACAGAAAAACTATGGAGTTCAAATAAGTTCAAAAAAAATGAAATCCCTTTGTAAGAGACGAGTTTCCGTATGAAATCCTGATACTTCGAAACAGATTGTCCGTTTTGTACACAAAGTGCATCCAGTTCTTGCCGTAACCCTCTCTACTTTCTCGCACCTCCTATGTGGGTGAAATGATGATACCATGCCAACATGGAACCTTTTCAGAGTTCATTTCAAATGCTTTTCAATTTCATGGTCTTATAGCTCAAAATAATCAGTAAATGCATGAAAAAGAACAAATGAAGTCACAAAGGTATGAAAATTAATGATGTGGCTTTGAATTGTGCATTTTGAACACATAAAAACTATGGAGTTCAAATAAGTTCAAAAAAATCTAATCCCTTTGTAACAGACGAGTTTTCGTATGAAAACATGATACTTCGAAACAGATTGTCCGTTTTGTACACGAAGTGCATCCAGTTTTTGCCGTAACCCTCTCTACTTTCTCGCACATGCTATGTGGGTGAAATGATGATACAATGCCAATTTGTAACCTTTTTAGAGTTTATTTCAAATGCTTTTCAATTTCATGGTCTTATAGCTCAAAATAATCAGTAAATGCATGAAAAATATCAAATGAAGTCAGAAAGGGTTGTAAATTGATGATGTGGCTTTGAATGGTGCATTTTGAACACAGAAAAACTATGGAGTTCAAATAAATTCAAAAAAATGAAATCTCTTTGTAACAGACGAGTTTCCGTATGAAACCTTGATACTTCGAAATAGGTTGTCCATTTTGTACACGAAGTGCATCCAGTTTTTGCCGTAACCCTCTCTACTTTCTCGCACATGCTATGTGGGTAAAATGATTATACCATGCCAACTTTGAACCTTTTCAGAGTTCATTTCAAATGATTTTCAATTTCATGGTCTTATAGCTCAAAATAATCAGTAAATGCATGAAAAATAACAAATGAAGTCAGAAAGGTTTGTAAATTGATGATGTGGCTTTGAATGGTGCATTCTGAACACAGAAAAACTACGAAGTTCAAATAAGTTCAAAAAATGAAATCCCTTTGTAACAGACAAGTTTCCGTATGAAACCCTGATAATTCGAAACAGATTGTCCGTTTTGTACATGAAGTGCATCCAGTTTTTGCCGTAACCCTCTCTACTTTCTCGCACATGCTATGTGGGTGAAATGATGATACCATGCCAACTTGGCACCTTTTCAGAGTTCATTTCAAATGCTTTTCAATTTCATGGTCTTATAGCTCAAAATAATCACTAAATGCATGAAAAATAACAAATGAAGTCCGAAATTATCAAAGTATTTTCTGTTCGAAACATTATAAGAAACCTCTAGTATTATTGAAACTAAAATTATATAAAATTGATGCAACTAAAATTATCAAAGTATTTTCTGTTCAAAATCATTAAAAGCAAAAAGAATTTTCATAAAGAACTTTTTTTGTTAGGAACTTTCATGGCAAAAATAATTATCATAAAATAAAATAAATAAGTAATTAGAAACAAAATAAAATAAAAAATAAGTATTTTGTTGTAAGTAGAAATAAAACAAAATAATAAAGCAAAAAAGAAAACCGGGAAAAAATAAAAAATTTGCCACCTACACGGCCACCACAGCGTGAATACGACTAGAAACCCATCCATGGCAAAGATTCAGGCTCGTAGAAGGCCGTGTAGGCCCACAAGCATAGTAGTGTGAAATTTGGCCCATAGGACTGCAGTTCTGAGGAGTTCAATGGAGATGGCGCGGCAGCGCTTATAAACAGGTGCGGCCGCTCCTCTGCTAGCGAGGTGGGACTAAACATCCCACCGCACCGCGCTAGTGCAAGGCCTTTGGTCCCGGTTGGTGGCACCAACCGAGACTAAAGGGGGGCATTGGTACCGGTTGGTGCCACCAACCGGGACCAAAGGCCTCTGCTTCCCGCCTTTCGGGCTGCTGAAAAGAGACCTTTGCTCCCGGTGGGTGACACCAACCGGTACCAATGCCACCATTAGTCCCGGTTGGTGCCACCAACCGGGACCAACGGCCTCTGCTTCCCGACCTTTGGGATGCTGAAAAGAGACGTTTAGTCCCGGTTGGTGACACCAACCAGGACCAATGCCCCCCATTAGTCGCGGTTGGTGCCACCAACCGGGACCAAAGGCCTCTGCTTCCCGCCCTTCGGGCTGCTAAAAAGAGACCTTTGGTCCTGGTTGTTGACACCAACCAGGACTAAAGGTGGCATTGGTACCGGTTGGTGGCACCAACCGGTACCAATGGCTTTGCTATATAAGCTAGCACTTGTGAAAATTTTGTCAGTTCTTCGATCCCTCCGACTACGCTGCCAGGCTGCCCGAGCTCGCCGTGCCTCTGTCGTGCCCCCAACCACGCCACCGTTTCCCCGCCCCGACCACGCCGTCATCGCCCCTGCCCCCGACCACGCCGCGCGCCCTCGCCGTGCCTCTGCCGCGCCCCCGACCCGCCCCGTCGACGCCGTCGTCGCCCCTGCCCCGACCACGCCGCCGTCCTCTACACCGGCCATGTCGCCATCCTCTACACCGACGCCGCGCGCCCCCGACCCGCCCCATAGACGTCGTCGTCGCCCCTGCCCCGACCACGCCGCCGTCGCCCCTGCCCCGACCACGCCGCCGTCGCCGCACTCTACACCGACGCTGGCGTCGTGCCTCTGTCCCTGCCCCGACCACGCCGCACCTCTCCTTGGTGAGGCCGGCGCCGCCCCTTGTCCTGTAGGATGATTTATTTTTTGCATTTTTATAAAAATGTATATATGTATGTATGTTCTTAGTGCATATAAAAGTTATATTTTCAGTACATTTGGGTACATTTTAGGTTAATTTTATCTATATATGTTCTCTGATTTAGTACATTTTAGGTTAGTTTCATTTTTAGAAAAGTTTTATATATTTAGGAAAGAAGGAAGAGAAGGAAGAAGGAAGAAGAAGAAAAAGTTTTATATATGCAAAAGTTACATTTTTAGAAAAGTATTATATATCTAGCTAGCAAGATAAGGAAGAAGAAGAAAAAGAATGAGAGGGAAAAGGAAAATAAGAAGAGGAAGAAAGGAGAAGAAGAGGAGAGGAAGAAGAGGAGAAATAAATAAGAAGAGGAAAAAAGAAGAAAAATAAGAGGAGAATAAGAAAGGAATAGAGAATAAGAAGAAAAAATAGAATATTTTCTATTTTTTCTTCTTCTTCTCTATTCCTTTCTTCTTCTTCTTTTTTTCTTCTTTTTTTTCTTTGATTGCTTCTCTTCTATTCCCACAATAAAATCCCCAAGTCTGTATTTGTTCCTAAAAGTAGTGGTGAATAATCTAGCAAGAAAAATGAAAACCTTAAGATGATAAGTGATCACGCTACTTTTGGTTTGAGCACCAAATACGACGATACGTGATTCTATCGCCTTATGCCTAGCTAAGGGCGTTAAACAATAGCGCTTGTTGGGAGGCAACCCAATGAATTTATGTTTTTTCTTTTCAGTTTTGTTGCGTCCACACTATCATAATTCTGTTGTGATTGTGTCCTTTGTGTTTATTTTTGTGTTTGAGCCAAGCAAAACCTTTATGACTAGTCTTGGTAATGGTTGATTGATCCTGCTGGAAAAAGACAAAAACTTTTCGCTCACGAGATTATTTTTCATTTTTATTCAGAAAGAGATTTTGAGTTGATTCTTTTTGCTGCTGGTTGATATGCCTTTTGTCCAGGCAGCCGTATGTTTTTATAAGTTTATAGGTACCATAATTATACGAAGTACACATATTGCTACACACTGGTCTGTTTTTGACAGATTCTATTTTTGTTGAGTTGGTTGCTTGTTTTGATGAAACTATGGATAGTATCGGGGGGGGGGGGGGTACTAGCCATAGAAAAGTGGGAATACAGTAATCCAACACCAATATAAATAGAAATCAAGTTTTCTATAGTAGCTAAAGAGGTGGTAGTTTGTTTTCTTCTCCTAATGTTATCACGAGTTTCCGTTTAAATTTTGTGTTGTGAAGTTTTCAAGTTTTGGGTGATGTTCTCATGGACAAAGAGATGAGGAGTGGAAAGAGCTCAAGCTTGGGGATGCCCAAGGCATCCCAAGACAAATTCAAGGACACCAAAAAGCCTAAGCTTGGGGATGCCCCGGGAAGGCATCCCCTCTTTCGTCTTCAATCCATCGGTAACATTACTTGGAGCTATATTTTTATTCACCACATGATATGTGTTTTGCTTGGAGTGTCTTCTATCGTAGGAGTCTTTTCTTTTTGTTGTGTCACAATCATCCTTGCTGCAGACCTTTTGAGAGAGACATGCACTCATCGTGATTTTGCTAGAATGCTCATCGTGCTTCACTTATATCTTTTGAGCTAGATAATTTTGCTCTATGTGCTTCACTTAGATCTTTTAGAGCACGGCGGTGCGTAACTTGGTAGTTGGCTTATGCTATGAAAGTAGTCCCAAAGGTGATACGCACCCAAAGAGGATACAAAAACCCCCATCTTCATGTGCATTGAGTAGAAAGAGAAGTTTTGATTCCTCTCAATTAGTTTTGAGACGTGGATTCGGTAATATTAAGAGTTATGTTAGTAGGGTGTTGTGAATCTAGAAATACTTGTGTTGAAGTTAGTGATTCCCGTCCCATGCACATATGGTGAACCGCTATGTTAGGAAGTCAGAGCATAATTGATCTATTGATTGTCATCCTTTGTGTTGCGGTCGGGATCGCGCGATGGTTAACACCTACCAACCCTTCCCCTAGGAATATGCGTTTGCCACTTTGTTTCGATTACTAATAAAAACTTTCGCAACAAGTATGTGAGTTCTTCATGACTAATGTGAGTCCATGGTATAGATGCACTTTCACCTTCCACCATTGCTAGCCTCTCTAGTGCCGTGCAATTCTCGTCGGTGCATAAACCCACGATATGCCTTCCTCAAAACAGCCACCATACCTACCTACTATGGCATTTTCATGGCCATTCTGAGATACATTGCCATGCAACTCCCACCGTTCGTCTCATGACTTATGCCGTCACTCTCATATTGCCTTTGCATGATCGTAAGATAGCTAGCGAGATGTTTCAACGTCATACCCCAAGCTAGATCGTTACACATCCCGGTAGACTGTCGAAGGCATTTCCTATAGAGTCATCATCGTTCTGAGCTTTGAGCTGTGAGTAAATAAAAGTGTGATGATCATCATTATTAGAGCATTGTCCCATGTGAGTAAATAAAAAAGAAGAGGCCAAAGAGCCCAAATTAAAAAAAGAGGCCCAAGAGCCCAAATAAAAAAAATAAAAATAAAAAAGAGAGAAAAAGAGAGAAGGGACAATGCTACTATCTTTTTAACACTTGTGATTCATAAAAGCACCATGTTCTTCATGATTGAGAGCCTCTTGTTTCGTCACCACCATATGCTAGTGGGAATTGTTGGAATTATGCCCTAGAGGCAATGATAAATGAAGTTATTATTATAATTCCTATATCAAGATAATAGTTTATTATCCATGCTATAATTGTATTGAATGAAGACTCGTTTACATGTGCGGATACATAGACAAAACACCGTCCCTAGCATGCCTCTAGTTGGCTAGCCAGTTGATCGATGATAGTCAGTGTCTTCTGATTATGAACAAGGTGTTGTTGCTTGATAACTGGATCACGTCATTGGGAGAATCACGTGATGGACTAGACCCAAACTAATAGACGTAGCATGTTGATCGTGTCATTTTGTTGCTACTGTTTTCTGCGTGTCAAGTATTTATTCCTATGACCATGAGATCATATAACTCACTGACACCGGAGGAATGCTTTGTGTGTATCAAACGTCGCAACGTAACTGGGTGACTATAAAGATGCTCTACAGGTATCTCCGAAGGTGTTAGTTGAGTTAGTATGGATCAAGACTGGGATTTGTCACTCCGTGTGAAGGAGAGGTATCTCGGGGCCCACTCGGTAATACAACATCACACACAAGCCTTGCAAGCAATGTAACTTAGTGTAAGTTGCGGGATCTTGTATTATGGAACGAGTAAAGAGACTTGCCGGTAAACGAGATTGAAATAGGTATGCGGATACTGACGATCGAATCTCGGGCAAGTAACATACCGAAGGACAAAGGGAATGACATACGGGATTATACGAATCCTTGGCACTGAGGTTCAAACGATAAGATCTTCGTAGAATATGTAGGATCCAATATGGGCATCCAGGTCCCGCTATTCGATATTGACCGAGGAGTCTCTCGGGTCATGTCTACATAGTTCTCGAACCCGCAGGGTCTGCACACTTAAGGTTCGACGTTGTTTTATGCGTATTTGAGTTATATGGTTGGTTACCGAATATTGTTCGGAGTCCCGGATGAGATCACGGACGTCACGAGGGTTTCCGGAATGGTCCGGAAACGAAGATTGATATATAGGATGACCTCATTTGATTACCGGAAGGTTTTCGGAGTTACCGGGAATGTACCGGGAATGACGAATGGGTTCCGGGAGTTCACCGGGGGGGGGGGGGGGCAACCCACCCAGGGGAAGCCCATAGGCTTTGGGGAGACACACCAGCCCTTAGTGGGCTGGTGGGACATCCCCAAGGGGGCCTATGCGCCAAGAGAAGGAAATCAAAGGAAAAGAAAAAAAAAGAGGGAAGAAGTGGGAAGGGAGGGGGACTCCTCCCACCAAACCAAGTCCAACTCGGTTTGGGGGGGGAGTCCACCCCCCCTTGGCTCGGCCGACCCCTTGAGGGTCCCTTGGACCCCAAGGCAAGGTCCCCCTCCCTCCTCCTATATATATGGGGATTTTAGGGCAGATTTGAGACGACTTTCTCACGGCTGCCCTTGCACATACCTCCATAGTTTTTCCTCTAGATCGCGTTTCTGCGGAGCTCGGGCGGAGCCCTGCTGAGACGAGATCATCACGAACCTCCGGAGCGCCGTCACGCTGCCGGAGAACTCTTCTACCTCTCCGTCTCTCTTGCTGGATCAAGAAGGCCGAGATCATCGTCGAGCTGTACGTGTGCTGAACGCGGAGGTGCCGTCCGTTCGATACTAGATCGTGGGACTGATCGCGGGATTGTTCACGGGGCGGATCGAGGGACGTGAGGACGTTCCACTACATCAACCGCGTTCTGTAAACGCTTCTGCTGTACGATCTACAAGGGTACGTAGATCACTCATCCCCTCTCGTAGATGGACATCACCATGATAGGTCTTCGTGCGCGTAGGAAAATTTTTGTTTCCCATGCGACGTTCCCCAACAGTGGCATCATGAGCTAGGTTCATGCGTAGATGTCTTCTAGGGTAGAACACAAAAGGTTTTGTGGGCGGTGATGTGCGTTTTGCTGCCCTCCTTAGTCTTTTCTTGATTCCGCGGTATTGTTGGATTGAAGCGGCTTGGACCGACATTACTCGTACGCTTACGAGAGACTGGTTTCATTGTTACGAGTAACCCCCTTTGCTCAAAGATGACTGGCAAGTGACGGTTTCTCCAACTTTAGTTGAATCGGATTTGACCGAGGAGGTCCTTGGATGAGGTTAAATAGCAACTCATATATCTCCGTTGTGGTGTTTGCGTAAGTAAGATGCGATCCTACTAGATACCCTTGGTCACCACGTAAAACATGCAACAACAAAATTAGAGGACGTCTAACTTGTTTTTGCAGGGTATGATTGTGATGTGATATGGCCAACGATGTGATGTGATATATTGGATGTATGAGATGATCATGTTGTAATAGAAATATCGACTTGCACGTCGATGGTACGGCAACCGGCAGGAGCCATAGGGTTGTCTTTATACTAACATATGTGCTTGCAGATGCGTTTACTATTTTGCTAGGATGTAGCTTTGGTAGTAATAGCATAAGTAGCACGACAACCTCGATGGCAACACGTTGATGGATGATCATGGTGTGGCGCCGGTGACAAGTAGATCGTGCCGGTGCTTTGGTGATGGAGATCAAGAAGCACGTGATGATGGCCATATCATGTCACTTATGAATTGCATGTGATGTTAATCCTTTTATGCACCTTATTTTTCTTAGAACGACGGTAGCATTATGAGGTGATATTTCACTAAAATTTCAAGATGAAATTGTGTTATCCCCGACTGTGCACCGTTGCTACAGTTCGTCGTTTCGAGACACCACGTGATGATCGGGTGTGATAGACTCAACGTTCACATACAACGGGTGCAAAATAGTTGCGCACGCGGAACACTCGGGTTAAGCTTGACGAGCCTAGCATGTGCAGACATGGCCTCGGAACACATGAGATCGAAAGGTCGATCATGAATCATATAGTTGATATGATTAGCATAGGGATGCTTACCACTGAAACTATACTCAACTCACGTGATGATCGGACTAGGGATAGTGTAAGTGGATCATGAACCACTCAAATGACTAGAGAGATGTACTTTTTGAGTGGGAGTTTAGCATATAATTTGATTAAGTTGAACTCTAATTATCTTGAACATAGTCTAAGTCCACTTTGAATATATTTGTGTTGTAGATCATGGCTCACGCAAGTGTCATCCTGAATTTTAATACGTTCCTAGAGAAAGCTAAGTTGAAAGATGATGGAAGCAACTTTGCAGACTGGGCTCGTAATCTTAAGCTAATCTTACAAGCTGGAAAGAAGGATTATGTCCTTAATGCTGCGCTAGGAGATGAACCACCCGCTACGGCTGATCAGGATGTTAAGAACGCTTGGTTAGCGCGTAAGGACGACTACTCAATAGTTCAATGTGCAGTCTTGTATGGCTTAGAACCGGGACTTCAACGTCGCTTTGAGCGTCATGGAGCATTTGAGATGTTCCAGGAGTTGAAGTTTATCTTTCAGAAGAACGCCCGGATCGAGAGGTATGAGACCTCCGATAAATTCTATGCTTGCAAGATGGAGGAAAACGCGTCTGTCAGTGAACATGTGCTCAAAATGTCTGGGTACTCAAACCGTCTAGCTGAACTGGGGATTGAACTCCCGCAAGAAGCTATCACTGACAGAATCCTTCAATCACTGCCGCCAAGCTAAAAAGGCTTTGTGTTGAACTACAACATGCAAGGGATGAACAAGTCTCCCGGCGAGTTGTTTGCGATGCTGAAAGTCGCAGAGTCTGAACTCCGTAAAGAGCATCAAGTGTTGATGGTGAGCAAGACCACTAGTTTCAAGAGAAACGGCAAAGGAAAGAAGGGCAATTCGAAGAAGAGCGGCAAGCCTGTTGCCAATCCGCCGAAGAAGCCCAAAGCTGGACCTAAGCCTGAAACAGAGTGCTTCTATTGCAAGGGTATGGGTCACTGGAAGCGCAATTGCCCCAAGTATCTGGCAGATAAGAAGGCGGGCAAAGAAAAATCAGGTATATTTGATATACATGTTATTGATGTGTACTTAACCGGCTCTCGTAGTAGTGCCTGGGTATTTGATACCGGTTCTGTTGCTCATATTTGCAACTCGAAGCAGGAACTGCGGAATAGACGAAGGCTGGCGAAAGACGAAGTGACAATGCGCGTAGGAAACGGTTCCAAGGTTGATGCAATCGCCGTCGGCACAGTGTCACTTCAGCTACCATCGGGATTAGTGATGAACTTAAATCATTGTTATTTAGTGCCTACGTTGAGCATGAACATTATATCTGGATCTTGTTTATCGCGAGACGGTTACTCTTTTAAGTCTGAGAATAATGGTTGTTCTATTTCTATGAGTAACATCTTTCATGGTCATGCACCGAATGTGAGAGGATTGTTCATATTGAATCTTGATAGCGATACGCATATACGTAACATTGAGACCAAAAGAGTTAGAGTAAACAATGATAGCGCCATATTTTTGTGGCACTGCCGCTTGGGTCATATTGGTGTAAAGCGCATGAAGAAACTCCATGCTGATGGACTTTTGGAGTCACTTGACTTTGATTCACTTGACACGTGCGAACCATGCCTCATGGGCAAGATGACTAAGACTCCGTTCTCCGGAACAATGGAGCGTGCAACTAACTTGTTGGAAATCATACATACCGATGTGTGTGGTCCAATGAGCGTGGAGGCATGCGGTGGATATCGTTATTTTCTCACCTTCACTGACGATTTAAGTAGATATGGTTATGTCTACTTGATGAAGCACAAGTCTGAAACATTTGAAAAGTTCAAGCAATTTCAGAGTGAAGTGGAAAATCATCGTAACAAGAAGATGAAGTTCCTGCGGTCTGATCCTGGGGGTGAATATCTGAGTTTCGAGTTTGGTGCTCACTTAAGACAATGTGGAATTGTTTCGCAGCTAACACCGCCTGGAACACCAAAGTGTAATGGTGTGTGCAAACGTCGTAATCGTACTTTGTTAGAGATGGTGCGATCTATGATGTCTCTTACTGATTTGCCGTTATCATTTTGGGGTTATGCATTAGAAACAGCTGCATTCACTTTAAATAGGGCACCATCAAAATCCGTTGAGACGACACCATACGAACTGTGGTATGGCAAAAGACCAAAGTTGTCGTTTCTTAAAGTTTGGGGATGTGATGCTTATGTCAAAAAGCTTCAGCCTGAAAAGCTGGAACCCAAAGTGGAAAAATGCGCCTTCATAGGTTACCCAAAAGAGATAGTTGGGTACACCTTCTATCTCAAATCCAAGGGCAAAGTGTTTGTTGCTAAGAACAGAACTTTTCTCGAGAAGGAGTTTCTCTCGAGAGAATTGAGTGGGAGGAAGATAGAACTTGACGAGGTTGTCGAACCTATCATCCCTCTGGATGGTGGCGCAGGACAAGGGGAAACCTCTTTCATTGCGACGCCGGTTGAGGAGGAAGTTAATGATGATGATCATGAAACTCCAGTTCAAGTTTCTGTTGAACCACGCAGGTCGACGAGATCACGCGCTGCTCCAGAGTGGTACGGTAATCCCGTCTTATCAATCATGTTGTTAGACAACAATGAACCTGCAAATTATGAAGAAGCAATGGTGGGCCCAGATTCCAACAAATGGCTAGAAGCCATAGATAGGATCCATGTATGAGAACAAAGTGTGGACTTTGGAGATACTACCTGAGGGCCGCAAGGCTATTCAGAACAAATGGATCTTTAAGAAGAAGACGGACGCTGACGGTAATGTGACCGTTTATAAAGCTCGACTTGTGGCAAAGGGTTTTTCACAAGTTCCAGGAGTTGACTACGATGAGACCTTCTCACCCGTAGCGATGCTTAAGTCCGTCAGAATCATGTTAGCAATAGCTGCATTTTTCGATTATGAAATGTGGCAGATGGATGTCAAAACGGAGTTCCTTAACGGTTTCCTTAAGGAAGAGTTGTATATGATGCAACCCGAAGGTTTTGTCGATCCTAAAAATGCTGACAAGGTGTGCAAGCTCCAGCGATCCATTTATGGACTGGTGCAAGCATCTCGGAGTTGGAACAAACGCTTTGATGAGGTGATCAAAGCATTTGGGTTTATACAAGTGGTTGGAGAATCTTGTATTTACAAGAAAGTGAGTGGGAGCTCTGTGGCGTTTCTAATATTATATGTGGATGACATATTACTGATTGGGAACAACGTAGAGCTTTTGGAGAGCATAAAAGGTTACTTGAATAAAAGTTTCTCTATGAAGGACCTAGGAGAAGCTGCTTGCATTCTAGGCATTAAGATCTATAGGGATAGATCAAAACGCCTGATAGGACTTTCACAAAGCACATACCTTGATAAAGTTTTGAAGAGGTTCAAAATGGAACAGTCCAAGAAAGGGTTCTTGCCAGTGTTACAAGGTACGAGATTGAGTAAGACTCAGTGCCCAGCAACTGATGAAGATAGAGAGCATATGCGCTCCGTCCCCTATGCTTCAGCCATAGGTTCTATCATGTATGCGATGCTGTGCACTAGACCGGATGTTAGCCTGGCCATAAGTATGGCAGGTAGGTTCCAGAGTAATCCAGGAGTGGATCACTGGACAGCGCTCAAGAATATCCTGAAGTACCTGAAAAGGACTAAGGAGATGTTTCTCGTGTATGGAGGTGACGAAGAGCTCGCCATAAAAGGTTACGTCGATGCAAGCTTTGACACAGATCCGGACGACTCGAAGTCGCAAACCGGATACGTATTTATTCTTAATGGGGGTGCAGTAAGCTGGTGCAGTTCCAAGCAAAGTGTTGTAGCAGATTCTACATGTGAAGCGGAGTACATGGCTGCCTCGGAGGCGGCTAAGGAGGGTGTCTGGATGAAGCAGTTCATGACGGATCTTGGAGTGGTGCCAAGTGCACTGGATCCAATAACCTTGTTCTGTGACAACACTGGTGCCATTGCTCTGGCAAAGGAACCAAGGTTTCACAAGAAGACCAGACACATAGAACGACGCTTCAACCTCATCCGCGACTACATCGAGGAGGAGGACGTAAATATATGCAAGGTGCACACGGATCTGAATGTAGCAGACCCGCTGACTAAACCTCTTCCACGGCCAAAACATGATCGACACCAGAACTGTATGGGTGTTAGATTTATTACAATGTAATTCACATGGTGATGTGAGGGCTAGATTATTGACTCTAGTGCAAGTGGGAGACTGTTGGAATTATGCCCTAGAGGCAATGATAAATGAAGTTATTATTATAATTCCTGTATCAAGATAATAGTTTATTATCCAAGCTATAATTGTATTGAATGAAGACTCGTTTACATGTGTGGATACATAGACAAAACACCGTCCCTAGCATGCCTCTAGTTGGCTAGCCAGTTGATCGATGATAGTCAGTGTCTTCTGATTATGAACAAGGTTTTGTTGCTTGATAACTGGATCACGTCATTGGGAGAATCACGTGATGGACTAGACCCAAACTAATAGACGTAGCATGTTGATCGTGTCATTTTGTTGCTACTGTTTTCTGCGTGTCAAGTATTTATTCCTATGACCATGAGATCATATAACTCACTGACACCGGAGGAATGCTTTGTGTGTATCAAACGTCGCAACGTAACTGGGTGACTATAAAGATGCTCTACAGGTATCTCCGAAGGTGTTAGTTGAGTTAGTATGGATCAAGACTGGGATTTGTCACTCCGTGTGAAGGAGAGGTATCTCGGGGCCCACTCGGTAATACAACATCACACACAAGCCTTGCAAGCAATGTAACTTAGTGTAAGTTGCGGGATCTTGTATTATGGAACGAGTAAAGAGACTTGCCGGTAAACGAGATTGAAATAGGTATGCGGATACTGACGATCGAATCTCGGGCAAGTAACATACCGAAGGACAAAGGGAATGACATACGGGATTATACGAATCCTTGGCACTGAGGTTCAAACGATAAGATCTTCGTAGAATATGTAGGATCCAATATGGGCATCCAGGTCCCGCTATTGAATATTGACCGAGGAGTCTCTCGGGTCATGTCTACATAGTTCTCGAACCCGCAGGGTCTGCACACTTAAGGTTTGACGTTGTTTTATGCGTATTTGAGTTATATGGTTGGTTACTGAATGTTGTTCGGAGTCCCGGATGAGATCACGGACGTCACGAGGGTTTCCGGAATGGTCCGGAAACAAAGATTGATATATAGGATGACCTCATTTGATTACCGGAAGGTTTTCGGAGTTACCGGGAATGTACCGGGAATGACGAATGGGTTCCGGGAGTTCACCGGGGGGGGGCAACCCACCCCGGGGAAGCCCATAGGCTTTGGGGAGACACACCAGCCCTTAGTGGGCTGGTGGGACAGCCCCAAGGGGGCCTATGCGCCAAGAGAAGGAAATCAAAGGAAAAGAAAAAAAAAGAGGGAAGAAGTGGGAAGGGAGGGGGAATCCTCCCACCAAACCAAGTCCAACTCGGTTTGGGGGGGGGAGTCGTCCCCCCCTTGGCTCGGCCGACCCCTTGAGGGTCCCTTGGACCCCAAGGCAAGGTCCCCCTCCCTCCTCCTATATATATGGGGCTTTTAGGGAAGATTTGAGATGACTTTCTCACGGCTGCCCGACCACATACCTCCATAGTTTTTCCTCTAGATCGCGTTTCTGCGGAGCTCGGGCGGAGCCCTGCTGAGACGAGATCATAACCAACCTCCGGAGCGCCGTCACGCTGCCGGAGAACTCTTCTACCTCTCCGTCTCTCTTGCTGGATCAAGAAGGCCGAGATCATCGTCGAGCTGTACGTGTGCTTAACGCGGAGGTGCCGTCCGTTCGGTACTAGATCGTGGGACTGATCGCGGGATTGTTCGCGGGGCGGATCGAGGGACGTGAGGACGTTCCACTACATCAACCGCGTTCTCTAAACGCTTCTGTTGTACGATCTACAAGGGTACGTAGATCACTCATCCCCTCTCGTAGATGGACATCACCATGATAGGTCTTCGTGCGCGTAGGAAATTTTTTGTTTCCCATGCGACGTTCCCCAACAGGAATCTATTATACAACTTGGCCTGTATATTCCAATGATGGGCTTCCTCAAATTGCCCTAGGTCTTCGTGAGCAAGCAAGTTGCATGCACACCCACTAGTTCTCCTTTTGAGCTTTCACATACTTATAGCTCTAGTGCATCCTTTGTATGGCAATCCCTACTCATTCACATTGATATCTATTAATGGGCATCTCCATAGCCTTTTGATATGCCGAGTCAATGTGACCATTTCCTCCTTTTTTGTCTCACAACCACCACCACACTCTATTCCACCTATAGTGCTATATCCATGGCTCACGCTCATGTATTGCGTGATAGTTGTAAAAGGTTTGAGAAAGTAAGAGTGCGAAAACAATTACTTGGCCAATATCGGGGTTGTGCATGATTTAAATTAGTTGTGTGGGGATGATGGAGCATAGCGAGACTATATGATTTTGTAGGGCTAACTTTCTTTGTCCTTGTTATTTCGAAAGATCATGATTACCTTGCTAGTTTGCTTGAAGTATTATTGTTTTCATGTCAATAGCAAACTATTGTTTTGAATCTTACGGATCTGAACATGCATGTCACACGAAATAAGTTGCAAAAGAGAACTATGCTAGGTAGCATTCCACATCAAAAATCCAGTCTTTATCACTTCCCTACTTGAGGACGAGCAGGAGTTAAGCTTGGGGATGCTTGATACCTCTCCAACGTATCTATAATGTTTTATGGTTTCATGCTATTATCTTGTCAAACTTTGGATGTTTTGTATGCCTTTTATATCTTTTTTGGGACGAACCTATTAACTCAGTGCCAAGTGCCACTTCCTATTTTTTCCGTGTTTTTGACCCTTTTCAGAGAAGGATTTTAAACGGAGTCCAAACGGAATAAAACTTCCAAAAAGATTTCTTCCGAAACATAAGAAGATTGGGAAGCTTGAGAACCAAGTCAGGGGGCCACCAGGGACCCCACAAGCCCCCTAGCTGCGGCCAGGGGGGCCCGTGCCTCCCAGGCTTGTGGTCTCCCTGGGCCACCTCTACCCTAGGTCTTTCGCCTATAAATTCCCATAAATTCCAGAAAAAATCAGGAGATCATCGAAAATACTTTTCTGCCGCCGCAAGCTTCTGGCTCCGCAAGATCCCATCTCGGGCACTTTCTAGTGCCCTGCTGGAGGGGGGAATTCGGATACGGAGGGCTTCTTCATCAACACCATGACTTCTCTGATGATGCGTGAGTAGTGCACCATAGACCTACGTGTCCATAGCTAGTAGCTAGATGGCTTCTTCTCTCTCTTGGATCTTCAATACAAAGTTCTCCATGATCTTCATGGAGATCTATCTGATGTAACCTTGTTTTGCGGTGTGTTTGTCGAGATCCGATGAATTGTGGATTTATGATCAGATTATCTATGAAACTTATTTGAGTTTCTTCTGATCTCTCTTATGCATGATTTCATATCCTTGTAATTCTCTTCGAGTTGTGGGTTTGTTTGGCCAGCTTGATCTATGATTCTTGCAATGGGAGAAGTGCTTGGTTTTGGGTTCATACCGTGCAGTGACCTCATCCAGTGACAGAAGGGGTAGCAAGGCATGCATCGTGTTGTTGCCATCAAGGGTAAAAAGATGGGGTTTTCATCATTGGTTTGAGTTTATCCCTCTACATCATGTCATATGGCTTAAGGCATTACTCTGTTCGTCATGAACTCAATACACTAGATGCATGCTGGATAGCGGTCGATGTGTGGAGTAATAGTACTAAATGCAGAAAGTATCGGTCTACTTGTCTCGGACGTGATGCCTATATGTATGATCATTGCCTTAGATATCGTCATGACATTGTACGGTTCTATCAATTGCTCGACAATAATTTTTTCACCCACCGTAATAGTTGCTGTTTTGAGAGAAGCCTCTAGTGAACACTATGGTCCCCGGGTCTACTCCACACCATATTTTCAGCATTACTCTTTTTCTTCGTTGCACTTTCCGCCTTCAGATCCCACTTTGCAATCAATCTTGAAGGGATTGACAACCCCTTTATAGCATTGGGTGCAAGCTCTTTTGTGTTTGTGCAGGTACTCTGGACTTGACGAGATTCTCCTACTGGATTGATACCTTGGTTCTCAAACTGAGGGAAATACTTACTGCTCATGTGTTGCATCACCCTTTCCTCTTCAAGGGAAAAGCCAATGCAAGCAAGTCTCCATCTGTTGGGTAACGTAGCATAAATTCAAAAAAATTCCTACGCATATTCAGATCGCTAAGCAGAAGCGTTGCTAGAACGCGGTTGATGGAGTCGTACTCGCGGCGATTCAGATTGCGGTGTGATTCCGATCTAGTGCCGAACCACGACACCTCCGCGTTCAACACACGTGCAGCCCGGTGACGTCTCCCGCACCTTGATCCAGCAAGGAGGAGGGATAGGTTGGGGAAGATCTCCGGCAGCACGACAGCGTGGTGTCGATGGAGAGACGAGGTCTCCTGGCAGGGCTTCGCCAAGCACCGGCTGAGAGGAGGATAAAAAGAGCAGGGCTGCGCCGAGGGAGAGGGAAAATTGTGTCTCCAAAAGCCCAAAAGTGCCCATTATATATAGGAGGAGGGGAGGGGGTGCCACCCATAGGGTTCCCACCCTAGGTGGTGCGGCAGCCCCCCAGATGGGAGGTGCGGCGGCCAGGGCAAGGGCAAGGGGTGGCGCACCCCTAGGTGGGCCTTAGGCCCACCAGCGCCTAGGGTTTCCCCCCTCTCCACCTCCTGCAGCTTGGGCTGAGTGTGGGGGGTGCACCAGCCTACCTAGGGGCTGGTTCCCTCCCACACTTGGCCCATCTAGCCTCCTAGGGTCGTTGCCCCCTTCGTGTGGACCCCCAGGGCCACCTCCGGTGGTCCCGGTACGTTACCGGTGACGCCCGAAACACTTTCGGTGTCCGAAACCATCCGTCCTATATATCAATCTTTACCTCTGGACCATTCCGGAGCTCCTCGTGACGTCCAGGATCTCATCCAGGACTCCAAACAACTTTCTCTAACCTCGTATAACAATTCCCTATAACCCTAGCGTCATCGAACCTTAAGTGTGTAGACCCTAAGGGTTCGGGAGACAGGCAGACATGACCGAGACACCTCTCCGGCCAATAACCATCAGTGGGGTCTGGATACCCATGGTGGTTGCCACTTGCTCCATGATGATATCATTGGATGAACCACGATGTCAAGGATTCAATCAATCCCGTATACAATTCCCTTTGTCTATCGGTATAGAACTTGCCCGAGATTCGATCGTCAGTATACCTATACCTTGTTCAATCTCGTTACCGGTAAGTCTCTTTACTCGTTCCGTAGCACGTCATCGTGTAACTAACTCCTTAGTCACATTGAGCTCATGATGATGTTCTACCGAGTGGGCCCAGAGATACCTCTCTGTCACACGGAGTGACAAATCCTGATCGCGATTCGTACCAACCCAACAGACACTTTCGGAGGTACCCGTAGTGCACCTTTATAGTCACCCAGTTACGTTGTGACGTTTGATACACCCAAAGCACTCCTACGGTATCCGAGAGTTGCACAATCTCACGGTCGAAGGAGAATACACTTGATATTAGAAAAGATTTAGCATACGAACAATACGATCTAGTGCTACGCTTACGATTGGGTCTTGTCCATCACATCATTCTCCCAATGATGTGATCCCGTTATCAATGACATCTAATGACCATGACCAGGAAACCATGATCATCTATTGACTAATGAGCTAGCCAACTAGAGGCTTGCTAGGGACACATTGTGATCTATTTATTCACACATGTATTACTGTTTATTGTTAATACAATTATAACATGAACAATAGACGATTATCATGAACAAGGAAATATGATAATAACCATTTTATTATTGCCTGTAGGGTATATTTCCGACAGTCTCCCACTTGCACTAGAGTCAATAATCTAGTTACATTGTGATGTATCGAACACCCATAGCATCACTACTGGAATCTGCTAGTTTGCCAACAGCCAGAGCTGACGGCAAAGGATAGTTTAATTGATGGCAAAGGCTTTGCCGTCAGTGTGCTGTCGGCAAAGGTACCGGCCAAGATTTTATCGGCAATCACCTTTTTTGTCGTGAGCTGAAGGTCGACCGACGACAAAGACTTTGCCATCAACTTTGTGGCACGGGTTGACGGCAAAGAGCAGTGGCGGCAACGACGCAGGCCGAGCCCCGTTAGAAGGTTAACGGCAGGCTTTGCCCACAGCCGTGGCAAAGCTGACGGCAAAGCCGAAACCCCTGGGTCCCCTAGGTCCCCTCTTTACCCACAGCTGTAGCAAAGCTGATGGCAAAGTCGAAACCCCTGGGTCCCCATGGTCGCCTCTTTCCCGACAGCTGGAGCACAGTTGACGGCAAAGCCGAAAATCTGGGAAAATTTGGTATTCCCAGAGTTGTCAGGATACACAGGCTGCTGCCACATGTCTTCTTTGTCGTTAGTCAACTGACGGCAAAGCCGTTGCCTTCAGTAAGCTGTAGGCAAAGACCCTCTCTGCTTTTTTTCATATTTGTTTTCTGTTAATTCCCTGCATTTGCAAAACATAGATACAAACAACAACATATATATATATATTCCCAGCCCCTAAACAGCACCACAAGTGCATCACAAAGTGCAAACAGCACAACACAAGTGCAAACTGCACGAATATATGTAATTAAAGTGCAAACAAGATCACAAAGTATTACAAAACATCACAAGCGCATCCACAAATACAATTGCATTACAAAGTTCATCTAAGACTACACAAGTGCATTACAAAGTCCCTCGAGCATCCATCCATATGCCATGCTGCTTTATCAAAATCTGCATAATGAGAAAGAAGTTAGAATAAGAATACAATAAGAAAGAAGTTATCTAAATTAAGCTAAGCAATTAGAAGAAGAAGTGGAAGAAGAAGAAGAAGAAGAAGAACAAGAAGAAGAAGTGGAAGAAGTGGAAGTAGAAGAAGAAGAAGATAGAGAAAAAGAAAGAAGAGAAGTTATATTTTTCTCCTCTTTCTTCTTCTCTTACTTCTACATCTCTTGTTTGTTCTTCTCTTCTGGTTTCTTTTAAAACTTTCTAAACTAATTATGTCATTTTTGAGCTCTGATATCAACTAGAATTTACTGAGCTAACTAAACCATGGCTAATATCAATTAGAATTTACTAAGCTAACTAAAGCATGGCATACTCTAAGTTGATCTAAACAATAAGAAGAATAAGAAGGAGAGGAATAACTTACCGAATGCCAAGAAACGGAGGAGAAGCTCCATCTCCGTTGGTCGCTGGGTTGCTAGGGCTCTCACTAGGAGAAATAAAGGGATCGTGGGATTCAAGTTTGGAATGATGCTGCAACAAGGCAAGAGTTAAAATATGTGGTTAACACGGTGATAGACAATGGTATAAGACCGTGCAAGGTTGGTCATTGAAAGGGAACTCACCGTTCCCACCGGAGAAGGCATCGACGGAGGGGGCGGCAAACCTTGCTTGTCACACATAGCCTGCAAATTAGTTTTCGAGGAGTCAAAGAAATAGCCTTGTTGCGTCTCACACATAGCCTTGCTTCTCACACAACTGACTTACCGCAACGAAGTCGTGCATGGACTTCGCATGGGCATTATTGCGTGCCCTCTCCTCCTCAAGCAACCTCTGCGTATTCCGGTCCCTCTCATCCAACAAGAGCCTGGTGGCCTCCCTCTCCTTCATAAGTGCGGCATGCAACCACTCCTCAAAAGGAATTTTCATCATCAATCTAGGGACAAAAGAACGAAAGAAATAATGAAGAAAACTAACCTCGATGGCAAGATCAACTGGCCTCGCGCGTTGCCGTATTACAAGAGTGGAGCTCATTTGCCTCGACTTGATCTGAGATAGAGTCTTAGTGATAGGGACGAAGCCATCACACATGGCCAGCGTGCCATGACTCTTACCGCCACCAGAGATCATTAACACCTCTGGATCGATAGGATTCTGGCTCGGGTCAATGTCAGGCCCGCGCAGCTGTTTGACCACCTCAGAATAAGACGTCATCTTGTTGTAGGCGGACATGCTTGTGTACGCCGACGGCCCGTCCCCCTCAGAATATGCCTTCGCCGTCATGTACGAGCCCTTATGGGCCATGCTAAATGCGACGTATCCCTCAAGCTCAGGTTGGTTATTGTGTTTGGCCTACACGAAAGGACAAAGAATTAGTACAACAAAAATCATGAACGAACGAATTATTGATGAAACAAAACAAGGCACACATACCCATTTTTTGGCGTATTGCTTGATGTTGGCATTGCCTTGGTGGTGTGGCACACCAACCAATTGGGCACCACGGTCCTTGGCCATAGTGTGGGTGCTCAACCAAGCCTCTATGCACCACCTGTCCACTATCATCTCCCAACAATCCATCTTATCGGCCAACCATCTCGGGGGCACCTATGAATGTAAGTTAATGAAGAATGAAACTAAGTATTATAACTAAATAGACCTAACTAGCCCTAAGAATTGATCTTTGGAATGTACATACCTCCATGTACTCGGTCTTATCAAGGAAAATCTTTCGACATTCAGTCTTTGTCTTCGGCTCCCCTTGCTTGGCGTACCAATCTCGAACAGCCTGAACACGCAGCTCGTGCCCCGTGTTATTCAATAAACTCTTGCACTCTTTCACGAGGTTCTTCTTGGCCGCCTCCTCCGTCCCCTCCTCGACCCTAAAGTAACTCTGCAATTATGCCAAATAGATGCACAGATGAATAGTGAAATGATTTGGAAGGAAATAACAATATATAACATTGTATACTTTTTATTGGGTAAAATAATAGTTACCCAAAAATCAGCCAACACCTTGTAGGCCACGCTCACGCAAACAACACCATTGACATGTGTGTTTTCCGGGAGCAGAGCGGCTCGGTAGTGCTCCCACTTGAGTCCTGGCTCGAGAACCATACCCTCACCGGGCAACCGCACTATCCGGGGGATGTACTCCCTAAGTAAAGCACCAAGGAGGCAGTTTGGATTCCGGGTATTCTGCGGGTAACCCCACCCCCTACATAATGATAAGGCAAAGACATTAGCTACTTGGTGAAATATAATGATATAAGGTACACAATATATATCAACTTACTTCTCGTCATCTGGCTTAATGAACGCCCTGTGCTGCAACTCCAATCGGTCTGGAACTCGTGTCATACCACGTTGGTAGACCGACTTGCTGGCAGCCCCCTCAGCCTCTGCCTCAGCCCCCTCCGCCTCAGCCTCCGCATCAGCACCCTCCGCCTCAGCCTCCGCCTCAGCACCCTCCACCTCAGCCCCCTCCGCCTCAGCCTCCGCCTCAGCACCCTCCGCCTCAGCGTCCGCCTCAGCCCCCTGCATCGGTGTCTGCTCCTGGATGGGAGGATCCCGCACCGGTGACACCCTCGTCTGCAAGGCTGAAGTGGCTGAGACAGAAGTAGCCGAGGGTGGTGGCGACTGGCTCCTATCATGCAGCCTCCCTCTCCCACGACCACGTCCTCTGCCTCTCTTCTTTCCTATGCCTCTCCCACGGGGCTCCTCGGCAAAGCTCTGCAACAAAGTTCTCCGTAGCTGCCCAGGTGCTATCCTCAACTTATCCCCGCCTGCCATGTCTCACCACCTGTAACGATAAATAGTTAAATAATTAGTACAAATTCAAGGACAATAATTAAATGAACAATAATAAATACATAAATAATTCAACTAATAATTGAATAATTAAACAACAATGTTTAGATGCATACAAAGTACTAATAGTCTGGATCATCTGTCTCTTCTCCATGGTCAATTGAAGCAAAATCAGCATCAGTATCACACGTGTCGTCATGACTGATATCGTCTTCGGGTTCAGGGACATCATGTGGAAGGCCTTTTTGTAACCGATCAAGCATTGATAGCTCATCGGCATTGGTAACTTCTTCTACTTCCACTTCTTCCTCATCATCACGTGAGTCTTGTTCCTCCGTGTTCAGGGTGGACATAGAGCAGTTTCGGGTACGACGTCTGACACCATGTGATTCTTGGAAGAATTCTCCATCGTATGTTATTGGGTCAATTTGAGGTTCATAATCGTCTTTATTTGGGGGAGGTGGTCTAAGATGTGGCGGCACATCGAACACGACATACCAACCTTCTAGGTTCTTAACACTTTGACGACAGTATGGCAGATAGAAATCTTGGGTGGCCTGTTGAGCCACAATATAGACATCGACACCGCTTAACTTCCTGTCTTGTCGAATTTCGACAATCCTGAGATGTTCATGAGTCCGTCTTGTCTTAGTAGGATCGAACCAATGACATTTGAACACAACAACGTTCAGAGGATTTTCACCATAATAATGAAGTTCGTAGACTTCTTCAAGTCTTCCATAATACTCGACACCTTCCTCGCCTATAGAAGAGACACCGGAATTGATTGTTTTTCGACCGGGCATTGAAAGCTCTTTGCTAGCAGTACGAAAGCGATACCCGTTGATGTCGTACTTCTGAAATGTACGGACCTTAAAGTCAAAACCATTAGCTATTTGTCTCAATTCATCGTCGACTTGCTCATCTGAATTTGCCTAGAAGTTAAGAAAAGATAGAATTTGGTGTGTTACTCATGAGTAATAGCAACAAAGGAAATCACTTATTATATATAAGGGAGGTACCGTTTTTTTGAACCAAGAGATGAAACCGGGATAGCTACCTCCTGTCTTTCCAAGAAGTTCATACTCGAGAATGGATTCTTTTTCGATTGCAACACCATTCAAGAGTTGCTCGACGTATCGAATGTATCAATTAATAATAGTTGTTAGACACAAAACTTGTTAAAAGTTGCAAAACAATGTACAGAGCACTTACTCGATGAATGGCCAAACTTCTGTTAAATTGTTCAATATATACATCATTAGTGTGCGCCACTCCTCGACGCACAGCAACTTTGGTTTTCCCACACCAGAAGGTGCGAGCTTCCCTTTGAAATGGCTGAGATTGGATTCACGTCGTTTGGGGTCGCCCAGATTGTACCGAGGCTTTGGATTATGCAAGCTGTGCATAGTGGCATCATAGTGTGCTGTGACGAAGTTTGCCGCCTCCTCGGTAATGAACGCCTCGGCCATCGATGGTTCAATTCTACGTTTATTTTTACATTTTCCTCGAAGTGTCTTCTGCATTCTTTCAGTTGCGTAGCACCAACGATTTTGCACAGGGCCACCCAATCTTGCCTCGATTGGGAGATGCAAAATCATGTGTTGCATCGGATTAAAGAAGCCCGATGGAAAAATCTTCTCTAACTTGCAGAGCAACTTAGGCGCCAACTCTTCCATGTCATCTATCAAGGCACGCGACAACTCTTTAGCACAAAGAACACGGAAGAAATAGCTCAACTCGGCCAATACTAGCCATTCAGCCTCGGGGATATAGCCACGCAACATCACCGGCATTATCCGCTCAAGCCATATGTGCCAATCATGACTTTTGAGCCCAAAAATTTTCATTTTTTCAATGCTCGCTCCCCTCGCTAGATTCGCAGCATACCCATCGGGGAACAACAACTTTTTTTGCACCCACAAGAGGATTTCCCTTATTGCTCCCTTCTCAAGATTGTACCAGGCAGGTGGTTTGGACCAATTTTTTCTTCCTTTCGGTTCTCGCATGTTTAGTGATGGCCTATCACACAAAGTCTCCTGGTCAACTCTAGCCTTTGTATTATCTTTGCCCTTATCGGTGCCGAAAAATGTGCCAAGAAGGGCCTCGGCGATATTCTTTTCAGTGTGCATCATGTCAATGTTGTGTGGAAGTAAGAGGTGTTCGAAGTAGGGGAGATCCCAGATGCATGGCTTGTGGGTCCAGGCGTGTTCCTCATTATAACCCAAGAAATACCCTCGACGGTTTGGATCAGGCTCCATAGATTTTAACTGTTCATTAATTTGTGCCCTCGTCAACGCAGGTGGTGCTGAGTGTTTGACAACTTTACCTTTCATGAAATTCTTATTGTCTTTTCTGAATGGATGGTCCATAGGCAAGAACTGTCTATGCAAGTCAAAGCAGGAATACTTCCCACCTGCCGGCAACCAATAAAACTTAAGAGCTAACTTGCATTGTGGGCATGGGAACCTTCCATGCACACACGAGGCAACAAAAAGCGCAAATGCTGGCAGATCATGCAACGAGTATTGGTACCAAACATACATTTGAAAGTTCTCTTTCTTAGCTGCGTCGTATGTGTTGACCCCATTCACCCAAGCTTCTTTCAAGTCATCCATCAGTGGTTGCATGTACACACTCATATTCTTCCCCGGGTAGTTTGGCCCTGGAACTATCAACGTCAGAAATATGTGCTTTCTTTGCATAATGGATGATGGTGGAAGATTGAGGGGAATGACAAATACAGGCCGGCAACTATATTGGCTAGCCGTCATACCAAAAGGATTGAACCCATCGAGGCTGATGGCTATTCGACAATTCCTTGGTTCTTTAGCTTTTTCCTTATGTATACTATCGAATGCCTTTCATGCGTCACCATCTGAAGGGTGTACCAACATCGGAACTCCGTGTTCATCTAATTCTTTCCTAATTCCATGTTTGTGCCATGTCATCTGTTTTGCTATTTCTTCGAGCATGTAAAGTCGTTGAAGTCTTGGTAGGATCGGCAGATACCGTAGGACACTCACGGGGATTTTGCTCTGCTTCTTCGCACCTTCACCGTTTTCTACCTCAACATATCTGGAGGACTTGCAAAATGGACAATATGTTTCGTCCGCATACTCTTTCCTAAATAAGGCACATCCCTTCTCACATGCATGTATCTGCTCATACGGCATCTTGAGTGCACTAAGGATTTTGTCTGACTCATATAGGTTTGAAGGCATAATATGACCTTGTGGTAGAAAGCGCCCAAATAGTGTCATCAGTGAGTCAAACAGGTCTCTTCCAATGTTGAACTGGGCTTTCAGAGCTATTACTTGTGCGATGGCATCTAGGTGAGAAATCTTAGTGTGCTCGTGAAGAGGACGTTTTGAAGACTCCAACATGGCGTAGAAGGCTTTCGCGGATTCCTCCATCTCTTCGTCCTTGTTCGGAGCATCATCAAAGTCATTCACCATGTCTTCAATCCCTGTACCATAATCATCGATGTGCCGACGCAACACCTCGTCTCTGTTACGTTGGGCCGACTCACCATGAAATGTCCACAAGGTATAGCCGGGAGTAAAACCACGCATCTGCAGGTGTTTACCCATTACATCCTTTGTTTGTCGTGAATAATTCTTGCACTTAGTGCAGGGGCACCATGTTTTTGGCTGGCCTTTAGAAAACGCTGTTTCCACGAATTCATAGGTTTTGCTCAACCATTCATCGGTCATATCTCTCTGACTATGGTGACCAGTGTACATCCATTCACGATCAGTCATTCTGGCAAGCTAGCTACATAGTATCCACATATAAAACAATATAAATTATCAATTCATCAAGTATGTTAAATTAATTATGGCCATTTTTTAATCATGGTTAATACATTGGGATGCACGGCATGCACACCTACCAGCTACTAGGTAAAGATGGGTCCTAATCCCACCTGAGTATGTGTAGATTGGGTCATTTACCCATGCTCTGCTCCCGACCCAATGCAAAATTTCGGCAGCACCTCCCCGCTGTTCTCCTGATACACGTCTCGGCAACTAACCGAGAGGATGTGTACCCGGGGAACAACAAGGAGGAGCTGTCGAAACTCTGCATGGGATCCGGAGCAAAGCGTGGGAAACGACCCAATCTACACATACCCGGGCTGTCCATGGATAACGTTGGACAATTCGAAAGAATCACCATTATAAATATGCAAATGCATGCATATTTATGACAGGAACCCTTTCGAATGGGAGACGCATATTGGTTACGCAACACCTTTGCATTTTAATACTAAAAATACCTAGCTAGATAGTGTCATCAGCACGAAGGCCGGAACAGAGCAAAATATAGGGGGTGGAGGAGGAGTTAACAAATGTGCTCACTATCGAATGCAGGGGAGGTCGTCGAAAACCAAACCCTCGCGAGGAAGCTACTGCACATTTAAATGCACTTAATCAACACAAATACGCACTCGCGGTAATTAAGCTAACTAATACTAACATCTATTATTAATCTTCTCTTCTTCTATTTCTTTTCTTCTTATTATTTTCTTTCTATTGCTAATAGCTAGCTAACTAATAATAACAGCTAGCTGACTAATACTAACAGCTAGCTAACTAATACTTACATGTACTAACATATATTGCTAACTAAATCTAACTAAAAATTTACCACTAAAAATGTACCACTAAGTAATTGCTAACTAAAATTTCCAATCCTCAGTTTTACACATGCATTCCGATAGTTTCCCTACATTTTTCCTATTCCTATGTTTTTGCGATCCTATACAATAGTACAGGTGCACTACTCCAGTATAGTATAGCACCCTAGTTGGAGTACTAGGTCGAGGTACGGTGGTAAACATCATCTGGTCGAGCATCATCGCCACCCGATTCACTGTACACAACTCGGAACGCCGCTCCCAGGACATGTATTGTGCTCTATGCCAACGATGCCCTTAATTTCTTCAGATTTTCGCTGTTCCAACAGCATATCAGGACGGGACGGCCGTCTCAACAAATGGCGTGATGATTGCCGCCCTATAGCTGAAACCAACAGCTTCCATGGACACTCATCATGGACTGCTACGTTGCCTTGGGGGATCAGATGCCAAACATGCATCGGGTCCTTGCTTTATTTTTTTTATCAGCTTTGCCACCAGACCTTAGGGAAGGGTACATCTGCTGCCCCTACTTCTCTGCCAATCAAAGGATCAGAGGATTACCTCTGTGTCCATCTCGAGAGGCGAGGGTCCTCCATAATTTGTCCAACCAATTATGACCAGAGGCTAGGAAAACCACTTCAAGATGATATGGAGGACACCCACATACAAATGATTGTGCCAACAGAGGCCCTAACATATAAAAAATAAACTAAAAAAAGAAAAAAAGGGGGAGGAGGAGCTCACCGGCGAGTCGGGGCGGGGCTGGCGCAGGGCGGCGGCGGCGCGGGGCTGTCGCGGGGCAGAGGCGAGTAGGGGCGGGCGCGGGGCAGAGGCGGGTAGGGGCGGGCGCGGGGCAGAGGCGAGTAGGGGTGGCGCGGTGCGACGCCGGCGAGTACGGGCGGGCGCGGGGGCCGATGCCTCTGGGCGGGGCGATGGCGGGGCTAGCGCGGGGCGGCGCCGGCGAGTAGGGGCGGTGCGGGGTGGCACAGGGCGGGGCTGGCGCGGGGGCCGATGCCTCGGGCATGGGTCGACGAAGGCGGCTGGTCGGGAGAGTAGGGCGGGAGAGGTGAAAGAGAAGAGGTGTTAGGTTGTGGCCTGCACGGGGGGGGGGGGGGGTAACCACCCAACTATGCCGTCAGCTGGCTCTCGCCAAAGACATCCGTTAGGCTTTGCCGTCAGCTGGCTGTCGGCATAGACGACTCCCGTTAAGCCATGGTCGAATGTGGGACCGAGAACCTCCCTATGCCATTAGCCGCCCTTTGCCGTCAGTCTTTTGCTCCTTTGCCGTTAGCTGGCTGACGGCTTAGATAGAGCGGACGGCATAGAGTTTCTATGCCGTCAGCCGCGCCTATGCCGTCAACATTATTTTCGGCTGAGGGTAAAGCCTCTATGCCGTCAGCCCCGTGAAAATGCTGACGGCAAAGCCAAAAGCTGTCGGCAAATTAGGTTTTTCCAGTAGTGCATTATGGTGTTGATCATGTTTTGCTCGTGGAAGAGGTTTAGTCAATGGGTCTGCAACATTCAGATCCGTGTGTACTTTAAAAATCTCTATTACTCCACTCTCGACATGGTCCTCGATGGAGTTATAGCGGCGTTTGATGTGCTTCGTCTTTCGGTGAAACCTGGGCTCCTTGGCTATGGCAATGGCCCCAGTGTTATCATAGAAGAGTATCATTGGACCCGACGTGCTTGGAACCACTCCAAGGTCGGTGATGAGCTCCTTCATCCAAATTCCTTCATGAGCCGCTTCTGAAGCACCTATGTACTCCGCTTCACATGTATATGCTGCCACGACTTCTTGCTTGCTGTTGCACCATCTCACTGCCCCACCATTCAAAACATATACGTATCCGGTCTGTGACTTAGAGTCATCTGGATCTGTGTCGAAGCTAGCGTCGACGTAACCCTTTACGACGAGCTCTTTGTCACCTCCATAAACGAGAAACATCTCCTTAGTCCTCTTCAGGTACTTAAGGATATTCTTGACCGTTGTCCAGTGTTCCATACCGGGATCACTTTGGTACCTCCCTACCAAACTTATGGCAAGGTTTATATCAGGTCTGGTACACAGCATGGCATACATAAGAGAGCCTACGGCTGAAGCGTAGGGGACATAACTCATTTTCTCTCGATCTGCTATCGTGGTCGGCGACTGAGTATTACTCAATCTCATACCTTGCAAAACTTGCAAGAACCCTTTCTTTGAGTTTTCCATATTGATCTTCTTCAATATCTTGTGTAGGTATGTACTTTGCGAAAGACCTAGGAGGCGTCTCGATCTATCTCTATAGATCTTGATGCCTAATATGTATGCAGCTTCTCCAAGGTCCTTCATTGAAAAACTCTTGTTCAAGTAGGCCTTTATGCTTTCCAACATCTCTATATTATTCCCCATCAATAATATGTCATCCACATACAGTATGAGGAAAGCTACAGAGCTCCCACTCACTTTCTTGTACAGATAGGCTTCTCTGTAAACCTATATGAACCCAAACGCTTTAATCACCTCACTAAAGCGAATGTTCCAACTCCGAGATGCTTGCACCAGCCCATAGATGGAGTGCTGGAGCTTGCACACTTTGTTAGCACCCTTATGTTCGACAAAACCTTCTGGTTGCATCATATACAACTCTTCCTTAAGGTTCCCGTTAAGGAACGCTGTTTTGACGTCCATTTGCCAAATTTCATAATCATAAAAGGCGGCAATTGCTAACATGATACGGACTAATTTTAGCTTCGCTACGAGAGAGAAAGTCTCTTCGTACTCAATTGCTTGAATTTGTTGAAAACCCTTTGCGACAAGTCAAGCTTTATAAACGGTTACATTACCGTTTGCATCAGTCTTCTTCTTGAAGATCCATTTATTTTCTATGGCTCGCCGGTTATCGGGGAAGTCCACCAAAGTCCATACTTTGTTCTCATAGATGGATCCTATCTCGGATTTCATAGCTTCAAGCCATTTGTTGGAATCCGGACCCGCCATTGCTTCTTCATAGTTCGAAGGTTCACCGTTGTCTAACAACATGATTTCCATTACAGGGTTGCCATAGCACTCTGGTGCGGAGCATACACTTGTGGACCTTCACAGCTCAGTAATAACTTGATCCGAAGCTTCATGATCATTATCATTAACTTCCACTTCAGTTGGTGTAGGCGCCACAGGAACAACTTCCCGCGCTGCGCCACTATCCTGTTCGAGAGGGGGTGTAATTACCTCATCAAGTTCTACCTTCCTCCCACTTACTTCTTTCGAGAGAAACTCTTTCTCTAGAAAGGATTCGTTCTTGGCAACAAAGGTTTTACCTTCAGATCTAAGATAGAAGGTATACCAAATAGTTTCCTTAGGGTATCCTATGAATACACATTTCTCCGCTTTGGGTTCGAGCTTTTCTGGTTGAAGTTTCTTCACATAAGCATCCCAGCCCCCAAACTTTAAGAAACGACAACTTAGGTTTCTTGCCAAACCATAGTTCATACGGTGTCGTCTCAACGGATTTAGACGGTGCCCTATTTAAAGTGAATGCTGCAGTTTCTAATGCATATCCCCAAAATGATAACGGTAAGTCGGTAAGAGACATCATAGATCGTACCATATCTAATAAAGTGTGATTACGACGTTCAGACACTCCATTGCGTTGCGGTGTGCCACGCGGCATCAGTTGTGAAACGATTCCACACTTCCTTAGGTGTGTGCCAAACTCGTGACTCAAATATTCTCCTCCACGATCAGATCGTAGACACTTAATTTTTCTGTCACGTTGATTTTCGACCTCACTCTGAAATTCCTTGAACTTTTCAAATGTCTCAGATTTGTGCTTCATCAAGTAGATATACCCATACCTACTCAAATCATCGGTGAGAGTGAGAACATAACGATAGCCACCGCGAGCTTCAACGTTGATTGGACCACACACATCAGTATGTATTATTTCCAATAAGTCGGTTGCTCTCTCCATTATTCATGAGAATGGAGTCTTAGTCATCTTGCCCATGAGGCATGGTTTGCATGTGTCAAATGATTCAAAGTTAATAGACTCTAACAGTCTATCAGTATGGAGCTTCTTCATGTGCTTAACGCCGATATGACCAAGGCAACAGTGCCACAAGTATGTGGGACTATCATTATCAACTTTACATCTTTTGGTACTCAAACTATGAATACGCGTAACATCACGATCGAGATTCATCAAGAATAAACCATTCACCAGCGGAGCATGACCATAAAACATATCACTCATATAAATAGAACAACCATTATTCTCTGACTTAAATGAGTAGCCGTCTCGCATTAAGCAAGACCCTGATACAATATTCATGCTCAAAGCTGGTACTAAATAACAATTATTAAGGTTTAAAAATAATCCCGACGGTAGATGTAGAGGTAGCGTGCCGACGGCGATCACATCGACCTTGGAGCCATTCTCCGCTTATTCCGCGGTTCCTGCTTTGAGTTGCAAATGTGAGAAACAACACCGGTATCAAATACCTAGGAGCTACTACGAGCGCTGGTAAGGTACACATCAATAACATGCATATCACATATACCTTTAACGTTGTCGGCCTTCTTGTCCGCTAAGTATTTGGGGCAGTTCCGCTTCCAGTGACCCTTTCCCTTGCAATAGAAGCACTCAGTCTCAGGCTTGGGTCCATTCTTTTTCTTCTTCCCGACATCTGGCTTACCGGGCGCGGCAACGGCTCTGCCGTCTTTCTTGAAGTTCTTCTTACCCTTGCCCTTCTTGAAACTAGTGGTCTTGTTGACCATCAACACTTGATGCTCTTTCTTGATTTCTACTTCTGCAGACTTGAGCATCGAGTACAATTCGGGAATGGTCTTCTCCATCCCTTGCATGTTGTAGTGCAGCACAAAACCTTTGTAGCTTGGTGGGAGAGATTGGAGGATTCTGTCAATTATACCATCATCCGGAAGTTCGACTCCAAGTGAAGTCAGACGACCATGTAACCCAGACATTTTGAGTATGTGCTCACTGACAGAACTGTTCTCCTCCATCTTACAGCTAAAGAACTTGTGGGAGACTTCCTATCTCTCGACACGGGCAAGAGCTTGAAAAACTAGCTTGAACTCTTGGAACATCTCATATGCACCGTGTTGCTCAAAACGCCTTTGGAGCCTTGTTTCTAAACTGTATAACATGCCACACCTAACCAGAGAGTAGTCATCACTCCACGTTTGCCAGACGTTCAGAATGTCCTGGGCTGCTGCGGGAGCGGGAGGGTCACCTAGCGGCGCATCAAGGACATAATCCTTTTTAGCTGCTTCAAGGATGAGCTTCAAGTTGCGAACCCAGTCCGCATAGTTGCTACCATCATCTTTCAGCTTGTTTTTCTCTAGGAAAGCGTTGAAATTGAGGTTGACGTTGGCCATCTACAATATTTATAAAGACATCTTTTAGACTAAGTTCATGACAATTAAGTTCATTTAATCAAATTAAGTATGAACTCCCACTTAAATCGACATCCCTCTAGTCATCTAAGTGATACATGATCCATGTTGACTAACCCGTGTCCGATCATCACGTGAGACGGACTAGTCACCATGGTGAGCAACTTCATGCTGATCATATTCAACCATACGACTCATGTTCGACCTTTCGGTCTCTTGTATTTGAGGTCATGTCTGTACATGCTAAGCTCTTCGAGTCAACCAAGGTGTTTCGCGTGTGTAAATCTGGCTTACACACATTGTATGTGAACGTTAGAATCTATCACACCCGATCATCACGTGGTGCTTCGAGACAACGATCCTTCACAATGGTGCACACTTAGGGGAATACGTTCTTGAAATTTTAAGAGGGATCATATTAGTATGATACCTTCGTTCTAAGCAATAAGATGAAAAACATGATAAACATCACAATGCAATCATATAGTGACATGATATGACCATTATCATCTTTGCTCTTTCGATCTCCATCTTCAGGCATCGCATGATCATCATTGTCACCGGCGTGAAACCATGATTTCCATCATTATGATCTCCATCATCGTGTCTCCGTGAAGTCGTCACGCCAACTACTACTATAGCTAACCGTTAGCAATGAAGTAAAAGTAGTAAGCACATGGCGTTGCATCTCATACAATAAATAAAGCAACTTCTATGGCTCCTGCCGGTTGTCATACTCATCGACATGCAAGTCGTGAAACCTATTACAATAACATGATCATCTCATACATCATACATGCAACATCAAAACTTTTGCCATATCACATCACATGCCAAACCCTGCAAAAACAAGTTAGACATCCTCTAATTGTTGTTGCAAGTTTTACCTGGCTGATTTGGGTTTCTAGCAAGAACGCCTTCTTACCAACGTGACAGACACAACGATGATATACCAAAGCTATTTACCCTTCGTAAGGACCCTTTTCATCAAATCCAATCCGACTAGAGTGGGAGAGACACACACCCGCTAGCCACCTTTATGCACGGTGTGCATGTCTGTCGGTGGAACCAGTCTCACGTAAGTGTACATGTAAGGTCGGTCCGGGCCGCTTCATCCCACAATACCACCGGAAAATAATAAGACTAGTAGCGGCAAGCAATTGACAAATCATCGCCCACAACCTTTTGTGTTCTACTCGTGCATAGAATCTACGTATAGAAAACATGGCTCGGATGCCACTGTTGGGTAACGTAGCATAAATTAAAAAAAATTCCTACGCATATTCAGATCTTCCTATGGAGAGACCAGCAACGAGAGAGGGGTGAGTGCTTCTTCATACCTTTGAAGATCGCTAAGAGGAAGCGTTGCTAGACCGCGGTTGATGGAGTCGTACTTGTGGCGATTCAGATCCCGATGTGATTCCGATCTAGTGCCGAAGCACGACACCTCCGCGTTCAACACACGTGCAGCCTGGTGACGTCTCCCGCACCTTGATCCAGCAAGGAGGAGGGAGAGGTTGGGGAAGATCTCTGGCAGCACGACGGCGTGGTGTCGATGGAGAGACGAGGTCTCCCAGCAGGGCTTCACGAAGCACCGACAGAGAGGAGGAGAAAGAAGAGCAGGGCTGCGCCGAGGGAGAGGGAAAACTGTGTCTCCAAAAGCCCAAAAGTGCCAACTATATATAGGAGGAGGGGAGGGGGGTGCCACCCCTAGGGTTCCCACCCTAGGTGATGTGGTAGCCCCCCAGATGGGAGGTGCGGCGGCCAGGGCAAGGGGGAGGGGTGGCGCACCCCTCGGTGGGCCTTAGGCCCACCAGCGCCTAGGGTCCCCCCCCTCTCCACCTCCTGCACCTTGGGCTGAGTGTGGGGGGCGCACCAACCCACCTAGGGGCTGGTTCCCTCCTGCACTTGGCCCATCTAGCCTCCCGGGGTCGTTGCCCCCTTCCGGTGGACCCCCGGGGCCAGCTCCGGTGGTCCCGGTGGTCCCGGTACGTTACCGGTGATGCCCGAAACACTTCCGGTGTCCGAAACCATCCGTCCTATATATCAATCTTTACCTCCGGACAATTCCGGAGCTCCTCGTGACGTCCTGGATCTCATCCGGGACTCCGAACAACTTTCGATAACCTCCTATAACAATTCCCTATAACCCTAGCGTCATCGAACCTTAAGTGTGTAGACCCTACGGGTTCGGGAGACAGGGAGACATGACCGAGACACCTCTCCGGCCAATAACCATCAGCGGGGTCTGGATACCCATGGTGGTTCCCACTTGCTCCACGATGATATCATCGTATGAACCATGATATCAAGGATTCAATCAATCCCGTATACAATTCCCTTTGTCTGTCGGTATAGAACTTGCCCGAGATTCGATCGTTGGTATACCTATACCTTGTTCAATCTCGTTACCGGTAAGTCTCCTTACTCGTTCCGTAGCACGTCATCCTGTGACTAACTCCTTAGTCACATTGAGCTCATGATGATGTTCTACTGAGTGGGCCCAGAGATACCTCTTTGTCACACTGAGTGACAAATCCCGATCTCGATTCGTACCAACCCAACAGACACTTTCAGAGGTACACGTAGTGGACCTTTATAGTCACCCAGTTACGTTGTGACGTTTGATACACCCAAAGCACTCCTACGGTATCCGGGAGTTGCACAATCTCACGGTCGAAGGAAAATACACTTGACATTAGAAAAGCTTTAGCATACGAACAATACGATCTAGTGCTACGCTTAGGATTGGGTCTTGTCACTCACATCATTCTCCCAATGATGTGATCCCGTTATCAATGACATCTAATGCCCATGAACAGGAAACCATGATCATCTATTGACTAACGAGCTAGCCAACTAGAGGCTTGCTAGGGACACATTGTGATCTATTTATTCACACATGTATTACTGTTTCCTATTAATACAATTATAGCATGAACAATAGACGATTCTCATGAACAAGGAAATATGATAATAACCATTTTATTATTGCCTCTAGGGCATATTTTCAACACCGTCAACGTGTTAATTTCTGGCGTTGTTGTTTGAGTAGTAGCACTGAGATGGATGACCACTTGAGAAATAAGTGGTGCACCAGGAAAGGTTTTGTGTGTGTGTTTTCGGAAATGGGATTAGATTCAAGATTTTCTAACCATCCCAACCTTTCATGTGCGACCACGATACCCTTTTATGGGACGGGGCTTTGTTGATTACTTTGTTGGGTGTTAGCAAAGATCCTGCATTACTAGTGACGGGAGTGATATGGTCGCTCTTGAGACTAGGTCGTGCCAGGAAGGGTGACAATGTTGTTTTTACAGGTTCCGGGCACACCGTTGGTCCCTGCATGGATGATACGGTCTAGAGTTGGTGATCGTAAGACGTACATTGGTACCAATCGAGTGGACTCTTTGTCTAGTGTCACCAGTGGAAAGGTATTGTTCGGGTACTTACCTCGGGTATGTTTTATACCGTGAGTCATGGATGACACGGAAGTTTCCCGGATCTCATGGGTATAGTGCACAACCTATGCAGAGTGTAAAACTATTCGAATCGCCGTGTCCACGGTCAAGGACAGTTGGGTAATCCTGCTTGTTAGGGCATATTTCTCCCGAAGTGGTTTTGGTGATTGATGACAATGCGTGTGTGGACTAATCATGTGCATTGAGGATTTCAGATAATTCATGACTAGGCACAAGACGATTCGGTGCCCCTCGGAGTCTTTCAAAGACGGTTGCTTTCTACGTTTCTCTTTGGTGGATTTGAGTCGTAGGTAAGCCGTACTATTCAGAGGGGGTCCGGTTCGGAAAGGTTAGGGTGGAATCAACACGTACACGATTCTATTGCACCACATTTCCCTTGCTTCAATGAAGCTCCAGCTTGTTTCTCCCTGTCTTTGCAAAAGAACTAGCGGTAGTACGGCTGGTGCCAGCAGTAGTACCGCACACACAACGGTAGTACCGCACACACAACGGTAGTACCGCTCTTTGGGCGGTAGTAATTTTTGACAATCGCTCCTTTGGACTTTTTGCGCAACCACAACCTCAACGGTGATAGGCACGGTACTAATTTTTTACTACCGTGGGTGGTGAACCTACTATGCGGTAGCACCGCTCCTAGCAGCGGTAGTACCACTCCTAGCAACGGTAGTACGGCTCTGCTCGGATTGTGAGTGGGGGATAACGGTTGGATTCTTTCCCCCACCATATAAAGGGGTCTTCTTCCCCAAGAAGGTTACCTCTCATCTCCTGAAGCTCCATTGTTGCTCCAAAGCTCATTTTCGCCCGATCTCTCTCCCTAGCCAATCAAACTTATTGATTTCCTAGGGATTGGTTGAGAAGGCCCTCATCTACACTTCCACCAAGAGATATTTGATTCCCCCCACTAAGCCCTTGCGGATATTGTTACTCATGGGTGTTTGAGAACCCTAGACGGTTGAGGTCACCTCGAAGCCACATTCCATTGTGGTGAAGCTTCGTGGTCTTGTTGGGAACCTCCAAGCTTTTTGTGGAGATTTCCCCAACCTTTTTTGTAAAGGTTCGGTCGCCGCCTTCAAGGGCACCACCAGTGGAATCACGACATCTCGCATTGTGTGAGGCTGTGAGGAGAATACAGTGACCATAGTGGCTTCTTGGGGAGCATTGTGCCTCCACACCGCTCCAACGGAGACGTAATTCCTTTCAAAGGGACGGAACTTCGGTAACACATCCACGTCTCCACCAGTTCCACTTGTGGTTATTTCTGACCTTTACTTTGTCCTTATTATTGTTGTGGTGTATTCCTTGCTTGCATGACTTGTTATTGTTGTTTGCATCATATAGGTTTCTCACCTAGTTTGTCTTTCTAGAGAACCTTTTGTTGCTAACCCTAATTTTTAAGAAGACCTAAAAATTGGTAGTTGCCTATTCACCCCCCTCCTCTAGTCAACCATATTGATCCTTTCAATTGGTATCAGAACCACATCTCTTTATTAAGGGTTTCATCACCCGAAGAGTATGGTTGACGATGGTGAGGTTGGGCACGAAGTGCGTGAGGCTGTGGAGTTCAGTTCTATCACATGGGACGACATGAATGAGGCTAAGGCCTCACTCAAGACATCCATGACGACCGAAGTGAAGTCCATTCTTAAAGAATTACTTGAGGGGATGAAGAATTCTCCCAAACCGTTGCTTCCACACCGGATTCAGAGGCCAATTCCAATAAGGAACCGGCTAAAGGTACTCGAACTTCTTCCCCTCTTGACAAGAATGGGACATGAACCTTTTCCTCGGTTCCTCCTTCCCCGGTCTATGGAGGACCGGTCCCTACACCGCATATTAATAACCTTGGTGCTCCTCCTAAACTTGTTAAAGGTGATTTTGCTAATTGGGTCTTTTGCATCAAGTCTCATTTGAATCACAGCTCAACAAATCTTTGGAGAATGATCGAACAAGGATTTTACCCAGATGATCCAAACAACCTCACTCCAAGAGAAGAGGTGGACAATCAATACAATCATTCCGCATTGTTCATCCTTCAATCCCCGGTTCCTCTCGAAGATCTATCTCACTTGTGCCCCTTGACCCGTGCAAAGGATTCTTGGGAGCACATCATGGTGTTGTACAAGGGGAGCTCAAACATTCAACAGTCTAACTATGAAGTGGTTCTTGATGAGGTCGCTGAGTCTGTGATGCTAGAAGACGAGGATCACCGTGATCTCTATCGAAGGGTGACTACTCTTGCCATTGCTCTCCAAGATCATGGGAGCAATGATACGGATGACACTTGGATCAAGCGCAAGTTTCTCAAGGCCATCATTCCATTCAACAAAGCCATGTCCTCCATCATTCGTCAAATTCCACATTTTCACATCTTGACATCAAGCGAAGTTTTGGATGAATTCATTGCCATGAATATCATGAACAAGACCGCCGATAATGCTCTTGCTCGTATTCGGTCGAAGAAAGCCTCACCCAACCTTGCCTTGAGAGCCAAGGTCATTTCGCATGAAGAAGAGGAAGAGGAAGAAGAGGGATGCCCCGAAGTCATAAAGGATGCTTATCAGGAGCATATATCTCTTGCATCAAGGTAATTTTGGGGCAACAAGAGAAACTCGAGGCCCAACTTCTCCAAGAACAACTCTATTGGGTCCAAGAACAAACAACAAGTGAGGACATGGTACAATTGCGGCAATGTGAGTCACTTCATGACGGATTGTCCTTATGAGAAGAGGGAAGACAACGGGGGAAGCTCATTCACAAAGACAAAGCCAAGTCTTTCCCAAGCAAGAACATCTTCACCAAGAAGACTCCTCCAAGGGGTTTAGTGGCCCATGAAGAGTACACCTTCGATGATGACGAAGATGATACATGCCGTGAGGGGATGGCAACGGCTACCATGGCCATTGCAACTTCCTCCCCCAAGGTATCTCTCTTCGGCACCACCAACGAGAATCGCATCGCCAAGTGCCTCATGGCCAAAGGTATCAATAAGGAAACCCCCAACATCAAGACCACTATCACTACTTCTCCTTTAATGTTAGATTGTGTTGATAATAGTGAGGTAGTGGAGCTTGATGAGAATGAGTTTGACAAATTCATGTGTAATATCAAAGGTGAATCCAAGAAGCACTTTGTTGCTCTTGTGGAACAACTTGGTGAGGCCAATGATCTCATTGATACTCATGAGGATACTATCTCCAAGTTGGAAGGACATAGTCATGATTACGCCGATGAGATTGCAGAACTATCCATTGGTCTATAGGAAGAGCATGGTCTTCGTTTTGCTCTTGAGGAGTCACACAATGTTGATCATGCTAAATTGCAAAAAGATCTTGATCATGCTATTGTTCTTACCCTTGTGCTTAAATTTGAGAAAATTGCACTTGGGGTTGGCCTTGATAGACTCAAGGAAGAATTTGACACACTTAACAAGTCCCACAAGGTCTTGAAAGGTGTTCATTCCTCTCTTAAGGAGTCTCATTATCAACTCCAAGTAAAACTAACCAAGGAGATTTCTACTTGTCCTCCTTTTTTCTAATGGATAATGCTTGTGCTACCAAGCCTTGTTGTGAGCATGTGCATCTTGCGGAGGAGAATGCCAAGTTGAAAGAACAACTTGAAAAGGGCCTTGTGTCATGCATCCAAGGTGAGAAGAATCTAAATGACCTTTTGAGTAATCAAAAGTAAGTTGTACGAAAGGATGGACTTGGGTTTGCACCCATGTCTAAGAAGAAAAAGAAGAAGAAGACCAAGCTTTCTCCCCCTCTCAAGGACATTTTTGTGAAAGAGGGTGGGAGTACTCATAAGAAGATAAAGAACAAGGAAGGGGATGACAATGCCAAGAAGGGCAAAACCACCTCTACCAACAAATCCGACGACTTTAACCCCTCTTATGTTTCATGACGTGCTAGTGATGGGCATGTTTATGCCAAATTTGTTGGTTCTTATTATGAGTACATTGAATGGGCTATTTGGGTTCCTAAGACCCTTGTTTCTAACATCAAAGGACCCATTCAAGAATGGGGACCTAAATCCAAGCATTGATCTCTTGTAGGAGTTTTCTTCCGGCCGGGTGTCATGGTTGCTCGACAGCGAATCCAGAAATCATATGACCGGGATCACGGACTTGGTGGTGGATGTGATTCGAATTCCATCTATGCCCACCCATGTCCAATTTGCTGATGCCTCAACATCTAAGGTAATGGGATTTGGCAAGGTGGTCATCTCTCAAGATTTATCTATAGAGAAGGTCATGCTTGTTGAGTCCCTTGCATATAATTTGCTTTCCGTTCGTCAACTTGCAATTATGGGCTTTGACACATTCTTTAATCATGATACCGTGGCCCTTTTCCGGAGCAAGACTCTTAAAGTAGCCTTTGTTGGACATGTCGAGAATGGTCTCTATGTGGTGAACTTTTCGGAGCGACCCACTAAGATCGTGACTTGACTCATGGATAAAGTTGATGTGGGTTGGCTTTGGCATCACCGACTAGCTCATGTCAATATGAGATCTTTCCAAACTCTCCTCAAAGGGGATCACATTCATGGACTAACAAATGTGAGTTTTTTCAGAGACCGTGCTTGCAGTGCTTGTATTGAAGGGAAGCTTCATGAAATGGCTAGCCGTTCCACGACTATCATTTACTCTAAAAGACCCTTGGAGCTCCTTCACATGGATCTCTTTGGTCCTCCATCTTTTGATAGTCTTGGGGGAAGAAAGTATTGCTTGGTGATTGTGGGTCACTACGCAAGATACACTTGGGTATACTACTTCAAGAGGAAGAGCGGGACTCACCAATCCGTCATCGACTTTGCTAATGAAGCTCAACATCAACATGAAGCAAATATATTGATGATTAGAAGTGACAACGAACCAAGTTCAAGAACTACACCTTGGATGAGTTCTGAGGGGATAAAGCACAAATATTCTGCACCCTATACCCCTCAACAAAATGGTGTGGCGGAGAGGAAGAACCGGACATTGATGGATGCGGCAAGAACCATGATAGCGGAGTTCGAATCTCCATACAACTTTTGGGCCGAAGCCATTAACACCGCATGTCATGCATCCAATCGTCTCTACCTCCACAAAGGCTTGAACAAGACTCCATATGAGATTCTTACCGGGAACAAGCCCAACCTCAAGTACTTCTGGGTGTTCGGTTGTAAGTGTTTCATTCTCAGAAAGGTGATTGTTTGTCTAAATTCAAAGCTAGAGCTCATGTGGGCATATTTGTTGGTTATGGTACAAACTCTCATGCTTATTGTGTCCTCAACGAGTCTACCAGACTCATCAAGGAGATGCGTAACATAGAGTTTGATGAAAATAATGGCTCCCAAGTGGAGAAAAGTGGTCTTTGTGATGTAGGTGATGAAATTCCTCCTCAAGCCATAAGAAGAATGGGGATTGGTCAAATACTCCCCATGGAGGAACTCCTTGTGGCCGAAGGAGAAAGACAATGCTCTACTCAAGTGGATCCATCACCTCCACTAGTCCCACACACTTCCGAAGAACAAAGTGAAGACCCTCGACCCGCTGAACCAGATCAAGGACAAGATCAACTCCATGAGGATGGTGTTGCACAAAATTATGTCCAAGATCATGCTCAAGACTCTGAGTTTGCTCAAGATCAAGTGAAACCACAAGATCAAGGGAAAACCAGTGAGCAAGCTCTAGACGGTGCTCAAGATGATCAAACTGACGATCCTCAGTTACCCAGTGAGGAACTCTTAGAGCGTCGTGTTGTCAAAGTGACTTCCAAGCTCCAGCGTCGACAACATATCTTGGAAGATGTGCTTGGAAGCTTCAATAAAGGGGTAACTACTCATCAACAATTATCAAACTTTTGATTGCATCACGCGTTTGTTTTGTGTGTTGAACCCCAAAAGGTACATGAAGCGCTCGATGATGAGGATTGGCTTGAAGCCCTGCATGTTGAACTTAACAACTTCGAGCGCAATCAAGTTTGGGAATTAGTGCCAAGGCCAATAGAGGAATATAATGTAATTGGAACCAAATGGATCTTCAAGAACAAGCAATATGCAAATGGTGGTGTTATTCGAAACAAGCAAGATTGGTGGCTCAAGGCTACTTCCAAGTCAAGGGAATCGACTATGGTGAAACCGTTGCCCCTGTTGCTCGTCTTGAATCTATTCGCTGCTTCTCATCATGATTTAAAATTGCAACAAATGGATGTGAAGAGTGCATTTCTTAATGGTCCCTGAAGTGAGTTGGTATATGTCAAACAAACCCCTGGATTCGAGGACCCCAATTTCCCCACTCATGTACACAAACTCAAGAAGGCGCTCTACGGCCTTAAACAAGCCCCATATGTGTGGTATGAGTACCTTACCGAGTTTTTGCAAGATCGTGGGTTTGAAGTTGGGAAAATTGACCCTACACTTTTTACCAAAAAGGTTAAAGGGGATTTGTTCATATGCCAACTATATGTTGATGATATTATATTTGCTTCTCCTAACAAATCTTTCAATGAAGAGCTTGCTGCACTAATGACCGAGAAGTTTGAGATGTCTAGGATGGGAGAGTTGAAGTTCTTTCTTGGGTTCGAAATCAAACAAGGAAGAGAAGGAACTTTCATCAAACAAGCCTAGTAAACACATGACATGCTCAAGAGGTTCGAGCTAGAGGACGTCAAGCCGGTCAAATTTCCCATGCCAACCAAATGCAAGCTTGACAATGATCCCAATGGTAAAGCAGTGGATCAAAAGGTATATTGCTCCATGATTGGATCTTTGCTTTAACTTTGTGCATCTAGACCATATACCATATTGAGTGTGGGAATTTGTGCACGGTTTCCATCCAAGACAAAGGAAAGCCACTATGCGGTAGTCAAACGAATCTTTCGCTACTTGGCTCATACCCAAAACTTTGGCTTATGGTACCCCAAATGAGCTAGATTTAATCTAATAGGTTACTCTGACTCAGATTGGGCTAGAGACTGTGTCGGAAGGAAGTCAACTTCTGGATGATGCCAATTCCTTGGTCGCTCTTTGGTAAGTTGGTCTTCGAAGAAGCAAAACTGTGTGTCACTTTCTTCCACCGAGGCCGAGTATGCAGCTACCGCAAGTTGTTGTGCTCAATTATTATGGATGAGGGAAACTTTAAAGGATTATGGTGTCACTTATGACAAAGTGCCTCTTCTATGTGATAATGAAAGTGCCATCAAGATATCTCTCAATCCGGTGCAACATAGCAAGACCAAGCATATTGATATTCTTCATCATTTCTTTCGAGATCATATCAAGCATGGAGATATTGAGGTCCTCTTCATCAACACTCAAGAACAACTTGCGGATATTTTCACCAAGCCTCTAGATGAAGCAAGGTTTCGTGAGTTAAGGCATGAGCTAAATATCATTGATTCAAGCAATTTGGATTGAAAATAGGCACACCACCCCACACTCATCATTATATTCTGCTCTAGGTGTAGGCATGGACATAGGGGGAGTGTTGTTCTCTCAATGAACTTTCCCTCCCCCCATTATGCATAAGTTGATCACGTCTTTCACATTAGCCATTGTTGATGGCACTTGAGCTTCAAAGACGAGCTTTGGTCATGAACCCAAGGATAATTCTTTGCGGTGTCATACCAATTGTCTTAAACATTAGTGGCTCCAACCACCGCCCTCTCTTCGTCAGAAGATTCGTTTCTATGTTTGTTTTTCTTGCTTGTTTCACTTTACTTACCTTTACTCGGGTTATCCTGTGTTTTTTTCTTGTTCTTGAAAAGATCAATCCGTCTTTTTCTGAAGAGGGCACGGTACTACCGCTTCAAGTACGAAAATAAATTTTTATTGCTGCTGGACGAGCGGTACTACTGCTCAGCAAGCGGTAGTAAAATTTTACTACCGCTGGCCAAGCGGTACTACCGTGATGACTGCGGTACTACCGCACCGTCGGGGCCACGATGAGTTATATTCGAGTAGGGGGCAGTTTCTTCTCCCCCCATACCCGTTCACCCATTAATCTCGTGGCTCTCTCTCTCGTTCTCTCTCTCTTCTCAAGAAACAGTGCCGGAGGGACTTGTCGAATCTCCTTCTGAGGCAACTCTCCTCCCGTTCTATTTGGTGGGATCCTCTCCCTCCTCTCCCTCGTGCCATGGGCCTCGGTATTGACCTAGTTTTCTTCTCTTTGCATTGTTTTTGTTGAATCTGGGGTTGGGGGCATATGTGTTAGGTTTCATCATTTTATGGCACAATCTTTCAATGAATGGATGGTTGGAGAGTGCTTGTGTGGTAGAAATTTTACATAGTATGATACATCATGTGACTTTTGGTCTCCGGTAGTACCGGATCTGAAGTTTGGAGTGTCGGACCTTGCAGTTTTCGCTTGTGCGTACTACCGCTCCTTCTGGAGCGGTACTACCGCAGTGAGTGCGATAGTAAAATTTTCCTACCGCTTGAACTATGGTACTACCGCTCCGAGGAGCGGTAGTATCATGGTTAGCGAGGTACTAAACTTTTACTACCCTTGGACTGCAGTACTACCGCTGATCCCTGAATTCACATGTTATGTCCTCCTATTTCTCATTTCTCTGGGCTCTTCTGGTTTACTTTGGTATTTGCCTTGACTTCTTTTGTCGTTTTCTCATGTTTGCGTTGTGTGTGATAGGTGGTGGCTCCATTTCCAGCTCCAGGTGCTCAAACCCTTCTCGGGATACCGGTTCCAAGCGCCTTCGCAATCTAGAGGCACCCGAGGGATCCCAGGCTCCGAAGCACAATTTCATGAGGCCTGTAAACAAGGGCATGAAGCAAACTGTCAGTTGAGATGGTATGCCACAAGCTGAGTTTCAGGTTCGCCGGAAGTGCGACCCCTAGGTCATCGAGAGGGTTAATCTCAAGGCGTATGAACTTTTCTTCTCCAACCAACAGGCTCTTATCTATCAAGATGTGATCAAGACCAAGAAAAACATCTATGTACCGGTTCAGTGGATTGACATGGATCATCTCAAGAACGACCCAACATATTTTGGTGAGCCTCTGGACATGGTGGAGAAGCTTGGGATCGAGGAGATCATCTCGTTTCAGCTTGACTTCGATCTTGAGAATGTGGCTCAATTATTTGTTACCGTTCACTTCCACTCTGATGTTGAGCGCACTATGACTTGGATGACTAATGGGGAGAAGTTGTCTGCTACTTGGAAGGAGTTTATGGATCTTCTGAACATTCATGATGAGAGGCTTGAGAACTAGTTGGTTTTGCGCCCACATGCAAAGCCTTCCGCTACACCTAAGGAAAAGTTGTTGCCCTACTTTATTGAGAAGATGTCCCCATCTAGTGAGATCCCTCACGTGCTGAACCCATTCCTTGATGTCATGCACCAAATCTTTCGCAACACTCTTTTTACGTGCGTTTGCAACAAGGACCAGGTGCATTCATATCTGGTGGATATGCTTTTGATGTGTCAGAAAGGGCGGGCTTGTGCTCCTGGATCACTTGGTGTGTCTCATGTTATGTGGAGTGAGCTTCACTCAGCTGTGTTTCACCGAAAGGTTCCCATATATGGACCTTATCTGTTTTACTTGATCCACGTGAAGTGTTCGGTGACCTTTCTAGAGATGATGTTTGATGCTCCTAGTTGGATCCACCATGAGCCTATTAAGCCGCGTCAGAAGAACAAGTGGGACAACACTACCACGACACCTGCTGCTACCAACATAGATACTGATGAGGATGAGGCTCAGGTTGAGGATAAGGTTGAGGGCAGTCCAAAGACACATGTGCCTTTCTCTACTGAGCCATCATGGGCCAAGAAGCTCACGGATAGGATGAAGACTATTTTTTTCTTGTAGGCAAAGGGGCAGTATATGACCCATGTTGATCAGAAGGATAGTCGTCAGCGCGACAAGCTGATTCTGAGGAAGCTTGATGTGCACATCTCCAGTGGGTCTGAGAAGGACATCACTCCTGAAGCTGCTTGGAAGGAGAAGAAGAATCTTCAGTGGGTTGAATCGGATGAGGAATCCGCCGAGGAGTCTGATGAGGAGTCTGATGGCTGATGTCTATGCATTTCGAGCTACCACCTATGTCTTAGGTGTCCCCTCTGCCATTTTGGTGTCCCGGGGTACAAGGGGGAGAGAGTGTAGGATTTGCGAGTTTCTTCGTATCCTCTGCCGCTTTGTTCGTTGAACTTTCATTGCTACTTTGGTTGGTTTTGTTTTGTGTGTGAAACTAGGAGACGTCGTACTCTATCATATGGTGTGAGACCCATGCTATCACTCATCTATCTTTATTGTCTCATTATTATCCATTATGTTAGTAGCTTGTGAGTCTAATTATTATGTGCCCTTATCTTCACGCTCACATGCTATGCCTTGCTTCCATGTTTAGTGTTTAATCAGTTTGTTGCAAGGAATGCCTCGTCTATAAAATCTAGGAGAGTGTTATTCCTTGGTTGTGTGTTTTACAAACCATGACCTTTCTCTAAAGTATGCACACATCCAGGGGGAGCTGGTCTCTAGTTTATAGATTTTGGGTTTGCATATGTTATTTTTATATCCTTTAGTGCAAATCTAGTATTGTAATCAATCCACCAAAAAGGTGGAGATTGTTAGGGCATATTTCTCCCTAAGTGGGTGTGGTGATTGATGACAATGCATGTGCGGACTAATTGTGTGCATTAAGCATTTCAGATAATTCATGACTAGGCACAAGACGATTCAGAGTCTTTCAAAGACGGTTGCTTTCTACATTTTTCTTTGGTGGATTTGAGTCGTAGGAAATCTGTACTATTAAGAGGGGGTCCGCTTCGGAATGGTTAGGGTGGAATTAACATGTACACAATTCTATTGCACCACCTTTCCCTTGCTTCAATGGAGCTCCAGCTTGATTCTCCCTGTTTGTTCAAAAGGAGTACCGCTGGTGCCATCGGTAGTACTGCAGGCACAACGGTAGTATCTCTCTCTCGGCGGTAGTATTTTTTTACTGCCGCTCCCTCGGACTTTTTTCACAACCACAACCTCAGCGGTGGTAGGCATGGTAGTAATTTTTTTATTACCATGGTTGGTGAACCTAACAATGGTAGTACCGCTCCTAGCAGCGGTACTACCACTCCTAGGAGCGTTAGTACCGCTCTGCTCGGGCTGTGAGTGGGGGGTAACGGTTGCATTCTTTCCCCGACTATATAAAGCTATATTCTTCCCCAAGAAGGTTACCTCTCACCTCCTCAAGCTCCATTGTTGCTCCAAATCTTATTTTTGCCCTATCTCTCTCCCTAGCCGATCAAACTTGTTGATTTCCTAGGGATTGGTTGAGAAGGCCCTGATCTACACTACCAGCAAGAGATACTTTATTCCCCCCACTAATCCCTTGCGGATCTTGGTACTCCTGGGTGTTTGAGCACCCTAGACGATTGAGGTCACATTGGAGCCACATTCCATTGTGGTGAAGCTTCGTGGTCTTGTTGGGAGCCTCGAAGCTTTGTGTGGAGATTGCCCCAACCTTGTTTGTAAAGGTTCGGTTGCCGCCTTCAAGGGCATCACTAGTGGAATCACGACATCTCGAATCATGAGGAGAATACGGTGGCCCTAGTGGTTTCTTGGGGAGCATTGTGCCTCCACACCGCTCCAAAGAGACGTACTCCCTGTCAAAGGGGAGAAATTTCGATAACACATCCTCGTCTCCACCGGTTCCACTTGTGGTTATTTCTTACCTTTAATTTGTCCTTATTACTGTTGTGGTTTATTCCTTGCTTACATTAGTTGTTGTTGTTGTTAGCATCATATAGGTTTCTCACCTAGTTTGTCTTTCTAAAGAACCTTTTGTTGCTAACCCTAATTTGTTAAGAACACCTAAAAACCTGTAGTTGCCCATTCACCCCCCTCTAGTCAACCATATCGATCCTTTCATCGCTTAAAGTACGTCCAGTTGTTTCCACATAAACCAAGTGTGAGTGTGTGTGTGGTGAAGAAAGATGATGTTTGTCAAGTTGGATGACCTTGCATGAAGGGTGAACATGGATGTTCGGCCCTTGGAAGATATGTTGATATATGTAACATGTTCTTATGGTTACCAGTTACCTTGTGATGTATGATCATACAAACACCTGACCATGTTGCTGCATTCCAGGAAAAACTTGCTTTCCACTAAAGCTGCATACTTGTGATATATCATGTTTCATTATTGCCTTCTTCCACATCATGGGTTGCTTGCGAGTACATTCAATGTACTCATTAGCTTGCCGCTGGTTATTTCATTGACTAGGTAAGAGAGAAAAGGAGATGGTGAAGAGTATTTGGTGACGTTCCTGCGAGCTAGGACGCTTCCCAGTCAGAATGCATGTAGGTTAAGTCTGATGGCATGGGTTCACGTTTATACCAATATTCCTCTATTGGTCAAGTTTGGAGTGTTGGCCTTCAAGATCCTATCTATTTAAGACTTGACCGTAAAGGTCATTATTTGTATCTCACGGTATGTATGGATGTAAGACTCTTGTTATTCAGTATTTGTGTGTTCAGTGAGCATTGATTTGTGGGATCACTGTACACGTTCATTCGGTGGTCTCGACTCGTAAGTCGGGGTCCCCACAGAGATGGTATCAGATCCATCATAACTGTAAGAAGCCCTTAGTTAGCACTGGCGTTGGTTAGGGCAAAGCTGTTTTCCAGACCATTCAAAAGTACTTGCAAAGCTTGTATCTTTCTCACCTCTCCTAAATCTTTAAAGAAAGCGAAGGTTTTACCTTAGCGTTTCCACCCTTATTCTCTTGACACTCTGCATTTGTTTTTTAGAAAAAACTTGCAAATGGTCACTAGCACCCTTATGCCCTCTGATCACCGAATTATTTAATATCCTCGTGAGTAACTTGGAAGGGAGCAACCTTTCTGAGCAATCACCCACATACTTGGAAGGCAAGGATAGCAACGCTATGACCAGAAGACACCAACAGAAGCTACCTACATGAGGGATGAGGACATCGAGACCCAGAAGATGGTAATACCCTCGACACTTTCCTAGGGTGATGCAACCTTCACTTATGATGATCAGGACATAAGATATGCAAGGCCATGATATGCATCACTGATAGAGCAACCATGTCATTATCAATGTTGTGTCGACCACCACCGGTGGATGAGAACCTCGTTGTTTGGTCCGCCTCACCTTAGTGAGAAGGAATACGGTTCTCTTCATCCTCTGCTCTAGGTGTCGATATTGTGATCAACGTGACTGACAAGCCAGAACTCTATCATGCCTTGTTGATATCATTGGATAAAGGTTGTCCACTTGGAACTCTCGGCGCCTTTGAATACAAGAAGTCAATGACTAGATTGCGAAGACAATAGAAGACCCTGTAGTTTCATCCATGAGGGACTACCTTTGTCGGCAGCTCACCAGATGGGAAGTCATCAAGGACTCTTTTTAGCCCAACCCGAGTCGTTTCGGCGAACAATAACAAGGGACACAGCGACACCATGAGAAGGTCCAGAAGACTGAGCGGACTCCTCTCCGAAGCACGAAGCAAGCATGAATGGCGAATCTGAGAACCCAAGCGTAGGATGGTTCGTGAATTCCCTATACGAAGTCGAGTCCGTGAAATGGTTCGGATGGAACCATGTTGTGTGTTTCTTGTTCTTGTTTTGTTTGATTGTGCTTGTTATAATTTGGGATTTTTCTCTAGGCAACAAGCACACGATTGTATCACGTGCCTCATCTTGATGTTTGAACTGACTTCTCGATACTTGTTTGATTATACTTGCACTATATCACCCCCTTTAGGCACTTCCCTGTGTGTTGCTATCTTCTCTCTCACCTTTCTCGGCAACTAGAGACCAGCAAGACAAGATGCACCAAGGATCCACCCCGACAGATGGCTCGCACGGAAGACTATGATTGCAACGTACTCAACCAGACGTAACCCCATGGCACTATGATTCTCCCTCAAGATTGCAAGACCCTCCCTAGACCAACCTAAACCTCAAAAGCTTCCCCAGCTCAAATTTCTGGTCACGTTTCTAATGCACGGATTTGCCAGAACACCGGTTGCGCACCGGTAACCCCTGCTTAGCACTGGGTTCTTCATGGAACAAGTGATCACGGCGGACAAATATCCATCATTCTTAAAGCTAGCATGAGAACCCGGATGCCATAAGAGTGACCATTCTTGGATATATGATTTGTAGACCATGGTTTGTTGTGTTTATGATAGGTGTCTCGGGGATATAGCTAGACTATCTTGGTGGAACATAAGACCCTACGATTGTAGGTGAACTTGGTGGAACAAGTTGATAAAGTGGTAGTCATGGTTTGATGATGTAACCATCATGACTAAGGGTAACAAGTAAGAGTTCTTGTTGGAGATGATATTTGGATTTAGCAAGTGACCTCAGTAGAGTATCAATGATGAAGCTGACCACATGGTTTAGAGTAAATTGGATTTAGTCCGACGATCTCGATCTTGATACCATGTTTCTTGGTGGATAACAAGTGCAAGTACTTGGAGTTGTCGAATTGATTTGCGAACCTATATAAGCTTGGCCTTGGAGATTAGTTGGCCATGATATTGGAGGTTGGTGGATACAGTCTGACATAGTCCTTGCAACAATATGTGGATTATTAAGACTCTTAGTGATCATGTAGAACCCCATCCATATTGGATTTGTAGGAGTGATAGTTCCAGTGATGATCGATAGGGTTGATGGACTACTTGATCAGACTCATAGGAAGGAAACAAGACCTTGGATAGGCATACTACGTGGTTCCTTAAAATAGGAATGCAGTAAACTGGCCATTGGATAATCTAGCTGAGCACTTGAAATTGTGGTGTCTTAAGTTCAAGCTTAGAAGCTTGTATGTTTTCCCGAGGAGTTTTACATAGGGATCCGAGTGTAACTTAGCCATAGTACACTTATGAGGTTAGGTTAAGGTCCTTTCCCCAAACCCTGGAGTTAAGTAGCATGGGTGATGTGGAGTTAACTTATGCAAGATGGTATCTTCGATGATGTAGGGTGAATTTTTGTCTCGAGATAGTGGTTAGACTATTAGTATCTAAGGAATGTGCTTAGCGATAAGATGATAGACGTTCATTCACATGCTAAGTTCATTGGAACCCCGAAACTTCGTTGAGTCATAAAAAGGTCGGGTTTTGACCATAGGAAACGACTCTAAGACGTTAGACTATGGCTAGTACTCCGCCCCGACCGCCACCAATCATGTCTATGAGGAACATGGACATGAAAGAATAGATTATGTTGGGCCACGACCCCTCGACCAGTGACCGCCCATAGCAAGGGCCCACTCCTCTCACTTGTCTCATGAGCACTGTAATTATGTGATGCTTGGAGAAGTATGTGTTGGGGAACGTCGCATGGGAAACAAAAAATTTCCTACGCGCACGAAGACCTATCATGGTTATATCCATCTACGAGAGGAGATTTGGATCTACGTACCCTTGTAGATCGCATAGCAAGAAGCGTTAAGAAACGCGGTTGATGTAGTGGAACGTCTTCACATCCCTCGAACCGCCCCACGAACCGTCCCAGGAACCATCCCACGATCCGTCCCGCGATCTGTCCCACGAACCATCTCGCGATCCGTTGCACGAACCGTCTTGCGATCCGTCTCATGATCCATTCCGATCTAGTGCCGAACGGACGGCACCTCCACGTTCAGCATACGTACAGCTCGATGACGATCTCCACATTCTTGATCCAGCAAGAGGGGGCGGAGAGGTAGAAGAGTTCTCCGGCAGCGTGACGGCGCGCCGGTGGTGGTGATGATCTACTCCGACAGGGCTTAGCCTAAGCTCCACAGAAATACGATCTAGAGGAAAAACTGCGTGGTATAGGGTTGAGCAACACGTGGCGAAGTTGTGTCTCAAAAACCCTCAATACCTCTAGTATATATAGGAGGGAGGGAGGGGAGGAGGCAGCCTCAAACCCTCAAGGTTTGGCAGAAATTGGAGGTGGAGGAGTCCTACTCTAATCCTACTTGGAGTAGGATTCCACCTTCCCACTTGGAAACACTTTCCACCTTGTGTTTTTTCCTTCTCAAACCTTATGGGCCTTAGTGGGAACTTATCCCAGCCCACTAGGGGCTGGTTTATCTCTTCCCATAGTGCATGAGACCCCTTGGGGCGTGACACCCCTCCCGATGGTCCCCGGCACACCTCCCGGCACTCCCGGTACACTACCGATGAGCTCGAAACGTTTCTGGTGACCAAAACAGGACTTCCTATATATCAATCTTTACCTCTGACCATTCCAGAGCTCCTGGTGACGTCCTGGATCTCATATGGGACTCCGAACAACTTTCGGTTACCAACACCTATAACTCAACTATACCGAAACGTCACTGAACCTTAAGTGTGCAGACCCTACGGGTTCGAGAACTATGTAGACACGACCCGAGACACTCCTCGGTCAATATCCAATGGCGGGACCTGGATGCCCATATTGGATCCTACATATTCTCAGAAGATCTTATTGGGTGAACCTCGGTGTCAAGGATTCATATAATCCCGTATGTCATTCCCTTTGTCCTTCGGTATGTTACTTGCCCAAGATTTGATCGTCGGTATCCGCATACCTATTTCAATCTCGTTACCGGCAAGTCTCTTTACTTGTTCCGTAATACAAGATCCCATGACTTACACTGAGTCACATTGCTTGCAAGGCTTGTGTGTGATGTTGTATTACCGAGTGGGCCCCGAGATACCTCTCCGTCGCACGGAGTGACAAATCCCAGTTTTGATCCATACTAACTCAACGGACACCTTCGAAAATACCTGTAGAGAACCTTTATAGTCACCCAGTTACGTTGCGACGTTTGATGCACACAAGGTATTCCTCCGGTGCCCGTGAGTTATATGATCTCATGGTCATAGGAACAAATACTTGACACGGAGAAAACAATAGCAATAAAACGACACGATCAATATACTACGTTCATAGTTGGGTCTTGTCCATCACATGATTCTCCTAATGATGTGATCCCGTTATCAAGTAACAACACTTGCCTATGGCCAGGAAACCTTGTGCATCTTTGATCAACAAACTTGGCAACTAGAGGCTCACTAGGGACAGTGTGTTGTCTATGTATCCACACATGTATTTGAGTTTCCAATCAATATAATTCTAGCATGGATAATAAACGATTATTACGAATAAGGAAATATAATAATAAGTAATTAATTACTGCCTCTAGGGCATATTTCCAACAGTCTCCCACTTGCACTAGAGTCAATAATCTAGTTCACATCACCATGTGGTTTTAACGAATCCAACACCCATATAGTTCTGGGGTCTGATCACGTCTTGCTCGTGAGAGAGGTTTTAGTCAACGGTTCTGAATCTTTCATATCCATGTGTGCTTTACAAATCTTTATGTCATCTTATAGATGCTGCTACTACGTGCTATTCGGAAATACTCCGAATATCTACTCTACTATACGAATCCGTTTTACTACTTATAGTTATTCGGATTAGTGTCAAAGCTTGCATCAACGTAACCCTTTACGACGAAATCTTTAACCACCTCCATAATCGAGAAAAATTCCTTAGTCCATTAGTTACCAAATATAACTTTGACCGTTGTTCAATGATTCAATCCTGGATCACTCTCTGTACCCCTTAACAAACTTGCGGCAAGGCACACATCAGGTGCGGTACACAACTTAGTATACATTAGAGTCTATGGCTAAGGCATAGCTGACGACCTTCGTCCTTTCTCTTTCTTTTGCCATGGTCGGGCTTTTCAGTCTTACTCATATTCACACCTTACAACACAGCCAAGAACTCTTTCTTTGCTGATCTATTTCAAACTCCTTCAAAAACTTGTCAAGGCATGCATTTCATTTGAAAGTTATGTTTAGCATTTTGATCTATCTCCATAGATCTTGATGCTCAATGTTCAAGTAGCTCTATCCAGGTCTTCCTTTGAAAAACCCCTTTCAAACAACCTTTGTGCTTTACAGAAATTCTACATTACTTCCGATCAACAATATGTCAACCACATATACTTATCAGAAATTCTATAGTGCTCCCACTCACTTCTTTGGAAATACAAGTTTCTCATAAACCTTGCACAAAACCCAAAAGCTTTGATCATCTCATCAAAGCGTATATTCCAACTCCGCGATGCTTGCACCAGTCCATAAGAAGATCGCTGGAGCTTGCATACTTGTTACTATCCTTAGGATCGACAAAACCTTCTCGATGTATCACATACAACCTTTCCTCAAGGAAACTGTCGAGGAAACAATATTTTGACATCCTATGTGCAATATTTCATAAATAATGCAGCAACTACTAACATAATTCCAACAGACTTTTAGCATCGCTACGAGTGAGAAAGTCTCATCATAGTCAACTCTTTGATCTTGTCGAAAACATCCTTGCAACAAGTCTAGCCTTTTTTAATGGTGACTTTTCGCCATCATCGTTTGTCTTCCTTTCAAAGTTCCATCTTTACTTAATAGTCCTACGACCATCAAGTAGTTCTTCCAAAGCCTACACTTTGTATTATACATGGATCCTTTCTCGGATTTCATGGCCTCCAGCCATTTGTCGGAATCTGGGCCCACCATCACTTCTCCATAGCTCGTAGGTTCATTGTTGTTCAACAACATGACCTCCAAGATAGGGTTACCATACCACTCTGCAGTACTATGCGACCTTGTCGACCTACGAGGTTTGTAGTAACTTGATCTGAAGCTCAATGATCACCATCATTACTTTCTACTTCAATTGTTGTAGGCGCCACAGGAACATCTTCCTACACCCTGCTACACACTGGTTGAAGTGACGATTCACTAACCTCATCAAGTTCCACTATCCTCCCACTCAATTCTTTCGAGAGAAAGCTTTCCTCGAGAAAGGACCCATTTCTTCAAACAAACACTTCGCTTCCAGATCTGAGATAGGTGATGCACCCAACTGTTTTGGATATCCTATGAAGATGCATTTATCCGCTTTATGTTCGAGCTTATCGGACTGAAGCATTTTCACATAAGCATCGCAGCCCCAAACTTTTAAGAAACAACAGCTTAGGTTTCTCCAAACCATAGTCTATACTGTGTCATCTCAACGGAAATACGCGGTGCCCTGTTTAAAGTGAATGCGGTTGTCTCTAATGCATAACCCATAGACGATAGTGGTAATTCGATAAGAGACATCATAGTATGCGCTATATCCAATAGGGCGCGGCTATGACGTTCGGACACACCATCACACTATGGTGTTCCGGGTGGCATGAACTGCGAAACAATTTTCACTTTGTCTTAACTGCGTACCAAAAACTCGTAACTCACATATTCATCTCTATGATCATATCGTAGACAGTTTACCCTCTTGTCACGACGATCTTCACTCTGAAATTGCTTTGAACTTTTCAATATTTCAAACTTGTGATTCATCAAGTAAATACTCCTGTGTCTACTCAAATCGTGAGTGAAGTAAGAACATAACGATATCCACTGCGTGCCTAAGCACTCATTGGACTGCACACATCAAAAATGCATTACTCCCGACAAGTTACTCTCTTGTTTCATGTGGCATGTTTTGCATGTCTCAAGTGATTCAAAATCAAGTGAGTCCAAACGATCCATCTCTATGGAGTTTCTTCATGCATTTTATACCAAAAGGTATGGTTTGCATGTCCCAAATGTTTCAAAAATGAGTGAGTACAAAGATCCATCAGCATGGAGCTTCTTCATGCATTCTATACCAACATGACTCAAGTGGCAGTGCCACAACTAAGTGGTACTATCATTATTACTTTGTATGTTTTGGCACCAATATTATGTACATGTGTAACACTACGATCGAGATTCAATAAACCATTGAGGGTAATTATTCAAGCAAATAGAATAACTATTATTCTCTTTAAATGAATAATCGTTTTGCAATAAACACGATCTATCATGTTCATGCTCAATGCAAAAACCAAATAACAATTATTTAGGTTTTACCACCAATCCCGATGATAGAGGGAGCGTGCGATGTTTGATCACATCAACCTTGGAAACACTTCCAACACGTATCGTCACCTCGCGTTTAGCTAGACTCCGTTTATACCCTAGCTTTCATTTCGAGTTACTAATCACTTAGCAACCGAACCGATATCCAATACCCTCGTGCTACTAGGAGTACTAGTATAGTACACATCAATATCATGTACATCAAATATACTTTTGTCGACTTTGCCAGCCTTCTTATCTACCAAGTATCTAGGGTAGCTCCGCCTCAGTGACCGTTTCCCTCATAACAGAAGCACTTAGTTTTGGGTTTGGATTCAATTTTGGGTTTCTTCATTAGAGCAGCAACTGGCTTGCCGTTTCATGAAGTATCCCTTCTAGCCCTTGCCCTTCTTGAAACTAGTGGTTTTACAAACCATCAACAATTGATGCTCCTTCTTGATTTCTACTTTCGCAGTGTCAAACATTGCGAATCACTTAAGGATCATCATATCTATCCTTGATTTGTTTATAGTTTATCACGAAGCTCTAGCAGCTTAGTAGCAGTGACTTTGGAGAACCATCACTATATCATATCGAAGATTAACTCCCACTTGATTCAAGAGATTGTTGTACTCAGACAATCTGAGAACATGCTCAATGATTTGAGCTTTTCTCCTTTACTTTGTAGGCAAAGAATCTTGTCGGAGGTCTTACACCTCTCAACAAGGGCACGAGCATGAAATTTCAATTTCATCTATTTGAACATCTCTTATGTTCTGCGACGTTTTCATAACGTCTTCGACGCCTTGCTTCTAAGCCATTTAAGTATTGCGCACTGAACTATCATGTAGTCATCAAAGACGTGTATGTCAGATGTTCGAAACATCCACAAATGACGCCCGAGGTGCAACACACCGAGTGGTGTATTATAGACATAAGCCTTTTGCGCAGCAATGAGGACAATCCTCAGTTTTACGGACTCAGTCCGAAAGTTGCTACTATCAACCTTCAACTAAATTTTCTCTAGGAACATATAAAAACAGTAGAGCTATAGTGCAGGCTACATCGTAATTCGCAAAGACCATTAGACTATGTTCATGATAATTAGTTCAATTAATCATATTACTTAAGAACTCCCACTCAAAAAGTACATCTCTCTAGTCATTTGAGTGGTACATGATCCAATTCCACTATCTCAAGTCTGATCATCACGTGAGTCGAGAATAGTTTCAGTGGTAAGCATCTCTATGCTAATCATATCAACTACACGGTTCATGCTCGACCTTTTGGTCTCTTGTGTTCCGAGGCCCTGTCTGCACATGCTAGGCTCGTCAAGTTTAACCCGAGTGTTCCGCGTGTGCAACTGTTTTGCACCCGTTGTATGTGAACGTGGAGTCTATCACACCCGATCATCACGTGGTGTCTCAAAACGATGAACTGTAGCAACGATGCACAGTCGGGGAGAACACAATTTCATCTTGAAATTTTAGTGAGAGATCACCTCATAATGCTACCGTCGTTCTAAGCAAAATAAGTTGCATAAAAGGATTAACATCACATGCAATTCATAAGTGACATGATATGGCCATCATCATGTGCTTCTTGATGTCCATCACCAAAGCACCGACACGATCTTCTTGTCACCGGTGACACACCATGATCTCCATAATCATGATCTCCATCAACGTGTCGCCATAGGGGTTGTCGTGCTACTCATGTTATTACTACTAAAGCTACATCCTAGCAATATAGTAAACGCATCTGCAAGCACGAATGTTAGTTTAAAGACAACCCTATGGCTCCTGCCGGTTGCCGTACCATCGACGTGCAAGTCGGTATTAACTATTAGAACATGATCATCTCATACATCCAATATATCACATCATGTCATTGGCCATATCATGTCACAAGCATACCCTGCAAAAACAAGTTAGACGTCCTCTAATTGTTGTTGCATGTTTTATGTGGTTTCTATGTGAAAAGGATCGAGATGGACCTAGAGGGGGGGTGAATAGGTACAAATCCAAATTTTAATAATTACTTAGCAATTTTAGGCTAAAGTGTGGAATATGAGTGTAAGCCTAATAATTGCTATGACAAAGAGTAAGCTATTTGGAGTGAAGTAAGACAAGCGGTAAACAATAATCAAATACAAGTAAGTAATAAGGATTAACACAGGTAGAGAGTTAGGGTTAGGAATAACCGAAACTCCGAGAGAGACAAGGATGTATCCCGATGTTCACTTCCTTGGAGGGAAGCTACGTCACTGTTAGAGGGGCGGATGTTACCACGAAGGCACACCAACGCCACGAAGGCTCACCCTATTCTCCCTTTGAGATAACTCCACGAAGGCGTTTCTCAACCACTAGTGGTAAGACTTGAGGTGGCTTCCAAACCTTCACAAACTTTCCGGGGGATATCACAATGGTTTGATTCCTCTCCGAAGACTCCTACCGCCTAGGAGTGTCCAACCTCCAAGAGTAACAAGATCACGGGGATTGCTCAAAACTTGCTCAAATCACAAATCACTTTGGTGGGAAGGAGGAGAGGGAGACGATCTATCTTTTGATTGGAACAACACTCAAAGGGATCTAGGATTTAGTGTAGACAAGAGTGAGTGAGAGGAAAGGTGTTCTTGGGTGTATTCTGGCTGTGTTGAACAAGCTTTCACGAGGTGGGAGAAGAGTATATATAGTGGAGGGTGAAATCCAGCCGTTGGAGGTGCTTTAAGTAAAACACGGTCCGGACGTCCGACAGTTGCCGGAAGTCCGGGCGTCCGCGAGGGGTCGGACGTATGACAGGGGTCGGTCGTCCGAGGCCTGTAGATACGACTGAACCTATTTTGAATATATCAGCGACCGGACGTCCGACAGGGGTTGGTCGTCCGAGGCCTGTAGATATGACTGAACTTATGTTGAATTTATCAGCGACCGAACGTCCGGAGAGGACCGGAAATCCGAGTTATACAGCTCAACTTCTACTGGTGGTAGTTTCCGGATTTCCGACGGGGGTCGGACATCCGGCGCTCGGACGTCCAGAGGGAGCCGGACTTCTGAGTTATAGAACACAAATTCTACTGGTGGAGGCTTCCGGATTTCCGGGGCTTGGCCGGACGCCCGGCCCTCGGATGTCCGGAGGGAACCGGATTTTCGAGTTATATGCCTCACAAACTTCTGGTGACGGGCTGCGGATTTCCGAAGCCTGCCGGTCGTCCGGTCCTCGAACGTCCGGAGGGAGCCGGATGTCCGAGGCAATAGACCTGTTTTGAATTGAGAACAGAGTGGAGATTATGTGGTGTTTGGTATCATAGTAAAGATGTGGTATGAGCAAGTTCATCGCAAAACCTGTGATCCCCTCTTAATAGTGCGGGATCCCTATACTCAATATGAGTAAACTCAAAAGACTAATCTACATCATCTCTTCTTAATTCTGAGCCTTCTCGAAATATAAATCCCCAATCTTTTCAGACAACCTTTGGCACATAATTCTCAATCTACTAAAGTACTTGCCATCCTGAGATACACTCAACAAATAGGATTAGTTTCCTATGTATGTGTTGTCATTAACACCAAAAGACGATTAGGGGCATAGCATGCAATTTCAATCTCCCCCTTTTTGGTAGTTGATGACAACATATACAAAGGTCTCAAAAAGATTTAACATACATTATAGTCTAGGAGATATTTAGTACGGAGCTCCCCCTTAATATATGCATGATAGAAAAAATGAAGCTCCAATGGATCAACATGTAAAGATAATAGATCATCATAGGAATAGTGAATCAAGACATAATAGTCTATGATGATATCATAGCAATCCATAGCAAGTCACAACCATTCATAAGTAGCCATACATGAGTTTATCCATTACATTAAATCTCCAAAGACTAAAAACTACGATACATTACTCACCCTTTGGCACCAAGTACCAAAAAGGGAGCCACCAACAGTACCAATCACGCTCAGAGCTCATCACCATCATCATCAGCATCATCATCCAAACCACTGCCACCAGCCTCGTCAAGGAAATCAGACCAATCAGGACCAGAAGGGAAGCCAAAATCAGTAGGAGGAGCAGCAGGAGGGGCCTCATCATCACTCACATCAAGAGTGCCCGAGGCTCTCAGACAAGCCTTGAGGGCATTCTTGGAGGAGACTAAGCGGGAAACCACATCATGGGTTTGACCACACTAGAAGGAGACGACCTTCAACAAAGCAGAATGTGCCTTGCCAAGGAATTTGGCAATGCGACCGAGAGGAGCGGAGCTAGATGAGGAGGTGACGGCCCGTGCAGCAGTGCGGCGAGTGGATGTGGAGGAAGAGGGGGCTTTCTTGGGAGCATGGTCATCCTCCATGTGAGCGGGAATGACCCACGTGCGATGTATGTGAGTGACAGCCACAGAGAAATCAGCAACATGGTTAATAAGAGCCTGGATGAAAGGAGCGTGAGGAAAGGCTCGCTTGTACTGAAAGCTAGCAAGCCGAATCTCATGCCATAGAAAATGGGGCACATTGATTTTGCCCTTGGGGTGCTCCAACAAGTGATACATGATGTCGATACAATAGCCACTGCAAGAACCCTTATCACCCATCTTGGGATAGATGGTGCGGATGAGACACTGAAAAATAATGAAGTAAGGTGAGCGCCAGATGGATACCTGGTTAAGGTCCTTCATGCGCTCATCCGCATCAAGCTCACGTAGTGGCTTGAGAAGATGCCCACACACGTCAATAGACTTAGGCGCATGGTTAGGATCATCCCTATGTATTTTGAAACCGGAATTGGAAAACCCAGTGCGGCAACAAATGTATCATAAGAAGCTTTGAAGAGAACGTCAGAGGTGATCCAGCTGACAGTGTTGTCTGAGCCAAAATGGCATGTGGCACAGAACTGGTGAATGGCAGCAGCATTAAAGTCGCAATGAAAGGCAAACGGGGCGGCAAGCCCCGATGCCTCAATAAGCTCAATGGCACCCGGATATTTCGCTGAGTGCATGCGAATATGCTCAACATCAATAGAGTGATGAATAGATAACCCCTTAGGATCTATGACTGTGGTAAAGATGTCCGCCTGGACGTTTGTGCGGAAACGTGAGTCCGTAGAGTCACGTGCGACAGCGTATTGATCAATGTCGCGGCGGAAAGTGAGTTATGAAGCTGCACCAAGTGTGGTGAAATTTGTGATAGCACGACTTAACGTGGCAGGAGGTTCTAGTGAGATGCGGCGAGCTTCACCTGCGGGCTGGGCAGGAGGAGGTTGTGGCATGTAGGATGCCCTGCGAGTCCCGAGCTTTGGCTTGGACCTTCGAGCGACGTTCTCGACAGGAAGGTCCTCAGTGGCAAGCTCCTCCTCGAAGTCGGGGTCATCACCATCAGACGACGAGGGAGACGGAGAATGCCGGGCAGTCCGTTTGAAGGGACGAATTGGCTCATCCGAGTCCGACCCCGTGTTCATAGGGGCGCGAGAGGATGAGCCGGCCACGGTCTTCCGAGCGGTGTGCTTGGTCTTCCCCATGGAGCGCAAACACCTACGCGGATGAAAAATCCCCAAATGAGGAACGAACATGGAGATACATGGGAGAGAGAGAGAGAGAAAATCAAATCCAACGCGAAAGGAGACAGAGGAGCGACCTGAGGATGGATCCCGTGAAGAATACGGAGGAAGGAGTGGGGGATCCGCGGAGGAGATCGGCCCGATCTCGAGGTTGGCGGCACAGGGAAGGAGCTCCTCGAGTTGGCGGCGGCGGTTGTGGGAAAAGGGGCGCTGAGGGTTAGGGAAAGAGCCCAGCCCCGCGCTCAGCTATATATATAGGCCCCGAGGCGTCGGACGTCCGACAGGCGTCGGACGTCCGGAGGTTATTTTGGCGTCGGACGACCGACACTGGTCGGACGACCGGAGGGGATTTTGTCGCCGGACGTCCGAGAAGGAGGAGGAGGAAGAGACTGATTCTGGTTTTGTTTGTTTTGATGATGATATGATGACTTGCATGGTTTCGCACACAAAAAAAATACGAGCATGATTTTCCTACAAGCATTACATGCATGAATTGATCTATGCGTACTTTGTAAGCTTTAAAACATAGAATTAAGACTCACTCCCCCTAAATACATGCCCACATCAAGACACCAACATAATGTGAGTGTGTGTATGTGTGCAAGATTTCAAGATATGTTGTCAAGCTCCAAGATACCAAGTTCACGCCTAAGTTGACAGAACCTAGCTACGCTAAGTGGCTTGGTGAAAATGTCGGCTAACTGCATGTCGGTACCCACATGGGTAATATCAATGTCACCCTTTTGCACATGGTCTCTCAAGAAATGATACCTAATATCAATATGTTTCGTGCGAGGGTGATCAATGGGGTTCTCGGAGATCTTTATGGCACTTTCATTATCACAGAGAAGAGGAACGTGTCGATATGTGATACCATAATCCTTTAGTGTTTGCCTCATCCATAGCAGTTGGGTTGCACAGCTTGCAGCTGCAATACATTCGGCCTCGGCCGTGGATAGAGAAACACAGTTCTGCTTCTTCGAGGACCAACTTACCAAGGAGCGTCCAAGAAACTGACATGCACCGGAAGTGGATTTCCGTCCCGCTTTATCACTGGCCCAATCCGCATCGGAATACCCAATAAGATCAAACTTTGCATCCTTAGGGTACCATAAGCCTAACTTTGGGGTGTGAACAAGGTATCTAAGAATATGCTTAACCGCCGTGTGATGGCTTTCCCTAGGGGAAGCTTGAAATCTAACACATATTCCTACACTCAACATGATGTCCGGTCTAGATGCGCAAAGATAAAGCAGCGAACCAATCATGGAGCGGTAAGTAGATGGGTCAAAAGGAATACCGTTTGTGTCTTCATTTAGAACTACATCGGTGGCCATAGGTGTCTTCATTGGTTTAGGATTTGTCATATCAAATTTTTCAAGAATGTCCTTGAGGTACTTAGTTTGAGACAAGAAAATCCCTTCTTGAAATTGTTGTATTTGAAAACCAAGAAAGAACTTCAAGTCCGTGTTGAGTGACATCTCAAAGGTCTTGGTCATGGAGGCCGCAAACTTCTTGCACAAATGGATGTTAGGAGAACCAAAAATGATGTCATCTACATAGATTTGGCATAAGATCAAATCACCATTTTCCCTCTTAGTAAAAAGAGTGGGATCGATCACCCCCACCACAAAGCCATCATCGAGTAGGAACTTCTTAAGATGATCGTACCAAGCACGGGGTGCTTGTTTAAGACCATACAGAGCCTTGTGAAGTTTATATACATGGTCTTTGTGATGAGGGTCAACAAACCCAGGTGGTTGTGATACATATACCTCTTCTTGTAGAGGACCGTTAAGAAAAGCACTTTTCACATCCATTTGATGCAAAGTAAAACCATTGAAAGCAGCATAGGCCAATAAAATGTGAATTGACTCAAGACGAGCAACAGGGGCGAAGGTTTCACCAAAGTCCAAACCTTGAACTTGGGAGTACCCCTGTGCTACTAACCTTGCCTTGTTGCGTAGGACAGTCCTGTTCTCATATTCCTTGTTCTTGAAAGTCCATTTAATTCCAATGACATTATGTTCCTCAGTTGGTCGTTCTACCAATGACCATACTTCGTTGCGTGTAAAACTGTTTAGCTCCTCTTGCATAGCAATTAGCCAGTCATTGTCACACAATGCATCCTGAACCCTGTGTGGCACGGTACTAGAGACAAACGAAAAGTGAGCACAAAAGTTTGTTAATTGTTTACGAGTCACTCTACCTTCCGACACGCCTGTGAGGATTTGATCAATATCAACACGACCGGCCACACGTGGCATGATGGACGTCAAGGTTTCACGAGGTTCCACTTCGTTTCCATCATCAACGTCCTCAACATATGGATCATTTATGTGCAGAGGAAGATATTCCTCTTCGCGTTGCACCTGTTGAGGTTCATCATCAAACATACCCATACTTTGGTCTACCTCTTGAAGATCAACTTGTTCTTGAGTGTCATCAGGGTGAGAGACATGTTCTCCCACTTGATCCTCAACAACTGGCATGATGTGTGTGCTAATATCTTGTGGAGGTACGGGCAGTGAACTGTCTTGAGGATGAGAGATACTCTCATCATCTTCATCATCATCATGGGGTCTTTGTTCCATGGGAAGAAGTGCACCTACACCCATGTTTAAGATATCTTGTGGGCAGTCTTCTTCACCTGCACCATCTAGATCAACTTGCTCCCCATGGAAGTGGTTAAATTCATCAAACGTGACGTCACAGGTTTCTATAACACATCCAGTGGATTTGTTGTAGACTCTGTAGGCGTCAGAGTTTGACCCATAGCCAACAAAAATCCCTTCAGTTGTTTTGGATTGAAATTTTCCTAACCGTTCCCGTTTGTTGAGGATGAAACATTTGCATCCAAACACACGAAAGTACTTAACATTGGGCTTGTTCCCAATTAGGAGCTCATATGGAGTCTTCTCCAATATTGATCGGAGGAAGAGCTGGTTTGATGCATGACATGCTTTGTTGACGGCCTCAGCCCAAAAACTCTATGGTGACTTGTATTCATCTAACATGGACCTTGCCATTTCCACAAGTGTCCGATTCTTCCTCTCTGCCACACCATTTTGTTGAGGGGTGCAAGGTGCGGAGTACTGATGTTCAATCCCCTCATCACTAAGAAATTCATCTAGGGTGTAGTTCTTGAACTCAGAGCCATTATCACTTCTTACTGCCTTGATGTCCTTGTCAAACTTCCGCTGGGCTTGTTTGGCTAAGTCAACGAAAGTGATCTTCATCTCGTCCTTGGACTTGAGAAAGAACACCCGTGTATATCTTGAGTAATCATCAACAATGACTAGGCCATACTTTTTCCCTCCAAGACTTTCCCATGAAGGAGGCCCAAACAGATCCACATGAAGGAGTTCTAACGGCCTCGAAGTGGATACAATGTTCTTGGGTGGATGTCTTGATTGATGTTGTTTCCCAGCTATGCATGCACTGCACACACGATCTTTCTTAAAAGATACATTTGTTAGTCCGAGGATGTGATTGCCGTTTAAGAGATTTTGAAGATTTTTCATGCCAACATGGGCGAGCCGGCGATGCCACAGCCATCCCATGTCGGCCTTGGCCATTAGACAAGTTGTATGGAAAGTGCTCTCTTTCGAGAAATCAAGCGTGTAAAGGTTGCCATCCAACTCTCCAACAAAGGCCACTTCAAGAGTGTCTCTCTTAAAGACTTTCACATCCGTTAGTCCAAATAATGTGTCATAACCGACGGAAGCCAATTGGCGAACTGAAAGTAAATGATATTGAAGAGATTGGACAAGCATGACATTTGCAATAGACATGTCATTAGTGATTGCCACCTTGCCCAACCCAATTACCTGCCCTTTCGACCCTCCACCAAATAGAATGCTCATGTATGGTAGAGTGGCTTGCATGAAGTCATAGAGCAAGTTACTATCTCCGGTCATATGATTTGTGCATCCACTGTCGATCACCCATTTGGCTCCTCCGGAGAAAACAACCTGTAACGAATTAAGACTTGGTTTGAGCTACCCATTTTGTCATGGGGCCTTTCACATTAGTTACAAGAGTCTTAGGGACACAAATAGCATAGAATCGAAATGCATTACGGGGACCAACGAATTTATCATAGACCTCTCCTTCCTTTGATTTGCGTAGTACATAGGATGGAGGCATGAATTCGGTTGTCTTGTTGTGAGTAGACGAACCCCTAGTGGTCGATCCACTCACAACCTTACCTTTCTCTGTGTGTCCCTCTCGTACAAATATTTCTTTAAGCGGAGTGGTACACTTGAGAGGAGATGCACTTTTCTTGGCAGTGCTTGGGTTGAACCCAAGCCCTTCCTTGGCGAAACCTCCATTGTGTCGACTTAAGATCTCATTGAGAGTCTTTTGTCCTTGTGCACATGTCATGAGACCTCTGTCTAGCTGTGCCTTTAACGAACAGTTTTCCTCAAGGATAGATGTCAGTTCACTACTAGAGTTAGTAGTGCGGGTATCAACATTGATAATAAGTGAGGAGTAGGCCTTAGCGAGAGTGTCAAGATAAGTGACCTTAAGTGCCTCAAAGCTCTTTGTAAGAACAGTGAGTTTCTCTTCCTTGTCTTTAAGAGACAAGGATAGACGCTCACAGTCCTTAGGAAGGGAAGCATGAGAGTTCACAAGTCGGTCTTTATCATTTAGTAATTCTTTGCACACATATTCAGCCTTTTTCAAGGAGGCAAGATCATTAGCATGTTTATCAAGGTTTTCACCTACTTTTGAACATAGTGCATCATTTTGTGCTTCCTCATACAGGACTTTCTGCTCAAGAAGTTCATTTCTCTCCTTCTCCTTAGTGACGAGGGTTTCGAGTTCCTTGATGGTATTGGTGTGCTTACTCACCATTTCCATAAGTATGCGAAACATAGTGAGCTTCTTTCCTTTAAGGGAGCACATAAATTTGTTTATTTTAGCAAACATGGGATGATCTAAGTCATTATCCTTATAGTGATCTTCCGCATCAAGATACTCATCAGAAGGAGTAGAAGCTAGACTGAAAGAGTTTAACCGTGGAGTTACCTTAACCTTATCATGGGAGCTTTAGTCTTCCTCATCTCCCATGGCAGTCTTTGCCATCAAACACTTGTGAGCATTGCCCTTGTAGTCCTTCATATAGTTGTAGTGAACAATATCACCACTTTTGTTGACTAGCCTCAAGGTGCTTTGTGTATCTTGAGCTACTCCGGCAACTCCACCAACATCTTCTGGATCTGATTCTTCTTGTGCAACCATTGCTCTTCCATCTGTCCTCTTGAACTTGGAGTTCATAGGGTTTGGCAACTTCTTCTTTGCAAAGGTCTTTGGAAACCTTGGTTTGTCTTCTCTCTTCTCATAAGGGCAGTCATTGGAGAAGTGGTTGGTTTCCTCACAGTTATAGCATTTCCTTACCTTCTTCTTTGGGAATCTTCCCTTGAACTTTCCTGCACTGAACTTCTTTACAAAGAGAGCAATGTCCTCATAAGATGGGCTTTCATCAGAGTCAACATCATCACCATCTTCGCAGTCATCATCACCCTCTTCTTCTTCACTTTCTTCTTCGTCACATTCATGCTTGGCTTTCAAGGCAAGATTGATCTTTGATGTTGAAGTGCCATGCATGGCTAGGTGCTTTGTTGCATTTTCCATTGACTCTTCAAATAATTGGAAGGTGGATATGATGTCATCCGGAGTCATTTCTTTGAACCCATGATGCTCCCTCATGTCCCATACCATTTGATGGTGATACGGAGCAAGAGCGTGAAGTAACTTGTCCACAACAAATCTCTTGGTCAGATTGAAGCCATCTTGCGTCTTGTCACAGTCACATGACTCAATGTCTGCAGCGAGAGTCATGAGCCGTTCTAGTAGTTGCTTGGGAGATTCACCCTTTTCCATACATAAATTCTGTAATTGCCCCTTGGCAATTTCATATTGAGCAAGCTGAAGAGTCGAGGTACCGGTCTTGGTCCTTATGATGCTGTCCCACAGTTCCTTGGCACTTGTGATGTGAATGTATGGTCTTCGTTGCTTGTCATTCATTCCTTTTCTTATGCACATGATCACAGTGTCATTGAGATGCTTGTCATATGTTTCTCTGGGCGTGAGGCACCTTGGATCTACAGGATTGTACCCATGCTCGAGGATGTCCAACATCTCATCATTGGCGTACCTAAGATGATCCTGCATACCAACTCTCCACAAAGCAAAATCGGAATTTTCATCAAGCAAGGGAGGTTTTCCTCCAGGATTGTCCTTAGGTTTCTCAATTTGAGATCTAGCATAAAGCCAGGGAACACTAGTTTGGTTCCTCTCCGGAGGTGGTTGGCCAAATGAAGTACCGTGCACGTGGGGCCCTGAGGCCCTCGGGGACGTGGTTGTCCCCGTGGTTAGTGATGCTAGTCTCATTTGAATCATGGCCTCAAGAGAAGCATCATGCTCCTCTTTTTGCTTGGCAAGGGCCCGTTCCAGGTCCTCAGAGGTGAAAGACTTGACTTCCAAGGAAGTCCCGTCCCTCTGCACTGGAGCTACCGTAGCTAGATCCACGTCCATCTCGCTCTAGGGCGGTTAAGCCATACAAATAGAGCATGATGCTCTGATACCAATTGAAAAGGATCGAGATGGACCTAGAGGGGGGGTGAATAGGTACAAATCCAAATTTTAATAATTACTTAGCAATTTTAGGCTAAAGAGCGGAATATGAGTGTAAGCCTAATAATTGCTATGACAAAGAGTAAGCTATTTGGAATGAAGTAAGACAAGCGGTAAACAATAATCAAATACAAGTAATAAGGATTAACACAAGTAGAGAGTTAGGGTTAGGAATAACCGAAACTCCGAGAGAGACAAGGATGTATCCCGATGTTCACTTCCTTGGAGGGAAGCTACGTCACCGTTAGAGGGGCGGATGTTACCAGGAAGGCACACCAACGCCACGAAGGCTGACCCTATTCTCCGTTAGAGTGGAGATTATGTGGTGTTTGGTACGATAGTAAAGATGTGGTATGAGCAAGTTCATCGCAAAACCTGTACTTTCACCATGGGTATCTAGTAGATCGCATCTTACTTACGCAAAAACCACAAAAAAGATGTGCAAATTGCTATTTAACCTCTCCAAGGACCGCCTCGGTGAAAACCAATTCAACCAAAGTTGAAGAAACAAACACCCGCCAGTCATCTTTATGCAACGAGGTTGCATGTCAATCGATGAAACCAGTCTTTCGTAAGTGTACGAATAATGTCAGTCCGGGCCGCTTCAATCCAACAATACCGCCAAATCGAGAAAAGACTAAGGAGGGCAGCAAATCGAACATCACCGTCCATAAAACCATTTGTGTTCTACTCGAGATAACATCTACGCATGAACCTAGCTCATGATGCCATTGCTGGGCAACGTCGCATGGGAAACAAGAACTTTCCTACGCACACGAAGACCTATCATGGTGATGTCCATCTACGGCAGGAGATTTCGATCTACGTACCCTTGTAGATCGCACAGCTGGAAGCGTTAAGAAACGCGGTTGAAGTAGTGGAACGTCTTCACGTCACTCAAACCACCCCACGAACCGTCCCGCGATCCGTCCCACAATCCGTCCCGCGATCTGTCCCATGAACCGTCTCGCAATCCATTGCACGAACCTTCTTGTGATCCGTCTCATGATCTGTTCCGATCTAGTGCCGAACGGATGGCACATCCGCGTTCAGCATACGTATAGCTCGATGACGATCTCCACCTTCTTGATCCAGCAAGAGGGGGCGGAGAGGTAGAAGAGTTCTCCGGCAGCATGACGGCGCGCCGGTGGTGGTGATGATCTACTCCGGCAGGGCTTCACCTAAGCTCCGTAGAAATACGATCTAGAGGAAAAACTGCGTGGTATAGGGTCGAGCAACACGTGGCAAAGTTGTGTCTCAAAAACCCTCAATACCTCTAGTATATATAGGAGGGAGGGAGGGGAGGAGGCAGCCTCGAACCCTCAAGATTTGGCCGAAATTAGAGGTGGAGGAGTCCTACTCCAATCCTACTTGGAGTAGGATTCCACCTTCCCACTTGGAAACTCTTTCCACCTTGTGTTTTTTCCTTCTCAAACCTTATGGGCCTTAGTGGGAACTTATTCTAGCCCACTAGGGGCTGGTTTATCTCTTCCCATAGCCCATGAGACTGTTGGGTAACGTAGCATAAATTCAAAAATTTCCTACGCATATTCAGATCTTCCTATGGAGAGACCAGCAACGAGAGGGGTAAGAGCATCTTCGTACCTTTGAAGATCGCTAAGCGGAAGCGTTGCTAGAACGCGGTTGATGGAGTCGTACTCGCAGCGATTCCGATCTAGTGCCGAACAACGGCACCTCCGCGTTCAACACACGTGCAGCCCGGTGACGTCTCCCGCACCTTGATCCAGCAAGGAGGAGGGAGAGGTTGGGAAGAAGACCGGAAACACGACGGCGTGGTGTTGGTGGAGAGACGAGGTCTCCCGGCAAGGCTTCGCCAAGCACCGGCAGAGAGGAGGAGGGAGAGGGCAGGGCTGCGAGAGAGAGAGATTAAACCGTGTCTCAAACAGCCCCGAACCTCATCTATATATAGGGGAAGAGGGAGGGGGCGCAGCCCTTAGGGTTCCCACCCCTAAGGGGTGCGGCAGCCCTCAGATGGGGAAGGGGTGGCGGCCAGGGCAAGGGGGAGGGGTGGCGCACCCCTCTGGTGGGCCTAAGGCCCACCTAAATTAGGGTTCCCCCCCTTTTTTCCTTTCCCCTGCGCCATGGGCTGAGTGGGGAGGCATACCAGCCCAAGTAGGGGCTGGTTCCCACCCCCACTTAGCCCATCTTACCTCTTGGGGTCGCAGCCCCCCCTCGGTGGTCCCCCGGGACCACCTCCGGTGGTCCAGGTGGTCCCGGTACGTTACCGGTGATGCCCGAAACACTTCCGGTGTCCGAAACCATCCGTCCTATATATCAATCTTTACCTCCGGACCATTCCGGAGCTCCTCGTGACGTCCGGGATCTCATTCGGGACTCCGAACAACTTTCGGTAACCTCGTACAACAATTCCCTATAACCCTAGCGTCATCGAACCTTAAGTGTGTAGACCCTACGAGTTCGGGAGACAGGCAGACATGACCGAGACACCTCTCTGGCCAATAACCATCAGCGGGGTCTGGATACCCATGGTGGGTCCCACTAGCTCCACGATGATCTCATCGGATGAACCACGATGTCAAGGATTCAATCAATCCCGTATACGATTCCCTTTGTCTGTCGGTATAGAACTTGCCCGAGATTCGATCGTCGGTATACCTATACCTTGTTCAATCTCGTTACCGGTAAGTCTCTTTACTCGTTCCGTAGCACGTCATCGTGTGACTAACTCCTTAGTCACATTGAGCTCATGATGATGTTCTACCGAGTGGGCCCAGAGATACCTCTCCGTCACACGGAGTGACAAATCCCGATCTCGATTCGTGCCAACCCAACAGACACTTTCGGAGGTACCCGTAGTGCACCTTTATAGTCACCCAGTTACGTTGTGACGTTTGATACACCCAAAGCACTCCTACGGTATCCGGGAGTTGCACAATCTCACGGTCGAAGGAAAAGATACTTGACATTAGAAAAGCATTAGCATACGAACAATACGATCTAGTGCTAGGCTTAGGATTGGGTCTTGTCCACCACATCATTCTCCCAATGATGTGATCCCGTTATCAATGACATCCAATGTCCATGATCAGGAAACCATGATCATCTATTGACCAACGAGCTAGCCAACTAGAGGCTTGCTAGGGACACATTGTGATCTATTCATTCACACATGTATTACTGTTTCCTGTTAATACAATTATAGCATGAACGATAGACGATTATCATGAACAAGGAAATATGATAATAACCATTTTATTATTGCCTCTAGGGCATATTTCCAACAGTCTCCCACTTGCACTAGAGTCAATAATCTAGTTACATTGTGATGTATCGAACACCCATAGCATCATGGTGTTGATCATGTTTTGCTCGTGGAAGAGGTTTTGTCAACGGGTCTGCAATATTCAGATCCGTGTGTACTTTACAAATATCTATCACTCCAGTTTGGACATGGTCCTGGATGGAGTTGTAGCGGCGCTTGATGTGCTTCGTCTTCCGGTGAAACCTGGGCTCCTTGGCTATGGCAATGGCTCCAGTGTTGTCACAGAAGAGTGTCATAGGACCCGACGTGCTTGGAACCACTCCAAGGTCGGTGATGAGCTCCTTCATCCAAATTCCTTCATGAGCCGCTTCTGAAGCAGCTATGTACTCCGCTTCACATGTAGATGCTGCCACGACTTCTTGCTTGTTGCTGCACCAGCTCACTGCCCCACCATTCAACACATATACGTATCCGGTTTGTGACTTAGAGTCATCCGGATCTGTGTCGAAGCTAGCGTCGACGTAACCCTTTACGACGAGCTCTTCGTCACCTCCATAAACGAGAAACATTTCCTTAGTCCTTTTCAGGTACTTAAGGATATTCTTGACCGCTGTCCAGTGTTCTGCACCGGGATTACTTTGGTACCTCCCTACCAAGCTTATCGCAAGGTTTATATCAGGTCTGGTACACAGCATGGCATACATTAGAGAGCCCACGGCTGAAGCATAGGGGACAGAACTCATCTTCTCTCTATCTGTTGCCGTGGTCGGCGACTGAGTCTTACTCAATCTCATACCTTGCAAAACTGGCAAGAACCCTTTCTTTGAGTTTTCCATATTGAACTTCTTCAGTATCTTGTCAAGGTATGTGCTTTGCGAAAGACCTATTAGGCGTCTCGATCTATCTCTATAGATCTTGATGCCTAATATGTATGCAGCTTCTCCAAGGTCCTTCATTGAAAAACTCTTGTTCAAATAGGCCTTTATGCTCTCCAACATCTCTATATCATTCCCCATCAACAATATGTCATCCACATATAGTACGAGGAAAGCTACAGAGCTCCCACTCACTTTCTTGTACAGACAGGCTTCTCCGTAAACCTGTATGAACCCAAACGCCTTAATCACCTCATTAAAGCGAATGTTCCAACTCCGAGATGCTTGCACCAGCCCATAGATGGAGCGCTGGAGCTTGCATACTTTGTTAGCACCTTTAGGATCGACAAAACCTTCTGGTTGCATCATATACAACTCTTCCTTAAGATTCCCGTTAAGGAACGCTGTTTTGACGTCCATTTGCCAAATTTCATAATCATAAAAGGCGGCAATTGCCAACATGATTCGGACTGATTTTAGCTTCGCTACGGGAGAGAATGTCTCTTCGTAGTCAACTCCTTGAATTTGTCGAAAACCCTTTGCGACAAGTCGAGCTTTATAAACGGTTACATTACCGTTTGCATCAGTCTTCTTCTTGAAGATCCATTTATTTTCTATGGCTCGCCGTTCATCGGGCAAGTCCACCAAAGTCCATACTTTGTTCTCATACATGGATCCTATCTCGGATTTCATGGCCTCAAGCCATTTGTTGGAATCCGGGCCCGCCATCGCTTCTTCATAGTTCGAAGGTTCACCGTTGTCTAACAACATGATTTCCATCACAGGGTTGCCGTACCACTCTAGTGCGGAGCGTACCCTTGTGGACCTTCGTGGTTCAGTAGTAACTTGATCCGAAGCTTCATGATCATCATCATTAACTTCCTCTTCAATCGGTGTAGGCACCACAGGAACAACTTCTTGCGCTGCGCTACTTTCCTGTTCGAGAGGGGGTGTAATTACCTCATCAAGTTCTACCTTCCTCCCACTTACTTCTTTCGAGAGAAACTCTTTCTCTAGAAAGGATTCGTTCTTGGCAACAAAGGTTTTACCTTCGGATCTAAGATAGAAGGTATACCCAATAGTTTCCTTGGGGTATCCTATGAATACGCATTTCTCCGCTTTGGGTTCGAGCTTTTCTGGTTGAAGTTTCTTCACATAAGCATCGCAGCCCCAAACTTTAAGAAACGACAACTTAGGTTTCTTGCCAAACCATAGTTCATACGGTGTCGTCTCAACGGATTTAGACGGTGCCCTATTTAAAGTGAATGTTGCAGTTTCTAATGCGTATCCCCAAAATGATAGCGGTAAGTCGGTGAGAGACATCATAGATCGTACCATATCTAATAAAGTGCGATTACGACGTTCAGACACTCCGTTGCGCTGCGGTGTGCCAGGCGGTGTTAGTTGTGAAACGATTCCATACTTCCTTAGGTGTGTGCCAAACTCGTGACTCAAATATTCTCCTCCACGATCAGATCGTAGACATTTAATTTTCCTGTCACGTTGATTCTCAACCTCACTCTGAAATTCCTTGAACTTTTCAAACGTCTCAGATTTGTGCTTCATCAAGTAGATATACCCATACCTACTCAAATCATCGGTGAGAGTGAGAACATAACGATAACCACCGCGAGCTTCAACATTCATTGGACCACACACATCAGTATGTATTATTTCCAATAAGTCGGTGGCTCTCTCCATTATTCCTGAGAATGGAGTCTTAGTCACCTTTCCCATGAGGCACGGTTCGCATGTGTCAAATGATTCAAAGTCAAGAGACTCTAGCAGTCCATCAGTATGGAGCTTCTTCATGCGCTTAACGCCGATATGACCAAGGCGGCAGTGCCACAAGTATGTGGGACTATCATTATCAACTTTGCATCTTTTGGTACTCACACTATGAATATGTGTAACATCACGATCGAGATTCATCAAGAATAAACCATTCACCAGCGGAGCATGACCATAAAACATATCACTCATATAAATAGAACAACCATTATTCTCTGACTTAAATGAGTAGCCGTCTCGCATCAAGCAAGACCCTGATACAATGTTCATGCTTAAAGCTGGTACTAAATAACAATTATTAAGGTTTAAAACTAATCCCGACGGTAGATGTAGAGGTAGCGTGCCGACGGCGATCACATCGACCTTTGAGCCATTCCCGACGCGCATCGTCACCTCGTCCTTGGCCAGTCTCCGCTTATTCCGCAGTTCCTGCTTTGAGTTGCAAATGTGAGCAACAACACCGGTATCAAATACCCAGGAGCTACTACGAGCGCTGGTAAGGTACACATCAATAACATGTATATCACATATACCTTTAACGTTGCCGGCCTTCTTGTCCGCTAAGTATTTGGGGCAGTTCCGCTTCCAGTGACCTTTTTCCTTGCAGTAGAAGCACTCAGTCTCAGGCTTGGGTCCGTTCTTTTTCTTCTTCCCGGCATCTGGCTTACCGGGCGCGGCAACAGCTTTGCCGTCTTTCTTGAAGTTCTTCTTACCCCTGCCTTTCTTGAAACTAGTGGTCTTGTTGACCATCAACACTTGATGCTCCTTCTTGATTTCTACTTCTGCAGACTTGAGCATCGAGTATAACTCGGGAATGGTTTTCTCCATCCCTTGCATGTTGTAGTTAAGCACAAAGCCTTTGTAGCTTGGTGGGAGAGACTGGAGGATTCTGTCAATGATAGCATCATCCGGAAGTTCGACTCCAAGTGAAGTCAGACGACCGTGTAACCCAGACATTTTGAGTATGTGCTCACTGACAGAACTGTTCTCCTCCATCTTACAGCTGAAGAACTTGTCGGAGACTTCATATCTCTCGACACGGGCATGAGCTTGAAAAACTAGCTTCAGCTCTTGGAACATCTCATATGCCCCGTGTTGCTCAAAACTTTTTGGAGCCCCGTTTCTAAACTGTATAACATGCCACACCTGACCAGAGAGTAGTCATCACTCCGCGCTTGCCAGACGTTTAGAACGTCCTGCGCTGCTGCGGGAGCGGGAGGGTCACCTAGCGGCGCATTAAGGACATAAGCCTTTTTAGCTGCTTCAAGGATGAGCTTCAGGTTGCGAACCCAGTCCGCATAGTTGCTACCATCATCTTTCAGCTTGTTTTTCTCTAGGAATGCGTTGAAGTTGAGGTTGACGTCGAACATCTACAATATTTATAAAGACAACTTTTAGACTAAGTTCATGACAATTAAGTTCATTTAATCAAATTAAGTATGAACTCCCACTTAAATTGACATCCCTCTAGTCATCTAAGTGATGCATGATCCATGTTGACTAACCCGTGTCCGATCATCACGTGAGACGGACTAGTCACCATGGTGAGCAACTTCATGCTGATCGTATTCAACCATACGACTCATGTTCGACCTTTCGGTCTCTTGTATTCGAGGTCATGTATGTACATGCTAAGCTCGTCGAGTCGACCTAAGTGTTTTGCGTGTGTAAATCTGGCTTACACCCGTTGTATGCGAACGTTAGAATCTATCACACCCGATCATCACGTGGTGCTTCGAGACAACGAACCTTCGCAACGGTGCACACTTAGGGGAATACGTTCTTGAAATTTTAGGAGGGATCATCTTATTATGCTACCGTCGTTCTAAGCAATAAGATGTAAAACATGATAAACATCACAATGCAATCATATAGTGACATGATATGGCCATTATCATCTTTGCTCTTTCGATCTCCATCTTCAGGCATCGCATGATCATCATCGTCACCGGTGTGACACCATGATCTCCATCATCGTGTCTCCGTGAAGTCGTCACGCCAACTACTACTATCACTACTACTATGGCTAACCGTTAGCAATGAAGCAAAAGTAGGAAGCACATGGCGTTGCATCTCATACAAAAAATTAAGACAACTCCTATGGCTCCTGCCGGTTGTCATACTCATCGACATGCAAGTCGTGAAACCTATTACAATAACATGATCATCTCATACATCATACATGCAACATCACAACTTTGGCCATATCACATCACATGTCAAACCCTGCAAAAACAAGTTAGACGTCCTCTAATTGTTGTTGCAAGTTTTACGTGGCTGATTTGGGTTTCTAGCAAGAACGCCTTCTTACCTACGTGACAGCCACAACGATGATATGCCAAAGCTATTTACCCTTCATAAGGACCCTTTTCATCAAATCCAATCCGACTAGAGTAGGAGAGACAGACACCCGCTAGCCACCTTTATGCACGATGTGCATGTCTGTCGGTGGAACCAGTCTCACGTAAGCGTACGTGTAAGGTCGCTCCGGGCCGCTTCATCCCACAATACCGCCGGAAAAGAATAAGACTAGTAACAGCAAGCAAATTGACAAACCATCGCCCACAACTTTTGTGTTCTACTCGTGCATAGAATCTACGCATAGAAAACCTGGCTCGGATGCCACTGTTCGGTAACGTAGCATAAATTCAAAAATTTCCTACGCATATTCAGATCTTCCTATGGAGAGGCCAGCAACGAGACGGGTAAGAGCATCTTCGTACCTTTGATGATCGCTAAGCGGAAGCGTTGCTAGAACGCGGTTGATGGAGTCGTACTCGCAGCGATTCCGATCTAGTGCCGAACAACGGCACCTCCGCGTTCAACACACGTGCAACCCGGTGACGTCTCCCGCACCTTGATCCAGCAAGGAGGAGGGAGAGGTTGGGAAGAAGACCAGCAACATGACGGCGTGGTGTTGGTGGAGAGACGAGGTCTCCCGGCAAGGCTTCGCCAAGCACCGGCAGAGAGGAGGAGGGAGAGGGCAGGGCTGCGAGAGAGAGAGATTAAACCGTGTCTCAAACAGCCCCGAACCTCATCTATATATAGGGGAAGAGGGAGGGGGCGCAGCCCGTAGGGTGCCCACCCCTAAGGGGTGCGGCAGCCCTCAGATGGGGAAGGGGTGGCGGCAAGGGCAAGGGGGAGGGGTGGCGCACCCCTCTGGTGGGCCTAAGGCCCACCTAAATTAGGGTTCCCCCCCTTTTTTCCTTTCCCCTGCGCCATGGGCTGAGTGGGGAGGCATACCAGCCCAACTAGGGGCTGGTTCCCACCCCCACTTAGCCCATCTTACCTCTTGGGGTCGCACCCCCCCTTCGGTGGTCCCGGTGGTCCCGGTACGTTACCGGTGATGCCCGAAACACTTCCGGTGTCCGAAACCATCCGTCCTATATATCAATCTTTACCTCCGGACCATTCCGGAGCTCCTCGTGACGTCCGGGATCTCATCCGGGACTCCGAACAACTTTCGGTAACCTCGTACAACAATTCCCTCTAACCCTAGCGTCATCGAACCTTAAGTGTGTAGACCCTACGGGTTCGGGAGACAGGCAGACATGACCGAGACACCTCTCTGGCCAATAACCATCAGCGGGGTCTGGATACCCATGGTGGGTCCCACTAGCTCCACGATGATCTCATCGGATGAACCACGATGTCAAGGATTCAATCAATCCCGTATACGATTCCCTTTGTCTGTCGGTATAGAACTTGCCCGAGATTCGATCGTCGGTATACCTATACCTTGTTCAATCTCGTTACCGGTAAGTCTCTTTACTCGTTCCGTAGCACGTCATCGTGTGACTAACTCCTTAGTCACATTGAGCTCATGATGATGTTCTACCGAGTGGGCCCAGAGATACCTCTCCGTCACACGGAGTGACAAATCCCGATCTCGATTCGTGCCAACCCAACAGACACTTTCGGAGGTACCCGTAGTGCACCTTTATAGTCACCCAGTTACGTTGTGACGTTTGATACACCCAAAGCACTCCTACGGTATCCGGGAGTTGCACAATCTCACGGTCGAAGGAAAAGATACTTGACATTAGAAAAGCATTAGCATACGAACAATACGATCTAGTGCTAGGCTTAGGATTGGGTCTTGTCCACCACATCATTTTCCCAATGATGTGATCCCGTTATCAATGACATCCAATGTCCATGATCAGGAAACCATGATCATCTATTGACCAACGAGCTAGCCAACTAGAGGCTTGCTAGGGACACATTGTGATCTATTCATTCACACATGTATTACTGTTTCCTGTTAATACAATTATAGCATGAACGATAGACGATTATCATGAACAAGGAAATATGATAATAACCATTTTATTATTGCCTCTAGGGCATATTTCCAACAGTCTCCCACTTGCACTAGAGTCAATAATCTAGTTACATTGTGATGTATCGAACACCCACAGCATCATGGTGTTGATCATGTTTTGCTCGTGGAAGAGGTTTTGTCAACGGGTCTGCAATATTCAGATCCGTGTGTACTTTACAAATATCTATCACTCCAGTTTGGACATGGTCCTGGATGGAGTTGGTGCGGCGCTTGATGTGCTTCGTCTTCCGGTGAAACCTGGGCTCCTTGGCTATGGCAATGGCTCCAGTGTTGTCACAGAAGAGTGTCATAGGACCCGACGCGCTTGGAACCACTCCAAGGTCGGTGATGAGCTCCTTCATCCAAATTCCTTCATGAGCCGCTTCTGAAGCAGCTATGTACTCCGCTTCACATGTAGATGCTGCCACGACTTCTTGCTTGCTGCTGCACCAGCTCACTGCCCCACCATTCAACACATATACGTATCCGGTTTGTGACTTAGAGTCATCCGGATCTGTGTCGAAGCTAGCGTCGACGTAACCCTTTACGACGAGCTCTTCGTGACCTCCATAAACGAGAAACATTTCCTTAGTCCTTTTCAGGTATTTAAGGATATTCTTGACCGCTGTCCAGTGTTCTACACCGGGATTACTTTGGTACCTCCCTACCAAGCTTATCGCAAGGTTTATATCAGGTCTGGTACACAGCATGGCATACATTAGAGAGCCCACGGCTGAAGCGTAGGGGACAGAACTCATCTTCTCTCTATCTGTTGCCGTGGTCGGCGACTGAGTCTTACTCAATCTCATACCTTGCAAAACTGGCAAGAACCCTTTCTTTGAGTTTTCCATATTGAACTTCTTCAGTATCTTGTCAAGGTATGTGCTTTGCGAAAGACCTATGAGGCGTCTCGATCTATCTCTATAGATCTTGATGCCTAATATGTATGCAGCTTCTCCAAGGTCCTTCATTGAAAAACTCTTGTTCAAATAGGCCTTTATGCTCTCCAACATCTCTATATCATTCCCCATCAACAATATGTCATCCACATATAGTACGAGGAAAGCTACAGAGCTCCCACTCACTTTCTTGTACAGACAGGCTTCTCCGTAAACCTGTATGAACCCAAACGCCTTAATCACCTCATTAAAGCGAATGTTCCAACTCCGAGATGCTTGCACCAGTCCATAGATCGAGCGCTGGAGCTTGCATACTTTCTTAGCACCTTTAGGATCGACAAAACCTTCTGGTTGCATCATATACAACTCTTCCTTAAGATTCCCGTTAAGGAACGCTGTTTTGACGTCCATTTGCCAAATTTCATAATCATAAAAGGCGGCAATTGCAAACATGATTCGGACTGATTTTAGCTTCGCTACGGGAGAGAAAGTCTCTTCGTAGTCAACTCCTTGAATTTGTCGAAAACCCTTTGCGACAAGTCGAGCTTTATAAACGGTTACATTACCGTTTGCATCAGTCTTCTTCTTGAAGATCCATTTATTTTCTACGGCTCGCCGTTCATCGGGCAAGTCCACCAAAGTCCATACTTTGTTCTCATACATGGATCCTATCTCGGATTTCATGGCCTCAAGCCATTTGTTGGAATCCGGGCCCGCCATCGCTTCTTCATAGTTCGAAGGTTCACCGTTGTCTAACAACATGATTTCCATCACAGGGTTGCCGTACCACTCTAGTGCGGAGCGTACCCTTGTGGACCTTCGTGGTTCAGTAGTAACTTGATCCGAAGCTTCATGATCATCATCATTAACTTCCTCTTCAGTCGGTGTAGGCACCACAGGAACAACTTCTTGCGCTGCGCTACTTTCCTGTTCGAGAGGGGGTGTAATTACCTCATCAATCTCGTTATCCGCCCGAGATTTGATCGTCGGTATCCGCATACCTATTTCAATCTCGTTACCGACAAGTCTCTTTACTCGTTCCGCAATACAAGATCCTATGACTTCCACTTAGTCACATTGCTTGCATGGCTTGTGTGTGATGTTGTATTACCGAGTGGGCCCCGAGATACCTCTCCGTCACACGGAGTGACCAATCCCAGTCTTGATCCATACTAACTCAACGGACACCTTCAGGGATACCTGTACAGCACCTTTATAGTCAACCAATTACGTTGCGACGTTGGATGCACACAAGGTATTCCTCCGGTGCCAGTGAGTTATATGATCTCATGGTCATAGGAACAAATACTTGACAAGCAGAAAACAATAATAATAAAATGACACGATCAATATGCTACGTTCATAGTTTGGGTCTTGTCCATCACATGATTCTCCTAATGATGTGATCCCGTTATCAAGTGACAACACTTGCCTATGGCGAGGAAACCCGACCATCTTTGATCAACGAACTAGTCAACTAGAGTCTCACTAGGGACAGTGTGTTGTCTATGTATCCACACATGTATTTGAGTTTCCAATCAATACAATTCTAGCATGGATAATAAACGATTATTATGAACAAGGAAATATAATAATAACTAATTTATTATTACCTCTAGGGCATATTTCCAACAGTATGTTGTTATCCTCATGGATGACATACTTATTCACCCAATAGGAGGAAGAGCACCTTAGTCCTGTTTGGACGAACCCCGGGAACGCTGATCACCAAGCCTCTCAAGATCAAGTTGTTATCTCGAGAGGATGGGCTCCTCGACACAATCTCCAAGTAGCAGAAGTCAATCCTACCCAAGCGAGGCGAAGAACCACTATGGTTGGGAACCCACGACAAAGAAGATGAAGTAGTAGGAGTCAACCACCGCTCCTCTGCCAGCTGCAACAACTATATCAAGAAGCATCGACGATCAAGCCGAAGAAGCCTTTGTACAACAAGGGAAATCGGAGAGTCTGTTTTGGATCCAAATCAAGGACGAGAGTCCTAATTGGATCATGGTCAAAACCTGCTAAAGGTGATTCACCCCACCTGCCAAGCCCCAGACCTTAGGGATTGGATGACTGGTCTATACTCTGGGTAGCCATATCATCCAGAAGCCCTCACAAATCTTCCCAGATGATAGAACCATTCTAAACACCAAGTCTCAGGGCGTAGATTCACGGGCGAGACCAAACCAGACCTTTCACGAGATGCTACGAAGAGGCTAGAAGACCCAAACATCTGAAGACACGCCGGAAGCATGCTTCCATAACGACAATGACAAACGTCCCAGGACGAACGAAACATATACAACGGTAACTTACTCAAGAAGAAGATCTCGACGAAAGGCATTCGAAGTTGTATCATCAAGCACTTCAAGACCCACATGAGAAGCATGGGGATATGAAGACTACCTCCGACCCAAGATTTTGTATCTCTCCAACGCCTAGCCTTGAAATCTCGAGGAGGAGTTTTTCTTAAGGAGATAAGGTCTATCACACCATGTGTTTTGACTCTCGTGACTAAATTAAATTATGTCAAAAATTAGTACCAATTAAAAAAAATTGTGACTGATTGTGATGTTTGATGAGACTCTTGCTTGCTTGCTTGTGTTTGAATCAATGTTCCTGCTACCCTATAGACTCACCTCCTTGACCCAAACACTTGCCTAATGATCATGTCATGTGTATAGGACCAAAAAATATTTTTACTAAATATTATTTTTACTAGAAAGCATTTACTTGATTTAAGCAATCAAAAACCCCTCAGATGGGATTTCTACTACAAGTCCTCAAATTAGGGAAGTTGTTTTGCACCAAATATTTTATTTAAATCCCATTATCAAAATGGCTTTCCAAAACCACAACGTTATTATTTTAGAAGTTATTTTCCTATTTTATTTAAATACCTTTCTCTGAAGCCAGATATGGCCCCTTATGAAGAAAGTTTATTTTTCCTCCCTTCAAAATATTCTTATAAAATTTAGGGAAACTCAATGGACAAATATATTCCATATATAAGAGTTTCAACACATGGTCATGTTCAAATTATTGGGCAAAACCCTTGAAAACACTTCATGCCTATTTCAAGCTTTTGGAATACTTCTATAAGAAATATTCTCAATAAAATCCATTGAAATTGTAGCACGTCACACATGATATATGTGATGATCTTGCGAGGTGTCATATCAATCCAAAATGATTTCCTTCAGATAATTATTCCAAAACCATATTCGCCCACATCAAAGTGTGAGCAATTCTACATTGCCAAATGTCTATAATTGTGCTCACATTTTGTGGCCATGTTCTGATACTCTAATAATGCATCCACATGAAGTGGTGTATCAAGGAGAATAGATGAGCTTGTTCCAAACCTCTCAAAACCTTCTCTCTTGATTTCTAGCTTTGGCAAACTTTACATTATAAATTTTCTCCAATTGATCCCAAACTTTTTGGGCATGCCACAAGACCAATTTGTGGATTAGTGGGAATTTATTTTCATGGTTTTATACGCACAAAGCTATTTGTGCCTATTTCTTGGGTTTTTCAAGTCTACATTGGAAACTTTCTCCAACAAATCCTCAATTTGGTGCACAAGCTCATTTTGACCTATCATGTGACCCTATTAAGTTTCATAGTAATTCGAATCCATCTGGTAGCCCTAACATCCATCAAATACCTTCTGTCCAATTACTAGAGTTCCTACTTTGGCCCTTCCACTAATCTCCTTGTGCTTAAAATTTTACCACGGCTCTCTCTAGTCCCCTTTTATGTCCAGTAACCTTGCCATGGCCTCTGGTCAATTATTGGAGGGTGACTCCGTCTCCTCACCTCTCTTTTTACCTTGGCAACACTATTATTTACCCCTCTTGCTATGCCTCTGCTCAAGCCAATGCCCCCACCTCTTTAGAGAGCACCTCTAGTATGCTATTGCATCATTCCAAACCAAAATATGGCATGCTCATGTGGGAAGTATTAGCAGCCCTTCTGAAACTTGTTTTTGGCATAAATATGGCTTTGAACTGCAAGTACTAGCTACACTCCTCCCCATGAACTTAAAGTTAGCAGTATTGTAGGCCTTGCATAGCTAGTGCTAGACATGGTTTTATCCCAAGACTCCCCCAATGAAAACCACTTTTTATAGCCCCAAGTTTGCTGGTGCAAACTTAATGAGAGTTGAAACCAATTCAATCCAACACCATATGGTTCCAAACTTCACCAGTGCTCTCTCGCACGCATGCCTTGCATGTTGGACACCTTGGTCTGGCCAAGGTGTCGCCCTGGACATGTAGTGGGCTGGTGACCACCTGCGTGACATGCAGAAATGGCGCCCTGCACCTTGTCTTCATCTTGCAGGCCATGCTTAGCTATGGCAACTTGTCCCAGCGCGCCAGGGCACCGCCCTTTGACCGTCCAAGCCCTTCCCGATGCCTGGAAGCTGCCAATTACCCTCTGATGCGCGTTCTCTCTCCGTGCTCAAAGCACCCGAGGCGCTCCCGAGCCTCACCTCTGTGCCCCCCTTCATTTAGGACCTCCATCGAGCCCTTGTTGTCTCCCACCTATCCCCTCCCTTCCTTGAACCTCCCAGACCAGCCCAAGGCAGCCATGAGCTCCCCATCCACCTCCAATGGCCGAAGCTCGCTGCGGCCCCTCGCACTAAATTCGGGCACACTGGGCGTCCTTTCCCTCTCCAGTCCATGCAGGATCCCCAGAACCTCCGCCACCTCCTCCCTCCCCTCTCCTCCTTCTCCCGGTGGCGCCATTCCTAGGGCCACCGTTGTCGGTCTGCACCGTGGCCAGGGGCCTCCTCTCCCTGGCGCTCATCTGCCGGGGCTGCCCCTGGTGGGGTGCGGGGCTCTTCCTCGAGCGCTCCGGTGGCCGGGGCCGTACTAGGGTGGTCTGAGCCGCCGGAAAGAGCCACCGACGCATCGGCCTCTCCCCTTTGTTGACCCGCGCGGGTGCTACTAGTCAGCCTCTAGGCCGGCATGCATGGGCCCGCCAGTCGGGTTAAGTGGAGACGAAGTCTCCATGGCCGCCTCCCCGCATAGAAGGAGCACACCCGGGAAGGCGCCTCCCACGCCACCTGCTGCCGCCAGGGCGAGCCAATGTGCAGGCCCACCTCCATTCCAGCGCCGCTCGACGCAATTTAGCCTGCCCCGTATAAACTTTTTCTCTTTAAAATTTTAGTAGAACTTCCAAAATACATAGAAAATTCATATTACCTCCAAATTAGGTGATCCAAATTTCTGTAGGTTCCTAAAATCAAGATCTATTCAAATATGTGCATTGCACATTTTTCTACAGACATTTGTGTATAGGTCAAATTCAAATATGAATTTGATTTATTCAAAACTCACTTTGCAAAAATCCTTGAGGACTCAAATCAACTCCAAATGGATTGATTCCAATTTCCACATGCTTCTAATATTATGCACTTTTTTGCAGCATTAGTCAACATTTTTCTATGTATGTTTCTGTTGCATCAAATAAATAGCCCCATTTTTCTATTTATTAAATGGTAGAAAATACATAGGAAATTCATATCAACTCCAAATCTAGTGAAACAACTTCCTATATATTTCTGAATTCATGCCCTAATAAATGAGTGCCTCCACTCATTTTTTATAAAATATTTTCTGCGTACTTCTTGTGGGGCCACTGATGCTTCCACTTCCTCCATTCAAAATATGTGGTAATCCAAATCTCCTAGAAGAAGCTTTAGGTATTCTTCTTATGACCAGAGGTATACAAGAAAAATAAAACTCCTATTTATAGAGCACTTTTGTTTCTTCTTGTTGTGTGGCTTACTGTGATTGTATCCGACGATAGTTGACAGAGTAGATGGAGTACTCGAAGTTGGCCCGGAAGACCTCGAAGACCTCAAAGACTTATGCGAGCAAGGCAAGTATCCCTTTGACCATGTCTGAGAAAATAGTTTTTGCATGCCATGTTGATTACTTTATTTCGATGCATATGATCATGATTGATAGGTAAAACCTCGGTATGGTGTTGCCGATGGCTCGTGTGGAGCACTTGCATTTGCGCTTGACCTTACCATCTATGAAGGTCACAGTGATGAATAGTTGAAAAGTAGATAGTAGTGCTACGCATAGGATGAGCATATGTGAAAGGATGTGGATGTCGCCTAGAGAGGGGGTGAATAGGCGCTTTAAAATAATTACGGTTTAGGCTTGAAGAAATGCGGAATAAAATAATGTTTAATTTGTTAAGCACAAACCTAAAACAATTAGGCTCACCTATGTGCACCAACAACTTATGCTAAGCAAGATAAACAACTAAGTGATAGCAAGATATATAACAAGAAACAATATGGCTATCATAAAGTAAAGTGCATAAGTAAAGGGTTCGGGTGAGAGATAACCAATGCACGCAGAGACGACAATGTATCTCGAAGTTCACACCCTTGCGGATGCTAATCTCCGTTTGGAGCGGTGTGGTGGCACAATGCTCCCCAAGATGCCACTAAGGCCACCGTAATATCCTCACACCCTCGCACAATGAAAGATGTCGTGATTCCACTAAGGGACCCTTGAGGGCGGTCGTCGAACCAGTAAAAACAAGGTTGGGGCAATCTCCACAACTTAATTGGAGGCTCCCAACAACACCACGAAGCTTCACCACAATGGCATATGGCCTCAAGGTGACCACAAATGCTCGGGGCAATCTCCACAACTTAATTGGAGACCCCGACGCTTGCCCGGAGCTTTATACCACAATGATTGAGCTCCGAGTTACCACCAAGCTCCTAGGACGCCAAAGCATCCACGAAGAACAATCTCTAGGGTACCAAGTATAGAAGGGTAATAAGCTTCTCAAACTTCACTTCCACGTATCACCGTGGAGAACTCAAACCTATGCACCAAATGCAATGGCAAGGGCACACGGAATGCCCAAGTCCTTCACTCCCAAATCCAAACACAACAACTAATGCTATGGTGGAAAATGAGAGGAAGAAAAAAGAAGAACACCAAGAACTCCAAGAACTAGATCCAAGGGGTTCCACTCACTTAGAGGAGAAAGTGATTGGTGGAAATGTGGATCTAGATCTCCCCTCTCTTTTCCCTCAAAAAGAAGCAAGAATCATTAGAGGGATTGAGAGTTAGCAAGCTCGAAGAAGGTCAACAATGGAGGAAGAACACGAGCTCAACAGATAAGACCATTGGGGAAGAAGACCACCTTTATATAGTGGGGGAAAGAATCCAACCGTTACCACCACTCTTAGCACGAGCAAATCGGTACTACCGCTGCTAGGAGCAGTACTACCGTCGCTAGGAGCGGTACTACCGCAGGGTAGATCCACCTACCACGGAAGTAAAAAATTACTTCTGTGCCTACCACTGCTGAGGCTGCAGTTGTGCAAAAATCCGACCCACTAGTATTGTACGGTACTCTCGCCAGAGAGCGGTAGTAAAAAACTGCTACCTCTCCTAGAGCGGTACTACCGCTGGCACCTGCGGTACTACCGCTGGCCACTGAAACTGCCATAACTTTCGCATGCGAGCTCCGGATAGAGCAAACTCAAGCTTGTTGGATTCAGGACGACAAGAGCTATCCAACAACAATATAGAGATGTGAGACCTCTATGAATGAAGAACATGCAGTTATGAAAATGCCAATGATATAGAGATGTGATACCTCTATGAATGAAGAACCGGCAAAAACTCCCAACATCGAAAACATCATAGAAGATGCATATGGACTCCAATTTCGAGGAACTCGAGCTTGTCATGAAGATGACCATAAGCTCTAAAACTCACAAAGATAAACACCAAACAAGAACCAAGGAATGTGATGCAAGAATGCAAATGGTTTCAGCTATCAACAAACGATACAATCAAGCTACTCACTTGAGAGCCCCCCTTGACAGTATGACAATCTATCCTAAAATAGAAAAACCTATCAAGGGCAAACCTATACCTTGCACCTAGTCATCTTGAGCTAGATAACGATGATCCCGGCTTTCTCAAGATGGACCACCCTTCTTGATTCAGTTGGTTTGATAAAGACTAGTTGATTGCTCCCCATACTCATATGGGTGAGCCACTCTTCAGCACATCTTCACAAGTCCATTGCCACCATAATGGGCGGCAAGCTTAAAGCATGATATCTTTGTGATGCTCCACTTGAACTTGCACACTGCAATCTTGATGACGATCACCACCTCATGTCATCCATCATAGGTTGAATGAGATCTTCCTCTTGACGCAAAACCATGGAAACACACCTAACCCCACATAGAACTCTCACGAAGACCATGGGTTAGTACACAAAAGCATTATGGACAATGCTTACCATACCATGGGATCACTTGATCCCTCTCGGTACATCTTGTACACTTTGTGTGTTGATCATCTTGATTTACTCTTTACTTAGTCTTGATCAAGCTTGTGTCTTTATAACCAATCTTTGGATAATACTTGGTATCCCACCTAGGTCATCATATAAACTCCTTGAAACCAACAGATGGACTTCAAGAAGTGTATATGGACAAATCCTTTGAATATAACTTAAGGAAACCATTAGTCCATAGGGATTGTCATCAATTACCAAAACCACATACAGATAAATATGCTCTAACAATATGCATGGTGATGGTAACACAGAGGTGATTACAAAGACTTTCGGTAAACCCCGTCGGGGCCACTAATGCCCGAGGGTGATGGTGTTGAGATGGATGACCACTTGAGAAAGAAGTGTTGTACCAGGAAAGGTTTTGTGTGTGTGGTTTCGGAAATGGGATTATATTTAAGATTTGCTGATCATCCCAACCTTACATGTGCGACCATGATACCACTTTATGGGAAGGGGCTTTGTTGATTACTTTGGTCGGTGTTAGCAAAGTGCCCGCATTACTAGTGACGGGAGTGATATGGTCACTCTCTGGACGTGGTCGTGCCAGGAAGGGCGACTATGCTGTTTTTACAGGTACGGGGCACACTGTTGGTCCCTGCATGGATGATACGATCTAGAGTTGGTGCTCGTAAGACGTACATCATGTGGGCTGGGTACCAATCAAGTGGACTCTTTGTATAGTGTCACCAGGGGAAAGGCATTGTTCGGTTACTTACCTCGGGTATGTTTTATACGGCGACTCGTGGATGACACGGAAGTTTCTCGGATCTCGTGGGTACAGCGTGCAACCTCTGCAGAGTGTAAAACTATTCGAATAGCCGTCTCCACGATCAAGGACAGTTGGCTAATCCCGCTTAAACTACGTCCAGACGTTTCCACATAAACCAAGTGTGAGTGTTTGTGTGGAGTTAAGAAAGATGATGCTTGTCAAGTTGCATGACTTGGCATGAACGATGAACATGGGATGTTCAGCCCTCGGAAGATATGTTGATATATGTAACCTGTTCTTATTGTTACCAATTACCTTGTGGTGCATGATCATACAAACACTTAACCATGTTGCTGCATTTAGGGAAAAACTTGCTTTCCGCTAAAGCTGCATACTTGTGATATATCATGTTTCATTATTGCCTTGTTCCACATCATGGGTTGCTTACGAGTACATTCAATGTACTCATTATCTTGCCACTTGTTATTTTATAGACCAAGTAAGAGAGAACATGAGATGCTGAAAAGTATTTGGTGACGTTCCCGCGAGCTAGGATGCTTCCCAGTCAGAATGCCTGTAGGTTAAGGCTGATGGCATGGGTTCACGCTTTCGGCCAATATTTCCGCTATTGGTCAAGTTTGGAGTGTTGGCCTTCAAGATCCTATCTATGTAATACTTGACCGTAAAGGTCATTATTTGTATCTCACGGTATGTATGGATGTAAGACTATTGTTATTCAGTATTTGTGTGTTCAGTGAGCATTGATCTATGGGACACTGTACACGTTCATTTGGTAGTCTCGACTCGTAAGTCGGGGTCCCCAAATGGTGCTTGCTCAATATATTTTCTAGCCAAAAATTCCGCACAAAGTAGAGATACTACTTGTGCATCCAAAAACCCTTAAACCTAAATCTTATTCCAAAGAGTCCACCATACCTTCCTATGGATTGATTAAGATCCTTCAAGTAAGTTGTCATAGGTGCAATAAGGTAATAAAAGTTTCTTCTTAATGTGTTGGATCATTTAGTGTAAGAGAAAATTGAGTGTTCTACGAACTTGTGATGGAAAAGTAATAAAGGCGACGGACTGCATAATAAAGGTTACTATCATAAGGCTTTATGGACTCCGACAAAAACTCTACGATATAATTAAGTTACGAAAATGCCAATGATATAGAGATGTGAAACCTCTATGGATGAAGAATCGGCAAAAATTTCAAACACCAAAAACATCAAAGAAGATACATACGGACTCCATTTTCGATGAACTAGAGCTTGTCATGAAGATGACCATAAGCTCTACAACTCACAAAGAGAATCACCAAACAAGAACCAAGAAAGATGTTGCAATGATGCAAATGGTTTGAGATATCAAAAAATGATATGATCAAGCTACTCACTTGAGAGCCCCCCCCCTTGACAGTATGTCAATGTATCCTAAATTATAAAAACCTATCAAAGGCAAACCTATACCTTGCACATAGTCCACTCAAGCTAGATGATAACGATCTTGAGTTCCTCAAGATGAACCACCTTTCTTGATTGTATTGGCTTGATGAAGACTAGTTGATTCCTCCCCCATACTCACTATGGGTGATCCACTCTTCAACACATCTTCACAAGTCCATTGCCACCACAATGGACGGCAAGCTTCAAGCATGATTTCTTCGTGATGATCCACTTGAACTTGCACACAAGAAACTTGATGACGATCACCACTTCACGTCATCCTCCATGGACTGTATGAGATCTTCCTCTTGATGCAAGCCCATGGAAACACACCTAACCCCACGTAGAACTCTCACGAAGACCATGGGTTAGTACACAAAGTGTAATGGACAATACTTACCATACCACGGGATCACTTTATCCCTCTTGGTACATCTTGTACGCTTTGTGTGTTGATCAACTTGATTTACCCTTTGACTTAGTCTTGATCAACCTTGTGTCTTTATGACCATTCTTTGAATAATACCTTCAAAACCACATTGGTCATCATATAAACTCCTTAGTCCATAGGAATTGTCATCTATTACCAAAACCACATATGGAGTAATATGCTCTAACAAAAGAGCTACCGAAGGGGGCTACCTGTTGAGCACAAAACACCAAGGTGCACCAGGCCCCCCAGGTGCGCCTGGTGGGTGGTGCTCAGCCCAACCCACCTCCGATACCCCCTTCTGGTATATATTTCATTTTTACCTAAAAAATATAGAGGAGGACTTTCGGGAGGAAGCGCCACTGTCTTGAGGTGGAACTTGGGCAGGAGCAATTTTGCCCTCCGACGGAGCGATTCCCCCGGGCGAACTTCCCTCCCGAAGGGGGAAATCATCATCATCGTCATCACCAACAACCCTCTTATCTTGGGGAGACCAATCTTCCTCAACATATTCAACATGAACATCTCCTATAAAACCCTAGTTCATCTCTTCTGTTCAATCTTTGCACCAGAACCTTAGATTGTTGCTTGTCAAGGGCTAGTAGTGTTGATTACATCTTGTAGTTGATTACTATATGGTTTATTTGGTGGAATACAAAATGTTCAGATCCTTTGTGAAAATTAATACTCCTCTGATCTTGAGCATTTTTATCATTTGTGAGTATTTACTTTTGTTCTTGAGTCCACGGGAGAAATCATGTTGCAAGTAATCATGTGAACTTGATATGTGTTCAATATTTTGATGGTATGTATGTTGTGATTCCCTTAGTGGTGTCGTGTGAATGTAGACTACATGACACGTCACCATATTTGGTCCTAAGGTAATGCATTGTGAAGTATTTATTGTATGATGGGTTGCTAGAGTGACAGAAGCTTAAACCCTAGTTTATGCGCTACTTCGTAAGGGGCCTATTTGGATCCAAAAGTTTAATGTTATGGTTAGAAATTTATCTTAATACTTTTATTGTAGTTGCGGATGCTTGCGAGGGAGTTAACCAGAAGTTGGAGGTTTGTTCCAGTAAGAACAACACCTAAGCACCGGTCCACCCACATATCAAACTATCAAAGTATCGAACACGAATTAAGCTATCATGGTGAAAGCGATTAGATGAAATAACCGTGTGCCCTCAAGAACACTTTGCCTATTATAAGAACCCACTTTGGCATGTCCTTTGCCATAAAAGGATTGGGCTACCTTGCTGCACTTATTGTTAGTCTTGCTACTAGTTAGTTGTTACAACTATCTTGCTATCAAACAACCTGTTACCGCTATTTCAGTGCTTGCAAAAATTACCTTGCTGAAAACCACTTGTCATTTCCTTTTGCTCTTTGTTGTGTTCGACACTCTTACTTATCGAAAGCACTACGATTGATCCCTTATAATTTTGGGTCATCAATCAACCCAAAATTTGCAATGAATTGCATGAACTCTTGATGAAAACCCGCCTCACTCATGATAAGTGCATGTTGCCATTCACATGGTTAAACCTCCGTGTTGTGAGGGATGTTAATATCTTGGTCCGGGGTCCTCACAGCAACTCCTTTGGTGCTCCGGCTTGTAGAGCCTCTCCTAAATAAAGTCATCTTCCTATGAACAAATTTATGAAATTTTTGGACCATAAAATTATGTCAGTAAAACTTTGCAAGATTGATAGCAACTACTCATATGGACATATCAAGCATTCCCACTACTTGGAACTCAAAGAATTAGACATGCAAGCTCATTTTCAACAGCACCAACTGAAGAAAAATATGCAAAATATAAACCACAAAAGCAAAAAACTAATTGTAGGAATGGGGGAGTCACATACCAAGGAACAATTCATCGAAACAGTTTCAAAATGGAGTCCGAGCAAAGAGATCAAAAATTTCCGTTTCAGGAGGAAGAGAGAAAGAGAGAGAGAGAGAGAGAGAGAGAGAGAGATAGAGCTAGGGAATTTTTGCTGGAGGTAATGTATGACATGGGCATAAGAGATAAGGAAGGGGGCCTTTGAGCACCACCACACAACAGGGTCCACCCTAGGGGGTGGTCAGGCCATGTTTCCTTGTGGCCCATAGGTGCCCCTTCCTTGTGTGCTTTCAACACAAAAAGTTCTTAAATATTCCAGAAAGATACATGTTAAAATTTTGTGGCATCATGAGACTTTTTATTTTTTTTGGGTCATTTTGTCACAGCCCAAGCTTTCATTTGTTTGCCAAGCATTCATGCATGCATTATAAAAACTTTGATGTTTGAAATAGGAAGTGATTAAAACCCCTATGATTTGAAAAATTTACAACAACGAAATAAAAATTAATACCTTAAAAGGGACCAAGAAAATGTTCCAAATACTTGGCAAAATAGTGACATAAAATAAATTTGTCAAACCAAAATTCTAGGCCACAGGAACTTTTGAAAAAGGATTTTTGAGTTGACCAAATAGCTAATTGGAATGGAATTTTTTTTGATTCCTTCTATTTTAAAAGTTTCAAAAATGTTGAAACTATTTTGTGGCATTGATTATTTTATCTATGTCACATAACACTATCTTAGGGTTTTATAAAATAGTTAAAAATTTTATTTAAAACCTAAATCTAAATGCCAGAAAGGAATCAAAACAGAAAAAGAAAAATACAGAGGGAAGACTTACGTGTCGCCTACCTGGTTGGCCCAGCCCACCAGGGGCACCCCTATCTTCTACCTCTTTCCAGAAGGCACAGGAGAAGCAGGGGACGGCGAGCTCGCGAGAGTGCCACGCCTCCTACCTGCCTAGCCTCCCTGCCGACTTGGTGAGTGGGATAGGCACAGAAGAGCCGTCCCGATCTCCTCCTCCTCCTCTCCATTTCTCCCTCTCTCCTATGCACTGTTCTCTCTTTTCCTCCTGCCGCCATTGGTGAGCTCGGGCTCGAGCTCACCACCTTGCCCTCCGGCCCTGCTAGCCCTATCCGAGCAGACCAATCTCTCCGCCATGACATGCCGTACCTCCCCGTTGAGAGAATTGAGCCGAAGCCCCTGAATCGAGCTGCCACCATCGTCGTCTTCACCTCCGGTCACCGAGATCCACCGCCGTCGATCCGCTGCCACAGAGCCCCTCCAACCTCGCTCATGCCAGGAATGGATCCCTTGTGAGCCTTCGATGCTTTCCCCTCTCTCTCCTGCTCGAAATCCCCCTCAGAGCATCTCCCCAACGAGCTCCACTTCTGACCGCCGCGCACACTCATCGTCGGCACCTCTCCCGGCCACCCTAGCCCTCTTGCTACCCCCTGCGAGAACGGCAGCTTCGCCAGCGTCCCGTAGCCGCAAGCCGCGTTGCAAATGGACCCCTGTAGCACGTTCTAGCACAACTCCGGCGAGCCCTCCGTCGCGGGTTTGGTTGCCGGTGACCACCCTCCAGTCGCCGTCGACGTGACCAACCTAATTAACCTGCTAACACCCCCCAGAACCTCTGACAGAGGGCCCCACGCGTGGGTCAAACCCACTTAGTGCGGGTCAACCCGGGATTAGCACCTGGGTCACTGACCAGTGGACCCCACTTGTCAGGTTTGACCTGGCCCAGGCGCTGTTGACTGCTGACGCAGTGATGACATCATAGTGACGTAGTAATAGCTTTTCTGATTTAATTTAAATCCAAGAAATTGCTAATACTTGTAAAAATCATATAAATTATAATATAACTCGGATGAAAATAATTTATATATGAAAAATGATCAGAAAAATCCAAAGAATCTGATTATGGCATTTTAATGCTGGTTTGAGAAAGTTAACAACACCAAATAGGAAAAATGATGAATAGGGTAAATTTAATAAATAGTTTTGGAGTTGGAATTTGATTCCTATTTGAATTCCACTTGAATTGCTATGATCAAACATTGAGCTAGCAAAACCAGTACCTCAAATTGCCATCTTCATGCATGCTAAAAACAAGTTATACCTGAGCATCAGGTCGAATCAATTAAAAGGGTATCCGGAAAATACCTTGCTTGAAGTGGTATTTGAATCCTGATTCAAATCGAGCTTCAACCTAAGAAATGGTAGCTATATCGGCCCTGTCACATTTCATCTCCATTTCTTGATCATGCATCATAGTGTTGCATTTCCGTGAAGTAATTGTTGTTCCTTTCTTGTTTGCCGGTGTTGTTCCCTCTCGGTAGACGACAGTTCCGACGATGTGATCGTTGACATTGATGAAGACTCATTGCTATCTTCAGACGTGTCAGGCAAGCAAACCCCCTTGAGCATATTGATATAAACCCACTCTCTCGCTCCTGCTCTCTTTTACTGCATTAGGACAAACACGATTCAACTGTACATGTTATCGGTAGTTGAACCCATTTCTCTGCATGACCTGATTTTTTCACAGTAAATAGTTGAAACCACTTAGCATGAGTAGCAACTGTTGAGCCTTGTTGTGCTTACTCATCCATGCTTGCTTACAATGCCTGCCATGCTTAGAGTCGTGTCGGGTCTGATCCATCTGGATGATGAATCGGAATGGTTGTGTTCATGTCCTACAGTGTGAGAGTAAAAGTGTGAATCCGATTTGGTAAAGGTAGTGATGAGAGGCCATGTAGGAGTACATGGTGGGTTGTCTCATTGGGACCGTCCTTAAGAACTGATTTTTGTGTATGTTATCCAAGACAAGATACTACCACACATTGGGATACTTAATTGACCCTCTTGGCTTATTAATCGCCTAGATCTCTGTCCAGGAGTTGCAACTAGTTTCTGGTTTTTGTAGGAAAAGTATTGGCGGCCGTGTTTAGCTCTGCCCGATGGGGTAGGCTTCTCTACGGTAGATACATAGTGGCACGGTGTACCAAGTGGCACCCGGATGGTGGGCTTGGGAACCCTGCGCACATTGTTTGGGGCTTTAGAGGAAACCTCGGCCGGACTTACTTGCGGGTTCAGTCTCAAATAGGCGATAAAACTGGACTAGGGTATTGTGTGGTTAACGGTAGTGGCCGACACCCACGCCAGTGCTTCCGCTTGAAGATTGCCGAGATGCATGACGAGCATATGGTGCTAAGTGGTGAGAGCATGTGTGAAGAAGTATACCCATGCAGGGTGAATCAATCTGTTCGAATAGCCGCGTCCTCGGATATGGACTACTTGGAAGCATTACGTGGTACATAAACAATTTAAATGGATACTCTAAAACATGCAAAATAAGTGTGAGTGCTATGGAAGGCCTTCTCGTAGGGAGACGAGAGTGAATCCATAGTGCTGTATTGATTGGTGAATATGTGGACTCGTGTGCGCTATCCCACCTCAAAGAAAGAACTTGTAGTCGTAGTACAGGTTAGCCAAGAGTCAAAGCTGGCTTGCTGCAATCAAACCACACAATCCTTCCATTGAAACATGATGAATATATATGTAGATAGTTCTGATGTAAGCCTTGTTGAGTACCTTTGTACTCACGATTGTTTTATTTATGTTTTACAGAGAAGATTTAGACTCATTAAAAGGTTCTACGCGATGTGTTCTATGTTGACCGGAATAGCTTGGGAATCCCAGACAAAGGTCTGACTCCTTTGGTAGGGTGGTAGAAGCTTTTCAGGCACTTCCAGCCATGTTTAGTAGATGTCTATACCCAGACATGTTTTGCTTCCGCTTGTTGTTTGTATGACTTGAGTGGCGGGTCACGGGACCCCTGTTTGTAATAACACACTATGTTGATTCTTATGAGTCCTTAATAAAAGCTTGAGTCATAAAGTTATGTTGTGATGCCATGTTGTATCTACACATATCGTGCATATTGTGTGTATGTTATGAAATGCATTATATGTGTGGGATTCAACACCTAGTTGTGTGCCTTTAGTAGTACTCTTTACAGGGAAATGCCTCTTTGTGCTTCTATCGAGCCTTGGTAGCTTGCTACTGCTCTAAACACATTGATTGACCGGCGTGTATCCTTCTTTGCTGTTGTGTCTGTCCCCTCAGGGAAATGTCACGCGGTGTAATGGAGTCCTTGTAGCTTGCTACGACTCGTGTACACACACTGTTGATCGACACTTGCCTTGCGAGGTTATGTATGCTTGTCCCTGTACGGATGTACCGCTTGGGTTTATAACTAGTCATGTCGACCCGGGTTCTTTGTCATTTGCATGCTAGAAACATATTCATATACGTGAGCCAAAAGACGCAAACGGTCCCGGCCAAAGTAAGGTGGCAGCCATGGAGTTTACCGTGCGTGAGGCCGCAAAGTGATGTGATGTGTTACAGGCTGGGTTCTTATGACTCAGGATCAGGGTCCTGGCATCTTTGGTATCATAGCTTGACTGCCTGTAAGATAACCAAGCCAAACTGGTCGATGTTCAGTCTAGCAACTCTTTAGTTATATAAGGGAATTGTTTGTGGAAGGGAACGTAAGGCTCTTTTTACTCCTTTTCTTGTGTCATTCTTATTCTGAGTCACCCTCTTCTTTACTCTACGGGGTTTAAGAATTAGGCTTTCTCATCTAATCATTAGGATGACGAGTTATTATGCTGGAGACTTATAAAAAATTTGGTGTCTTCTTGGATCAGTGTCTTCATAAGAATTCAATGGTTATGTTGTCAGTTTCTTGCAGGTTGCCTCATATTTCATGCCATACAGCCGTTATTGTTGGAATTATGCCCTAGAGGCAATAATAAATATAGTTATTATTATAATTCCTGTATCAAGATAATCGTTTATTATCCATGCTATAATTGTATTGAATGAAGACTTATATACATGTGTGGATACATAGACAAAACTCTGTTCCTAGCAAGCCTCTAGTTGGCTACCTAGTTGATCAAAGATAGTCAGGGTCTTCTGATTACGAACAAGGTGTTGTTGCTTGATAACTGGATCACGTCATTAGGAGAATCACGTGATGGACTAGACCCAAACTAATAGACGTAGCATGTTGATCGTGTCATTTTGTTGCTACTGTTTTCTGCGTGTCAAGTATTTGTTCCTATGACCATGAGATCATATAACTCACTAACACCGGAGGAATGCTTTGTGTGTATCAAACGTCGCAACGTAATTGGGTGACTATAAAGATGCTTTACAGGTATCTCCGTAGGTGTTCGTTGAGTTAGTATGGATCGAGACTGGGACTTCTCACTCCGTGTGACGGAGAGGTATCTTGGGGCCCACTCGGTAATACAACATCACACACAAGCCTTGCAAGCAATGTAACTTAGTGTAAGTTGCGGGATCTTGTATTACGGAACGAGTAAATAGACTTGCCGGTAAACGAGATTGAAATAGGTATGCGGATACTGACGATCGAATCTCGGGCAAGTAACATACCGAAGGACAAAGGGAATGACATACGGGATTATATGAATCCTTGACACTGAGGTTCAAACGATAAGATCTTCGTAGAATATGTAGGATCCAATATGGGCATCCCGGTCCCACTATTGGATATTGACCGAGGAGTCACTCGGGTCATGTCTACATAGTTCTCGAACCCGCAGGGTCTGCACACCTAAGGTTCGACGTTGTTTTATGCGTATTTGAGTAATATGGTTGGTTACCGAATGTCGTTCGGAATCCTGGATGAGACCACGGACGTCACGAGGGTTTCCGGAATGGTCCGGAAACGAAGATTGATATATAGGATGACCTCATTTGATAACCGAAAGGTTTTCAGAGTTACCGGGAATGTACCGGGAATGACGAATGGGTTCCGGGTGTTCACCCGGGGGGCAACCCACCCCGGGGAAGCCCACAGGCCTTGGGGGTGGCGCACCAGTCCTTGGTGGGCTGGTGGGACAGCCCAAGAAGGCCCTATGCGCCATAGGAAGAAAATCAAAGAGAAAAAGGAAAAAAAAGAGGAGGTGGGAAAAAGGGGAAGGACTCCTCCTTCCAAACCTAGTTGGATTCGGTTTGGAAGGGGAGGACTCCCCCCCTTGGCTCGGCCGAGGCAAGGCTCCCCCTCTCCCACCTATATATACAGAGGTTTTAGGGCTGATTTGGGACAACTTTGCTATGGCAGCCCGACCACATATCTCCACGGTTTTACCTCTAGATCGCGTTTGTGCGGAGCTCGGGCGGAGCCCTGCTGAGATTAGATCACCACCAACCTCCGGAGCGCCGTCACGCTGCCGGAGATCTCATCTACCTCTCTATCTCTCTTGCTGGATCACGAAGGCCGAGATCATCGTCGAGCTGTACATGTGCTGAACGCGGAGGTGTCGTCCGTTCGGCACTAGATCGTGGGACGGATCGCGGGACGGTTCGCGGGGCGGATCGAGGGACGTGAGGACGTTCCACTACATCAACCGCGTTCACTAACGCTTCTGCTGTGCGATCTACAAGGGTACGTAGATCGAATATCCCCTCTCGTAGATGGACATCACCATGATAGGTCTTGGTGCGCGTAGGAAATTTTTGTTTCCCATGCGACATTCCCCAACAGTTATGTTGTCCGAGTTTTCCAAAGTTCCCAAATAATCTGATGCAATTGCAAATTCCTTCCTCTTATTTCCAATGTCTTTGGCCAGACAAAGCACACTAATCATTGTGATGTGATACTTTATTACCTTGACCTATTGTTGAAGTATTAGGAAAGCATGTCACCTCGAAAACCACCCAATAGTCTAGATGTGCTCTATGTTTCCAGTGCGATAATTCTAGCCATCATTTTAGAAAAAAGCTCTCGTGATGTTATTTAGTTTTTAGGAATTCTATTTCTGGGTCTTTGAATCCAAGGATCATTCTGCTCATCTCTGTTGATAGTGTTGCTAGTTCCTTTAGAATGATTAGTAACCTTGTTGTAGCTCCCAAGGTTCATGGTATATCATTCTTCCAACACCATGAATCATCTTTGGCAGAAGTTCTCCGTGAACTAAAGATCATAACAAGAGTGCTTGTGATGAGTTCTCTAGTCCATATTGTGATTCTGCCAACTCCGCCCTTCTGCATGGGTTAACTGGAAGAATTATGTTGAACTCGTTCGACATGCTAATCTATGCATCCACAACTCAAGAAATCATGTGCTCTTGAGTTGGCCCAATCTAGTTGTATTTTGACCTTCATCTTTGAGAGGTTAGTCAAGAGTAGTTGTGCATTCTTGTTATCAATGTCTTTTATTCCTCTGGCCTATCAAGTTGTGCTATTTCCAATTGACTGGGAGAAGTAAACTCCAGTACCTCATCCATTTCTTGGATTGGGTCAAAGTAGTTATACTCTGCAGATCAAAATGCCAACCCAGCTTTTGTTCTGTTCTATCCTGGAGTATTACCCTCTTGTTGTCAAGAATGTCGTGAGAATTGCACCATCTCTTATGAGCTCTTGATGTAGTGATACTTCTCGCTATCATTGTTCATCCCTTGGTTTTCGTGTTGGTTGAAACTGGAATATCGACAAGTGAACCATGATGTGTGAAATCAATACTACTAGCAATGCCATTGTTTAGTAGTTAATGGACAATAAATTCACTCTTATGGTGATGATGATTGAATCGTCATCCTACGATTGACCGTGCTACCTAGTCCATGTTTCATGGTGCAATTTTCGATCAATGAGTTAGGATTTTTTCAATCCCTCGCTCTATTGATCACATCATCTTTCCCTGAAAAGCGAGATTGTTCCCGAGCTTAATAATATATCGGTGGTTCGTGATTTTCCGAATATCTTCTCGGAAGTATTACTAGGTTGTTTCCTGACTGTTATGTTAGAGCTCGTGATCAAGTTGGTCTTTCTATAAACCAACCCCTTCTCCAAGAATCCGTGTTGGATACCCCGAGCTAGTTGGTTAAGCTAAACAACAACTTGGAGAGTTGGAAGATAAAAGCTTCGCCTAAACTTAGCTCATTCAAAAAGGATATTTTTCCTGTTTTGTGAGTGTGAAGAAGATGATATTGTCATCGTCTGATTCGTGTGATCCATTGTTGCATATATTATCTTGTCCAATCTTGATTTGAGTATGGGCTATTGTCAAATCAAACTCAGAACCAAAGATTTTCGTAACGGTCTCTTACTCAGGGTTTTCCTTGAGCCTACACTATTGTATTATTTGATCTGACCAATGCTATTATCTTGCTCACATAGTTGTGGAAATCCATTTATATGGGTATTTTGATGAATTGTTGTTGAGCCCATTGGCAACATTCTCATTTGTTCCATGATCTATGTTGGACATTAAGCTAGTGCTGGAAACTTTGTAGACATTGTCTTCGTGTCTCGTGCACGAGGTATATGTTAGGTGTAAGAAGTGACTTCCTTTAATTCATGTGCATGTGATGCAAGTTGCCTCCGTGAATTCGAGAAAAGTTAATTTGTTTCTTCAGAATCATCCCAAGTCAATCATGCAAGTGCGAAGTATTCTATGGTTTGATAGACTGATCATCTTCACTCCATATGTATCTCCTAGCACACCAAGCCACTTATTGATTTGTTCAAGGAAAAGAAGTTAGGTGTTATTCCCGAAGGGCCCAGACGGACTTGCACATAGCTTCGATATCAGCAATGATGGTTCCCAAACCAAAACGCGGTAGTGTTTGTTGTAAGACTTTTCATGTGCTCATGATTGTCTTGGGCAGTGTGTTCACGTGGGTCTTGCAATCCAGCTCATGTTTTGGAGTTGTCCTCCGTAGTATATTTCCTGAGAATCTTGGAATGTTATCCCGTCGATTTGTGTTGCAAACTTTCTTTTCGGACATGCTGAGTCTAAAGCATCGTGTCACCAACCAGAGCTGAATCTCAGACAGTTATAATGGTTGGAACTTTCCCAAGAATTGTAATACTGGTATCTATGTAACCCGGTAAAGTGATGTAATAGCTAACACACCTAGCTGGAAGGTTTGATATTATAATATCTTGCATCAGCAACCTTAGCCATCTTCCGTGAGGTTTTTGTATGACTTATTTTGGAAGTTGTTCCTCATGGACCCCATTTAAGCCCCAAAGTCTGACCTATATTTGATGTGCTAGATATAAGGCATGGCCTAGAATTGCGTTTTGCTAGTACATCAAGGAGAACATTAGAAGCGGAGTGCTAAATGTCTTTCGGTCGATCAACCAGATTCCGTTCCCTTGGCACAACTAAGGTGAAATCTGAGGAAGTGTTGTCTTCATTTGCATCTGCATCCTCCATCACTGTTCATCATAGTAGTAAGATGTGTCACCAATATCTTGGCACAGATATTGGTAAAACTTTGATGAATATGGTAATGCTCAAGTTCTTGAGAGCACGCTCAGATACTAGGTTATATCCTCAGTAGTAGTTGGAATGTGCTTTCTGCTCGCTGAGTTATTCTATAACCCTAGTTTCTCTCCAACTTGAGTATGCCATTCTTTCAAATTGCTTCAAACAATCATTTGTGAATTGCCTTACCCTGGTATGAAGAGTTTCAATGATCTCTGTATCAAAAGTAATTCTTTTTGCCACTTAAGGGAATAACTCTACGAGTCACCCTCCTATGGTGCCCCGTTATGGTATGAAGGGTAACATAATCCTCGCTACTTTGAACCCTCGTCTCCATCTAATTTAAGCGTGGGATTGTTGCCTACCAATTGAACCTTTGTCATATGCCTCACTTCCTCGTTTCTGTCATGAGTGTTGTGTTTCAGCTCAAGGGACGTCTCTATATCTCATTCTATGAGTCGATCATGAGTTGCCCGATCTTCGAAAAAATCGAGTCTTGTAGAGTCTATCTGTTCTTTTGTCGTCGAGCTAGATGAAGACCTCAAAGACAAAGATGTCAAGACCAGCATGATGCAATGATTAAATATCTTCGATAAGGGCAATTGGATCGTGAAGATTACGATAGTTTATTGTCCCCTCTTCCTCTTCCCGACTATGCTTGAATCTCGGGACGATAATCTTGTTTAATGGGGGTGAGTTGTCACAGCCCAAGCTTTCATTTGTTTGCCAATCATTCATGCATGCATTATAAAAACTTTGATGTTTGAAATAGGGAGTGATCAAAACCCCAGTGATTTGAAAAATTGACAACAAGGCAATAAAAATTAATACCTTAAAAGGGACCAAGTAAATGTTCCAAATACTTGGCAAAATAGTGACATAAAATAAATTTGTCAAACCAAAATTCTAGGTCACACGAACTTTTGAAAAAGGATTTTTGAGTTGACCAAATAGCCAATTGGAATGGAATTATTTTGATTCCTTCTGTTTTAGAAGTTTCAAAAATGCTTAAACTATTTTGTGGCATTGATTATTTTATCTCTGTCACATAACACTATTTTAGGGTTTTATAAAATAGTTAAACATTTTATTTAAAACCTAAATCTAAATGCCAGAAAGAAATCAAAACAGAAAAAGAAAAAACAGAGGGAAGACTTACCTGTCGCCTACCTGGTCGGCCCAGCCCACCAGGGGCACCCGTGTCTTCTACCTCTTGCGAGAAGGCAGAGGAGAAGCAGGGGACGGCGAGCACGCGAGAGCGCCACGCCTCCTGCCTGTCTGGCCTCCCCGCCTACTTGGTGAGTGGGATAGGCTCAGAAGAGCCATCCCGATCTCCTCCTCCTCCTCTCCATTTCTCCCTCTCTCCTCTGCCCTGTTCTCTCTTTTCCTCCTGCCGCCATTGGTAAGCTCGGGCTCGAGCTCACCACCATGCCCTCTGACCCTGCTAGCCCTATCCGACCAGCCCATTATCTCCGCCATGACGTGCCGCACCTCCCCGTCGAGAGAAAATGCCAAAGCCCCTGAATCGAGCTGCCACCATCGTCGACTTCACCTCCGGTCACCGAGATCCGCCGCCGTCGATCCGCTGCCAGAGAGCCCCTCCAACCTCGCCGATGCCAGGAATGGATCCCTTGTGAGCCTCCAATGCTTTCCCCTCTCTCTCCCGCTCGAAATCCCCGTACAAAGCATCTCCCCAACGAGCTCCACTTCCGACCGCCGCGCACGCTCATCGTCGGCACCTCTCCCGGCCACCCTAGCCCTCTTGCTACCACCTGCGAGAACGGGCGCTTCGCCAGCGTCCCGTAGCCGCAAGCTGCATCGCAAATGGACCCTTATAGCACGTTCTAGCACAACTCCGGCGAGCCCTCCGCCGCAGGTTTGGTCGCCGACGACCACCCTCCAGTCGACGTCGACGTGGCCAGCCTAATTAACCTGCTAACACCCCCCAGAGCCTCTGACGGAGGGCCCCACGTGTGGGTCAAACCCCACTTAGTGTGGGTCAACCCGGGATTAGCACCTGGGTCATTGACCAGTGGACCCCACTGGTCAGGTTTGACCTGGCCCAGGCGCTGGTGACTGGTGACGTAGTGATGACATCACAGGGACGCAGTAATAGCTTTTCTGATTTAATTTAGATCCAAGAAATTGCTAAAACTTGTAAAAATCATAGAAATTAAAATATAACTCGGATGAAATAATTTATATATGAAAAAGGATCAGAAAAATACAAAGAATCTGATTATGGCATTTTCATGCTGGTTTGAGAAAGTTAACAACACCAAATAGGGAAAATGATGAATAGGGTAAATTTAATAAATAGTTTGGAGTTGGAATTTGATTCCTATTTGAATTCCACTTCAATTGCTATGATCAAACATTGAGCTAGCAAAACCAGTACCTCAAATTGCCATCTTCATGCATGATAAAAACAAGTTATACCTGAGTATCAGGTCGAATCAATTAAAAGGGTATCCGGAAAATACCTTGCTTGAAGTGGTATTTGAATCCTGATTCAAATCCAGCTTCAACCTAAGAAATGGTAGCTATATCGGCCCTGTCACATTTCATCTCCATTTCTTGATCATGCATCATAGTGTTGCATTTCCGTGAAGTAATTGTTGTTCCTTTATTGTTTGCCGGTGTTGTTCCCTCTCGGTAGACGATGGTTCCGACGATGTGATCGTTGACATTGATGAAGACTCATTGCTATCTTCAGACGTGTCAGACAAGCAAACCCCCTTGAGCATATATATATAAACCCACTCTTTCGTTCCTGCTCTCTTTTATTGCATTAGGACAAACATGATTCAACTGTACATGTTATCGGTAGTTGAACCCATTTCTTTGCATGACCTAATTTTGTCACAGTAAATAGTTGAAACCACTTAGCATGAGTAGCAACTGCGTGAGCCTTGTTGTGCTTACTCATCGATGATTCCTTACAATGCCTGCCATGCTTAGAGTCGTGTCGGGTCTGATCCATCTGGATGATGAATCGGAATGGTTGTGTTCATGTCCTACAGTGTGAGAGAAAAAGTGTGAATCCGATTTGGTAAAGGTAGCGATGAGAGGCCATGTAGAAGTACATGGTGGGTTGTCTCATTGGGACCGTCCTTAAGAACTGACTTCTATGTATGTTATCCAAGACAAGATACTACCACACATTGGGATACTTAATTGACCCTCTTCACTTATTAATCGCATAGATCTCTGTCCAGGAGTCGCAACTAGTTTCTGGTGTTTGTAGGAAAAGTGTTGGCGGCCGTGTTTAGCTCTGCCCGACAGGGTAGGCTTCTCTGCGGTAGATACACAGTGGCACGGTGCACCAAGTGGCACCCGGATGGTGGGCTTGGGAACCCTGCGCACATCGTTTGGGGCCGTAGAGGAAACCTCGGTCGGACTTCCTTGTGGGTTCAGTCTCAAATAGGCGATAAACCTGGACTAGGGTCTTGTGTGGTTAACGGTCGTGGCCGACACCCACGCCAGTGCTTCTGCTTGAAGGTTGCCGAGATGCATGACGTGCATATGGTGCTAAGTAGTGAGAGCATGTGTGAAGAAGTATACCCCTGCAGGGTGAATCAATCTATTCGAATAGCCGTGTCCTCGGATATGGACTACTTGGAAGCATTATGTGGTACATAGACGATTTAAATGGATACTCTAAAACATGCAAAATAAGTGTGAGTGCTATGGAAGGCTTGTTGGGGAACGTCGCATGGGAAACAAAAATTTTCGTACGCGCACGAAGACCTATCATGGTGATGTCCATCTACGAGATGGGATTTCCGATCTACGTACCCTTGCAGATCGCACAGCAGAAGCGTTAGTGAACGCGGTTGATGTAGTGGAACGTCCTCACGTCCCTCGATCCGCCCCGCGAACCGTCCCACGATCCGTCCCACGATCTAGTGCCGAACGGACGGCACCTCCGCGTTCAGCACAGGTACAGCTCGACGATGATCTCGGCCTTCTTGATCCAGCAAGAGAGTGGGAGAGGTAGATGAGTTCTCCGGTAGCGTGACGGCGCTCTGGAGGTTGGTGGTGATCTAATCTCAGCAGGGCCCCGCCCGAGCTCCGCAGAAACGCGATCCGGAGGTAAAACCGTGGAGGTATGTGGTCGGGCTGCCGTGGCAAAGTTGTCTCAAATCAGCCCTAAAAACCCACTATATATAAGAGGGAGGGGGGCCTTGCCTTGAGGCTCAAGGAGCCCCAAGGGGGTCGGCCGAACCAAAGGGGGGAAGTCCTCCCCTTCCAAACCGAATCCAACTAAGTTTGGAAGGTGGAGTCCTTCTCTCCTTTCCCACCTCCTCTTTTTTTTCTCTTTGATTTTCTTCCTATGGCGCATAGGGCCTTCTTGGGCTGTCCCACCAGGCCACCAAGGGATGGTGCGCCACCCCCAAGGCCTATGGGCTTCCCCGGGGTGGGTTGCCCCCTGGTGAACACCCGGAACCCATTCGTCATTCCCGGTACATTCCCGGTAACTCCGAAAACCTTCCGGTAATCAAATGAGGTCATCCTATATATCAATCTTCGTTTCCGGACCATTCCGGAAACCCTCGTGACGTCCGTGATCTCATCCGGGACTCCGAACAACATTCGGTAACCAAACATATAACTCAAATACGCATAAAACAACGTCGAACCTTAAGTGTGCAGACCCTGCGGGTTCGAGAACTATGTAGACATGACCTGAGAGACTCCTCGGTCACTATCCAATAGCAGGACCTGGATGCCCATATTGGATCCTACATATTCTACGAAGATCTTATCGTTTGAACCTCAGTGCCAAGGATTCATATAATCCCGTATGTCATTCACTTTGTCCTTCGGTATGTTACTTGCCCGAGATTCGATCGTCAGTATCCGCATACCTATTTCAATCTCGTTTACCGGCAAGTCTCTTTACTCGTTCCGTAATACAAGATCCCGCAACTTACACTAAGTCACATTGCTTGCAAGGCTTGTGTGTGATGTTGTATTACCGATTGGGCCCCGAGATACCTCTCCGTCACACGGAGTGAAAAATCCCAGTCTCGATCCATACTAACGCAACGAACACCTTCGGAGATACCTATAGAGCATCTTTATAGTCACCCAGTTACGTTGCGACGTTTGATACACACAAAGCATTCCTCCGGTGTTAGTGAGTTATATGATCTCATGGTCATAGGAACAAATACTTGACACGCAGAAAACAGTAGCAACAAAATGACACGATCAACATGCTACGTCTATTAGTTTAGGTCTAGTCCATCACATGATTCTCCTAATGATGTGATCCCGTTATCATGTGGCAACACTTGCCTATGGTCAGGAAACCTTGACCATCTTTGATCAACGAGCTAGTCAACTAGAGGCTTACTAGGGACAGTGTTTTGTCTATGTATCCACACATGCACTGTGTTTCCAATCAATACAATTATAGCATGGATAATAAACGATCATCATGAACTAAGAAATATAATAATAACTAATTTATTATTTCCTCTAGGGCATATTTCCAACAGTCTCCCACTTGCACTAGAGTCAATAATCTAGTTCACATCACCATGTGATTTCAACGAATCCAACACCCATATAGTTCTGGGGTCTGATCACGTCTTGCTCGTGAGAGAGGTTTTAGTCAATGGTTCTGAAACTTTCAGATCCGTGCGTTCTTTACAAATCTTTATGTCATCTTATAGATGCTCCTACTACGTGCTATTCGGAAATGCTCCAAATATCTACTCTCCTATACGAATCCGTTTCACTACTCATAGTTATTCGGATTAGTGTCAAAGCTTGCATCGACGCAACCCTTTACGATGAACTCTTTAACCACCTCCATAATCGAGAAAAATTCCTTAGTCTATTTAGTTACTAAGGATAACTTTGACCGCTGATCAGTGATTCAATCCTGGATCACTCTGTGTACCTCTTAACAGACTTGCTGCAAGGCACACATCAGGTGCGGTACTCAGCATGGCATACTTTAGAGTCTATGGCTAAGGCATAGAAGACGACCTTCGTCTATTCTCTTTATTCTGCCGTGGTCGGGTTTTGAGTCTTACTCAAATTCACACCTTACAACGCAACCAAGAACTCCTTCTTTGCTGATCTATTTTGAGCTCCTTCAAAAACTTGTCAAGGCATGCATCTTGTTGAAACTTCCATTAAGCGCTTTCGATCTATCTCCATATATCTTTGATGCTCAACGTTCAAGTAGCTCAATCCAGGTATTCCTTTGAAAACTCCTTTCAAACAACCTTGTATGCTTTACAGAAATTCTACATTACTTCTGATCCACAATATGTCAACCACATATACTTATCAGAAATTCTATAGTGCTCCCACTCACTTCTTTGGAAATACAAGTTTCTCATAAACCTTGTACAAACCCAAAATCTTTGATCATCTCATCAAAGTGTATATTCCAACTCCGAGATGCTTGCACCAGTCCATTGAAGGATCACTGGAGCTTGCATACTTGCTAGTATCTTTAGGATCGACAAAACCTCCTGGTTGTATCACATACAATGTTTGCTCAAGGAAACCGCCGAGGAAACAATGTTTTGACATCCTACGTGCAATATTTCATAAATAATGCAGCAACTACTAACATAATTCTGACAGACTTTTAGCATCGCTACGAGTGAGAAAGTCTCATCATAGTCAACTGTTTGATCTTGTCAGAAACATCTTTGCAACAAATCGAGCTTTCCTTAATAGTGATTTATCACCATCATCGTCTGTCTTCCTTTTAAAGATCCATCTTTACTCAATAGTCCTATGACCATCAAGTAGTTCTTCCAAAGTCTACACTTTGTTTTCATACATGGATCCTCTCTCGGATTTCATGGCCTCCGGCCATTTGTCGGAATCCGGGCCCACCATTGCTTTCTTCATAACTCGTAGGTTCATTGTTGCTCAACAATATGACCTCCAAGACAGGGTTACGGTACCACTCTGCAGTAGTACGCGACCTTGTCAACCTACGAGATTCGTAGTAACTTGATCCGATGCACGATGATCACCATCATCAGCTTTCACTTCAATTGGTGAAGGCGCCACAGGAACAACTTCATGTGCCCTGCTACACACTGGTTGAAGTGATGGTTCAATAACCTCATCAAGTTCTACTACCCTCCCACTCAATTCTTTCGAGAAAAACCTTTCCTCGAGAAAGGATCTGTTTCTAGAAACAAACACTTTGCTTTCGGATCTGAGATAGGAGATGTACCCAACTGTTTTGGATATCCTATGAAGATGCATTTATCCGCTTTGGGTTCAAGCTTATCAGACTGAAACTTTTTCACATAAGTGTCGAAGCCCCATACATTCAAGAAACGACAGTTTAGATTTCTCCAAACCTCAATCTATACTGTGCCATCTCAACGGAAATACGCGGTGCCCTATTTAAAGTGAATGCGGTTGTCTCTAATGCATAACCCATAAACGATAGTGGTAATTCGATAAAAGACATCATAGCATGCACCATACCAAATAGTGCGTGGCTATGACATTCAGACACATCATCACACTATGATGTTCCAGGTGGCATGAACTGCGAAACAATTTCCACATTGTCTTAACTGCGTACCAAAACTCGTAACTCAGATATTCATTTCTATGATCATATCGTAGACAGTTTTATCCTCTTGTTACGACGAACTTCACTCCAAAACATAATTGAACTTTTTCAATATTTTAGACTTGTGATTCATTAAGTAAATACTCTTGTATCTGCTCAAATCGTCATTGAAGTAAGAACATAATGATATCCACTGCGTGCCTCAGCACCCACTGGACTGCATACATCAAAATGTATCACTTCCAACAAGTTACTATCTTGTTTCATCTCAACGAAAACAAGGCCTTGCTCATGTGGTATGATTTGCATGTCACTAGTGATTCAAAATCAAGTGAGTACAAAGATCCATCAGCATGGAGCTTCTTCATGCAATTTTATACCAACATAACTCAAGCGGCAGTGCCACAAGTAAGTGGTACTATCATCATTACCTCGTGTCTTTTGGCACTAATATCATGAACATGTGTAACACTACGATCGAGATTCAATAAACCATTGAAGGTGATTATTCAAGCAAATAGAGTAACCATTATTCTCTTTAAATGAATAATCGTATTGCAATAAACACGATCGAATCATGTTCATGCTTAACGCAAGCACCAAATAACAATTATATAGGTTTAACACCAATCCCGATGGTAGAGGGAGCGTGCGATGTTTTGATCATATCAATCTTGGAAACACTTCCAACACGTATCATCACCTCGCCTTTAGCTAGTCTCCGTTTATGCCGTAGCTATCATTTCGTGTTACTAATCACTTAGCAACCGAACCGGTATCCAATACCCTCATGCTACTAGGAGTACTAGTAAAGTACACATCATGTATATCAAATATACTTCTTTCGACTTTTGCCATCCTACTTATCAACCAAGTATCTAGAGTTGCTCCGCCTCAGTGACTGTTCCCCTCATTACGGAAGCACTTAGTCTCAGGTTTAGGTTTAATCTTGGGTCTCTTCATTAGTGCAACAACTATTTTTCCGTTTCACGAAGTATCCCTTCTAGCCCTTGCCTTTCTCGAAACTTAGTGGTTTTACTAACCATCAACTATTGATGCTCCTTCTTGATTTCTACTTTCGCAGTGTCAAACATTGCGAATCACTCAAAGATCATTGTATCTATCCTTGGTATGTTATAGTTCATCACAAAGCTCTCACAGTTTGGTGGCAGTGACTTTGGAGAATTATCACTATCTCATCTGGAAGATTAACTCCCACTTGATTCAAGCGATTGTCGTACTCAGACAATCTGAGCATACGCTCAACGATTGAGCTTTTCTCCTTTACTTTGTGGACAAAGAATCTTGTCGGAGGTCTCGTTCCTCTTAACAAGGGCACGAGCATGAAATCACAATTTCATCTCTTTAGAACATCACTTATGTTCCGTGATGTTTCAAAACGTCTTCGGTGCCTTGGTTCTAAGCCATTAAGTATTTTGCACTGAACTATCATGTAGTCATCAGAAACGTGTATGTCGGATGTTCACAGCATCCACAGACGACGCTCGAGGTGCAGCACACCGAGTGGTGCATTAAGGACATAAGCCTTTTGCGCAGCAACGAGGACAATCCTCTTCAAAGTTTGCTAGTATCAACTTTCAACTAAATTTTCTCTAGGAACATATAAAAACAGTAGAGCTATAGCGCAAGCTACATCGTAATTCGTAAAGACCATTAGACTATGTTCATGACAATTAGTTCAATTAATCATATTACTTAAGAACTCCCACTCAAAAAGTACATCTCTCTAGTCATTTGAGTGGTACATGATCCAAATCCACTATCTCAAGTCCGATCATCACGTAAGTCGAGAATAGTTTAAGTGGTAAGCATCTCTATGCTAATCATATCAACTATACGATTCATGCTCGACCTTTCGGTCTCATGTGTTTCGAGGCCATGTCTGCACATGCTAGGCTCGTCAAGCTTAACCCGAGTGTTCCGCGTGTGCAACTGTTTTGCACCCGTTGTATATGAACGTTGAGTCTATCACACCCGATCATCACGTGGTGTCTCGAAACGAAGAACTGTCGCAATGGTGCACAGTCGGGGAGAACACAATTTCGTCTTGAAATTTTAGTGAGAGATCACATCATAATGCTACCGTCATTCTAAGCAAGATAAGGTGCATAAAGGATTAACATCACATGCAATTCATAAGTGACATGATATGGCCATCATCATGCGCTTCTTGATCTCCATCACCAAAGCACCGACACGATCTTCTTGTCACTGGCGTCACACCATGATCTCCATCAACGTGTCTCCATCGAGGTTGTCATGCTACTCATGCTATTACTACTAAAGCTACGTCCTAGAAATATAGTAAACGCATCTGCAAGCACAAACGTTAGTTTAAAGACAACCCTATGGCTCCTGCTGGTTGCCGTACCATCGACGTGCAAGTTGATATTAACTATTACAACATGATCATCTCATACATCCAATATATCACATCACATCGTTAGCCATATCACATCACAAGCATACCCTGCAAAAACAAGTTAGACGTCCTCTAATTGTTGTTGCATGTTTTACGTGGTGACCATGGGTATCTAGTAGGATCGCATCTTACTTACGCAAACACCACAATGGAGATATATGAATTGCTATTTAAACTTATACAAGGACCTCCTTGGTCAAATCCGATTCAACTAAAGTTGGAGAAACCAACACTTGCCAGTCATCTTTGAGCAACGGGGTTACTCGTAGCGATGAAACCAGTCTCTCGTAAGCGTACGAGTAATGTTGGTCCAAGCCGCTTCAATCCAACAATACCGCGGAATCAAGAAAAGACTAAGGAGGGCAGCAAAACGCACATCACCGCCCACAAAAACTTTTGTGTTCTACTTGAGAAGACATCTATGCATGAAACTCGCTCTCATGCCACTGTTGGGGAACGTCGCATGGGAAACAAAAAAATCCTACGCGCACGAAGACCTATCATGGTGATGTCCATCTATGAGAGGGGATTTCCGATCTACGTACCCTTGCAGATCGCACAGCAGAAGCGTTAGTGAACGCGGTTGATGTAGTGGAACGTCCTCACGTCCCTCGATCCGCCCCGTGAACCGTCCCACGATCCGTCCCACAATCTAGAGCCGAACGGACGGCACCTCCGCGTTCAACACACGTACAGCTCGACGATGATCTCGGCCTTCTTGATCCAGCAAGAGAGATGGAGAGGTAGATGAGTTCTCTAGCAGCGTGACGGCGCACCGGAGGTTGGTGGTGATCTAATCTCAGCAGGGCTCCGCCCGAGCTCCGCAGAAACGCGATCTAGAGGTAAAACCGTGGAGGTATGTGGTCGGGCTGCCGTGGCAAAGTTGTCTCAAATCAGCCCTAAAACCCCACTATATATAGGAGGGAGGGGGGCCTTGCCTTGAGGCTTAAGGAGCCCCAAAGGGGTCGGCCGAACCAAAGGGGGGAAGTCTTCCCCTTCCAAACCGAATCCAACTAGGTTTGGAAGGTCGAGTCCTATTCTTTCCCACCTCCTCTTTTTTTTTCTTTCAATTTCTTCCTATGGCGCATAGGGCCTTCTTGGGCTGTCCCACCAGCCCACCAAGGGCTGGTGCGCCACCCCCAAGGCCTATGGGCTTCCCCGGGGTGGGTTGCCCCCCCCCCCCGGGTGAACACCCGGAACCCATTCGTCATTCCCGGTACATTCCCGGTAACTCCGAAAACCTTCCGATAATCAAATCAGGTCATCCTATATATCAATCTTTGTTTCCGGATCATTCCGGAAACCCTCGTGATGTCTGTGATCTCATCCGGGACTCCGAACAACATTCGGTAACCAACCATATAACTCAAATATGCATAATACAACGTCGAACCTTAAGTGTGCAAACCCTGCGGGTTCAAGAACTATGTAGACATGACCCGACAGACTCCTCGGTCAATATCCAATAGCGGGACCTGGATGCCCATATTGGATCCTACATATTCTACGAAGATCTTATCGTTTGAACCTCAGTGCCAAGGATTCATATAATCCCGTATGTCATTCCCTTTGTCCTTCGGTATGTTACTTGCCCGAGATTCGATCGTTAGTATCCGCATACCTATTTCAATCTCGTTTACCGGCAAGTCTATTTACTCGTTCCGTAATACAAGATCCCGCAACTTACACTAAGTCACATTGCTTGCAAGGCTTCTGTGTGATGTTGTATTACCGAGTGGGCCCCAAGATACCTCTCCGTCACACGGAGTGAGAAATCCCAGTCTCGATCCATACTAACTCAACGAACACCTACGGAGATACCTGTAAAGCATCTTTATAGTCACCCAGTTACGTTGCGACGTTTGATACACACAAAGCATTCCTCCGGTGTTAGTGAGTTATATGATCTCATGGTCATAGGAACAAATACTTGACACGCAGAAAACAGTAGCAACAAAATGACACGATCAACATGCTACGTCTATTAGTTTGGGTCTAGTCCATCACATGATTCTCCTAATGATGTGATCCCGTTATCAAGTGGCAACACTTGCCTATGGTCAGGAAACCTTGACCATCTTTGATCAACGAGCTAGTCAACTAGAGGCTTACTAGGGACAGTGTTTTGTCTATGTATGTGTTTCCAATCAATACAATTATAGCATGGATAATAAACGATCATCATGAACTAAGAAATATAATAATAAATAATTTATTATTGCCTCTAGGGCATATTTCCAGCAAGGCCTTATCGTAGGGAGACGAGAGTGAATCCATAGTGGTGTATTGATTGGTGAATATGTGGACTCGTGTGCACTATCGCACCTCAAAGAAAGAACTTGTAGTCGTAGTACAGGTTAGCCAAGAGTCAAAGCTGGCTTGCTGCAATCAAACCACACAATCCTTCCATTGAAACATGATGCATATGTAGATAGTTCTAATGTAAGCCTTGCTGAGTACCTTTGTACTCACGGTTGTTTTATTTATGTTTTTGCAGAGAAGATTTAGACTCATTAAAAGGTTCTATGCGATGTGTTCGATGTTGACCAGAATAGCTTGGGAATCCCAGACAGAGGTCTGGCTCCTTTGGTAGGGTCGTAGAAGCTTTTCAGGCTCTTCCAGCCACGTTTAGTAGATGTCTGTACCCAGACATGTTTTTCTTCCGCTTGTTGTTTGTATGACTTGAGTGTCGTGTCACGGGACCCCTGTTTGTAATAACACACTATCTTGATTCTTATGAGACCTTAATAAAAGCTTGAGTCATAAAGTTATGTTGTGATGCCATGTTGTATCTACACATATCGTGCATATTGTGTGTATGTTATAAATGCATTATATGTGTGGGATTCGACACCTAGTTGTGTGCCTTTAGTAGTACTCTTTACAGGGAATGCCTCTTTGTGCTTCTATCGAGCCTTGGTAGCTTGCTACTACTCTAGACACATTGATTGACCGACGTGTATCCTTCTTTGCTGCTGTGTCTATCCCTCGGGGAAATGTCACGCGGTGTAATGGAGTCCTTGTAGCTTGCTACGACTCGTCTACACATGTTGTTGATCGACACCTGCCTTGTTGGGTTATGTATGCATGTCCATGTATGGATGTACCGCTTGGATTTATAACTAGTCATGTCGACCCGGGTTCTTTGTCGTTTGAACGCTAGCAACATATTCATATACGTGAGCCAAAAGACGCAAATGGTCCTGGCCAAGGTAAGGTGGCAGCCGTGGAGTTTACCGTGCGTGAGGCCGCAAAGTGATGTGATGTGTTACAGGCTGGGTTCATATGACTCAGGATCGGGGTCCTGACACATTTTTTATTGCATGGAAAACTCAGAAAACAAGATAATCATGGCATTTTATTTTATTCAACTAAAAATAGCAGAGAACAAACTAAGAATACAGAGAGTTGTGCCTACTAAATTCATCGATTGCATGTCTTTCAAAAAGGATCCATTAATAAGGTTAAACAAGTCTTATAAATAACCATTTCCGATTGACATGAAATTGATTTTCGTATGACACTAAGTTACCTCAATGGGGATTTTTACATCACCAACAATAAGAGTATAACATTTCTTCTTGGCAGTAGGAAGAGGAATTGGTAACCTCCAATGGTGACTGTAGCAATTGGCTCAATGACATTAATATTATTAACCAAAGTTTGCTTCTTCGGAGAATCTATGGTATGTTGTTTGCCATTGATATGAAAAGTGACCTTGCTTTTGTTGGAATCAATAACAGCCCCATACAACATTTGAAAAGGGTCTACCAAGGAGGGTTGACATGTTGTCATCCTCGGGCATATCAAGAATAACAAAGTCTGTCAAGATAGTGACATTTGTAGCCACAAGAGGAACATCCTTGCAAGTTCCAATTGGTAAAGCGGTGGATTTATTAGTCATTTGTAAAGATATCTCAGTAGGTGTAAGCTTATTCAAATAAAATCTCTTATAAAGAGAGGAAGGCATAACACTAACACTAGCTCCTAAATCCGATAAATCAGTTTTAACATAATTTCTTTTAATGGAGCAAGGTATTGTGGGTATACCCGAATCTCCCAACTTCGTAGGCACTCCACCATCAAAAGAATAATTAGCAAGCATAGTGGCAATTTCAGTTTCAGGTATTTTTCTTTTGTTGGTGATAATATCTTTTATATACTTAGCATACAAAGGCATTTTCAAAATATCAGTCAACTGGGTGCGCAGAAAGACAGGCCTAATCATTTCAGCAAAGCGCTCAAAGTCTTCCTTGTCCTTACTCATAGAAGGCTGACGAGGGAATTGCATGGGATTTTGAACCCACGGCTCTCTTTATTTCCCATATTTTCTAGCAGCAAAATCTTTATTCTCTTCGCATTTATTTTTAGGAGCTGGGTTATCAAGATCTTTAGGAGGTTCTATTTCCACATCATTATCAGGTTTTTTATTACTATTTGGTGAAGCATCTACATGAACATTATTATTCTCATCATCAATAGGTGAATGTTCACTACCATATTGTGTCTCAGCATCCGAAATAGAAACATCATTATGATTCTGAGCAGGTTTTTCTATAACAAGTTCACTAGAAGCACGCAAAGTCTTATCATTTTTCTTTTTCTTTATCTTCTTGGAAAGACTAGGTGTATCATCGTTAATTCAGTGAGAACCATGTTCTTTTCTTTTAGGATGACCTTCAGGATAAAGAGGTTCCTGAGTCATGCGACCTCCTCTAGTCATTACTCTAACAACATTGTCATTCATATTATCATTTATCTCAGCAAGCAAATCATTATGTGACTTAGCAACTTGGTCTAGTTGGGTGTGAACCATAGAAGCACGTTTATCTAGAACCTTAACATCATTAGTAATTCTAAACATCAAGTAACTCAAACGATCTATCATCATCACATTGCGTCTTAATTGATCTTTGACATAATTATTGAAATGTTCTTGCTTAACTATATAATTATCGAATTCATCCATGCATTGACTATGAGTCTTAGTGTAAGATATATCACTTGCGTTGAAGGTACAGAGAGAATTTATCTCTACTACCATTGTCGGGCTGTCAAGTCCATCTATTTCTTTGATAAGTGGTAATTTCTTGACATCTTCAGTTTTAATACCCTTCTCTTTAATAGTTCTTTTGGCTTCTTATATATCTTCAGGACTGAGGAATAGAATACCTCTCTTATTTTGAATAGGGTCCGGTGGTGGTTCAGAAAGTGTCCAATCATCGGCATTTTGCAATATGTTATTTAATTGTTCTTCATCTTGTCCAACAGTTCTTTCCCTCAAAACACAACTAGCACAAATATCTAGGGAATCCCTAGAAGAATTGGTTAGTCCATTATAAAAGATATCAAGTATTTCATTTTTCTTAAGGGGATGATCAGGCAGAGATTGAAGTAACTAGAGAAGCCCCACCCCCACCCCAAGCTTGAGATAGATTATCTTCTTCAACTTGCACAAAGTTAAATATGTCATGTAAGGTAGCTTGTTTCTTATGAGTAGGAAAATAATTTTAGAGAAGTAATAAAGCATATCCTGGTGACTCTGCACACAACCAGGAGCAAGAGAAAGGAACCATTATTTAGCCTTGTCTTTTAGAGACAAAGAAAAAGGCTTAAGGATGTAATAGTAATGTATCGTTTCCTCATTAGTAAACAAAACAACAATATCATTCAATTTAGTGAGTTGTCCAACAATAGTTTCAGTTTCATAACCATGGAAAGGATCAAATTCTACTATAGGAATCCACTAAGGGTCTATAGAGAACCCATAATACTTATCAGTAACAAATATAAGAGAAGTAGAAAATTTAGGATCACTTTCATTTTCTCCATCATATATTTTTATTTTAGTTTGCATGGTAGTTACTTCAGGTCATCTCTACTTTTACAAGCAAGAAAGTCCCTAGCTACTTCCCTATCCATAACATATCCTTCAGGTACATAAGGCAATTCATATTTATTGGAAGAGCGAGGTGCAGTAGGTGATTTAAAATCTTCATTAGTTTCAGCATTTCCAAGTTCTTTAGCTTTAGCAATATGGGCATCAAGTAATTCATTCAGTGACTAATACGCCTCCAACGTATCTATAGTTTTCGATTGTTCCATGCTGATATATTATCATTCTAGGATACTTTTGGGTATTTTTTACCAATTTATATTATTTTTGAGCACTAACCTATTGATCCCGTGCCTAGTGCGAGTTGCTATTTTTTGCATGTTTTTCATTTTTCAGGTTTTCAATACCAAACGAAGTCCAATTGACCTGAAACTTTTTGGAGATTTTTTCTAGACGAAAAGAAGATCAATGAGTATCACAAGAAGGCTAGGGGTGATACTTCTCCAACATATCTATAATTTTTGATTGTTCCATGCTGATATATCATCATTCTAGAATACGTCTGGGGTATTTATTAACCAATTTACATTATTTTTTGAGCACTAACCTATTGATACAATGCCCAGTGTTAGTTGTTGTATTTTACACGTTTTCCACTTTTCACGTTTTCCATACCAAACGTTGTCCAATTGACCTAAAACTTTTTTGAGAATTTTTCTGGATTAAGAGAAGACCAACAAGCATCGGAGGAAGGGTGGGGGAACATGATGGCCCCATAAGCCAACCCGATGGGCCCTATGGGGGCTTGCCGTGTTGGCTTGTGGGCCCCTTGAGGCCCTCCCGACTATGTTCTATGTCTTATAAATTATTAGATACCCTAAAACCCCCATAAGCAGTCCCGAAACACTTTTTATGTTGCCGCAAGTGTCTGTTCTGGTGGGAGGCCATATGGGGCTCCATTCCGACACCCTCACGGAGGTGGAATCGATCACGGAGGGCCTCTTCATCAACCTTGATGCCCTCATGATGGTGTGTTAGTAGTTCACCAGAGACCTACGGGTCCATATCCAATACCTAGATGGCAATCTCTCTCTTGATCTTCAATACAATGATCATCGCATCTTTTCTTTGATCCACATGATGTAGTTCCGTTTGTGCGGTGCGTTTGTTGCGATCCGATGAATTGTGGGTTTATGTTCAGATTATTCATGATAAATATTGGAGTATTCTCTAATTACTTATATCATTCTTATGTGCATCATTATGATAGCTTCATAATTTTGTCCGATCTACTAAAATAGTTTGACCAACTAGATTGATATTTCTTCTGTGAGAGAGGTGTTTTGTACTAGGTTCAACCTGGTGAATTTCTATACCAGTGATAGAAGGGGACAAGATGTGTCGTTGTCTTGCTTCTACTAATGATAAAATTATAGGGTTTATTCATATTGCTTGAGTTTACTTTATCTACATCATGTGATTGTTCTCCATGCATTACTTTTTTTTACATAATACTCTAGATGCATGTTGGATAGTGGTGATGAGTGGAGTAATAGTAATAGGTGCATGCAGGAGTTGGCCTATTTGTTTATGGACATTATGCCTATATATACATGATCATTGTCATGAATATCGCATAACTATCCGGTTTTATGTCAATTGCCCAACACTATTTTGTTTACCCACTGTATGATATTTTCATGACAGATGCCATCAGGGAAAGGCCCCCGGGTCCATTCACAACATATTTACAAAACCTTTAATACCTTGGTGCCATTTACTTCTATTTATTTTAACTTGCTATCTAAAATTATCTACACACCTCACTCGCTTGCAAATAACAACTACAAAGGCATTGACAACCCTGTTGCTTGCATTGGGTGCAAGTTGTTTGTTCTTTTGTATGAAGCCGCTGAAGACGGTTGTAGTTTATATTCCTATTGGTTCGATAAACCTTGGTTTCTTAACTCAGGGAAATACTTATCGACATTGTGTTGCAATAACTCATTCCTCTTCACAGAAAACCCAACGCAGATCACAAGTATCAGGAAGAATTTCTGGCACCGTTATCAGGGAATATCATCACCAACTACCAAGTAAGTCCACACAAATTTTCATTCACTTGTTCTCCTTTTTATTTGTTGGTATATTTAGTTTTTCTCATAAAAATTTAAAATACAAAAGTATTTACCTTTGCTTGCTTAGGTTGTCACTAGATTCCATCTTCGCTCTCTAGTTTGCCTGTCTTGCTTGTTACTTCGCTTGCTCGGTCAACATGTCTCAAGATACTACTAAGTTATGTGACTTATAAAATACTAATAACAATGATTTATTAGTACTCCTATAGCACACGCCACTAGTGTAGAGGTTTTTGGTATTAATGTTGCATTACTGAATCTTGTCATGAAAGAGTAATTTTCACGAAGTCCTAATGAGGATCCTGCCTCACATATCAATACCTTTGTTGAAGTTTATGATATGCAAAAGAAAAAGGATATGGATGTAACAACCCAGATGCTTTCTTTCCTTATTTGTACCCCTTTCCAATTGTGGAGACCTTGTTAAACATTTGTTATGGAAGTGATGAAGTGGTTATCATTTCATGTGTTGTCATTTCATGTGCATCTCATGCATCATATCATCATTTTGGTGTTAGCCTTCTTCTTGTATACCTTGTTGTAGTGAATTCATGTGGCTTGTGTGGTATTGTGGAGTGTGGTGTGGGTGCAACAATGACCTCAAACATTAAGTTGCACCATAGCCCAAAACCCCTTTCCTATTATATTTCTTTGAGGTGTAATTATGTTGTTGTTTTGGGTTTTAAAAATGTTCCTCTTCTTTGGAAATTCTTTCATATATTTGTGGATGACAAACCTCACTGATTTGAAATTATTTTTCTTATTGTTTTATTTAAAACAGGGGCTGATTTATAACAAAACAATTAATTTAGTTTGCTCTAAAATGCCACCTCTATTTTTATAAATAGGAGCAACATTTTAGAGACTTATAATTATTTGCCTTTTCTTCTTTTATTCTATTTTTAACTTCTCTCTTATTTTTCAAAGTCTGACTTGAATTATTTAAAAGAGAGAACCTGTTTTGTTTTAAAGAGAGGAGCAGGCAGTTGATTGGGCTTTGGCCCATTTCTTTTCTCTAGCACACACGAGCCCATCCCCCTTTCCTTTCTTCCTCCTCCTGGCGCCGTTTTCTCCTTCCCCTGCTTTCCGTAAGTTCGTGAGAGAGAGAGAGAGCCGCGCCGTGCACAGGGATGTCTAGGTGCCGTCCCATCGCGCCTATTTAGAGCCCCTCCTCGGCGTGCGAGCCTAGGGTTCCCTCTTGCCGCCGCCAGCCTCTCCTTTCTCTTCTTCTCCCCCTCTGCAGGTAAGAGTTCCAGAGAGTTTCAGAGAAGAATAGAGATTCAGAGAGAGAGAGAGCTCATCGCCGGCGCGTCCCTCCCGTCGTCGTCGGTCCTTCCCCATCGAGTCCAAGCGCGAAGGGAGGATGTTGGATCCTCCCTCAATCTAGTCCGGGCACTAGGAGGGTGGTTCCCCTCCTCTGTCGGCCCCTCCTCGCCGTCTTCGTCGGGGACGAAGCAAAGCAGAGCCATTGCCGTCGCCCCGATTCTTCTTCCATCTTCTCGGTGTCAAGCGCGCCTCTGAGCAGCCCAGGGTGAGCAATGTTCCCCTCCCATCTTTCCCGCGCGTAGAATCTCCCCCCTGTGTGTTGTAGTTCGCCGGATCGAGCTCCCTTCAGGACGGAGCAGAGGCCGCGTCGAGCCGCCGCTACGGGATCCCTCCTGTGGAGCTAGGCACGGGAACGGAACCCCCTAGGGTTCCCGCATCCCTGCTGGTCCCTAGGAGCAGCCGTCGTTGCTGCATCATCGTCGGAGTCGAGCTGCTCCTTCCCTGATCTGGAGGTAGAAGACGACGTGTAGTTGCCGTGTGTTGTAGCTTAGCTCGTTCAGAACCCCTTCTTGTTCAGAACCCTCCTTGTAGCCCGACTGGTTCCAGCGCCACGCCCCTACCAGAGAGGTCGTGGGTTCGATTCCCACCAGCGCCACTTTTTATTTCTTGTTTTCCAACCTGTTGCGAGTAGCATTGCGGATAGCTTAGCTCGTTAGCCTCCCCTCTGTGTCAGACTTGAGGGTGTAGCGCACTCGTGTGGTGCCGTGTGTGCAAGCAGGGGAGCAGGGTTCGAATCTCGCCTGGCCCCTTTTATCTTTTTTTTCCTAAGTGTTGCAACTTATGTTCTCATGCCCTGTTTAGAGTTGCATATTAGGTGGAGCTGTGATCTATTGATGTTGATTCCTTGATGGAATGGTAGTGGGTGAACCCCTCTACAACATGGGGCATTCATTTTGTTCTTAGGTTTTTGCATGTACCTATTACACCCTGTCAAAGTGGGCACTTGACTGAAAATGACAGATTTGTGAAAACCTGTGAATTTCACTAAGTCTGGGAATCTGGGGTTATTTTCTTCCCCTGTTGTGTTGTTCCAATTTGCTCCTCTGTTGGGAATTAGCCCAAGAAACAAACTAGTGTTTGTTTGCTGTTATGTTTGTATAGCTCCCTACTAAATTTCATGCTTAGACACCTCCTGTAGGTATCATTTTGGAGGCTGCCAAAATGCTTGAGAGCATAAGCAGCTTAGCTCGTTAGCCTCCCCTCTGTGGTCAGACTTGAGGGTGTAGCGCACTCGTGTGGTGCCGTGTGTGCAAGCAGGGGAGCAGGGTTCGAATCTCGCCTGGCCCCTTTTATCTTTTATTTTTTTCCTAAGTGTTGCAACTTATGTTCTCATGCCCTGTTTAGAGTTGCATATTAGGTGGAGCTGTGATCTATTGATGTTGATTCCTTGATGGAATGGTAGTGGGTGAACCCCTCTACAACATGGGGCATTCATTTTGTTCTTAGGTTTTTGCATGTACCTATTACACCCTGTCAAAGTGGGCACTTGACTGAAAATGACAGATTTGTGAAAACCTGTGAATTTCACTAAGTCTGGGAATCTGGGGTTATTTTTTTCCCCCTGTTGTGTTGTTCCTATTTGCTCCTCTGTTGGGAATTAGCCCAAGCAATAAACTTGTGTTTGTTTGCCATTATGTTTCATAGCTCCCTGTCAAATTTCATGCTTAGACACCTCCTTTAGGTATCATTTTGGAGGCTGCCAAAATGCTTGAGAGCATAAGCAGCTGGTGAAAATCTGTAATTTTCACAAAGTCCCAATCTGTGATATTTTTGTCCAAGTTAGAGGCTGTAGATCTGCTCATGGGTGATTCCTTTGCCTTAGCTTTTGTTAGAGGATGTAATGCAGTTAGATGGCTTCAGTTCAGTGTCTTGTATGAATTAGTTAGAGGGTTGTAGCTGCTGTAGATCTTCTAGTCTAAGTGTTATGTTGCTGTTAAAAACAGATTGTGTGCCTAGATGGTTTTAGAGCTTGTGTGAGCATTGGTTGATGGTGTGCTGTGTTCTCAAATAGCATTACACTTTTATCTTGATGCTTGATCACTTGGCAACCTGGTTACACCAGTGAGTGCGCATTTAATTGAGTTTGTGGCTGTTTGAACCCGTAGACCTTCGTAACTTGTTTTGTAGTTTCCGGTTGATTCGAGACTCCGTTCACGACATTCTTCATATGTTTTTGCTTCATTTTCTCGTGATGCACATGATTATGCCATGTTCATGAATGGCAAGATAAATTAACATGAGGTTCTGTCCAGAATATAAACAACTCAACTAATGCATGTGAAAGTGACTATAATAGTGGTGCATGCTTCCTTCTTCACACATGCATCATATTGGTTGTTGCATTATGTTTGGCCGGTGTTTATTTGTTGTTATCTTATCTTGGGTAGCATCGGGAACGGAGAGCGAGTACATGGATTCTAGAGAGTTCGTACAGGAAGAACAAGAGCAGTTCCAGGCTGAAGAAATCACAGGCAAGATGACCGTGACCTTGACACCGTTTCTAGCTTTGTTATGCTTAGAATCACGTTTCCATTGTTACATGCTCGCTGCCTACCACATGATATATATGGCATATGTCTTTGCCATGAACCCCTAACACTTCTCATTCCTAGAAAATATTGTTTGGCTAAGTAGGCTTGCTCAACCTCTAATGGATAGCTTTGCTAGTTGCACGTGCCAGCTGGTCCATGTGATAACATGGGCATTTTGATATCATTATGTTTCACTTCTATTTAATTAGTGCACCTATATACTTGGTAAATAACGGAAGGCCTAGCCTTTTGCCGGGTGATTTGTTCCGTTGTTGCCGCCTTAGTTTCGGCTACCGGTGTTTTATTCCATAACTGAGCGCTCCTAACACGTTCGGGGTTGTTATGGGGACCCCTTGATAAATCGTATAGTGTTAAGGCTTGTCTGGCAGGACCCAACTTTGGTTTTAATCTGCTACTAACTTAATAATTAAATGCATAGGGAATAGCTACCCCGAGGAATTAATCAACAACCCGGGGCAGTGCTCCTCATGAGTGTTGTTCCAAGCTAGAGCACTGTGCGGGGCCAACTCAGGGCAACTTGAGAGATTTCTATCAAGCCACTGTACGCATCGCTTATCCGTCGTGTCCTGAGAACGAGATACGCGGCTCCTATCAGGACCGTCGACACGCCGGGCGATCTTGCCAGATTTGTCTTACCTTAGCGATATATCTTGCGCATTGGGATTCCGGTGAAACTTTGGGTCTCCTCAAAGTTGAGGTTTTCCTCCAAGGAATCCGACGAGATCACGAGATTCGTGATAGAGGTTTACTATGCGGCCTGTGGTAATTTGTAATGGCCTAGTTGGAGCACCCCTGCTGAGTTTAAGCTTTCGGAAAGCCGTGCCCACGGTTATGTGGAAAATATGGATATTTTGTTAACATCCGGTTCTAGACAACTTAAAGTAATTCTAATAAAACTGCCAACTGAGTGCGAAACTGTGACTGTCTCTTCAGGAGATCCTTCTCTGATCGAGAACACGGTGGGGTTATGTATGACGTAAGTAGGTGTTCAGGATCACTTAGTGATCAATCTAGTATTTGACCGAGTTGCGTAGACCACCATATGTTTACTTTGATCATCTTAAGGTAGCCACCACATATGCTTAGGTTGCTACAAAACCATACACTTAACGTTCCTCACCCATTAACTCAGCTAGATTCGTTATCAAGGTCATTTGATTGCCGAGTCCTCGTGGCTCATGATTTACTACAAACACCCATAGGTACAGGTACGCCTGATGCAGGAGATCCTGATGATAGCCAGCTGAAGTGGGAGTTTGATGAGGACTATGGAAGACTGTACGTGACTTATCCAGAGGACTAGAGGTCGTGGTCATGATCGTGGGGTCAGCATGCGGGATTTCATAGCTTTATCTATTTTCATCTTGTCTGTAGCAGGACTAAACCATGTTCTGAATAATATGTGTCTATAAGCTATATGCTATATTCTTAACAAATGGCAAGTGTATGCCCTACTTGTCACTCTTTCAGTTATGTAATGTTATGATTATCTCGCTTGCGAAACGTGTAGATGCCCCCCTTTCCCTTTTGAGGCCTCGTCCCAAATAAGGAAAGGGTCGCATCTTAGTCGTTACAATGGATAATGATATTGTGAAATTAAAACTATTCCCTTTTTGACTAAGAGATAAAGCTAAAGCTTGGTTTTCATCTTTACCATGTAATAGCATTGGAACATGGGATGAGTGTAAATATGCTTTTATTGCCAAGTATATTCCTCCTGCTAAGATCATCTCCCTTATAAATCAAACAATTTATTTTAAACAACATGATCAAGAACATGTTGCACAAGCATGAGAGAGAATGAAGTTGATGATAATAAATTGCACCACTCATGGTTTAAACTTGTGGATGATTATCCAAAATTTCTATGCTGGACTAAACTTTGTGTCTAGAAATCTTCTAGATTCTCCTGCCGGTGGTACCTTTATGGATGTGACCTTAGAAGAGGCCACAAAACTTCTAGACAACATCATGACCAATTATTCTCAATGGCATGCCGAGAGAGCACCTACCGGTAAGAAGGTAAATTATGTTGAGGAAATCGCTACCTTGAGTGAAAAAGTGGATGCTCTTCTGAATTTGGTTGCCAATAAAAATACTCATGTTGATACCAATGATATGCCCTTTTCTTCCTTGATTGAGCAAAATAATGATGCTATTGATGTGAACTTTGTCTCGCGAAATAATTTCAACAACAATGCTTATAGGGGTAATTTCAATACTAGGCCATATCCAGGTAATGTTCCTGATGGTTATGGCAATTATTATGGTAATTCTTATGGAAATTCTTCTTCAAATTCTAATAGCATACCCTCTGATGTCGAGAACACAATTAAGGAATTAATTAATTCTCAAAAAGTTTTCAATACTATGGTTGAAGCAAAATTGCATGTTGTTGATACTTTAGCTAAAAACATGGTTATAATTGCTCTTAATATAGAAAATATTAAAAAATATTTGCCTCCTAAGCATGATTTTTATGAGACTATCAAATATATCCAGGTTTCTATTAATGAAAGTACGGAGAGGTCCACTAAGTTTAAAGCTAAGCGGGAATTCTTAGAAAAAACTCTACCTCCCGGTTTTTACCGGAATCATGATGAAGATATTAAAATGATTGGTACTTCTCCTATTTAATATTTGTTCAATTCTCTGAATAATAATGATAAATGGACTCGAGATGAGTCAACTTTAGTAATGGAGCGTCTCGTTTGCTTGGAGGGTGATGATTTTAATGCTAAAACTAAAAAATGTGGGTTTGTAGGGGTAAAAACTTTAACTAGTGATGTGCCCACTATTTTGGATTACAAGGGTTTTAATTATTATAATTTATCTTTAGTAGAATGTATTTCCTTGATGCAATCCATTATTATCTCACCCAACACTTATGAACAAAACAAAGCTTTTACTCAACATATAGTAGAAGTTGCGGTAAAAGCTTATGATGAGAAACTTGAGCTTGAAGTTTCTATTCCTAGAAACTTGCATGATGAGTAGGAACCTACTATAAAAATTAAGATAAATAAATATGAATGCAATTCTTTGCGTGACCTTGGTTCTGGTGTTTCAACTATACCCAAATCTTTATGTGATGTGCTTGGTCTCACCAATATTGAAGAATGTTCCCTAAACTTGCATGTGGCGTATTCTACCATTGAGAAACCCTTGGTTAGAATAAATTATGTTCTGATAATTGCAAATAAAATTTATGTGCATGTAGATTTCATTGTGCTTGATATTTATTACAACCCCACTTGTACAACTATACTTGGAAGACCCTTCCTACAAACTATAGGTGCAATCATTGACATGAAAGACGGAAACATATGGTTCCGAATTACATCAAATAAATGAATGTAACACTTACCTAGAAATAGAATTAGACCCCCATATGAATCAATCATGAGATCCACTTATGGGTGGAGTGTCAAAGATGACAAAAAACTATGCAGTATGCCTAGCTAGGGGCGTAAAACAATAATGCTTGTTGGGAGGCAACCCAATAGTTATCTTTATTTCTGTATTTTACTATGTTTGTTTGTGATAACATGATTATTGCCTCTATAATGATTGTGCTTTTATGTTTAAATTATTTTTTGTGCCAAGTAAATCCTTTGGGATGATTTGTATGATAAGTAGAATTGATAGAGTGCAAAAACAGAAACTTTGACGTCGAGTGAAGAAATTCTCCGATTTTAATGGAACGTCGTTTTAATATGAACGTAATTTTAATAAGATTTTTAAAAAAATATTTGTATACAAGTTCCTCATGTAGTCCTAATTGTTCTGAATTTTGGGAGTTACATAAGTATAGGTTCATTACAGATTACTACATAATGTTCTCTTTTAGTCAGTTTCTGTTTTTGCTTGCATAGTTTACTTGTTCTGATGGCGCTATGGATTGTATCGGGGGTATAAGCCATGGACAAGTTAGAATATAGTACTTTATGCTAAAATGAAAAAAGAATCAACTTATAACAGAATTTGAAAGCATTTGATATGTTGCTTATACTAATGGATCTCACGAAGTTTTGTTGAGTTTTATGTGATTATAATTTTCAAGTTTTGGGTATTATCCCGATGGACAAAGGAATGAGGAGCAGCAAAAGCCTAAGCTTGGGATTCCCAAGGAAACCCAACGTAATATTCTAGGAAGAGCCAAGCGTCTAAGCTTGGGGATGCCCCAGAAGATATCCCCTGCTTTCATCTCAATCCATTGGTATGTCACTTGGAGCTACATTTTTATTCCTCACATGATATGGCTTTTGCTTGGAGCGTCGTTTGCTTTTGTTTGATTTTATTTTCAGGTTTCCACAATCATCATTTTCTGTACACGCCTATTTTAGAGAGATACCACATCATCAAAATTTGTTAGAATACTCTATGTGCTTCAGTTATATCCTTTGAGCTTAGCAGTTGCTCTAGTACTTCACTTATATCATTTTGAGCACGGTGGCGTGTAGATTTTGTAGAATATTATGTTCCCGTTCTTCACTTATATTTATTTGAGAGTTAAATAAATAGTGATGATAATTGTCATGGGTCATAAGAATAGATCAATGAGTGATATTTAAAACCATCATGTAGCACATATAGAGAAATTATTGGTTAACGATATTGATGTGGTGGTAGGAAAAAGGTGTGAATGCATTATTATTAATTCAGAGATGTGTCAGTCTTAAGAGATGTTAACTTCTTGTTCGTCTAAAAATTAAAAAGGCGTGGTGATGATGTGCGAGCATTTCGCGATGGTTAACGGCTACCAACCTCCTCCCTTAGGGCATGCTAGTAGTACTTTGATTTGTGATAAAACTAATAAAACTTTGCAATAAGTATATGAGTTCTTTATGACTAATGTGATATGATACGTCTCCATCGTATCTACTTTTCCTAACGCTTTTGCTCTTGTTTTGGACTCTAATTTACATGTTTTGAATAAAACTAACCCGGAGTCACGTTGTTTTGAGCAGAACTACGATGGTGTTGTTTTTTTGAAGAAATAAAAGTTCCTGGAATGGAACGAAAAATTTTGGAGATTTTTTCTGGAATATATATAACACACTGAAACCAAGATCCACCGAGGAGAGGCCACACACGCCCACTAGACATTACGGTGCGCTAGGCCCCCTGGCGTGGCCTGGTGTCTAGTGGGGCCCATTTGGCTCTCCTGATCCTAATTCCAGCGCTATAAATTCCTAGTTTCGGAGAAAAAAATTAGAGAGGAAGTTTCATCACATTTCATGATACGGAGCCGCCGCCACCTCCCGTTCTTCATTGGGAGGCCTAATCCAGAGTCTGTTTGGGGCTCCGTAGAGGGGAATCTTTGGTCTTCGTCATCACCAACCCTCCTCCATCGCCAATTCCATGATGCTCTCCATCGGGAGTGAGTAATCCCTTTGTAAGCTTGCTGGTCGGTGAAGAGCTGGATGAGATTCATCACATAATCGAGTTAGTTTTGTTAGGGCTTGATCCCTAGTATCTACTATGTTCGGAGACAGATGTTGCTATGACTCTGCTATGCTTAATTCTTGTCATTAGGTCCCGAGTGCCATGATTTCAGATCTGAACCATTTCTGTTTTCACCATTACATCTATGTTCCTGATCCGATCTTGCACGTTATATGCACCTGCAACGTGTTAGGATCCGCATACCCCAAAGTGACAATAATTGGGATTCTTTCCGGTGATTACCATAGTTTGAGGAGTTCATGTATTTACTATGTGTTAATGCTTTGTTTGGGTTCTCTATTAAAAGGAAACCTTAATATCCCTTAGTTCCGCTGCCACGAGAGGGTAGGACAAAAGATGTCATGCAAGTTTTTTCCATAAGGAAATATGAGTGTTTACGGAATACATGCCTACATTATATCAATGAACGGGAGGTACTTCTGTGTCGCCCTATGTTGTGACTGTTATACGATGAATATTATCCAGCAATATCACCGATCCAGTGCCTATGAGTTTTCCACATATTGAGCTTGCTAAGTTACTAGTGTTGCTACTGCTGTTACAACTCCTACAAAACTACTATCACTATTACCGTTACTGCTGCTACTATTACCGTTACTGCTGCTACTGTTACCACTGCTATCAAAACGATCATATTACTGTGCTACTGATCACTATGCCGGAGATACTAAATCTCCAAGTGTTGTTGAATTGATAACTCAGCTGCTAATACCTGCAAATATTCGTTGGCTCCCCTTGTGTTGAATCTATCAATTTGGGTTGAATACTCTACCCTCGAAAACTATCGTGATCCCATATACTTGTGGGTTATACAACAAGTTTTCTGGTGCCGTTGCCGGGGATTATAGCTATTTTTGCTTAGCCACTTGGGATATCTAGTTATTGAAAACTATGAAGAATCTAAAAGATCCAAGTACCAAGATCATTCCCTCGAAGATGGGGGGAGGTAAGGAACTGCCATCTAGCTTTGCACTTGATTCACGCTCGGTTTTGAATAGACTTGCAAAACCACCACCACATGCTATTAATCCTGATATGTCACAAGTAATTGATGATGCTACCTCTGCTATGAATGTGTTGGGGAATGTTGCATGGGAAATAAAAAAATTCCTACGCACAAGCAAGACCTATCATTGTGATGATCATCTACGACAGGGGAGATCGTATCCACATACCCTTGTAGATCGCTAAGCGGGAAGTGTTAAGAAATGCAGTTGATGTAGTCGAACGTCTTTGCGATATGAATCGCAAGCGTCCTATAAACTCCGTCCCGATCTAGTATCAAACGGACGACACCTCCGCGTACAACACACATATAGCTTGATGACGATCTTCACCTTCTTGATCCAGCAAGAGAGACAAAGAGGTCCGGGGTGCCAAAAGCCTCCCTCACCTCCACTATATATAGTTGGGAAGGAGGGTGGCGCCCTAGGGGAAAACCCCTAGTGTTTGTCCGGCGCAAGAGGAGAGGCAGGAGTCCTCCTCCAACACAACTTGGAAGGAGGAGCCCTCCTTCCCCAATTCGGTTTGGCCTCCTCTCCTTTCCTTTCTCCTTCTTTCGGACAAAGTGGCCCTTCTTGGGCTGGACACCAGCCCACTAAGGGATGGTGTGCCACCCTTGGGCCTCTTTGGTTCTCTCCCGGGTGGGTGGCCCCTCCCGGTGGAACTCCGGAACCCATTCGTCACTCCCGGTACTTTACCGGTATTGCCCGAAAACCTCTTGGAAGCCAAATGGATACTTCTTATATATCAATCTGTGTCTCCGGAACATTCTGAAAAACCTCATGGCTTCCGGGAACTCATCCGAGACTCTGAACAACATTCGGTTACCAACATCAATAATTAAACTATAGCGAAACCTCACTGAACCTTAACTGTGCAGACCCTGCGGGTTCGAGAACTATGTAGACATGACCGAGACACTCTCCAGTCAATATCAAATAGCGGGACCTGGATGCCCATATTGCATCCTACATATTCTATGAATATCTTATCGGTTGAACCTCTATGTCAAGGATTCATTTAATCCTGTATATCATTCCCTTTGTCTTTCGGTATGTTACTTGCCCGATATTCGATCGTCGGTATCTCCATACCTATTTCAGTGTCGTTACTAGCAAGCCTGTTTACTCGTTCCGCAATACAAGATCCCATGGATAAATCTTTAGTCACATTGCTTCCAAGGCTTGTTTGTGATGTTGTATTACCCAGTGGGCCCTGAGATACCTCTCTGTCATACGGAGTGACAAATCCCAGTCTCATTCCATGCTAACTCAATGGACACCTTCAGAGATACCTGTAGAGCACCTTTATAGTCACCTAGTTACGTTGTGACGTTTGATACACACAAGGCATTCCGCTGGTGTTAGTGAGTGACATGATCTCATGGTCATAGTACCGTATACTTTACATGTAGAAAACAATAGAAACAAAATAACACGATCACATGCTACGTTCATAGTTTGGGTCTTATCCATCACATCATTCTCCTAATGATGTGATCCCATTATCAACTGACAACACTTGTCTATGGCTGGGAACCTTAACCATCTTTGATCAACGAGCTAGTCAACAAGATGCTCACTAGGGACATTGTTTTGTCTATATATCCACATATGTATTTGTGTTTCCATTCAATACAATTATAGCATGGATAATAAGCGATTATCTTAAAACATGAAATATAGTAATAACTATTTTATTATTGCCTCTAGGGCATATTTATAAAGGCTCCCACTTGCACTAGAGTCAATAATCTAGCTTCACATCTCTATGTGATTTACAATGTAATGAATCTAACACCCATACAGTTCTGGTGTTGATTATGTTTCGCTCGTGGAAGAGGCTTAGTGAGCGGATCTGCAACATTCAGATTTGTGAGCACTTTGCAAATATTTATATCCTCCTCCTTGATGTAATCGTGGATGGCATCGAAGTGCCGCTTTATGTGTTTGGTCCTCTTGTGAAACCTTGGTTCCTTGTCTCAATCAATGGCACCAGTGTTGTTACAGAACAAATTTATTGGATCCAGTGCACTTGGCACAAATCCAAGATCTGTCATGAACTGCTTCATCCAAACACCCTCCTTAACCGCCTGTGAGGCAGCTACGTACTCCGCTTCGCATGTAGAATCAGCTACGACACTTTGCTTGGAACTGCACCAGCTTACCGCACCCCCATTAAGAATAAATATGTATTCGGTTTGAGACTTAGAGTAATCCGGATCAGTGTCGAAGCTTGCATCGATGTAACCCTTTACGACGAGCTCTTCGTCACCTCCTTAAACGAGTAACATTTCCTTAGTCCTTTTCAGGTACTTCAGAATATTCTTGACCGATGTCCAATGCTCAATTACTGGATTACTTTGAACCCTGCCTACCATACTTATGTCAAGGCTGACATCTGGTCTAGTGCACAGCATTGCATACATGATAAACCCTATGGCTGAAGCATAGGGGACAACACTCATCGTTTCTCTATCTTCTGCAATCACTAGGCATTGAGTCTTACTCAACTTTACACCTTGTAACACAGGGAAGAACCCCTTCTTGGATTGTTCCATTTTGAACTTCTTCAAAATTTTATCAAGGTATGTGCTTTGTGAAAGTCCTATTAGGCGTCTTGATCTATCTCTATAGATCTTAATGCCTAATATGTAAGCAGCTTCTCCCAGGTCCTTCACTGAAAACTTCTATTCAAGTAATCCTTTATGCTTCCCAAAAGTTTTACATTGTTTCCAATCAGCAATATGTCATCCACATATAATATTAAAAACACTATAGAGGTCCCACTCACTTTTTGGTAAATACAAGCTTCTCCAAAAACTTGTATAAACCCGAATGCCTTCATCACCTCATCAAAGCGTTGATTCCAACTGTGAGATGCTTGCACCAGTCCATAAATGGATTGCTGGAGCTTGCACACTTTGTCAGCATTCTCTGGATTGACAAAACCTTCTGGTTGCATCATATACAACTCTTTCTTAAGAAACCCGTTAAGGAATGTTGTTTTGACATCCATGTACAAAATTTCATAATCGGAAAATGCAGCTATTGCTAACATGATTCTGCCGGACTTAAGCATTGCTACTGGTGAGAAAGTCTCATCGTAGTCAACTCCTTGAACTTGTCAAAAACCCATTGCCACAAGTCGGGCTTTATAGATGGTCACATTACCGTCCACATCCATCTTCTTCTTAAAGATCTATTTGTTATGAATGGCCTTTCGGCATTCGGGTAATACTTTCAAAGTGCATACTTTTTTTTCATACATAGATCCTATCTCGGACTTCATGGCCTCTAACCATTTGTTGGAATCTAGGCCCACCATTGCTTCTCCATAGCTCGTAGGTTCATTGTTGTCTAACAACATGATTGATAAGACATGATTCCCGTACCACTTAGGAGAAGTACGTGCCCTTGTCGACCCATGTGGTCTGACAGCAACTTGATCTGACCTTTCATGATCATCATCATTAGATGCCTCTTCAACTAGTGTAGCCTCGACAGAAACTTCTTTTTGTACTACACCACCATCTTGTTGAAGCAAAGGTTCTACAACCTCATCAAGTTCTATCTTCCTCCCACTCAATTCTTTTGAGAGAAACTCTTTCTAAAAAAAACTCCATTCTTGGCAACAAACACTTTGCCCTCGGATCTGAGATAGAAGGTATACCCAACTGTTGTTGGGGAATGTTGCATGGGAAAGAAAAAAAAATTCCTACGCACACGAAGACCTATCATGGTGATGTTCATCTTCGAGAAGGAGATCAGATGCACATACCCTTGTAGATCGCTAAGAAGGAAGCGTTAATAAACGCGGTTGATGTAGTGGTACACCTTCGTGATTCAAATCACCATCGTCCCACGATCTGTCCCGATCTAGCACCGAACGGACGGCACCTCCGCGTTCAACACACGTACAACCCGGTGACGATCTCCGCCTTCTTGATCTAGCAAGAGAGATGGGGAAGTGGATGAGTTCGCCGGCACCGTGATGGCGCGCCGGTGATGGTGATGATCTATTCCTGCAGGGCTCTGCCCGAGCTCCGTAGAAATCCGATCTAGAGGAAGAACTACGAGGTATAGGTTTGAGTTGCACGTGGCAAAGTTATGTCTCAAAAGCCCTAAAACCACCAATATATATAGGAGGAGGGGAGGATCTAGCCTTGGGGCGCAAGGGAGCCCCAAGGGCGCCGGCCGAGAGAAGGAGGTGGACTCCCACCGCAATTCGGTTTGGGGAAGGAGGAGTCCACTCCTTCCTTCCCACCTCCCTCTTTCCTTTTTTTCTTTTCCTTTGGTTTTTCTTCTTGTGGCGCCATAGCCCACTTCGGCTGGCCTCACCAGCCCACTAAGGGCTGGCGCGCCACCCAAGTGCTATTGGGCTCACTCCTGGGTGGGCGGGCCCCTCCCGGTGAATACCCGGAACCCATTCGTCAATCCCGGTACACTGCCGGTAATGCCCGAAATCTTTCCGGTGACCAAATCAAACCATCTATATATCAATCTTTGTTTCCGGACCATTCCGGAAACCCTCGTGACGTCACTGATCTCATCCGGGACTCTTAACAACCTTTGGTCACCAACACATATAACTCAACTATACTAAAACATCACCGAACCTTAAGTGTGTAGACCCTGTGGGTTCGAGAACTATGCAGACATGAACCGAGACACTCCTTGGTCAATATCCAATAACAGGACCTGGATGTCCATATTGGATCTTACAATATCTACAAAGATCTTATCGGTTGAAACTCTGTGCCAAGGATTCATATAATCCCGTATAACATTCCCTTTGTCCTTCGGTATCTTACTTGCCCGAGATTTGATCGTCGTTATCTCTATACCTATTTCCATCTCGTTACTGGCAAGTCTCTTTACTCATTCCGTAATACAAGATCCCATGACTTACACTTGAGTCACATTGCTTGCAAGGCTTATATGTGATGTTGTATTACCGAGTGGGCCCCGAGATACCTCTCCGTCAGACGGAGTGAGAAATCCCAGTCGTGATCCATGCTAACTTAACAGGCACCTTCGGAGATACATGTAGAGCACCTTTATAGTCACCCAGTAACGTTGTGACGTTTGATAAGCACAAGGTATTCCTCTGGTGTTAGTGAGTTACATGATCTCATGGTCATAGGAATGAATACTTGACACGCAGAAAACAACAGCAACAAAATGACATGATCACCTGGTACGTTTATAATTTGGGTCTTGTCCATCACATCATTCTCCTAATGATGTGATCTAGTTATCAAGTGACAACACTTGCATATGGTCAGAAAACCTTAACCATCCTTGATCAACTGGCTAGCCAACTAGAGGCTTACTCGGGACATTGTTTTGCCTAAATATCCACACATGTATCTATGCTTTCATTCAATACAACTATAGCATGGATAATAAACGATTATCTTGAAACAGGAAATATGATAATAAATATTTTATCATTGCCTCTAGGGCATATTTCCAACAGTCTCCCACTTGCACTAGAGTCAATAATCTAGTCTCACATCGCCATGCGATTTACATTGGAATGAATCTAACACCCATACAGTTCTGGTGTTGATCATGCTTCGCTCATGGAAGAGGTTTAGTAAGCGGATCTGCTACATTCAGATCCGTGTGCACTTTGCAAATATTTACGTCCTCTCCTTCGATGTAGTCCCGGATGAGGTTGAAGCGTCGTTTGATGTGTCTGGTCTTATTGTGAAACCTTGGTTCCTTTGCTAAAGCAATGGCACCAGTGTTGTCACGGAACAGAGTTATTGGATGTAGTGCGCTCGGCACCACTCCAAGATCCGTCATGAACTGCTTCATCCAGGCACCCTCCTTAGCTGCCTCCGAGGCAACCATGTACTCCGCTTCACATGTAGAATCTGCTATGACGCTTTTCTTGGAACTGCACCAGCTTACCGCACCCCCATTAAGAGTAAATATGTATCCGGTTTGAGACTTAGAGTCATCTGGATCAGTGCCAAAGCTTGCATCGAGTAACCCTTTACAACGAGCTCTTCTTCACCTCCATAAACGAGAAACATTTCCTTAGTCCTTTTCAGGTACTTCAGAATATTCTTGACCGCCATCCAGTGATCCACTCCTGGAATACTTTGAAACCTGCCGGCCATACTTATGGCCAGGCTGACGTTCGGTATAGTGCACAATATTGCATACATGATAGACCCTATGGCTGAAGCATAGGGGACGATACTCATCTTTTCTCTATCTTCCGCAGTTACTGGACACTGAGTCTTACTCAACTTTGTACCTTGTAATACTGGCAAGAACCCCTTCTTGGACTGCTCCATTTTGAACTTCTTCAAAACTTTATCAAGGTATATGCTTTGTGAAAGTCCTATTAGGCGTCTCGATCTATCCCTATAGATCTTAGTGCCTAATATGTAAGCAGCTTCTCCTAGGTCCTTCATTGAAAAACATTTGTTCAAGTACTCTTTTACGCTCTCTCAAAACTCCACATTGTTTCCAATCAGCAATATGTCATCCACATATAATATGAGAAAAGCCAGAGAGGTCCCACTAACTTTCTTGTAAATACAAGATTCTCCAACAACTTGTATAAACCCAAATGCTTTGATCACCTCATCAAAGCGGTTATTCTAACTCCGAGATGCATGCACCAGTCCATAAATGGATCGCTGGAGCTTGCACACCTTGTTAGAATTCTTAGGATCGACAAAACCTTCGGTTGCATCATATACAACTCTTCCTTAAGGAAACCGTTAAGGAACGCCGTTTTGACATCCATCTGCCAAATTTCATAATCGAAAAAGGCAGCTATTGCTAACATGATTCTGACGGACTTAAGCATCGCTACCGGTGAGAATGTCTCATCGTAGTCAACTCCTTGAACTTGTGAAAAACCCTTTGCCACAAGTCGAGCTTTATAAACGGTCACATTGTCGTTCGCGTCCGTCTTCTTCTTAAAGATCCAATTGTTCTGAATAGCATTGCGACCTTCAGGTAATACTTCCAAAGTACACACTTTGTTTTCATAGATAGATCCTATCTCGGACTTCATGGCCTCCAGCCATTTGTTGGAATCTGGGCCCACCATTGCTTCTTCATAATTTGCGGGTTCATTGTTGTCTAACAACATGATAGATAAGACAGGTTTACCGTACCACTCGGGAGCAGTACATGATCTTGTCGACCTGCGAGGTCCGATAGTAACTTGATCTGAAGCTTCATGATCATCATCATTATCTTCCTCCTCAACCGGTGTCGCCTCGATAGAGGTTTCCCCCTGCCCTGTGCCACCATCTAGAGGGAGTAGAGGTTCTACAACCTCATCAAGGTCTATCTTCCTCCCCCTCAATTCTTTTGAGAGAAACTCCTTCTCAAGGAAAGCTCCGTTCTTAGTAACAAACACTTTGCCCTCGGATCTGAGATAGAAGGTGTACCCAACTGCCTCCTTTGGGTAACCTATGAAGACACATTTTTCCGCTTCGGGTTCCAGCTTTTCAGGCTGAAGCATTTTGACATAAGCATCACATCCCCAAACTTTAAGAAACGACAACTTTGGCCTCTTGCCATACCATAGCTCATATGGTGTTGTCTCAACGGATTTTGATGGTGCCCTATTTAAACTGAATGCAGCTGTCTCTAATGCATAACCCCAAAATGATAATGAAAAATCGGTAAGAGACATCATAGATCGCACCATATCTAACAAAGTACCATTACGACATTCGGACACATCATTACGCTGTGGTGTTCCAGGCGCTGTCAATTGTGAAACGATTCCACATTGTCTTAAGTGAGCACCAAACTCGAAACTCAGATGTTCGCCCCCTCGATCAGAACGCAGGAACTTGATCTTCTTGTTATGATGATTGGCAACAGTTTTGCTGCTCTTCTTGGAGTTAACCTTCTTGCTTTTGTCGTTTCTCTTGAAACCATTGGTCTTATTGACCATCAACAGATGATGCTCTTTCCGGAGTTCTGACTCTACGACTTTCAGCATCGCGAATAACTCGCTGGGTGACTTGTTCATCCCTTGCATGTTATAGTTCAACACAGAGATCTTATAGCTAGGTGGCAGTGATTGAAGAATTATGTCAGTGATAGCCTCTTGTGGGAGTTCAATCCCCAGCTCAGCTAGACGGTTTGAGTACCCAGACATTTTGAGCACATGTTCACTGACACACGAATTCTCCTCCATCTTGCAAGCATAGAATTTATCAGAGGTCTCATACCTCTCGATCCGGGAATTCTTCTGAAATTTAAACTTCAACTCCTGGAACATGTCACATGCTCCATGACACTCAAAACGTCATTGAAGTCCCGGTTCTAAGCCATACAAGACTGCACATTGAACTACTGAGTAGTCCTCCTTACGCGATTGCCAAGCGTTCAAAACATCTTGGTCAGACGTAGCGGGTGGTTCATCTCCTAGCACAGCATCAAGGACATAATTCTTTTTCCCAGCTTGTAGGATGAGCCTAAGATTACGTGCCCACTCTACAAAGTTGCTTCCATCATCTTTCAACTTAGCTTTCTCTACGAACATATTGAAATTCAGGGTTGCTACTGCATGAGCCATTGATCTACAACATAAAATATTGCAAAGTGGACTTAGACTATGTTCAAGACAATTAGAGTTTAACTAATCAAATTACTAATAAACTCCCACTCAAATACATATCCCTCTAGTTACTTGAGTTTGGCATGATCCAAATTCACTAGCTCAAGTCCGATCATCACGTGAGTTGAGTATAGTTTCAATGGTAAACATCTCCATGCTAATCATATCAACTATACGAATCATGCTCGACCTTTCGGTCTCTTGTGTTCCGAGGCCATCTCTGCACATGCTAGGCTCGTCACGTTTAACCTGAGTGTTCCGTGTGTGCAACTGTTTTGCACCTGTTGTATGTGAACGTTGAGTCTATCACACCCGATCATCACGTGGAACACAATTTTATATTTAAATTTTAGTGAGGGGTCACCTTATAATGCTACCGTCATTCTAAGCAAGATAAGGTGCATAAAAGGATTAACATCACATGCAATTCATAAGTGATATGATATGGCCATGATCTTGTGCTTCTTGATCTCCATCACCAAAGCACCGACATGATCTTCTTGTCACCGGCGCCACACCATGATCTCCATCGTCGTGCTTCCATTGAGGTTGTCGTGCTATCTATGCTATTACTACTAAAGCTACAACCTAGCAATATAGTTAACGCATCTGCAAACACAAACGTTAGTTTAAGGACAACCGTATGGTTCCTGCCGGTTGCCGTAGCGTCGAAGTGCAAGTTGATATTAACTATTACAACATGATCATCTCATACATCCAATATATCACATCATGTCATTGGCCATATCACATCACAAGCATACCCTACAAAAACAAGCTAGACGTCCTCTAATTTGTTGTTGCATGTTTTACATGGCTGCTATGGGTATCTAGTATGATCGCATCTTACTTACGTAAAAACCACAATGGAGATGTGCAATTTGCTATTTAACCTCTCTCCAAGGACTGCCTCAGTCAAATCCAATTCAACTAAAGTTGAAGAAACCGACACCCTCCAGCCATCTTTATGCAAGGAGTTGCATGTTGGTCGATAAACCAGTCTCTCATAAGCGTACGAGTAACGTCGGTCCGGGCCGCTTCAATCCAACAATGCCGCAGAATCGAGAAAAGACTAAGGAGGGCAGCAAATCGAACATCAACGCCCACAAAAACTTTTGTGTTCTACTCGAGATAACATCTACGCATGAACCTAGCTCATGATGTCACTGTTGGGGAACGTTGCATGGGAAACAAAAAAATTCCTATGCACACGAAGACCTATCATGGTGATGTTGATCTATGAGAGGGAGATCGGATCCACATACCCTTGTAGAATTCTAAGAGGGAAGCGTTAAGAAACGCGGTTGATGTAGTGGTACAGCTTCATGATTCAAATCATCGTCGTCCCACGATTCGTCCCGATCTAGCACTGAACGGACGACACCTCCGCGTTCAGCACACGTACAGCTCGATGATGACCTCCGCCTTCTTGATCTAGCAAGAGAGACAGGGAAGTGGATGAGTTCTCTGGCAGCGTGACGGAGCGGGTGATGGTGATGATCTATTCCTGCAGGGCTCTGCCCGAGCTCCGCAGAAATCCAATCTAGAGGAAGAACTACGAGGTATAGGTTTGAGTTGCACGTGGCAAAGTTATGTCTCAAAAGCCCTAAAACCACCAATATATATAGGACGAGGGGATGGGCTAGACTTGGGGCACAAGGGATCCCCAAGGGCCCCGGCCGAGAGGAGGATGTGGACTCCCACCCCAATTCGGTTTGCGGAAGGAGGAGTCCACTCCTACCTTCCCACCTCCCTCTTTCCTTTTTTTCTTTTCCTTTGGTTTTTCTTCTTGTGGCACCATAGCCCACTTGGGCTGGCTTCACCAGCCCACTAAGGTCTGGTGCTCCACCGTAGTGATATTGGGCTCACTCCCGGGTGGGTGGGCCCCTCCCAGTGAATACCCGGAACCCATTCGTCACTCTCGATACACTGCCGATAATGCCCGAAATCTTTCCAGTGACGAAATGAAACCATCCTATATATCAATCTTCGTTTCCGGACCATTCCAGAAACCCTCGTGACGTCTGTGATCTCATCCGGGGATCCTAACAACCTTCGGTCACCAACACATATAACTCAACTATACTAAAACGTCACCAAACCTTAAGTGTGCAGACCCTGCGGGTTCGAGAACTATGGAGACATGACCCGAGACAATCCTCGGTCCATATCCAATAGCGGGACCTAGATGTCCATATTGGATCCTACATATTCTACGGAGATCTTATCGGTTGACCCTCTGTGCCAAGGATTCATATAATCCCGTATAACATTCCTTTTGTCCTTCGGTATGTTACTTGCCCGAGATTTGATTATCGATATCTCTATACCTATTTCAATCTCGTTACCGACAAGTCTCTTTACTCGTTCCGTAATACAAGATCCCGTAACTTACACTTGAGTCACATTGCTTGCAAGGCTTATATGTGATGTTGTATTACCGAGTGGGCCCCGAGATACCTCTCTGTCACACGGAGTGACAAATCCCAGTCTTGATCCATGATAACTCAACGGGCACCTTCGGAGATACCTGTAGAGCACCTTTATAGTCACCCAGTAACGTTGTGACGTTTGATAAACACAAGGTATTCCTCCGGTTATCAAGTGACAACACTTGCATATGGTCAGAAAACCTTAACCATCCTTGATCAACTGGCTAGCCAACTAGATGCTTATTAGGGACATTGTTTTGTCTATATATCCACAGATGTATCTATGCTTTCATTCAATACAATTGTAGCATGGATAATAAACGGTTATCTTGAAACAGGAAATATAATAATAACTATTTTATCATTGCCTCTAGAGCATATTTCCAAGAACTGTATCTTTTGGGTAACCTATGAATACGCACTTTTCCGCTTTGGATTCCAGCTTTTCAGGCTGAAGCATTTTGACATAAGCATCGCATCCCCAAACTTTAAGAAATGACAACTTTGGCTTCTTGCCATACCATAGTTCATATGGTGTCATCTCAATGGATTTTGATGGTGCCCTATTTAAAGTGAATGCAGCTGTCTGCAATGCATAGCCCCAAAATGATAACGGCAAATCGGTAAGAGACATCATAGAACTCACCATATCAAATAAAGTACGATTACGATGTTCAGACACACCTTTACCTTGTGGTGTTCCAGGCGGTGTCAACTGTGAAACAATTCCACATTGTCTTAAGTGAGCACCAAACTCGTAACTCAGATACTCGCCTCGTCGATCAGATCGTAGGAATTTGATCTTCTTGTTACGATGATTTTCAACTTCACTCTAAATTGCTTGAACTTTTCAAACGTTTCACACTTGTGCTTCATCAAGTAAATATAACCATATCTACTTAAATCATCAGTGAAGGTGAGAAAATAACGATATCCACCGCGCGCCTCTATGCTCATTGGTCCGCATACATCAGTATGTATGATCTCAATAAGTCACTTGCACACTCCATTGTTCCGGAGAACGGAGTCTTAGTCATCTTGCCCATGAGGCATGGTTCGCATGTGTCAAGTGATTAAAAATCAAGTGACTCCAAAAGTCCATCAGCATGGAGTTTCTTCATGCATTTTACACCAATATAACCTAAGCGGTAGTGCCACAAGAAAATGGCGCTATCATTATCAACTCTACATCTTTTGGTCTCAATGTTATGTATATGTGTATCATCACTATCGAGATTCAACATGAATAAACCCCTCACATTGGCTGCATGACCACAAAATATATTACTCATATAAATAGAACAACCATTATTCTCTGATTTAAATGAGTAACCGCCTCGCAATAAACAAGATCCACATATAATGTTCATGCTTAACGCAGGCACTAAATAACATTTATTCAGGTTCATCACTAATCCCGATGGTAACTGAAGTGAGATCGTGCCAATGGCGATCACATCAACCTTGGGACCATTTCCCACGCGCATCGTCACTTCATCCTTCGCTAGCCTTCATTTATTCCATAGTTCCAATTTCGAGTTGCAAAGGTGAGCAACAGAATCGGTATCAAATACCAAGGCACTACTACGAGAGCTGGTGAGGTACAATTCAATAACATGTATATCAAATATACCTTGTTTGGCGTTGGCCGCCTTCTTATCGGCCAAATACTTCGGGTAGTTCTCTTCCAATGACCAGTCCCCTTGCAATAATAACACTCAGTTTTCGTCTTGGGTCCGTCCTTTGGTTTCTTCCTCAAAGGGGCAACCGCCTTGCCACTCTTCTTGGAGTTACCCTTCTTGCCCTTGTCGTTTTTCTTGACACTAGTGGTTTTATTGACCATCAATACTTGATGTTCTTTCTGGATTTCTAACTCGGCGACTTTCAGCATCGCAAACAGCCTGGCGAGTGACTTATTCATCCCTTGCATGTTATAGTTCAACACGAAGCTCTTATAGCTAGGTGGCAGTGAGTGAGGAACTCTGTCAGTGATAGCCTCTTGTGGGAGATCAATCCCCATCTCAGCTAGACGGTTAGAGTACCCACACATTCTGAGTATGTGTTCACTGACAGGCCTGTTCTCCTCCATTTTCCAAGCATAGAACATATCGGAGGTTTCATACCTCTCGATCCGGGCATTCTTCTCAAAGATAAACTTCAATTCCTGGAACATCTCATATGCTCCATGATGTTCAAAACATCTCTGAAGTCCCGGTTCTAAGCCATACAAAATTGCACATTGAACTAATGAGTAGTCATCCTTATGCGACTGCCAAGCGTTCATAAAGTCTTGGGTCATCATTTCGGGTGGTGCATCACCTAGCGCCACATCAAGGACATATTGCTTTTGGGCAACTGTGAGGATAAGCCTCAGATTACCGGCCCAGTCAAAAAGTTGCTTCCATCATCTTTCAGCTCAGCTTTCTCTAGGAACGGATTAAAATTCAAGGTTGCTACTACGCGAGCCATTGATCTACAACATAAAATTTTGCAAAGATTACATAGACTATGTTTAAGATAAATGAGTTTAGCTAATCATATTACTAATAAACTCCCACACAAATTGATGTCCCTCTAGTCATTCGAGTGTCACATGATCCAAATTCACTAACCGATCATCACGTGAGTTGAGTTTAGTTTCAACGGTGACTATCTCCATGTTGATCATATCAACTATATGATTCATGCTCGACCTTTCGGTCTCTTGTGTTCCAAGGCCATGTTTGTACATGCTAGGCTCATCAAGTTTGACCCGAGTGTTCTGCATGTGCAACTTCTTTGCACCGGTTGTATGTGCACGTAGAGTCTATCACACCCGATCATCACGTGGTGTCTCGAAATGACGAACTATCGCAATGGTGCACAGTCAGGGAGAACACAATTTTATCTTGAAATTTTAGTGAGGGGTCACCCTATAATGCTAAAGTCGTCCTAAGCAAAATAAGGTGCATAAAAGGATTAACATCACATGATAATCATAAGTGACATGATATGGCCATGAACTTGTGCTTCTTGATCTCCATCACCAAAGCACCGGCATGATCTCCATCGTCACCGACGCCACACCATGATCTCCATCATCATGATCTCCATCATCGTGCTCCCATCGAGATTGTCACACTAACTAGGATGTTACTACTAAAGCTACTACTAGCGATAAAGCAAATCATCACCAAGCGCAAAATAATTAAAGACAACCCTATGGCTCCTGTTGGTTGCCGTAGCATCGACATGCAAGTCAATATTTAACTATTACAATATGATCCTCTCATACATCCAATATGTCATTCATATCATGTCTTTGGCCATATCACATCACATGCATACCCTGCAAAAACAAGTTAGACGTCCTCTAATTTGTTGATGCAAATTTTACGTGGCTGCTATGGGTATCTACTATGATCGCATCTTACTTACTCAAAACCACAACGGTGATATGCAAATTGCTATTTAACCTTCTCCAAGGACCGCCTTGGTGAAATCCTATTCAACTAAAGTTAAAGAAAAAGACACCCCCCAGTCATCTTTGTACAACAAGTTGCATATTAGTCGATGAAACCGGTCTCTCATAAGCGTACGAGTAAAGTTGGTCCGAAACGCTTCAATCTAACAATACCGTTGAATCAAGAAAAGACTAATGAGGGCAACAAATTGAACATCATACCCACAAACTGTTGTGTTCTACTCGAGATATCATCTACGCCTGAACCTAGGTCATGATGCCACTATTGGGGAACGTTGAATGGGAAAGAAAAAACTTTCCTACGCACACATAAGTCCTATCATGGTGATGATCATCTATGAGAGGGGAGCTCAGATCCACATACCCTTGTAGATATCTTGGAGGGAAGCGTTAAGAAATGCGGTTGATGTAGTCGAACATCTTTGCGATCCGAATTGCAAGCGTCCCATGAACTCCGTCTCGATCTAGTACCGAACGGACGGCACCTCCGCGTTCAGCACACATACAGCTCGATGACGATCTCCGCATTCTTGATCCATCAAGAGAGAAGAAGAGGTAGATGAATTCTCTGGCAACACAACGGCGTGGCGGTGATGGTGGTGGAGCTACTCCGGCAGGGCTTCGTCGTGTCGTACCCAATTAGCTATGGGGTGTCACGAAGTGGTGGTGGGAGAGAGGGTTGCACTATGGTTTGGGGTGCCAAAAGCATCTCTCACCTCCACTATATATAGGTGGGAGGGAGAGGTGGCACCGTAGGGAAAAAAACCTAGGGTTCGGCTGGCGCAAGAGGAGAGGGAGGAGTCCTCCTCCAACACAACTTGGAAGGAGGTGTCCTCCTTCCCCAATTCGGTTTGGCCTCCTCTCCTTTCCTATCTCCTTATTTCGACCGAAGTGGCCCTTCTTGGGCTAGACACCAGACCACTAAGGGCTGGTACGCCACTCTTGGGCCTCTTTGGTTCTCTCCCGGGTGGGTGGCCCCTCCTAGTGGAACTCCGGAACCCATTCGTTGATACGTCTCCAACGTATCTATAATTTTTGATGGTTCCATGCTATTATCTTGTCAAACTTTGGATGTTTCGTATGCCTTTTATATCTTTTTTGGGACTAACTTATTAACTCAGTGCCAAGTGCCAGTTCCTGTTTTTCCCGTGTTTTTGACCCTTTTCAGAGGAGGATTTTAAACGGTGTCCAAACGGAATAGAACTTTCGAAAAGATTTTTTCCGGAACAGAAGATACGCACGGGACGTGAGAACCAAGGCAAGGGCCACCAGGGGACCCCATAAGCCCCCTAGGCGCGGCCAGGGGGGCCCTCGCCTAGCAGGCATGTGGGCCCCCTATGGCTCGTATACCCTACCTCTTCCGCCTATAAATTCAGCAAAAATCCAAAACTGCCCGAGAGATCCACGAAAATAGTTTTCCGCCGCCGCAAGCTTCTCTCTCCGCAGGATCCCATCTAGGGCACGTTGTGGTGCCCTGTCGGAGTTGGATTCGGATACGAAGGGCTTCTTCATGAACACCATGACCTCTCCGATGATGCGTGAGTAGTTCACCATAGACCTACGGGTCCATAGCTAGTAGCTAGATGGCTTCTTCTCTCTCTTGGATCTTCAATACAAAGTTCTCCATGATCTTCATGGAGATCTATTTGATGTAATCTTCTTTGTGGTGTGTTTATCGAGATCCAATGAATTGTGGATTTATGATAAGATTATCTATGAATCTTATTTGAGTTTCTTCTGATCTCTTATATGCATGATTTCTTACCCTTGTAATTCTCTTCGAGTTGTGGGTTTTGTTTGGCCAACTTGATCTATGATTCTTGCAATGGGAGAAGTGCTTGGTTTTGGGTTCATACCGTGCGGTGACCTCACCCAGTGACAGAAGGGGTAGCGAGGCACGCATCATGTTGTTGCCATCAAGGGTAAAAATATGGGGTTTACATCATTGCTTTGAGTTTATCCCTCTACATCATGTCATATTGCTTAAGGCGTTAATCTGTTCGTCATGAACTCAATACACTAGATGCAAGCTGGATAGCGGTCGATGTGTGGAGTAATAGTAGTAGATGCAGAAAGTATCGGTCTACTTGTCTCGGACGTGATGCCTATATGTATGATCATTGCCTTAGATATTGTCATGACTTTGCGCGGTTCTATCAATTGCTCGGCAGTAATTTGTTCACCCACCGTCATATTTTCTATTTTCAGATAAGCCTCTAGTGAACACTATGGCCCCCGGGTCTACTTCACACCATATTTTCAGCCTTACACTTTTACTTCGTTGCACTTTCCTCCTTCAGATCTCACTTTGCAATCAATCTTAAAGGGATTGACAACCCCTTCATAGAGTTGGGTGCAAGATCGTTTGTGTTTGCGCAGGTACTCTGGACACTTGGCTTGATTCTCCTACTGGATTGATACCTTGGTTCGCAAACTGAGGGAATACTTACTGCTCCTGGGCTGCATCACCCTTTCCTCTTCAAGGGAAAAACCAACGCAAGCTCAAGAGGCCGCCGGGGATTCCTGGCACCGTAGCAGAAGGATTTCTGGCGCCGTTGCCGGGAAGGATCAAGTTCTAGGTGAAGCTCATCCAAGTAAGTGTTGCAAACTCATCTCTTGCATTTACTTTTTTTTGCCTCTCGTTTTCCTCACCCCCACTTCTGAAAAACAAAAATTTACAAAAATATTTGCCTTTTTTGTTCGCCCTTTCTCTCGCTTGCTTTCTGTTTGCTTGTGTGCTTGTTTGCTCGCTGAAGTCACCATGACTGAAAACACCAAACTTTGTGACTTCTCGAATACTAATAATAATGATTTTATTAGTACTCCAATTGATCCTGCCACTAGTGCGGAATCATACGAAATCAATGCTGCTTTGTTGAATCTTGTTATGAAAGAGCAATTCTCCGGCCTTCCTAGTGAAGATGCCGCATCCCATCTTAATAAATTCATTGTGATTTGTGATATGCAAAAGAAGAAAGATGTGGATAATTATGTGATTAAATTGAAGCTTTTTTCCTTTCTCGTTGCGAGATCGAGAAAAAACTTGGTTTTCTTCTTTGCCCAAAAATAGTATTGATTCTTGGAACAAGTGCAAAGATGCTTATATATCCAAGTATTTTCCGCTGGCTAAGATTATCTCTCTCCGTAATGATATCATGAATTTTAAGCAACTTGATCATGAACATGTTGCACAATCTTGGGAGAGAATGAAATTGATGATTAGAAATTGTCCCGCTCATGGCTTGAGTCTTTGGATGATTATACAAATCTTTTACACTGGCTTGAATTTCGCTTCTAGAAATATCTTGGACTCCGCCTCAGGTGGAATGTTCATGGAAATCACATTAGGAGAAGCCACAAAACTCCTAGAAAATATCATGACAAACTACTCTCAGTGGCACACTGAAAGTTCACCTACTAGTAAAAAGGTACACGCTATAGAAGAAATTAACTCGTTGAGTGCTAAGAAGGATGAGTTAATGAATTTGGTTGCTAGTAGAAGTGCTGCTTTAGATCCTAATGATATGCCCTTGTCTTCCTTGATTGAGAGTAGCAACGCGAGCTTGGACGTTAATTTTGTTGGTAGGAATAATTTTGGCAACAACAATGCTTTTAGAGGAAACTATGTTCCTAGGCCTTTTCCTAGTAACCCCTCTCATAACTTTGGCAACTCCTACAACAATACTCATGGAAATTAAAATAAATTACCCTCTGATCTAGAGAGTAATATCAAAGAGTTTATCAACTCGCAAAAGATTTTCAATGCGTCCATAGAGGAAAAACTACTCAAAATTGACGATTTGGCTAGGAGCGTTGATAGAATGTCTAGTGATATTGATGCTTTGAAAGTTAGATGTGCTCCTCCCAAGATCAATATGGATGAAACTTTGAAAGCTATGCGCGTTTCCATGAGAGAGAGCAAAGAAAGAACCGCCCAAATTCGTGCTAGACATGAATGGCTTAAGAAGGCGTGTTCTCGTGATAAGAATCACGAAGATCTTAAGGTGCTTGGTGTGACTCCCATTTAATCATTGTTTTATAGTGTCAAACCTAATAATGATTGGACTGGATATGAATCCACTTTGGTTGAAAAATGCCCCAATGATTCGGAGTCCGTCTATCTTGATGCTAAAAGCATTAAAAGTGGAGTAGAAGATATCAAAACTTTGAGTAGTAATGAAACTACTACTTTGGATTTGAAGGAATTCAATTATGATAGTTGCTCCTTGATTGAATGCATTTCCTTGATGCAATCCATGCTAAACTCTCCACACGCTTATATCCAAAACAACGCCTTTACCGATCATATCGTCGAAGCCATGATAAAATCTCTTGAAGAGAAACTTGAGTTGGAAGTTTCTATCCCTAGAAAGCTTCATGATGAGTGGGAACCTACTATCAAAATCAAAATCAAAAACTAGAATGCAATGCTTTGTGTGATTTGGTGCTAGTGTTTCTGCGATTCCAAAGTCTTTATGTGATGTTCTAGGCTTTAATGAGAGTGAGGAGTGCTCTCTTAATTTGCATCTTGAGGATTCTACTATCAAGAAACCCATGGGAAGGATCAATGATTTTATTATTATTGCAAATAGAAACTATGTATTCGTGGATTTCATTGTGCTTGATATTGATTGCAATCCTACATGCCCTATCATTCTTGGTAGACCTTTCCTAAAGACTATTGGTGCTATCATCGATATGAAGGAAGGGAATATTAGATTTCAATTTCCTTTAAAGAAGGGAATGGAGAATTTTTCTATAAAGAAAATAAGATTGCCTTATGAATCCATGATGAGGGCTACTTATGGTTTGAGCACCAAAGATGACGATGCGTGATTCCATCACCTTATACCTAGCTAAGGGCATTAAACAATAGCGCTTGTTGGCAGGCAAGCCAATGAATTTATCTTTTCTTTCGGTTTTGTTGCATCCACACCATCATAATTCTGTTATGATTGTGTGTTTTGTGTTTATTTTTGTGTTTGAGCCAAGCAAAACCTTTATCACTAGTTTTGGTTATCGTTGTTTGATCCTGCTGGAAAAAGACAGAAACTTTTCGCTCACGAGATTATTTTTAGTTTTGATTCAGAAAGAGCTTTTGAGTTGATTCTTTTTGCTGCTGGTTTATATACCTTTTTCCCAGGCGGACGTAATGTTTCAGAATTTTTGAGGTACCATAAGTATACTAAGTATACAGATTGCTACAGAATGGTCTGTTTTTGACATATTCTGTTTTTGTTTTGTGGGTTGCTTGTTTTGATGAAACTATGGATAGTATCGGGGGTTACTAGCCATGGAAAAGTGAGAATACAGTAATCTAACACCAATATAAATAGAAATCAAGATTGATACAGTACCTAAAGAGGTGGTAGTTTGTTTTCTTGTGCTAATGATATCACGAGTTTCTGTTTAAGTTTTGTGTTGTGAAGTTTTCAAGTTTTGGGTGATGTTCTCATGGACAAAGGGATAAAGAGTGGAAAGAGCTCAAGCTTGGGGATGCCCAAGGCATCCCAAGCCAAATTCAAGGACATGAAAAAGCCTAAGCTTGGGGATGCCCCGGGAAGGCATCCCCTCTTTCGTCTTCAATCCATCGGTAACATTACTTGGAGCTATATTTTTATTCACCACATGATATGTGTTTTTCTTGGAGCGTCTTGTATCGTAGGAGTCTTTTTTTTGTCACAATCATCCTTGCTGCACACATTTTTATAGATACATGCACTCATCGTGAATTTTGTAGAATACTCTTTGTGCTTCACTTATATTTTTTGAGCTAGACAATGTTGCTCTATGTGCTTCACTTAGATCTTTTAGAGCACGATGGTTCGTAACTTGGTAGTTGGCTTGTGCTATGAAAGTAGTCCTAAAGGTGATAGATATCCAAAGAGGATACAATAAAACTTCCATCTTCATGTGCATTGAGTAGAAGAGAAGTTTGATTCCTCTCAATTAGTTTTGAGACGTGGATTTGGTAATATTAAGATTCATGTTAGTAGGGTGTTGTGAATCTAGAAATACTTGTGTTGAAGTTAGTGATTCCCGTAACATGCACGTATGGTGAACCGCTATGTTAGGAAGTTGGAGAATAATTGATCTATTGATTGTCATCCTTTATGTTGCGGTTGGGATCGCGCGATGGTTTACACCTACCAACCCTTCCCCTAGGAGTATGCGTTTAGCACTTTGTTTCGATTACTAGTAAAAACTTTCACAATAAGTATGTGAGTTCTTCATGACTAATGTGAGTCCATGGTATAGATGCACTTTCACCTTCCACCATTCCTAGCCTCTCTAGTACCACGCAATTTTCGCCGGTGCACAAACCCACCATATGCCTTCCTCAAAACAGCCACCATACCTACCTACTATGGCATTTTCATAGCCATTCCAAGATATATTGTCATGCAACTCCCACTGTTCCGTCTCATGACTTGTGTCGTCACTCTCATATTGCCATTGCATGATTGTAAGATAGCTCGCAAGATGTTTCAACATCATACGCCAAGCTAGATCGTTGCACATCCCGGTACACTGCCGGAGGCATTTCCTATAGAGTCATCATCGTTCTAAGCTTTGAGCTGTGAGTAAATAAAAGTGTGATGATCATCGTTATTAGAGCATTGTCCCATGTGAGGAAATAAAAAAAGACCAAAGTTGCCCACATAAAAAAAGAGAAAAAAGAGGCCAAAGAGCCCAAACAAAAAAAGAGAGAAAAAGAGAGAAAGGACAATGCTACTATCTCTTTCGACATTTGTGCTTCATGATAGCACCATGTTCTTCATGATTGAGAGCCTCTCATTTTGTCACCACCATATACTCGTGGGAATATTTATTATATAACCTTGCTTGTATATTCCAATGATGGGCTTCCTCAAAATTGCCCTAGGTCTTCGTGAGCAAGAAAGTTGCATGCACACCCACTAGTTCTCCTTTTGAGCTTTCACATACTTATAGCTCTAGTGCATCCTTTGTACGGCAATCCCTACTCATTCACATTGATATCTATTAATGGGCATCTCCATAGCCCTTTAATACGCCAAGTCAATGTGACCATCCCCTCCTTTTTATCTCACAACCACCACCACACTCTATTCCACCATAGTGCTATATACATGGCTCACGCTCATGTATTGCGTGAGAGTTGAAAAAGGTTTGAGAAAGTAAGAGTGCGAAAACAATTACATGGCCAATACCGGGGTTGTGCATGATTTAAAATAGTTGTGTGAGGATGATGGAGCATAGCCAGACTATATGATTTTGTAGGGATAACTTTCTTTGGCCTTGTTATTTCGAAAGTTCATGATTACTTTGCTAGTTTGCTTGAAGTATTATTGTTTCCATGTCAATAGTAAACTATTATTTTGAATCTTACGGATCTGAACATTCATGTCACATGAAATAAGTTACAAAGGACAACTATGCTAGGTAGCATTCCACATCAAAAGTTCAGTCTTTATCACTTCCCTACTCGAGGACGACAAGGAGTTAAGCTTGGGGATGCTTGACACGTCTCCAACGTATCTATAATTTTTGATCGTTACATGCTATTCTCTTGTCAAACTTTGGATGTTTTGTATGCCTTTTATATCTTTTTGGGGACTAACTTATTAACTCAGTGCCAAGTGTTAGTTCTAGTTTTTTCCGTGTTTTTGACCCTTTTCAGAGGAGGATTTTAAACGGTGTCCAAATGTAATAAAACTTCCGAAAAGATTTTTTCCGGAACAGAAGATACGCATGGGACGTGAGAACCAAGGCAGGGGCCACCAGTGGACCCCACAAGCCCCCTAGGCGCGGCCAGGGGGGCCGCGCCTAGCAGTCTTGTGGGCCCCCTGTGGCTCGTCTGCCCTACCTCTTCCACCTATAAATTCAGGAAAAATCCAAAACTGCGCGAGAGATCCACGAAAATACTTTTCCGCCGCCGCAAGCTTCTGTCTCCGCAAGATCCCATCTGGGGCACGTTCTAGTGCCCTGCCGGAGGGGGGATTCGGATACGGAGGGATTCTTCATCAAAACCATGACCTCTCCGATGATGCGTGAGTAGTTCACTATAGACCTACGGGTCCATAGCTAGTAGCTAGATGGCTTCTTCTCTCTCTTGGATCTTCAATACAAATTCTCCATGATCTTCATGGAGATCTATCTGATGTAATCTTCTTTGCGGTATGTTTGTCAAGATCCGATGAATTGTGGATTTATGATCAGATTAACTATGAATCTTATTTGAGTTTCTTCTGATCTCTTATATGCATGATTTCTTATCCTTGTAATTCTCTTCGAGTTGTGGGTTGTGTTTTGCCAACTTGATCTATGATTCTTGCAATGGGAGAAGTGCTTGGTTTTGGGTTCATACTGTGCGGTGACCTCGCCCTGTGATAGAAGGGGTAGCGAGGCACGCATCGTGTTGTTGCCATCAATGGTAAAAAAGATGGGTTTTCCATCATTGGTTTGACTTTCTGCCTCTACAGCATGTCATCTTGCTTAAGGCGTTACTCTGTTCATCATGAACTCAATACACTAGATGCATGCTGGATAGTGGACGATGTGTGGAATAATAGTAGTAGATGCAGAAAGTATCGGTCTACTTGTCTCGGACGTGATGCATATATGTATGATCATTGCCTTATATATCGTCATGACTTTGCGCGGTTCTATCAATTGCTCGACAGTAATTTGTTCACCCACCGTAATATTTGCTATTTTCACAGAAGCCCCTATTGAACACTATGACCCCCAGGTCTACTTCACACCATATTTTCAGCCTTACACTTTTACTTCGTTGCACTTTCTGCCTTCAGATCTCACTTTGCAATCAATCTTGAAGGGATTGACAACCCCTTTATAGCGTTGGGTGCAAGCTCCTTTGTGTTTGCGCAGGTGCTCTGGACACTTGGCTTGATTCTCCTACAGGATTGATACCTTGGTTCTCAAACTGAGGGAAATACTTACTGCTCCTGTGCTGCATCACCCTTTCCTCTTCAAGGGAAAAACCAACGCAAGCTCAAGTGGCCGCCGGGGATTCCTCGCGCCGTAGCATTCGTCACTCCCGGTACTTTAACGGTAAGGCCTGAAAACCTTTCGGAAGCCAAATGAATACTTCCTATATATAAATCTTTGTCTCTGGACCATTTCGGAAATGGTCTTGACGTCCGGGATCTCATCTCGAATTCCAAACAACATTCGGTTACCAACATCAATAATTCAACTATACAGAAACGTCCCCGAAACATAAGTGTGCAGACCCTGCGGGTTCGAGAACTATGTATACATGACCAAGACGGACTCAAACGGAAATCTAACAAAAGAAAAACGTGTGGGGAATTTTAGGTTGATAATTCTAGACATAAAATTCGGCCTCTTTGGAGTTCGGACGCTCCACGAAAGCCTGTTTTATTGGAGGACAAATTCAGCCCGTTTGGAGTTCGGACGTGATTGAGTCCAACTCTTATCATATTTGATGGATTCGGCCAAGACACGACTTTGGGACCACATTAGTGCTGAGAGGGGTCCCTAGCAAGGTTCTAGAGGTGCTCATAGCCCTTCGATCAAAGGGGCATCCATCGGACGGCCAAGGATGATCGTCCCGGCTCATATAATGAGAGGAAAACCCTGATTTCTGGGCAGCCACCAAAAGCCACGAATTTTGCCTCTCCCATGGCCTCATCTCCATGGGGGAGGGCTCATCTATAGCACCAAGAATCCATGTAGGAAGGAGGATAAGGGACGGCGCTCCCCCATGATGGCCGGTCGGCGCAAGAGGATCCCCCTACGCCGCCGACGGCCGCCGGCGCCGCCCTGCACCTCACGTGCTGCCCCTTCTCCATCCTCTCCGCCATGATGCCGCCTTCACCAACACCTCCATTATCATCTCCTCCATAGCTACAGCTATCCACTCTCCCACAAACCTCTGTAATACCCTATGTAAACATGGTGTTTGATGTTATAAATTATTTGCAAATTATCTATTGCATCTATGTCATGTTTGTGTAGTTTCCTTTTGTCATATAATTGATTGTCGAATCTCCATGGATGGTGTGAGCTATATATTGAATTTTTTATAGTCCTATGGTGCCTATCATATGTTTATGCGCGCATGGATCATATCATAGGGTTTGTAGTATGTGGAGAAAGCTAGAGGGTGGGCTGCTTGAGTGACAGAAAAATGAGCCCCAGTCTAGTGATCAAAGCATATGGGATAAAGAGGACCTTTTGATCATAATGCTATGGTTGGGTATTTTTACCTTATTGTGTCTTCTAGTAATTACGGATGTTTTCTAGAGTTCCAATCATAAGTACTTGAAATCATTGGATAGTGAGAGCTTGTTAGCTTTGCCTCTCCCACTTAAAAGAGGAATATCAACCTTGTATTTGACTATTTGATCATGGACAATTCCACCACAATTACCACCACTTTTCCGCACTCATGGTACTGTTAGTTTATGGTTACTTAGTATATTTTATCGCTGCAGCACTAACATTTACTTTCTTGTATTTATTATCTTGCAAAGCTTGCTCTCATACCCGTATTGTCACTCTAGTTTTATCTCCTAGATATTGCAAAACGTTTAGTGTGTGTAGAGTTGTGTCAATGGTTGATAGAACTTGAGAGAATATTTGTCCCACCTTTAGCTCCTCTTTGGGTTCGACACTCTTACTTATCGAAAAGGCTACACACGATCCCCTATACTTGTGGGATATCAAGACCTTTTCTGGCGCCGTTGGCGGGGAGAAATAGCATGGGGGGAATGTTCTTGTGTGCACTTGTTTGCTTTCTATCTAAGTAGTTTTACTTTCAGTTTTAAGTTGTTCTCTATCTTTATATGGATAGGGAATGTGAACTACAAAAAAATAGTTGTACTTGTTATCTAAAAACGTTTTTAAAAAAGGAATGTGATTGGAAAGATGAGTAATGGTTAAGTGGAGGTCGACGTTGAACACTTGTGTTCATGCCTATGAAAGCAAAACAATTCTTTCCATGGAAGCTTTTTAGTTAAAAACTTTTATATACTGAGTATATATTGTACATATTCCTCTATACCATAAATATAAATTGTATAGATAACTTCTAGTTTGTTTATGATGCAAGTTTGCCACTTTGCTGCCTAGAAACAGATTTCCGTGCTCTAGCGTTGAAAATTTGAAAAATCACCAGATCATGATCTTTATCTCAAATTTCTTCAGTGCAAAGTACTATTTATTACATTACTTTCATTAGTTTTGACTTTTCTGATTTGAGGTGAGTAGATAGGTCAAATAATTCGATCTTTACTGACTGTTCTGTTTAAACAGATTTTCTGTGCTTCACTGCAAAAAATCTTGATAAATCTCAGAATAGTATTTTGATCTGAAATGTTTTGGGCATAAACCTGAGATTATGATCTGTCTTTCATTAGTTTTGAGTTTTTCGATTTGAGCTACCTAACTATCTCATAAAGTGTCATCTTTACATACTTTTCAGTTTTGACAGATTTCTTAGTTTATTCAATATTGTACTTGGTGTTATTAGTTTCATTAGTTTTCGACGGACAATGGAAATCATGAACACCTTAGTATATACAGTGGCTAATGTTGAGTAAATATTATGAAACTTGTCGATGCTTGAACATGAAGTGATTTCATTTAATGAGTACTAACCCTACTAATGAGTTTTTGTCAAGTTTTAAGTGAATGTAGTATTTAAGATCCAATGGAGATGGTGATACTAGATGAATATGAAGAGAAAAGCTCAATCTTGGGGACTCCCAAGTGCACCTCAATGAAGTATTCAACAATATTAAATTATCAAAGCTTGGGGATGCCCAAGACATCCCTCCTTTTTCCATGCCTAGCTAAAAGGCGTTAAAGAAAAGCGCTTGTGGGAGGCAACCCACTTTGTTTTCCTTATGTTTTCATGTTGTTTTATTTCAGTTTCTTTTATTTTCTTTGAGTCTTGGAAGTTTTTACCTTTGTATCAACCTATCCTTATCCTTTTTATTTCGTTTTGTGCCAAGTTTTAGCCTCTGATTGCAAGAAAGTTCAAAAGTTGTGGCATGCTGTCAAGAAACAGATTTTGTCATCTTGACGGACAAATTCGCCAAAAATCAGGAGATCATCTTTTTTATGTGAGTTTTTTTTACAATATTCTCTATATAATTGAATCTCTAGAGTCTTTTCTGAGTGATTTGAGTTGCAGAAGTGCCCCGAAAACATTATTTACTACCTGCTCGTTTGTTTTTCCCAGATTCTGCCCTCTTTTGTGTTTTCATTGTTTTGCAAATCTTAAGCTTGCTTTTTCTTTGAAAAACCTTTTGGCAATCTTGAGAAACAGTAGCTCTTCCTAAAAATCTTTATTTCCAGTAGAGAATAAATTATTTTATTATTGGCACTAACCACTCTAATCAGCTTATGATGAGTTTCATATGAAGGGAGTTTCAAGTATGCGATGGAAGATGATGAAAGAAGATCCAGGAGTGTCAAGCGCTCAAGATTGGGGATGCACCCATGCACCCCCAAGAAATATTCAAGGAGACTCAAGCGTATAAGCTTGGGGATGCCCCCATGCATCCCGTTCTCCATCAATAATCATCAGTTCGTCCTTCTCCATACTATATTTTTATCACTTCATATGTTATGTGCTATGCTTGGAGCGTCCCGCTCTTTACTTCTCAGTTTGTTTAGTTTTCTTTGTTGTAATAAATGGTTGGATCCCAGCATATTAATTTGGATATAGACACACTCCGTTTTAATTGCTTAGAACACTCTAGTTTTCACTCTTATTGTTCTATGAGTGTTCACTTTTTGGTAGTACTGCGTTTAGCTCTTGTTTTCCACTCATATTTTGTTTAGAGCTTGTTAGTTTGCTTCAGTTATATATGATTATCTCACTGGTCTTTAATTAATATTATCTATGGGAGTTGTTTCAAGAAAGTTGATTGGTGTTGGAGAAGAGTAAAATATTTCATGCTTATAGTGGTGCAATAGGAAGCTCGTTTAGACTCTGGCTTAGACTTTAACATGTCATGTTAGATATTATCTAAATTATATGCTTAGTAGTTATGGATGTAGCATGACTTGTCTCAAATAGCTGAGAGTGCTTATGTTCCACTGAAAGAATCATGTGTTATTTTTATCATATCGAAGCATAATATTGTGGTATTCTCCTTTACTACTTGATACGTCCCAAACGTATCTATAATTTCTGCTTGTTCCGTGATCTTTTGGGTGACAATGTTATATGTTTTGCTACACTTTTATATCATTTTACACATATTTGGACTAACCTACTAACTCAGTGCATCCAATGCCAGTTTCTGTCTGCTGATGTCTATTTTGCAGGGGTTTTACCCAATTTTCCTAAGCCCGAAAAATTCCAGAAAAAATATATAAAAGATCAGCGAAACAGAAGCTTCCGGATCACCGAAGATGGTCCAGAGGGGGGCCAGGGGCCTCCCAGGCGACGTGATGGCGCGGCTAGGCCCTAGGTCGCGCCAGGAGGCCGCCTGGGTGGGTCCCACCTCCTCCGGTGCCCTCCTTTGGCCTATATTTAGAGTCCCGAGAGGAAACCCTTACAGAACTTCTGGAATCGCATATTTCTCCATTGTTCCACCGTCGTAGCGCTTCCGAGATCGGGAGCATCGGGAGACCTCTTCCCGGCATCCTGCCGGAGGGAGTATTGACCTCCAGGAGCTTCTCCACCACCATGGACGCTTCCTGGACGTGTCGTGAGTAGTCCTCCTTGGACCATGAGTCCATGACCAGTAGCTATGTGATCTCTTCTGTCCAATCTTGTTCGTGAATGGTTAGTCCTTGTGAGCTGCCCTACATGATCAAAGCATGTATGTAATTCTCTTGCTATTGTTATGCTTGCTTTGTTGGGACCCGATGGATTATGAGATTATGATCAGATTGTTATGAGTTATATATTTGATTATCCTTTTATATTATGTTCCTTAGTGATTCATGCATGTTCATCGTTGCTATTTATTGCTTTGGCTGGGTAGTAGATTGTAACTCCAAGAGGGAGCGTTATGCATGATTGTGGGTTCATGCCCCTCGATGTCTAGCTTCGGTGACACAAACATGAGACTAGGGGATGTGCTTGTTGCCGGCAAGTAGAAAACAACGGTGCTTGTGACCACGGTTGCAAGGATTGTTTACCTTACGCGTAGTTCATTAATGAGTTGTTCGTTGCTTTGATTTTACACTTTAGGTGGGGCTCGCAACTTAATACCGGTGAGATGTTCTGGATAGATATCTCAAGGTGGATGATTAGTAAGTAGATGTTGATGAATAAACGGTCTACTTGTCTTGGCGTACTGCCCATTACTATTGAACTCCTAACTATCAAGTAGCATAATTAGCATTGTAGTGCGATCATAATTCTGTTAATTGCCCAACTGTGATTTTTTACCCAAGCATAGTTGTTTATCGTCTTTTCGGAGAGAGGTATCACTAGTGAACATCATGTGACTCCGGTCCATATCACCATCATTGTTTACACCTCCATCATTTACCGATTTCATTTACTTTTCTGTTGCAATCACTATTACCTTCCCGCTTGTGTTTTGATCCTTTGCAAACTACAAGGCTAGAGAGATTGACAACCTCTCTGTACTCGTTGGGAGCAAAGTTATTTGTTGTGTGTGCAGGTCCACGTCTTCTGCTGACCAGGACAGGAGACACCTACTTGTTGAGCTTAGGAGTCCTCCTGGTTCGATAATCCTTAAAGTCTCCGTGTAAGGGAAATCTGCTACTGACTACATCTCCACTTTCCACTTGGGGTAACCAACGAGGGGCAAGAAGTATATCCATCAACTCGTCATCAAGCAAATTTCTGGATCCGTTGTCGGGCACTCCAGTCTTGAAGATAGGGGAGTTGCACGCTATCTTTTACCTTTGCTTTTTAGTCTTGTAAGTTTGCTTTTTTTTACCGGCTACTGTAGGGAAAACCCCCCACAGTCTTTTTTATTTTATTCCCATATATAAGAGCATTATGTACAAGAAGAAATTAGAATGTACAAAAGGGAAGAGGAGCTAAGGCTACAAACCTCAAGGAGGCAAAAAGGAAACCCATTTAAGGAGATCATCCCTGAAACTAGCCTTAATTCTATGAGCTAACAGGGAAATGTAATGAATGAAGGCAGATGTCCATTTTCTGAACTTTGGCTGCTCCTGGTTGAAGACCTTTGCATTTATGATAGTCCAGATGTTCCAACATGCAGTGAAGACCACCTCAGCAAAGAAGGGGTTATGGAAGTCTCTTTTAGCAGCAACAGTAGCACTCCACATGGATGGACCCTACCATGTGATCTGCAGGTAATTCCAGACCCTGGTACTGAAAAGACAGGTGAAGAATAAGTGATCTCTATCTTCCTTGACTCGAGCATGACATAGAACACAGAGATTGGAGTCGGAAACATTCCAATGACGTCGTTCAAGCATGTCTTGAGTGTTAAGCCTGTCCATGATGAGCATCCAAGCAAACATCTTAATCCTCATGGTACAACATCTTTTCTAGATCCAGTTGAGTAAAGGGTTTGGTGTAATACTGTTGTGAATGTGAGTATAGTATCTCTTGGCAGTGTAGGCCTTTGCATCTTTTCCCCATACCCATCTGTCAGAGGCTGGATGATCAATATCCAGGTCTTGACGCAAAGATTGGACTGAAAGTAGCTCCTGGTAAGCTTGAGCAGACAGTGGCAAGTGGAATATAGAGAGCACGATGTCATCATAAAAGGCTGTAAAGACCTCTTGAGCTGTTCAGAAAGGATCAGCCACAAAAGAAAATAGTCTTTGGAATCTAGCTGCCAGAGGCCTAGTGGAGTTTCCAATCAACCAGGAGTCAGACCAAAACAGGAAGGAGTCACCCTTGTTAGGCTGAACATATGTAACTAATCTGAATTTGTCAAGCCGTTTACAGATATCCTTCCACCAAAAAGAACCACAAAGGTCAGTTCCCTGAGGTATTGTGTCATGATAGTAAGTGTTCCAAATCAAGTGAACCCATGGGATATCAGCATGATTTAGAAATTTATCAACATGCTTGAGCAGGAGTGCTTCATTCTGGATTGCTAGGTTCATAATTCCTAATCCCCCTTTATTTTTAGGTCTGCACACCAGATGCCAGGCAGCAAGAGGGGGTGCATGATTTTGCCCATTTTTCTCCATAGACATTACCTTTGAATTCTTTCAAGCTGTTTCAGTATGCCTGGTGGGATATCCAGACTACATAGAAAGAAGATAGGCACAGAAGACAGTGTTGAGTTTAAATACTGTAGCCTTCCCCCCTAAGCTAGAAAAGATGAACTAGCACTGAGTCTTCTTTCCATGTTATCAACCAGTGGCATGAGATCAATGATTCTTGGTTTAGTTGTCCCAACTAGTAGGCCAAGGTATGTGAAGGGCAAAGATCCCCCTTTGCTGCCAATGGAGTCTGCCAGATCCTGGAGTTGCTGTGGAGGAGTGTTAACAGGTAGAAGGGCAGATTTGTGATAATTCACCTGTAATCCACTGGACTGGGAGAAAAGTAAGAGCATTTTCTTGAACCGTAACAATTGAGGTTTATCAGGAGGTAGGATGATAAGGGTATCATCAGCATATTGCACTATGGGGAAATCCTTATCATGACAAGGTATGGGCAGCTGAATCAGACCCTCCACCAGTAGTTGGTTAACCAGAGTCTGTAAAAAATCAGTAGCAATAGCAAAAAGCAGTGGGGACATGGGATCTCCCTGCCTGACTCCTTTCTTGCACATAAACTTCTTTCCAGGCACACCATTGATCAGGACCGAAGATGAGCCAGAAGTTAGTAGCTGTTGGACCCAAAGTATCCATCTGTCATTGAAGCCTTTGTGCTTGAGAATCGGAAAAATGAACTCATGTTCCACAGAGTCAAATGCCTTTTCAGAATCCAGCTTGAGAATGACTATAGGTTTCTTGGATTGATGTCATTGGTGCAGGTACTCCAGAGTCCATCCAACACAATCTTGAATGGTTCTAGACTTGATAAAACCATACTGATTCTTGTGAAGACACTTCACAATCTGCAACTGTAGCATGTTAGCAATCATTTTGGACAGAAATTTGAGACCCATCCCAGTAAGTGATATTGGTCTGTAATCTCCCACTTGTTCAGGTGATCTCTTCTTGGGAATCAGAGTAATATAAGATGAGTTCATGTTCTCAAGTTGAGCATGACCAGCATGGAAAGCAGCAGCAAGTTGATAAAACTTAGGGGAGATAATGGGCCAGAATTTCTTGAAGAAAAGACCATTAAACCTATCAGGACCTGGAGCTTTGTCAATGGGCATTTCCTGAACAGTCTTGTCCATTTCAGACTTAGAAAAAGGTTCTGTGAGAATATATAGACCCTCCACCTTATGAAGCATGGATTGTAAATCAAATGCCATGTTAATGCCAAGAGAAGTTCCCATTGTATCCATAAAAGATGCCCAAAAGCATGCAGCAATTTGATCATGATCAGATATGATGGAACCATCATTTAACTTGAGAGATGCAATGGAATTCCTCCTATATCTCTCAGTAGCCATAGCATGGAAGAATTTAGTGTTTTCCTCACCAACTTTAACAAATCTGATAGTGGCTCTCTTTTTCCAGTATAAGCACTGGAGATGCAAAAGATGCTCCAAATGTAATTTAACAATTTTCCTGAAGTTAGCCTCTGGTCTGAAAAGTGTCCTCAATTCCTCAAGCTCATCCAAACACAACACAACTTGATTACATTTGGAGATGAAATTTTTCAACTTAGATAGATTTGTCTGCCACTTTTTCAGAGCCTGCCTAAGATGTTTCATCTTATCCATAATGACAGCAGTAATATGGGTTTTCCTGGAAGGAATGAGCGAGGATTGCTGAACACATTCCATGAAGCCCTCCATTTCAACCCAGTAGTTTTCAAAGCGGAATAGGTTGCACTTAGGGATGGAAGTGTTGACAGTGACCACACAAGGAACATGATCAGAAGTTGTCTTTGCAAGGGGTAGCACTTGTGTAAGAGGATATGAGGAGATCCAGTTGGCTGATGTGAAAAACCAGTCAAGCTGCTCCAGAAGAGGGGAATCTTGCATATTGGACCAAGTGAAAGATCTACCTTTAATGGGTAGTTCCAGCAATCCCAGATGCCCAATAATTTTATTAAAGATGAACATGTCATTTACATCAGCCCCAGGAAGGTTTCTGTTTTCAGGGGATCTAATGAAATTAAAATCTCCAAGAAGCAACCAATTAGCCCCAGTGGGTATATGAAGATTGTATAGCCAGCTAACAAAAAGATCTCTGGCTTCACCTTGAGAAGGACCATAGACATTCACTAAAGTCCAGTATTCACTAGTGTGATTTGAGGTAAAGGAGATGATCAAGCCATAGGGTGTGCATTCAATTAACTGACCAGTAAGAATAGAGGAGTTCCAAAGGGTGATAAGCCCACTGATACACCCCTGGAGGGAGAGTAGGCAAACTGATCAAAGCGTTTGGGACAGAAACATTTGACTGTACGAAACTCAACTGACTGCATTTTGGTTTCATGCAAGCACACCACAGCAGCTAGGCTCTCATCAATCTTGTTACAGATCGCACGTTTCCTATGGTCCGAATTTAGGCCACGCACATTCCAACACAGCACACGCCAACTTCTCGTAGAACGACTATCCATTGCACAATATATATAGAGCAAAAGCAGGGCTATGCAATAGCCTGTGCGACCAAGGTTCAGATAACCAAAAGACAGAGCAAGCAGAAGTCTCACAGTACATGGAGCCAGTATAGTAACAAATTAACATACGTGAATTAAACATCAGCAGACGATGGCGCGGAATCAGCAGGATCTTCCATAAATCGATCCACCGTTAGCTTCTCAGGGGCAATGCCTAGTGACTGCCCAACCTCCTGAATCACCGGAATAGGAGTGGCAGGAGGTATTTGCACATCATCAGTCTCCTGCGATGGAGAGGGCATTGGCTTGGCCTTGGGATTCCTCTTCTTGGGGACGTGCGCTGGCAGCTCCTGCAGGATTGGTTTGAAGCCATCGCGCTTGATGGAGCCGCGAGTACATCGACGAACAGAGGAGTCGACGACAGGAGTGGCCTTATTGCGGTTCCCTTTCTTCGTTGGAGCAGGAGAATGAAAAGAGAAGTCCACCGCAGATGAAGATGGACTGAGAGGGATTACCTCCTGCACTGAGAGTGTGCTGCAAGCAGGCTCTGGTGGTGGTAGCGCTAGAGTAGCAGGGTCGAAGGCCGCCGCCCATGATCGCTTGGGGATCATAATGGGCTCCAGAATTGGCATCTGCAGCTGGCGAGGCACGTGCATAGAAGTAGCAGCTCCCATGAGAGCATCAAAAGTGCGGGACCAGGATAGAACTGGCGGCGGAGGAGGCCCGTAAAAAACCCTGGTAGCCCCAACAAAGAGGTTGTCAGACTGAATGTGAGGGGATTTGTAGAGAACAATTGCCATAGGATTGTCATCTTGTGCCTCCTCCATCGCAAGCACATCCTCCTCCGGCTCGGCATCATGACCCTGGGCAGCCGGTGCCATGTCAGCATCAGGGGCAACAGGGTTAGCCACTATCACCTCCAGGTCAGGGGCCGGGGGTGCTTGATCAGTAGGTTCCGCCTCCATGTCACCCTACGGCTGAGGGTTGAGGTCCACAAGCTAATGAACCGAGTCTGATGAAGAAGGACTTGGTTGATCAATCACCATGGACTCTTGATCCTAAACAGGATCAGCAGCAGGTGCTTCCAGGGCCGCTTCAGGTTCCCATCCTCCTCCATCAGCGGCTGCCGGCGGCTGTCCCCAACCACCGGCATCATCAGCAGCAGCAGCAGGAACCACTGGATCTTCAAATGCCAGTGGCACCGCATTCCAACCCAACGCAGGATACGGGGGCAGAGCAAATTGCAGATTGTCGTTGACGAGATGTCCAGGAATTGGGTGAGGGTTGCCATTGAGGGGCATGGGGTCCTCATCATTAGGCAGTATTTCGGCAGCCGCCGCCCTCAGAATGTATACCGGTGCAGACCAGGACACCTTGCCCCGCCCCAGGCAGCATATTTTGAGAGGTTGATACTGCGAGGGACAAGTCGGTCATCTGGGAACCAAGCAAACACGATGGAGCGAACCAAATAAGGATCATCACTGACCCAATGGTGGAACTCTCCGAAGGTGTTGACAGCAGCTCGCAGATCTTCAGTATTGCGGAAGTCGAGGGGGGGGGCAGAATCATGAGGCAGCCATGGCGAAAACCCTCTTTCCCACGGAAACCAACTCCCTGATCATGTCGCAGGAAGCGCACCACAGAGTTATGAGCAACTTCCAGCGGAACCATGTGGACCGCAGCATAGCTCTCCGTCGCATCTCTGAGTTCAAACAGTCCAACACCCTCAATCCATGGCTGGGCCGATCGAACATGCAACCCTCGGTGAAGAAGAATAGGAGCTACTTCTTGCCGTACCCGGACCACGTTGTAAGCCGGGGGTGCTGGGTGGACGTCAGCGATTACGAAACGCTCATGACGTCTGGTGATGGGGACCGTAGGCGTGGTATAGGTCCGAGGCAGCAGGTCAGGACCTCCGTCGATGATGTTATGGCCAGGCGGGAGGAAGAACTCAGGATCAAGCTCGAAGTTCGCCATTGCGGGAGGCGGTGGCGGAGTGGCCGGCGCGTCTTGGAGGGAGTTCGAGGATGCAACGGCGATGAGACAGGACGGAACTATGCTGCAGGCGTTGCGGGTTCACCAAGAGTATCAGCAGTTCCCGAGATATCAGCGACAGGGGAGGTGGTGGGTCTCTTACAGTTCCAAGTAAGACAATTATTACGCATAAAAGAGGCTCCTCTAGATCGTGTGTGGCCCACGGTGCTGTCAGCGAATCCAGGCGAAGCCGTGCAGTTGGTAGCTAGATGTCCCCGAGCGTTACAAATCGAGCAAGAAAACATTTCCTCAACCATGCCATTAATAAGTTCATCAAAGGCCAGATGGGCTTCCTGCTAGGAGGGAATATCCATCCTAGGATTAGGTTCGGGCCGAGAGAAGGAGGTAACTTCAGCAGGCTCATTAATGAGCGTGGAAATCGGCCCAGAGTCCCAACTTTCCACCAAAAATTGATTCTCATAATTCAAAATACCATGAATCTCGGCGGGATCAGTTGCAGCACCTTGTTGCACGGGAGAAGTTTAGTTTAATTTGGCAATTTGAAAATCAGCTCCGGGAGATCCGGGGGATGAATCTTGGCGAGAAACTGTGCCGATCGTAATATGCGGCGTGGCTGTCGTCCACCGGAGTTCTGCCGGCGGTGGCGCAGAGATGATGACACGTTCAGGAGAAGGCACCGAATAACCAGCCTGGTCAAGCGTGAGTAGCTCCATGTGGGAAACAGGACATCTGTAACCCTTGCAAACCTCATATTGCTGGAGGGATGCGAATGTGAGCTTCTTTCGAACAGATGATCCAGATTTAAGAGAAGATTTTAGGGGTCTGGAATGCGTCGCCATCAGACCTAGTGAGGCTCTCCTCTTATATGGACTCACAATAATCCATTCAGCATCACATTGCTTCTTCCACAGAGCGAATTCCCGACGCCAATTAGGACCACCATGGCCCCATAGATGGAAAAAGCACTTAAAACTTGAGCATTTGAACGAGCGTAAGTCAAGAATATGAAAACCAACTTGCATGCAGGACACTTTGAAGGAGAAAACCGAGTCTATCACTTGAGAGACACGAAACTCAATAGCCGATCCCCTAATCACAGATTCCAGAGCTGCGGCGACTGTGTCCGTAGAGAGACGGAACACATGACGACCAAAAGAAACCACCATGATGAAAGAGCGGCGGTGCTTCATAGGGTGCACCGTAACACCAGAGTGACGATAAACCTCATCGGCGAAAGCCAAGCCATGCAAAAAATCCAGATCCAACGTAGAACCACCCATGCAAGCCATGCACGACCACGTGAGGGGGGTCGGGAGGGTTCACCTGAGCAGAGGAGTGGCGAGGAGGGAGGATACGCCGGCTAGAGCGCTAGATCGCCATGGGGTCTCCGCGGTGGGAGGTGGGAGGTGGGAGTCGCCGTAGGCATTATTGTAAGTTTGCTTTCTAGTTTTTTGCTTTAGAGTCTTATACAAAAAAACCACAAAAAAATTAGTTACTTTGCTTTTAGTTGTCAAGCATGTTAAGGTTTGATGCTTGGAAGGAATCTGAGGTCCTAGATTTCCATCAAAGGAATGGAGAAAATATGAAGGATGCATGGGATAGAATTTCTGAAGCACACAGAAGAATTATGCCTTGGATACCTATCAAAATTGTGCTTAGAAATTTTTATCATGGTCTCTTTATATGGTGCAAACACTCTCTAGATATTATAGCTAAAGGAGATTTTTTAGAGTGTGATGAGGCAAGAGCTCTTTATATTATACATGGCCTATCTAATAATCTTGTTTATAATCATGGTTATGACACTATTATAGATACACTTGCTACCATTGAAAGGAAAATATATGCTCTAGACTTAAGAGAAAGAGAGAAACCCATGGTTGATAACGAACAGATTTTGAAAATAGATGATGACTAGGAACCTTTTGTTAGAATTAGCACTTCTAACCAAGACATCCTTGCTTATTGTGATATTGGATCCATGGTATCTACAATGCCAAAAGTTGTTTATGATTCTCTCTGGTTAGACATGGAAAAAATTTCATCTTATCATGAACATGCTAATGGAAAAAAATTCATCTTATCATGAATACTCTGAGACAGTAGCTTCTCTATGTGAATCTTTTGCTGCTCATGTTGATCTTCCCAAAGAGAAGTGGTTTAAATATCATCCTCCTGTAGAAAGCAACATAGCCAAAACCAATCTAGTTGAGGAGAAAATCATAGCTTTTAGTGATCATGTTGTTCCTTGTGCTTACACTGAGAAACCACCATACCCTGCTAGGATAAAGGATTATTCTAAAGCTCCAATTGTGATACGAAGGGGTTACATTAGACCACTTGCACCCCCTGAGGAGATTAGAGTTGAAGCTAGTGTTACTATTATCAAAGATCTCTTAGTCGAAGACATAGACGGGCATGTTATCAAATTCTGTGAGGACTCCGCTAGAATTGCTAAACCTCATGCGAAAGACAAGCACGGACCTGTAGTTGGCCTGCCCCGTTGTTTCTGTTAAGATAGGACATCACTGTTACCATGGTTTATGTGATATGGGAGCTAGTGTTAGTGCAATACCCTGTTGTCTATATGATGAAATCAAAGATGAGATTGCACCTGCTGAGTTAGAACCCATTGATGTCACTATTACGTTAGCTAATAGAGACACTATCTTCCCTCTGGGAATTGTGAGAGACGTAGAAGTCGTGTGTGGTAAGATGAAGTATCCTACTAATTTCCTCGTCCTTGGTACTGCACAAGATAGCTTTTGTCCCATAATATTTGGTAGACCCTTTCTCAACACTGTCAATGCTCACATTGATTGCATTAAGCAGACTGTCATAGTAAGTTTCGAGGGTGTGTCTCATGAATTTAACTTCTCCAAGTTTGGAAGACAACCCCATGAAAGAGAGTCGTCTGGTAGAGATGAAATCATTGCTCTTGCCTCTATTGTCGTACCTCCTACGGATCCTTTAGAGCAATATCTGCATGAGCATGAAAATTATATGCATATGGAGGAGAGAGATGAGATAGATAAAATTGTCTTAGAACAATATCCTATTCTCAAGAATAATCTACCTGTTGAACTGCTTGGGGATCCTCCCCCACCAAAGGGTGATCCTGTGTTCGAGCTTAAATAGTTGCCTAATACTCTTAAGTATGCCTATCTTGATGAGAAGGAGATATATCCTGTCATTATTAGTGCTCTCCTCTCAGCGCGTGAAGAGAAGAAGTTACTAAAAACTCTGAGGAAGCACCACGCTGCTATTGGATATCTCTTGATGATCTTAAGGGTATTAGTCCTACTCTATGTCAGCACAAGATTAAAACCGATCCTGACTTTAAACCAGTTGCTGATCATCAAAGGAGATTGAATCCTAAGATGAAAGAGGTCGTTAGAAAAGAAATATTAAAGCTTCTGGAAGCAGGAATCATTTATCCTGTTGCTCATAGTGATTGGGTATGTCCAGTACATTGCATACCTAAGAAGGGAGGTATCACCGTCGTTCGTAATGATAAGGATGAACTAATCCCACACAGGGTTATTACCAGCTATAGAATGGTGATCGACTTCCGAAAACTGAACAAGGCAACCAGGAAAGACCATTATCCTTTACCGTTCATTGACCAAATACCATAAAGGCTATCAAAACACACACACTTCTGCTTTCTAGACGGTTATTTAGGTTTCTCGCAAATACCTGTTGCACAATCTGATCAAGAGAAAACCACTTTCACCTGCCCTTTCGGTACCTTTGCCTATAGACGTATGCCTTTCGGCTTATGTAATGCACCTGCCACCTTCCAAAGATGTATGATGGCTATATTCTCTGACTTTTGTGAAACGATTGTCAAGGTTTTCATGGATGACTTCTCCGTTTACGGGTCTTCCTTTGATGATTGCCTCAGCAACTTTGATCGAGTCTTACAGAGATGCGAAGAAACCAACCTCGTCTTGAATTGGGAGAAGTGCCACTTTATGGTTAATGAAGGTATCGTCTTAGGACACAAAATCTCTGAAAGAGGCATTGAAGTTGATCAGGCTAAGGTTGATGCAATTGAGAAAATGCCTTGCCCCACAGATATCAGAGGTATACGGAGTTTCTTAGGTCATGCCGGTTTCTATAGAAGGTTCACTAAAGACTTCTCTAAGATTTCTAGGCCTCTTACCAACCTCTTGCAGAAGGATGTTCCTTTTGTTTTTGATGAGGATTGTGAGGAAGCTTTCGAAATACTTATGAAGGCTTTTGTCGGGACCCCGATCCTAAGTCATAAGAACCCAGCCTGTAACACATCACATCACTTTGCGGCCTCACGCACGGTAAACTCCACGGCTGCCACCTTACCTTGGCCAGGACCGTTTGCATCTTTTGGCTCACGTGTATGAATATGTTGCTAGCGTTCAAACGACAAAGAACCCGGGTCGACATGACTAGTTATAAACCCAAGCGATACACCGTACAGGGACATGCATACATAACCCAGCAAGGCAGGTGTCGATCAACAGCGTGTGTAGATGAGTCGTAGCAAGCTACAAGGACTCCATTACACCGCATGACATTTCCCCGAGGGGATGGACACAGCAGCAAAGAAGGATACACGCCGGTCAATCAATGTGTCTGGAGCAGTAGGAAGCTACCAAGGCTCGATAGAAGCACAAAGAGGCATTTCCCTGTAAAGAGTACTACTAAAGGCACACAACTAGGTGTCGAATCCCACACATATAATGCATTTTGTAACATACACACAATATGCATGATATTTGTAGATACAACATGGCATCACAACATAACTCTATGACTCAAGCTTTTATTAAGGACTCATAAGAATCAACATAGTGTGATATTACAAACAGGGGTCTCGTGACCCGACACTCAAGTCATACAAACAACAAGCGGAAGCAATCATGTCTGGGTACAGACATCTACTAAAAGTGGCTGGAAGAGCGTGAAAAGCTACTAAGACCCTACCAAAGGAGCCAGGCCTTTGTCTGGGATTCCCAATCTATTTTGGTCAACATCGAACACATCGCATAGAACCTTTAAAGAGACTAAATCTTCTCTTCAAAACATAAATATAGCAACCGTGAGTACAAAGGTACTCAGCAAGTCTTACATCAGAACTATCTACATATGCATCATGTTTCAATGAAAGGATTGTGGGGTTTGATTGCAGCAAGCCAGCTTTGACTCTTGGCTAACCTGTACTACGACTACAAGTTCTTTCTTTGAGGTGGGATAGCGCACACGAGTCCACATATTCACCAATGCAATACAGCACTATGGATCCACTCTCGTCTCCCTATGAGAAAGCCTTCCATAGCACTCACACTTATCTTGCATGTTTTAGAGTATCCATTTAAGTTGTCTATGTACCACGTAATGTTTCCAAGTAGTCCATATCCGACGACGCGGCTATTCGAACAGATTAAATCACCCTGCAGGGGTATACTTCTTCACACACGCTCCCACCACATATCACCATGTGCACGTCATGCATCTTGGCAACCTTCAAGCGGAAGCACTAGCGTGGGTGTCGTCCACGACCGTTAACTACACAAGACCCTAGTCCAGGTTTATCGCCTATTTGAGACTGAACCCGCAAGGAAGTCCGGCCGAGGTTTCCTCTACGACCCCAAACGATTTGCGCAGGGTTCCCAAGCCCACCACCCGAGTGCCAACATCGTGCCACTGTGCATCTACCGCAGAGAAGCCTACCCCGTCGGGTAGAGCTAAACACGGCCGCCAACACTTTTCCTACAAACACCAGAAACTAGTTGCAACTCCTGAACAGAGATCTAGGCGATTAATAAGCCAAGAGGGTCAATTAAGTATCCCAATGTGTGGTAGTATCTTGTCTTGTATAACATACACAGAACTCAGTTCTTAAGGACGGTCCCGATGAGACAACCCACCATGTACTCCTACATGGCCTCTCATCGCTACCTTTACCAAATCGGATTCACACTTTTACTCTCACACTGTAGAACATGATCACAACCATTCCAATTCATCATCCAGATGGATTAGACCCGACACGACTCTAAGCATAGCAGGCATTGTAAACAAGCATGGATGAGTAAGCACAACAAGGCTCAAGCAGTTGCTACTCATGCTAAGTGGTTTCAACTATTTACTGTGACAAAATCGGGTTATGCAGAGGAATGGGTTCAACTACCGATAACATGTACAGTTGAATCGTGTTTGTCCTGATGAAGTAAAAGAGAGCAGGAGCGAGAGAATGGGTTTATATCAATATGCTCAATGGGGTTTGCTTGCCTGACACGTCTGAAGATATCAATGAGTCTTCATCAATGTCAATGATCACATCGTCGGAAACATCGTCTATCGAGAGGGAACAACACCGGCAAATAAGAAAGAACAACAATTACTTCACGGGAATGCAACACTATGCTGCATGCTCAAGACATGAAATGAAAGGTGGCAGGGCTAATGTGGCTATCATTTCTTAAGTTGAAGTTGGATTTGAATCTGAATTCAAATACCACTTCAAGCAAGGAATTTCCCGGATACCCTTTTAATTGATTCGACCTCATGCTCAGGTACAACTTGTTTTTTTAACATGCATGAAGATGGTATTTTGAGGTATTGATTTTCCTTGATCAATGTTAAGTCATATCAATTGAAGTGGAATTCAAATAGGTATCAAATTCCATCTCCAAACTAATTATTGAATTTATCCTATTCACCATTTGGCCTATTTGGTGATGTTAACTTTTTCAAACATGCATGAAAATGCCATAATCAGATTCTTTGGATTTTTCTGATCATTGTTCATATATAAATTATTTTCATTGGACTTACAGATTATGTTCTATGATTTTTAGACATTTTAGGCATTTTCTGGAATTATTTTATAATATAAAATCAATTACTACGCCGGCACTGCGTCAGCATTGCGTCAGCAGTCAACTGGCATGGGTCAGGTCAAACCTGACGTGTGCGGTCCACACGTGAGTGACAGAGTTAAATTAACAGAGTTAGGTTAATCTTAATTCTTATTTTAGAGCTGTAGGGCCCACTGTCAGTGAGTCATTGTTTAACTAAATAGTTATTAGGCACTAATTGAACACCTGACCGGCTGGGCCCACATGGCAGTGGCTCAGGCCGGTGAGGTCGACGCCGGCGACCAACAGAGTGACGGGGGCTCACCGGAATTCCTTGATCTCGCGCTATAGGCTTCGGATTTGCACACGGTTGAGTTCCACGGATAGCTGATGAAGCGCAGCATCCATTCCAACCCAGCCACGGGCCAGGAGGTGGCCGGAATGAGGCCTGCGACGACCTCGGGCGGTGGCCGGAGTCGGCCATGGTAGGGCTGGTGCTAGAGGGTAGGAACGGAGGGGGAAAGCACAGGAGGAGGAGGAGGAGCTCACGACGGTTCCAAGGGAGCCAACAGCGACAGAGGAGGAGCTCGGGGCAGGGCGAATCGGCCTCGAAGTTGCCGGCGGCCGGAGATGGGGAGGGAGCTCGCGCTCGTCGTCTCTAGGCCATGCGGTCCGATACCTTCGGCGGTGAGGTTGAGGGCGATGCGGCAGAGCTACCGAGGAGCTTTGGAGGACTTCGGGTGGTCGGAGGTGTCGGGGAGCTCGAGCCGAGCTCGGCCATGGCGAGAGGAAAAAGAGCAGAGGGGGAGAGATAAGGGAGCGAGAGGGAAGGGCTCGGGGGAGGAAGAAAAGAGAGGCACGAGGGGGGGAGGGGGTTTGCTGGCGAGGAGAGGCTGCCACGATGAGCAGGAGGTGGCAAGGTGAGCCGCCGTGCTCATCTTCTCCCCTGCCTTCTGGCAGGAGGAGGGAGACGACAGGGAACCCCCCTGGTGGGCTGGGCCTGGAGGTAAGCGTCAGGTAAATTCTCTCTCTCTCTCTCTCTCTCTCTCTCTCTCTCTCTCTTTTCCTACTTTTGTTTTATTTCTTTCTGGCATTTAGATTTAGGTTTAAAACAAAATGTTTAAATATTTTATAAAACCCTAAATTAGTGTTATGTGACAGAGATAAAGATAATCAATGCCACATAATAGTTTCAACATTATTAAAACTTTTATTTTAAAAGAAAACAAAATTACTCCATTCCAAACAATTATTTGATCAAATCAAAAATCCTTTTCAAAATGTTCGAGTGACTTAAAATTTTGGTTTGACAAATTTATTTTATGTCACTATTTTGCCAAGTATGTGGAACATTTTCTTAGTCCCTTTTAAGGTATTAACTTTTATTGCCTTGTTGTCAATTTTTCAAATCATTGGGGTTTTGATCACTTCCCAATTTTAGATCATCCCCATTGTATTAAGTTGATTTGAATGCATGCATGAATCCTCACTGATGCAACTAACTACAAGCTACAATCTAGGGCTGTGAAAACTCACCCCCACTAAACAAGAATCTCGTCCCGAGATTTAGGCGTAGTCGGGAAGAGGAAGAGGGGCACTAGACTATCAAAATCTTCACGATCCATTTGCTCCTCTCGAGGATATTGAGTCATTGCATCATGTTGATCTTGACATCTTTGTCTTTGAGGTCTTCATCTAGCTCGACGATAAAAGAACAGGAAGACTCTACAAGATTCGATCTCCTCAAAGATCGAGCAACTCAAGATCAACTCATAGAATGAGACATAGGAACGTCCCTTGAGCTGAGACACAACACTCATGATGGAAACAAGGAAGTGAGCCCCTAACTGGAAGCCCAACCAAACACCCTCCTAGTGTCTGAGCGTGCTCTCAAGAACTTGAGAATTTCCATATTCATCAAAGTTTTACCAATATCTGTGCCAAGATCTTGGTGACACAACATACTACCATGATGAACAGTGATGGAGGATGCAGATACAAAGGAAGACAACACTTCCTCAGGTTTCACCTTAGCTGTGCCAAGGGAACGAAATCTGGTTGATCGACCGAGAGACATTTAGCACTCCGCTTCTAATGTTCTCCTTGATGTACTAGCACAACCCAATTATAGATCATGCTTGATATCTAGCACATCAAGTATAGGTCGGAATTCGGGGCATCAAAGGGAGTCCATGAGGAACAACTTCCAAAATAAGTCATACAAAACCTCACGGGGAGATGGCTAAGATTGTTGATACAAGATATAATATCAAATCTTCCGGCTAGATGTGTTAGCCACAACATCACTTTACCGGGTTACATAGAGACCAATATTATAATTCTTGGGGAAAGTTCCAACCATTTTAACTGCCTGAGATTCAGCTCCGGTTGGTGACACGATCCTTCAGACTCAGCATGTCTGAAAAGAAGGATTGCAACACAAATTGACGAGATAACGTTGCGAGATTCTTAGGAAATGAATTATAGAAGACAACTCCAAAACATGAGCTGGATTGCAAGACACATGTGAACACACTGCCCAAGACAATGATGAGCACATGAAAAGTCTTACAACAAACACTACCGCGTTCTAGTTTGGGAACCATCATTGCGGATGACGAAGCCATGTACAAGTCCGTCTGGTACCTTCAGGAATGGCACTTAACTTATTTTCCTTGAACTATTCAATCAGTGGCTTGGTGTGCTAGGAGATACATATGGAGTGAAGATGATCAGTCTATCAAACCATAGAAAACTTCACACGTGCATGATTGACTTGGGATGATTCCAAAGAAAACAAATCAACTTTTCTTGAATTCACGGCGGCAACTTGCATCAGATGCACATGAATTAGAGGAAGTCACTTCTTACATCTAACATATACCTCGTGCTCGAGACACGAAGACAATGTCTACAAAGTTTCCAGCACTATCTTAATGTCCAACATAGATCATGGAACAAATGAGAATGTTGCCGATGGGCTCAACAACAATTCATCAAGATACCCATATAAATGGATTTCCACAACTATGTGAGCAAGATAATATCATTGGTCAGATCAAAGAATATAATGGTGTATGCTCAGAGAAATCCATGAGTAAGACACCGCTACGAAAATCTCTGGTTCTGAGTTTGATTTGACAATAGCCCATACTCAAATCAAAATTTGACAAGATAATATATGCAACGATTGATCACACGGATCAACCGATGACAATATCATCTTTCTTCAAGACTCTCACAACAGGAAAGACATCCCTTTAAAATGAACTAAGTTTAGGCGAAGCTTTTATCCTCCAACTGTCCAAGTTGTTGTTTAGCTTAACCAACTAACTCGGGGTATCCAACACGGATTGTTGGAGAAGATGGCTTATAAAGAAACCAACTTGATCACGAGCTCTATCATAACAGTCAGGAAACAACCTGGTAATACTTACGAGAAGATATTCGGAAAATCACGAACCACCGATATATTATTAAGCTCGGGAACAATCTAGCTTTTCAGGGCAAGATGATGTGATCAATAGAGCGAGGGATTGACACAATCCTAACCCATCGATCGAAAAGTGCACCATGAAACATGGACTAGGTAGCACGCTCAATCTTAGGATGACGATTCAATCACCATCACCATAGGAGTGAAATTATTGTCCATTAGCCACCAAGCAATAACATTGCTAGGAGTATTCATTTCACACATCATGGTTCACTTGTCGATATTCCAGTTTCAACCAACACGAAAACCAAGGAATGAACACTGATAGCAAAAAGGATCACTACATCAAGAGCTCATAAGAGATGGTGCAATTCGCACGACATTCTTGACAACAAGAGGGTAATACTCCCAGATAGGACAAAACAAAAGCTGGTTAGCATTTCGATCTGCGGAATACAACTACTTTGACCCAATCCAAGAAATGAATGAGGTACTGGAGTTTGCTTCTCCCAGTCATTCGAGAATAGAACAATTTGACAGACCACACGAATAAAAGACATTGATGACACGAATGCACAATTACTCTTGACTATCCTCTCATAATTGAAGGTCAGGATACAACTAGATAGGGCCAACTCAGAAGCACATGGTTTCTTGAGTTGTGGATGCATGGATTAGCATGTCGAACGGGTTCAACATAATTCTTCCAGATAACCCATGCAGAAGGGAGAAGTAGGCAGAATCACAATATGGAGTAGAGAACTCAGCACGAGCACTCTTGTTATGATCTTTAGTTCACGGAGAACTTCTGCCAAAGATGATTCATGGTGTCGGAAAAATGATATACCATGAACCTTGGGAGCTACAACAAGGTTACTAATCATTCTAAAGGAACTAGCAACACTATCAACAGAGATGAGAAGAATGATCCTTGGACTCAAAGACCCAGAAACAGAATACCTAAAAACTAAATAACATCACGAGATGTTTTTTAAAATGATGGCGAGAACTATCACACTGGAAGACATAGCACACATCTAGACTATCGGGTAGTTTTCGGAGTAACATGGTTTCCTAATACTTCGACAAAACGTCGAGGTAATCACTACTAGGAAAAGGGCTATAGATGATATAGATACTAATAGCGCACCACACAAGCAGTGCGCCACTACTATATAGTAATGGCGCACCATGTGAGGTGTGCCATAAGTGTGGTGGATACTAATGGCGCACCACACTCTCAGTGCGCCACTACTATATTATTTTTTTTTGCAAAACTACTAATGGCGCACCAGCACCTCGTGCGCCATTAGTAACCTGGTTACTAATGGCGCATCTGTTAGTAGTGCGCCACTACTATAAAAAAAAATTGGTTTTTCTTTGCAAACTACTAATGGCGCACCAAAGCTAGTGCGCCATTAGTAACCAGTGTTACTAATGGCGCATCTGTTGGTGGTGCGCCACTACTAATTTTTTTTTTACAGAACTACTAATGGTGCACCAGAGGAGGTGCGTCATTAGTAACCACGGTCACTAATGGCGCATCTGTAGGTGGTGCGCCATTACTATTTTTTTTTGCAAAACTACTAATGGCGCACCACCAGCTAGTGCGCCATTAGTAACCAGGGTTACTAATGGCGCATAGGTAGGTGGTGCGCTATTAGTAACCTCGGACCAGCTAGATATTTTGGACAGCCACCTACCACACTCACTTTCCCCACTTTCATTCTCTCCACCTCCTCCTCCAAGATTGTCTCGGGAGCCTCCTCCTCCTCACCTCATTTGCATCATAGTGTCCCCCCGCACCCTCCCCCGCTCGACCGCCGCTGCCGACCCCCCGCACCCTCCCCCGCTCCACCGTCGCCGATGACCCCCCGCACCCTGCCCCGTTCCACCGCCGCCGACGACCCCCCGCACCCTCCCCCGCTCCACCACCGCCGAGCACCCACCGCACCGTCCCGCGCTCTACCGCCGCCGCCGACCCCCCCCCCCCCCCGCACCCTCCCCGCCCCGCTCCACCGCCGCCGCCGACCCCCTGCACCCTCCCCTGCCCCACCACCGCCGCCGACCCCCGCACCCTCCCCCGCTCCACCACCGCCGACGACCCCCCGCACCCTCCCTGTCCTGCTCCACCACCGCCGATGACCCCCCGCACCCTCCCCGCTCCACCGCCGTCGACGACCCCCCGCACCCCCCGCACCCTCCCCCGCTCCACCGCCGCCGCCGACCCCCCGCACCCTCCCCCGCTCCACCACCGTCGAGCACCCATCGCACCCTCCCCCGCTCCACCGCCGCCGCCGACCCCCCGCACCCTCCCCGCCCCGCTCCACCGCCGCCGACGACCCCCCGCAGCCTCCCCCGCTCCACCGCCGCGGCCGACCCCCCGCACCCTCCCCCGCTCCACCGCCGCCGCCGACCCCCGCACCCTCCCCGTCCCGCTCCGCCGCCGCCGCCGACCCCACGCACCCTCCCCCGCTCCACCGCCACCGACGACCCCCCGCACCCTCCCCCGCTCCACCACCGCCGCCGACCCCCCGCACCCTCCCTCGCTCCACCGCCGCCGCCGACCCCCCGCACCCTCCCCTGTCTCCTCGCTCGGTTCCCCCGAACGGAATCGGTGGAGCGCACCACCCACCCCCTCCCTCCCCCCGAGCGACATTGCTTCCAAAAAAATATTAATAATGGTGCACCTCTCTGGGGTGCGCCATTGCTATCCAAAAAAAAGATTACTAATGCCGCACCTCTCTGGGATGCGCCATTGCTATATAAAAATAAGATTACTAATGGCGCACTGCATGGGGATGCGCCATTGCTATCAAAAAAATATCTAATGGCGCACCACTCGAGGGTGCGCCATTGCTAGCCCGCACTGCTCTCTGCCTCTGCCCTCGCCTCTCCTCTCCCAAATCCAACCGAGATCCCGCCTCGCTCGTCCACGCCCCGGAGAGATCCCGCTCGTCCACGCCCCGGAGAGATCCCACTCGTCCACGCCCTGGATTTCTCTCGCTCTTTCCTCCCTCCCTCCCCCGCGTCTCCGGTTGACCGGTGAGGGTCCCGCTTGGCGATGTGTGGTGGTGGTTGGCGGGGCGGGGAGCGCAGGGCCTTGACCGTCATCCGTGCAAGCCATATCACATTTTTGCGTGCTCAAGAAAAGAAGTAGAAAGTGAGGACATGCCTTCAAAATGAGGGGGGGGGATAATGCAAGGAGAAATGGAGAAATGAATTTATAAATTGGTAGAACTCAGAATTCAAAGGTACCCTTGTCCCGATGCCCCTTGTTGTCCAACTCTTCTGGCTAAACAAATGGCACAGCCGCATAGCACAATTGTGTGATCAGACAAAACGACACAATTCATATTACGAGTTTGATCATCATCACTCACAACCATCAACTATTTCGCATGCGTACTTCGAATATACAGCGCACCGACATTTTTTATGTCTTTTATTCATAGAACTTCCTAAAATTCATATACAGTGCCCCTAGAACAACATGGTTGAGATTGCCCTGATCTAGGTTGTTAGAAGCTGAAACAAGATTGCCCTTTTACTTTTGCACTTCATGTTGCCCATCTCTTATTCTTTTTGGTCTGTGTTCCAACAAATTCCTTTTCTGTAATTGAAACCATAATTTTAAACAATAAGTGTGTAGATACACTACATTCTGGCAGTCTTCTTACAAGATACTTATTATATGTACATGGAAATTTGTATGAATGCAGATTATGGAGCAGACAACCATATAGAGTATCTAGATGTAGTAAAGCCTCAAGGAAGTTGGGCAATCTTTATTGAAGATATTTTATTTAATCGGTCTCATAGTTTCTTATTTTGTTCAAGACCTGTATGATTCTAAAAGCTACTTGAAATATCTCGCCAGTGCCATATTTGCTGACTTAATGACAAACCATGATCTGTTAGCCGAATACGATCATACGTGTGTTTGCATAGGTTACAGAAAATAATCTAAAAGAAATTATAAAAGATAAAATATTAAAAAACATTGAAAAATATAAAAGAAATTATATAAAAAATATAATAAAATAAAATAATAGGGAGATAGAAAAAATACGCGCGGCGCGGGCGCTCTGTTTTCGCCCGCACGCAGCGTACGGGATCTTCCAAATCATGCGCGCACGCTGTGTTTTCACCTCCAAACCGAGCAGCGCGGGCGCTCTATTTTGGCCCCCAAACCGAGCGCGCGTCACCCCGCCTCCAAATCGAGCACACCGCGCGCTGCCCCGCCCCCACCTCGTGCCCCTTCCTCTTCCTCGTAGTCGATCTCAACCCAACGGCCGCCGCGCCGCGTCCCTCGTCATTACTTTCGGCGATGACAACGGTGCCTCTTGCGCCCGCGTTCTTCCTCCCCAACAAGCAGCTGCTCGCCCCCTCTCCGGTCGCTGTGGAGGAGCCTTCGTGCTCGGGCTGCGGCAACCAGCAGAGGACCGCCGCCGGCTCGGCTAGATCTCCTTCCCTCTCCACTATGAAGCACCAGCAAAGGAGGAGTCCTCCTCTTTCCACCCCTGCCGCCGCCCGAAACCCTAGCCACACAGCACCATGCATGGCGTTGTAGGTCAGATCCGCAGGATCCCCTCAAGAGCCTCGGTATGTATCTCTCCTTACCTTTTCTTCTTCTTCCTCTGATGTGTGGGCGTGTGCAGGTCAGAGGAGAATGAGACAGAGCAGGTGGAGGAGCAGGCAAACATCCGGTGACGTCTTTGCTAGCCGGATTCAGGTTTGTTTCCCTCTCTGTTGATGTTGTTAACCATGGCCTGGTCTATTTAAGGTTCCGGTCACGGGGTTTCTTATTTCTCTCATTTTTTCTTTTAATAACGGGTCCAACTCTACTGAAAACAACACGCACTCTAGGTCATCTTCACTGTAGCCACTTCATAGCTTGTGCAGTCACTTTGCTCTTGTTGTTTTTATTATGGCGTGTCATTTATTCATGCCCAACCCCAAGTCTAGCAACATCACTAGCATCGTCCCTTTAGTTTTTCCATGGTGGAATATTTGGTTGCTTGGATTACTTGATATAATAGATCCTCATTCTGTTTTTGTGCCATTCATGCGACCAACAGAGTGACGGGGGCTCGCCGGAATTCCTTGATCTCGCGCTATAAGCTTCGGATTTGCACGCGATTGAGTTCAACGGATAGCTGATGAAGCGCAGCATCCATTCCAACCCAGCCACGGGCCAGGAGGTGGCCGGAATGAGGCCGGCGACGACCTCAGGCGGTGGCCGGAGTCGGCCATGGTAGGGCTGGTGCTAGAGGGCAGGAACGGAGGGGGGGGCACAGGAGGAGAAGCGGGAGCTCACGACAGTTCCAAAGGAGGCAACAGCGACGGAGGAGGAGCTCGGGGCAGGGCGAATCGGCCTCAAGGTTGCCGGCGGCCGGAGATGGGGAGGGAGCTCGCGCTCGTCGTCTCTGGGCCCTGCGGTCCGATTCCTTCGACGGTGAGGTTGAGGGCGATGCGGCAGAGCTACCGGGGAGGTTTGGAGGACTTCGGGTGGTCGGAGGTGTTGGTGAGCTCGAGCCGAGCTCGGCCATGGTGAGAGGAAAAAGAGCAGAGGGGGAGAAATAAGGGAGAGAGAGAGGGAGGGGCTTGGGGGAGGAAGAAAAGAGAGGCACGTGGGGGGGGGGGGGGGGTTGCTGGCCTGGAGGAGGCGAGGAGAGGCTGCCACGACGAGCAGGAGGTGGCAAGGTGAGCCGCGGTGCTCATCTTCTCCCCTGCCTTCTAGCAGGAGGAGGGAGACGACACGGAACCCCGCCTGGTGGGCTGGGCCTGGAGGTAAGCGTGAGGTAAATTCTCTCTCTCTCTCTTTTCCTATTTTTGTTTTATTTCTTTCTGGCATTTAGATTTAGGTTTAAAACAAAATGTTTAAATATTTTATAAAACCCTAAATTAGTGTTATGTGACAGAGACAAAGATAATCAATGCCACATAATAGTTTCAACATTTTTGAAACTTTTATTTTAAAATAAAACAAAATAACTCCATTCCAAACAGTTATTTGATCAAATCAAAAATCCTTTTCAAAATGTTCCAGTGACTTAAAATTTTGGTTTGACAAATTTATTTTATGTCACTATTTTGCCAAGTATGTGGAACATTTTCTTAGTCCCTTTTAAGGTATTAACTTTTATTGCCTTGTTGTCAATTTTTCAAATCATTGGGGTTTTGATCACTTCCCAATTGTAGATCATCCCCATTGTATTAAGTTGATTTGAATGCATGCATGAATGCTCACTCATGCAACTAACTACAAGCTACAATCTAGGGCTATGACAGCTTTGATAGCCGCACCTATTGTTCAACCACCTGACTGGAACTTGCCCTTTGAAATCATGTGTGACGCTAGTGATTACGCTGTTGGTGTTGTTCTAGAACAAAGAGTTGACAAGAAGTTGAATGTCATTCACTACGCTAGTAAAACTCTAAACAGTGCCCAAAGAAATAATGCCACTACGGAAAAGGAATTTTTAGCAGTCGTGTTTGCATGTGAAAAGTTCAGATCCTACGTAGTTGACTCCAAAGTCACTATTCACTCTGATCATGCTGCTATTAAGTACCTCATGGAGAAGAAGGACACTAAGCCTAGGCTGATCAGATCGGTTCTCCTGCTACATGAATTTGATTTGCACGTCGTTGATCGAAAGGGTGCTGATAACCATGTAGCAGATACCTTGTCTAGGGTAGAGAATGTCCTTGATGACCCACTACCTATTGATGACAGCTTTCCTGATGAGCAATTAAGTGTCATCCTCACTTCACATAGTGCACTGTGGTATGCCGATTATGCAAACTATATCATAGCCAAATACATACCACCCAGTTTCACCTATCAACAAAAGAAGAAATTCTTCTTTGATTTGAGACACTACTTTTGGGATGATCCTCACCTTTATAAGGAAGGAGTAGATGGTGTTATTAGACATTGTGTGCCTGAACATGAACAGGGACAGATCCTGCAGAAGTGTCATTCCATAGCCTATGGAGGACACCATGCTGGAGATAGAACTGCCCATAAGGTATTGCAATCAGGTTTCTATTGGCCCACTCTCTTCAAGGATGCCCGTAAGTTTGTCTTGTCTTGCGACGAATGCCAAAGGATAGGGAACATCAGTAAGCGTCAGGAAATGCCTATGAACTATTCACTTGTCATTGAACCATTTGATGTCTGGGGCTTTGATTATATGGGACCCCGTCCCGAGTTCCAATGGGTACACTCACATCTTAGTTGCTGTGGATTACGTTACTAAGTGGGTAGAAGCTCTCCCCACTAAAAATGTTGATCACCACACCTCTATTAAGATGCTTAAAGAAGTCATATTCCAAAGATTTAGAGTCCCTAGATACTTGATGACTGATGGCGGTTCACACTTCATTCATGGTGTTTTCCGCAAGATGCTAGCTAAGTATGATGTCAACCATAGAGTTGCATCTCCTTATCATCCTTAGTCCAGTGGTCAAGTTGAGTTGAGTAATAGGGAGATCAAGTTGATCCTACAAAAGACCGTCAATAGATCTCGAAAGAACTGGTCTAGCAAACTTGACGATGCACTATGGGCTTATAGGACTGCTTATAAGAATCCCATGGACATGTCACCGTATAAAATGGTTTACGGTAAGGCCTGTCATTTACCTCTTGAGCTAGAACACAAAGCTTATTGGGCAATCAAAGAGCTCAACTTTGATTGCAAACTTGCCGGTGAGAAGCGGTTGTTTGATATCAGCTCGTTGGATGAATGGAGAGCCCAGGCATATGAGAATGCCAGGTTGTTCAAGGAAAAGGTTAAGAGATGGCACGACAAACGAATACAGAAATGAGAGTTCAATGTAGGTGATTATGTCTTGCTATACAATTCTCGTTTGAGATTCTTTGCAGGCAAGCTTCTCTCTAAATGGGAAGGTCCCTATGTTGTCGAGGAAGTATATCGTTTCGGTGCCATCAAAATCAATAACACGGAAGGAAATTTTCCTAGAGTGGTAAATGGGTAAAGAATCAAGCATTACATCTCTGGTACTCCCATAAATGTTGAGACCAATACCATCAATGTCATAACTCCAGAGGAGTGCATAAGGGATGTTTATCAGCCTGTTTCACACCTTGAAAACGAATATGTATCTGTTTCGGCAAGAAATTGGACTCCGATACTTTTCCAATAGGAAATTTCCTCAGTTTTGGAATTTTTGGAAAATTAGAAAAATAAAAAGCTATCCAGAGAGCAAACGAGGAAGCCACAAGGGCCCACTCCGCCACCACCCCCCTGGTGGCGGTGGGCAAGCTTGTGGGCACCTCGTGTGCCTCCCGGACTCTGTTTTCTTGCGAAGGACTCCTTCTGGCCTAGAAAAAATCAATATATAGTCGCCCGAAGGTTTTGATCTCCGTATCGCGTAGTTTTCCTCTGTTTCCGTTTCGAGCTTGTTTCTGCTGCAGATCTAGATAATCATGACTTCTCCAAACGCTCCTAAGGACAAGATCTTCGAGAAGGTCATCAATCCCTACCTCACGGAAGTGCTGAAGCACCCTCAATCTATCAAGATGAGCAAGGGGATGTTGCACATCCGTGATGTTGAGGGGCCTAAGAAGACCGGAAGCATGGAGACGAGGCTCGAAGCAATGGAGCAACAAGTTTTCAAGTGCCAAGGGATGGTTGAGCATGAACTCAATGCCAACCACACGATGATCACGGAGTTCACTAGCAATCACAAGATGGATGCCATTGATATTGGGAAAGACGTCTCTAGGCTCTACGATAGGGTTGACCAACTTCAGGGCCAGATCAATGACCTGCAGAATCAAAACTATGAGTATGAGTACAGATTTAAATCAATAAGGTTGGCTGCAGATTTGAGGATTCCGGCGACTCGTTCATCCTGCCATGATGGAGCACCTATGCCTTGGAAGACGGAGGATCAGACTACTCCAACAACACCACCATCACTGCCAAAGGAAGACAACTAAACATTGGTATGGGCAATCCCCTTGGCTTCTGCCAAGCTTGGGGGAGTTGCCCTGGTATCGTATCACCTTTATATCTTTTGCTTTTACCTTTGTTTTAGTTCTTTCCTTTTCAGTTTTTATTTCTTATTTTAGAGGAATAAGTCTTTAGTTTTTAGTTTGAGTGTTTTGCTTTTGTCTCTCCCCCGATGTATTCGAGATTACGAGCTATATAATAAAGAGTGTCATAGTCAAGGGCTTTGCTTTGTGCCATGATCAATAGTATGAAAAGAACGATAGCATGAAAGATCATGAGACGATCTTATGGAAAGTGATAACTTCACATATGACACGTATGATGATTGAAACTTGTTGAGAATAAATCAACATAGACCTCAGTCATTGTTGCGATTAATAAGAAGTAATAAGGAAAGAGAGGTTCCCATATAAATATATCATCTTAGACACTTTTTTACAATTGTGAGCACTCACCAAACTATTACATGCCTAGGAGTAGATGTTGGACAAGGAAGACAACATAAAGAATTGTGTTTGCTTGGTTCCAAACAATGTTATATGATTAGAGATCCCTTAGCATGTGACGATTTCTTCCACCTCATATTAGCCAACACTCCTGCACCAAGTAGAGATACTACTTGTGCATCCATAAACCTTCAACCCAGTTTTGCCATGACAGTCCACCATACCTACCTATGGATTGAATAATATCCTTCAAGTAAGTTGTCATCGGTGCAAGCAATAAAAATTGCTCTCTAATATGTATGATCTATTAGTGTGTGGAAAATAAGCTTTCTACGAACCTATGATGAGGAAGACATAAAAGCGACAGACTGCATAATAAAGTTCTTTGTCACACGAGGCAATATAAAGTGATGTTCCTCCGCACTAATAGGACACGCATTCAAACCTCAAAAGCGCATGACAACCTATGCTTCCCTCTGCGAAGGGCCTATCTTGTACCTTTACTTTTTACCCTTGAAAGAGTCATGGTGATCTTCACCAATTCCCTTTTTGCCTTTGTCTTGGCTACCGTCACATGCTTGGGAAAGATCTATATTCATATATCAACTTGGAGTTGAGTACTTATGCTTTATTGTTGTTGACTTTACGCTTGAAGTAAACCGTTGGGAGGCAAAACTATAAGCCCCTGTCTTCCTTTGTGTCCAGCAGAAACTTTGACACCACGAGTACCAAGTGAGTTATAACAATTGTAGAAAACAAAAGAGATGATTGAGTATGTGGGTTTGCCTTACAAGCTCTTATTGACTCTTTCTGATGTTGTGATAAATTGCAATTGCTTCAATTACTATGGACTATTGTTCGTTACTTCTCGGTAAGGTTTTTGCTTCATGCTTTGCTTTGTGAAGGAATTGTTACTTTTACATAAGAATCTTTATGATATATTGATGTTCTATGTGTGATCTTGATGCCCTCATGTCCGTATTATGTTTTTTCGACACCTTCGTCCCCAAACATGTGGACATGTTTATGGAACTTGGTTTTTGCTTGAGGACAAGCGAGGTCTAAGCTTGGGGGAGTTGATACGTCCATTTTGCATCATGCTTTCATGTTGATATTTATTGGTTCTTGGGCTGTTATATTACTTGTGGTACCATATTTATGTCTTTTCTCTCTTATTTTGCAAGGATTATTTGAAGAGGGAGAATTCAGGCAGCTGGAATTTTGGACTGGAAAAGGAGCAAATCCTAGTCCACTATTATGCACATCTCCAAATGCCCTGAAAATTTACGTGGATTTTTCTAGAATATATTAAAAATACTGGGCGAAAGAACTACCGGAGGGGGGCCACCAGGGCCCCACAAGCTTGCCCACCGCCACCACCCCCTGGTGGCGTAGAGCAGGCTTGTGGGCTGCCTGAAGACCCACAAGCCCCCCTCTTTTGCTATATGAAGGGTCCTGTTCTAGAAAAAATCAATCGGGAGCTTTTTCGTGGTTTCACCGCCGCCACGAGGCGGAACTTGAGCAGATCCAATCTAGAGCTCCGGCAGGACGATCCTGCTGGGGAAACTTCCCTCCCGGAGGGGGAAATCGTCGCCATCGTCATCACCAACACTCCTCTCATCAGAGGGGAGACATCTTCATCAACATCTTCATCAGCACCATCTCCTCTCCAATCCCTAGTTCATCTCTTGTAATCAATCTTCGTCTCGCGACTCCGATTGGTACTTGTAAGGTTGCTAGTAGTGTTGATTACTCTTTGTAGTTGATGCTTGTTGAATTATTTGGTGGAAGAGTTTATGTTCAGATCCTTGATGCTATTCATTACACCTCTGGTCATGATTATTATTATGTCTTGTGAGTAGTTACTTTTGTTCCTGAGGACATGGGATAAGTCATGTTAATAATAGTCATGTGAATTTGATATTCGTTCGGTATTTCGATATGATGTCTGTTGTTTTTCCTCTAGTGGTGTTATGTGAACGTCGACTACATAACACTTCAGCATATTTGGGCCTAGAGGAAGGCATTGGGAAGTAGTAAGTAGATGATGGGTTGCTGGAGTGACAGAAGCTTAAACCCCAGTCTATGCGTTGCTCCGTGAGGGGCTGATTTGGATCCACTAGTTTAATGCTATGGTTAGACTTTGTCTTAATTCTTCTTTTGTAGTTGTGGATGCTTGCGAGAGAGGTTAATAATAAGTGGGATGCTTGTCCAAGTAAGGGCAGTACCCAAGTGCCGGTCCACCCACATATCAAACTATCAAAGTAACGAACGTGAATCATATGAACATGATGAAACTAGCATGACAGAAATTCCCGTGTGTCCTAAGGAGCGTTTTTCCTCCTATAAGACTTTGTTCAGGCTTGTCCCTTGCTACAAAAGGGATTGGGACACTTGCTGCACCTTTGCTACTACTTGTTACTTGTTACTCTTTGCTTGCTATGTTTCACCTGGCTACACAATCACTTGTTACCGCTACTTTCAGTGCTTGCAGTTATTACCTTGCTGAAATCCGTTTATCAGAGCCTTCTGCTCCTCGTTGGGTTCGACACTCTTACTTATTGAAAGGACTACGATTGATCCCCTATACTTGTGGGTCATCACCTTCTTGTTGTAATCATCAACTGCATTAGTGGCAAATTTGATGAAGTTGTTTTTGAGACTTTGACGATCAGAAAGCTTAGAGTACTTGTCAGTCAGAGTCTTCAATTCAGCCTGTGTTGAAACAAGTGAATCAGGCGTCAGGTTGAGGAGATTCTTCCTGAGGAATTTCTCCTTTTTGAGCTTTGCAACCTTAGCCTGTTTGGCTTGCTGCTCCTTCCACTTGGCTTCATTGATGAATGTGGCCACCATGTGGCTGATGCCTGGGGGAAGCTTCAAATCATCAATTGGAGTGTTGGGGTCCTCATACCAGATGTTGATGTAATCGAGGAGGACTTTTGGGTCCATGGCCATAGGAATGGAACTGCCAGAAGCTTGAGCTACCCTCTCTTGCTTGTTTCTGATGATGGCTTGCAGAGTGTCATCATCCAATTCATCACTACCTTCTGATGCAGAAGGAACCTTGATGATTTTGCTTGGGCTTGGTCTTGTTCCTCTCCCAGCAGTCACCTTAGTCTTCAAGGGAGTCGGTGAAGACTTAGCCTCGGAGCTTGTTGCAGATTGGACTGAGGAGCTGGAGACAATGGGCAGTTGCTTCACTACCGGCTTATGTTCAGGCTTTGAAGCCTTTCATGGTGCTAAGGGTTTTGGCGCTGAGGGTTTTGGCGCTGATGCTGGTGCAGTTTTCTAAGGCATTCTCTCTTGAGGCTTTGAAGCCTTTGGTTTTGGTGGCACAGACTTCATTTGAGGAATGGCCGTACGAGAAGTCTCAGCTGTAGAGGAAGTGGCGGCAGTTGCAGCAGCAGCAGATTCTTCATTGAACTTCCTCACAACAGCTTCTGCTTGCTTCTGAAGCTTTGACAAGTGTTTTGACTTTTCCTGAGGATAGTCATCAATTGTCTTGAGGCTTGAGGGGTGTGCTTCATGATAATCCTCAAGTGGAGCCCGTTTGCCAGGAGGCTTGAGAGCGAATTTCTTCGCATATTTGGGGGTGACGAATATGTACTCTTTCCACTCCTTAGCCCATCGGTGTTCTATCTTTTGAAGCCTGATCTTTCTCTTGGCCTAGATTCTTGTTCATTAGGTGTGCACTACTCCAGGTATATATCCTCAGGGATATCTATGGCAGTGTTCTGCTCGAGTTTCTTGCCACCCTTTTGCTTCCTTTCATCCTCCATTTTCTTCAGCTGAGGCTTTTGCCGAGGAAATTGAACTCTTGAGGATTCTGATGAAACTTGCATATTTTCTTCAAGAGACGCTGCAAATGAGTTAAGTTGATGAGAACCTAGAGATTCATCAGCTGACATGTTTGTACCTGTGAACAGAGTATAGTTGCGAGGAATTTGGAGAGGTCATATGCATTCTTAGGTTTGATGAAATGAAAAAAATTGACAGTTGAGGAATTTGACCAGTGGTTGAGGAATTCGTCTAAGCATATTGTTCTTGGGTTCCAGAGTTGTACAGATCCGAAAATTCGCACAACTGAGGAATCTCGTGAAAATCTTAGATGCTTAGTGAAGTTCATAAATAGTTGGGTGATAGGCAGTGTTTGAGGAAAAAGAAACGGATGGATACTTGAGGAAAAACAGATTTCACATCTCTAAGGTAAAATAGTAGATGAAACGAGCTGTAAAAATAGGGTTTTTATTTACCCTAGATGGCGCGCACGAAGAACAGAGAAGAGGTAGCAGTAGATGCTCTTTCGGTGCGAGTCCAATGCGCCCTAACTCGGCAACAGAGGACACCTACGGCAGCGGCGGACGAAGATGGTCCGGTTCCGGCGTTGTTTCGGCGACGGAGAGGTCGAGGCAGTCAAGCTCTTCTTCGCGGGCGTCGAGACTTCTAGCGGTGGCGCTAGGGCTTTTGAGATTTTTTGTAGCAGGAGGGCAATGGGACGAAGAAGATTTTACCGAAGGGAGATGGGGAAATATTTATAGCCAGGCGGTAACTGTTGGCGCGAAAATATCGGACCAAATAGCCCCTGTCTCTACGTCTTCGCAGGACACGTGTAGCTCACGACAAAAGCGGTGGAGATCGTGGAGATCGTGGTTATCCGAACGAAGAAAGAGGGTTAAGTTACTGTGTATTAAAAAACATTTTTGAAGATTTGAGGATTTTGTTACAAAATCATCAGCTGACAAGGACGCGGTGAGGATTTCGAACAAAGTTTCAAGTAGAACGCATATCAAGAATTGAATAGACTAGGTGAGAGTAGCATAGAGGGAAAGTAGGGTCTGATCACATTCACTTAGATGAAATATCAAATTGAAGAAATAGCTATAAGTGAATGTTTTTGAGGATTTGAAATCACAGTCTATCTAGGTAAACGAAAATCATCAAGTGTTTTTGAAGAAAAACGATTTTGAAGAGCAACTATTTTGAAGAAAATAAAATTTTGAAGAAATTCAACTTGAGGAATTTCACGTTGGGTGGTGGCGTGACCCACCATATAAGAATGCTGATTATAGACGCCGCGTACAATTGTTGTAGGGCCCTGAGAATCAATCTCTTCATTGATTTCTTCACACTCAGAGTGATATTCTTCATTAGTTGAAGAAAATCGATTCATCATGTGTTGCACATCTAAGTCATCAATTTTGCATAAGTGTTAGGATGTGTGCATGTTTTTACAAAACATTTGAAGATTCTAAGATATTTAGCTCACACCGCAACTTGCAAAACCTTTTCTCATCCAAGGGCTTAGTGAATTTATATGCCAGTTGATCGTCAGTTTTCACATGGTCGATGAGGATATTGCCCTTGAGGACATGGTCCCGAAGAAAATGATGACGAATCTGGATGTGCTTGGTCTTCGAGTGTTGTATTGGGTTGTATGCAATCTTGATTGCACTCTCATTGTCGTAGTAGAGAGGCACATTCTTCGTGTTGATGCCGTAGCCCTTTAGGGTTTGCTTCATCCATAGCAATTGAGCATAGCATGAACCAGCAGCAATGTACTCAGCTTCGGCAGTGGAGAGTGAAACGCCGTTCTGCTTCTTTGAGGACCAGCAAACTAGTGATCTTCCGAGGAAATGACATGTGCGAGAGGTTGACTTGCGATCCACACGATCACCAGCATAGTCAGAATCAGAATATCCCACAAGATGAAGATTTGAGCCCTTGGGGTACCATAATCCTAGTGTTGTGTGTGAGCTAAGTATCGAAGAATATGCTTCACAGCCTTCTGGTGTGATTCCTTCGGTTTTGCTTGAAAACGTGCACACATGCAAACACTAAGCATTATATCTGGCCTAGATGCACATAAATACAGTAAAGAGCCAATCATAGAGCGATATACCTGCTGATCGAATTCTTTACCATTTTCGTCAGTGCAGAGGTGGTCGTTGGTAGGCATTGGATTCTTGGCACCTTTGCATTCATGCATGTCAAATTTCCTCAAAAAATCCTTGAGGTATTTCTCCTGTGATATGAAGATTCCATTGCGTTGTTGACGAATTTGAAGACCTAAGAAGAATTTCAGCTCCCCCATCATAGACATCTGATATTCTTCATTCATCATGTAAGCAAATTCATCACTGTATCGTTTGTCAGTACAGCCAAATATGATGTCATCAACATATATCTGGCACACAAATAGCTCATTATCATAGGATTTAGTGAAAAGAGTTGGATCGAGTGAACCAGGTTTGAAGCCTTTCTTCATGAGGAATTCCTTCAATGTATCATATCATGCCCGAGGGGCTTGCTTGAGACCATAGAGCGCCTTTTTGAGTCTGAAGACTTTGTCTGGATTCTTTGGATCCTCAAAACCTGGGGGCTGAGCAACATATACTTCTTCCTCAAGCTTACCATTGAGGAATGCACTTTTCACATCCATCTGATATAAGATGATGTTATGATGATTAGCATAAGCAAGTAGTATTCGAATAGCTTCAAGTCTAGCGACATGTGCAGAAGTTTCATCGAAATCTATTCCTTCAACCTGTGTGTAGCCTTGGGCTACAAGTCGTGCCTTATTCCTCACCACTTGACCATCCTCATCTTACTTGTTTTGGAAAATCCACTTGGTTCCGATGATATTGTGCTTGCGAGGATCTGGTCGTTTGACGAGCTCCCATATGTCATTCAGCTTGAATTGAAGAAGTTCGTCTTGCATAGCTTCGATCCACTCCGGTTCCAGGAAAGCCTCAGCAACTTTTGAAGGTTCTGTGATAGATACAAAGGAGAAATGCCCACAAACATTAACTAAGTGTGAAGCTTTTAAGCAACTGAGAGGACCTGGCGCGTTGATGTCATTGAGGATTTTGTCAGGTTCCACTTCATTTGCAATCCTCGGATGAGCTCGTTGAGGATGTCGTCTGAGCTGGGGAATTGGTTCTGGAGCAATTTCCTCAGGGGCATCTTCTTGATTTTCATCAGTAATGGGAATGATTTCTTCATCAGTTTCCTTAGTGGGAACAATGTCTTTAGTAGCTTTGAGCTTTATTGCTTCCTCAGGAGACAGCTTATCTGGATCAGAAGGCAATTGCTCTCTTTGCGAGCCATTAGTTTCATCGAACCGCACATCTATAGTCTCAACAACCTTGTTGTGATAGTTGTTGAAGACTCTGTAGGTGTGCGAGTCCTTTCCATAACCGAGCATAAAACCCTCATGTGCCTTAGGTGCAAATTTTGAGCTATGGTGAGGATCTCTAATCCAACATTTTGCACCGAAGACTTTGAAATAACTTACATTGGGTTTCTTGTCAGTGAGGAGTTCATATGAGGTTTTCTTGAGGAATTTGTGAAGATATACCCTGTTGATGATATGGCACGCAGTGTTGATTGCTTCAGGCCAAAAGTGACGAAGAGTTTGATATTCTTCAAGCATGGTTCTTGACATCTCAACCAGAGTCATGTTCTTCCTTTCGACGACACCATTCTGTTGAGGAGTATAAGGAGCACACAATTCGTGAGTAATACCAAGTTCATCAAGATACTTATGAAGACCAGTGTTTTTGAACTCTGTTCTGTTATCACTCCTGATATGTTTGATCTTGATGCCGAAGTTCGTCGATGCCCTTGAAGAAAATCATTTGAAGACTTCCTGCACTTCAGTTTTATATAGAATGATATGCACCCATGTATATCTAGAATAATCATCAACTATGACGAAGCCATATAAAGATGCTGCATTTGTTAGTGTGGCATAATGAGTAGGTCCAAATAGATCCATGTGAAGCAATTCAAATGGACGAGTAGTGGTCATGATAGTCTTCGAGGGATGCTTGGATCTGGTCATTTTCCCAGATTCACAGGCACCACAGAGGTGATCCTTGAGGAATTTGATTGATTCGATGCCGATGACATGCTTCTTCTTCGCGAGCGTGTGCAAATTCCTCATGCCTGCATGACCGAGTCTTTGATGCCACAGCCACCCTTCTGAGGTTTTTGCTAGTAAGCAAGTGGATGGTTGAGGACCTATAGAGAAATCAACAATGTACAAATCCCCTCTTCTGACACCTTCGAAGACTTTGGATCTGTCAGATTCCATGATGACAACACATCTATATCTACCAAAGATAACAATCATATCAAGATCACAAAGCATCGAGACTGACATGAGGTTAAATCAAGGGATTCAACAAGCATCACTTTGTCCATGTGCCTATCCTTGGAAATAGCCACTTTGCCAAGTCCCAATACCTTGCTTTTACCTTTGTCAGCATATGTGATTTTCTTTAGGGGTGATGGAGTTAGTGGCATATTCATCAGCAAGCTTTTATCACCAGTCATGTGATGTGTGCAACCACTATCAAGAACCCACTCAGTACTCTTGGGTTTGTCATCCTGCAGATGAATTAGTACAGCTTACCATCTCATATGCTTCAGACTTGAAGAATATGATATGAATTTCATCATAACAAAATTATAAGGACATGTGAAATATTTCTATTTCATCAATATTAGCTTGCATCCTATCAAGCATTTCCTCAGGTCTCCAGCAAATTCTTCAGATGATGATTTTCATCTGGAGACATGACCTGCAGAAGTGATTAGTTCAATTTCTTCACCACCCACATCTGAAGGGGTGGTAAAGCATTCATCATCCTGTGAGCACCATATGAGAAAGGTGGCATTGAAGCTAATGCACTTCTCTTAACAGTAGGGGGGTTAAAGTACTCATATGAATATGCAGATAACTTGTTTGAGGATTTATGAACATAATGATTTGAAGAATAACGCTCATATTCATATTCCTTGTAATTTCCCTACATGTTAGAAGCATTAGCACGGGTACGAGCATAGTTTTGACCAGTTGAGGATTTTGAACCTCTTGAAGACTTTGGTCCTCCTGAGGAATTTGATCTGGGGTTCAAATTCTTCATCGGTGGTGTCATGAGGACATTCACCTGAAGATTTTCAAGGCAACTTTTGGGAACCCAGATTTTCCTCAGGGGAGGCCCATTCCTGCAGTTAGTTCCAACATATCGAGCAAATACTTCACCAGATTGATTTTTGAACAGTTTATAGTTGGAGTCAAATGACTCATGTGAGGAATAGGATAATTCACATGAAAAGCCTGTTAGATTGGATGGATCAAAAGGAGGCCCAGTAGCAGCAACCCATGAGGTTTTGGGATACTGCTCAGGTTTCCAATAAGATCCATCAGCATTCAATTTCCTCTCAAAGGCAATTCCTTCTTTCCTCGGGTTCCTGTTCAAGATCTGCTTTTTGAGCACATCACAAAGGGTTTGATGTCCTTTGAGACTTTTGTATATGCCTATCGCATACAATTCCTTCAGCCCTGCATTTTCATCAGTGGCATTTGTGTTTTCCTCAAGTGAGTAATTTGACACTACAGGAGCAGTTGAAGAATTTGTAGCAATTGAAGCATTTGATGATTCTTGTGAAGAATTAGCAGTTTCACGTTCAATGCATTTAAGACATGGAGGAATGAATTTAGCTTGAGCAGTGCTGATCTGTTGAGCTAGTAATGAATCATTTTCCATACGAAGATCATCATGAGAAATCCTCAACTTCTTTAGATCAAGCTTCCGTTGAAGAAATTCATAGGAAAGTTTCTCATGATCAGCGAGGAGTGTAACATGACGATCTTGAAGATTATCAAATCTAGACTAAAGACTTTTCATATCTTCAGTGAGGATTTGGGTATGTTTTATTTCATCATTCAACAGATCATCGCTTCTATCTAGCAGTTTCTGAAGCTTTTCCAGGGCAGTTTGTTTTTTAGTGGCAATGAGAGCAAGTTTACTATAACTGGGTTTTTTATAATCATCAGGTTCACAGTCACTTGAATCAGAGGAGGAAGCATCATTTGGTACCTTTGAACCTTTTGCCATGAAACAATAGGTTGGAGCGAAGTCATCAGCATAGTCATCAGTGTGGATGGTGTTATCATTTTCTTCAAGGTTGAAGATTGACTTGCTGACGAATGTGGTTGCAAGTGCAAGACTAGCCTGTCTGGATTCTGAGTCTTCATCAGATCCCTCCTCTTCATCACATTCCTCGGATTCTGCCTTGGAATCCATTTCCTTGCCAATAAGTGCCCGAGCCTTTCTGAAACTAGTCTTCTTGTGTGATGAGGACTTTGAAGATTTCTTCTTTTTCTTTGAGTCATCAGAACTTTCATCCTTGTATTTATTCTTCTTTGATTCCTTTCCCCAACGAGGACAATTAGCAATGTAGTGACTTGATTTCTTGCATTTGTGGCAGGTTCTTTGCTTGTAGTCCTCAGATGAAGATTCTGATTTCCTCATATCTCTTCTTGAAGATTTACTGAACTGGCCACGTCATGTAAACCTCTGGAATTTCCTCACGAGCATTGCAAGCTCCTGTCCAAATTCTTCAGGATCACCAATGCTACCATCTAAGTCTTCTTCTTCAGATGAGGAAATTGCTTTAGCCTTCAGTGCACGTGGTCTAAAATAGCTTGGTCCATATAGATCTCTCTTTTCTTCTTGTTGGAATTCATAAGTATTGAGTCTTTCGAGTATATCAGCTGGATCAAGCATCTTGTAGTCTGGTCTTTCTTGAATCATCAGAACTAAACTATCAAATGAAGAATCCAAAGATCTTAGCAGTTTCTTCACAACTTCGTGATCAGTAATGTCTCGAGCTCCCAGTGCTTGCAGTTCATTTGATATATCAGTGAGGCGATCAAAGGTATCTTGGCAGCTTTCATTGTCAAACCTCTTGAAGCGATTGAAGAGATTGCGAAGAACATCAACACGAGAATCACGCTGGGTTGATACTCCTTCATTAACTTTGGACAGCCTTTCCCAGATAAGTTTCGCTGAGCCCAAAGCACTCACTCTGCCATACTGGCCTTTGCTCAGATGACCACAGATGATATTCTTCACTTGAGAGTCAAGTTGCTTGAATTTCTTCACATCAGCGGCAGAGATAGTAGCAGAGATGATAGGGACGCCATGTTCCACAATATACCAGAGATCATTGTCAATAGCTTGTACATGGATCTGCATTTTGGTCTTCCAGAAGGGAAAGTCATTTCCTTCGAAAGTAGGACATGCTGCAGTAACCTTAATCATGCCTGCAGTCGACATAACAAAAACTCCAGGTGGTTAAACCAAAATCACACAGAACAAGGGAGTACCTTGCTCTGATACCAATTGAAAGTGCGTTATATCGACTAGAGGGGGTGAATAGGAGATTTTTAGAATTTCATCACTGAGGAAAATCCTTTTGAGGAAATTCCTCACTGATGGCTAACTTACAGCGGAAACAGTAAAGGATCAGGAGTGCAAAGTTTCACTACAGCAGTTTTTTAGAATGAAGAATATGAAAACAGTTTGCACAGTATGCAGGCACGCAGAAAACAGATGAGGATTAACTTGCGTGAAGAATTTGGGGTTGAGGAATTTCAGAGAAAGTCTTCAACAAATTCTTCAAACAGTGACAGTGAAAATCATCAACACACAATCTGAGGAATATAAAGAGTTGAGGAAATAGAACTCGTTTCACAGTGAAGATAGTGGTTGATGACCCAGTTCCAACTGTTGTGACATTTATACGTCTGGTTTGGAGCGGCTTGGTATTGAAACCAAAGGACACACAGTCCCGGGACACACAGTCCCTACCGTATTCTCCTTGGGCTAAGAACACACAGTCCTCGCCCAACACTCGTGGTAAGACTTCCAATCCCTCACAAACTTGGTCACTTGGAAATCCACAATTGACTGCTGGATTGCTCTAGACCATGACGCCTAACCGTCTGGAGGATGCACAGTCCTCAAAGGTAAAAGGCTTCAGTCCCACACAGGAACAACTTCTTCAGTGATGCTCAATCACTTGGTTTTCGGTTTGTGGTTTGGTGTTTAGGGTATTTCCTCACTGATGAATTACTCTTGAAGACTCTGAGGAATCTGGGTTGCTCTTATGACAAGTGGCAGTTTCTAACGGAGCAGCCAACCAGCTAATGGTTGTGGGGGGCGGCTATTTATAGCCTGGGAGCATCCCGACATGATTTGACATTAATGGCCTTAAATAATATGACCGTTGGTGTGGATAAGACCAATGATGTGGCGTGGCTATCGATAACGTCGCGGACCCTCATGATGGGGAACGTCGCATGGGAAACAAAAAATTTCCTACGCGCACGAAGACCTATCATGGTGATGTCCATCTACGAGAGGAGATGAGTGATCTACGTACCCTTGTAGACCGTACAGCAGAAGCGTTAGTGAACGCGGTTGATATAGTGGAACATCCTCACGTCCCTCGATCCGCCACGCGAACAATCCCGCGATCAGTCCCACGATCTAGCACCGAACGGACGGCACCTCCGCGTTCAGCACACGTACAGCTCGACGATGATCTCGGCCTTCTTGATCCAGCAAGAGAGACGGAGAGGTAGAAGAGTTCTCCGGCAGCGCGACGGCGCTCCGGAGGTTGGTGATGAGCTTGTCTCGGCAGAGCTCCGCCCGAGCTCCGCAGAAATGCAATCTAGAGGAAAAACCGTGGAGGTATGTGGTCGGGCTGCCATGGAAAAGTCGTCTCAAATCAGCCCTAAAACCTCCGTATATATAGGTGGGAAAGAGGGGACCGTGCCTAGGGGCTCAAGGAGCCCCAAGGGGGTCGGCCGAGTCCAAGGGGGAAGGTCTCCCCCACCCCAAACCGAGTTGGACTTGGTTTGGTGGGTGGGAGTTCTTACTTCCCTTCCCACCTCCTTTTTTTTCTTTCTCTTTGATTTTTATTCCAATGTGCATAGGGCCCCTTTTGGGCTGTCCCACCAGCCCACTAAGGGCTGGTGTGCCACCCTCAAGGCCTATGGGCTTCCCCGGGGTGGGTTGCCCCCCCCCCCCCGATGAACTCCCGGAACCCATTTGTCATTCCCGGTACATTCCCGGTAACTCCGAAAACCTTCCGGTAATCAAATGAGGTCATCCTATATATCAATCTTTGTTACCGGACCATTCCGGAAACCCTCGTGACGTCCGTGATCTCATCCGGGACTCCGAACAACATTCGGTAACCAACCATATAACTCAAATACGCATAAAACAACGTCGAACCTTAAGTGTGCAGACCCTGCGGGTTCGAGAACTATGTAGACATGACCCGAGAGACTCCTCGGTCAATATCCAATAGCGGGACCTGGATGCCCATATTGTATCCTACATATTCTACGAAGGTCTTATCGTTTGAACCTCAGTGCCAAGGATTCATATAATCCCGTATGTCATTCCCTTTGTCCTTCGGTATGTTACTTGCCCGAGATTCGATCGTCAGTATCCGCATACCTATTTCAATCTCGTTTACCGGCAAGTCTCTTTACTCGTTCTGTAATACAAGATCCCGCAACTTACACTAAGTTACATTGCTTGCAAGGCCTGTGTGTGATGTTGTATTACCGAGTGGGCCCCGAGATACCTCTCCGTCACACGGAGTGACAAATCCCAGTCTTGATCCATACTAACTCAACTAACACCTTCAGAGATACCTGTAGAGCATCTTTATAGTCACCCAGTTACGTTGCAAAGTTTGATACACACAAAGTATTCCTCCGGTGTCAGTGAATTATATGATCTCATGGTCATAGGAACAAATACTTGACACGCAGAAAACAGTAGCAACAAAATGACACGATCAACATGCTACGTCTATTAGTTTGGGTCTAGTCCATCACGTGATTCTCCTAATGACGTGATCCAGTTATCAAGTAACAACATCTTGTTCATAATCAGAAGACACTGACTATCTTCGATCAACTGGCTAGCCAACTAGAGGCTTTCTAGGGACAGTGTTTTGTCTATGTATCCACACATGTAAATGAGTCTTCATTCAATACAATTATAGCATGGATAATAAACGATTATCTTGATACAGGAATTATAATAATAACTATATTTATTATTGCCTCTAGGGCATAATTCCAACACCTCAACTGTGAGAGTCCTCGTGTCTCTCATATTCCTCACTTGAGGCTTTTGGTAGGATTAGGCTTGGGTTGAGCATCATGAGGAAATTCATTCCAATGGGTTACCTCGACCCCCTTTAACAGTACGGTGTTCCTATTACTCAAGTGTGAAGAAACCAAAACAGTAAGAATAAATCTTCATGCTTCAAAGTCTTCAGATTGATTTTCTTCAGGACACACCGAATTCCTCAATTTCAATATCTTCATGAGAAATATCAATTTCATCGCAAATTCTTCGCAATTCAATTCTTCAGCTTCAGACCAATTTCTTCAACCGAAGATATACATTTTTAGGGGTCGATATTCATCGAATATTTCAAACTCCTCATCGACTTATAGATCCTGTGTACACTCAAGAACACATTAGATACTTAACCTGTAAGTCTTCAAACCACCAAAATCACTAAGGGGCACTAGATGCACTTACAACATGATGTAGAGGGATAATCTCAAAACAATGATGAAACCCCCATCTTTTTACCCTTGATGGCAACAACACGATGTGTGAGAGCCACCAAAATACTTTTCCGCCGCCGCAAGCTTCTGTCTCCGCAAGATCCCATCTGGGGACCGTTCTGGTGCCCTGCCGGAGGGGGGATTCGGACACGGAGGGCTTCTTCATCAACACCATTGCCTCTGCGATGATGCGTGAGTAGTTCACCATAGACCTTCGGGTCCATAGCTAGTAGCTAGATGGCTTCTTCTCTCTCTTGGATCTTCAATACAAAGTTCTCCCTGATCTTCATGGAGATCTATCCGATGTAACTTTCTTTTGTGGTGAGTTTGTCGAGATCCGATGAATTGTGGATTTATGATCAGATTATATATGAATATTATTTGAGTCTCCTCTGATCTCTTATATGCATGATTTCGTATCCTTGTAATTCTCTTCGAGTTATGGGTTTCGTTTGGCCAACTTGATCTATAATTCTTGCAATGGGAGAAGTGCTTGGTTTTGTGTTCATACTGTGAAGTCTCCTCACCCAGTGACACAAAGGGTAGCGAGGCATGCATCGTGTTGTTGCCATAAAGGGTCAAAACATGGGGTTTATATCATATATCATGAATTTATCCCTCTACATCATGTCATCTTGCTTAAGGCGTTACTCCGTTTGTTATGAACTTAATACACTAGATGCATGCTGGATAGCGTTTGATGTGTGGAGTAATAGTAGTAGATGCAGAAAGTATCGGTCTACTTGTCTCGAATGTGATGCCTATATGTATGATCATTGCCTTAGATATCGTCATGACTTTGCGCGATTCTATCAATTGCTCGACAGTAATTCGTTCACCCACCGTAATACTTGCTATCATGAGAGAAGCCTCTAGTGAACACTATGGCCCCCGGGTCTACTTCACATCACATATTCAGATTTACAATAATACCAAAAATACTTTGTTGCACTTTTCACCTTCAGATCTCACCTTGCAAATAATCGTGAAGGGATTGACAACCCCTTTTTCGCGCTGGGTGCAAGTTTGTTTGTTTTTGTGCAGGTGCATTGGTGCCTCATCTTGATACTCCTACTGGATTGATACCTTGGTTCTCAAACTGAGGGAAATACTTATCGCTACTTTGTTGCATCACCCTTTCCTCTTCAAGGGAAAAACCAACGCAAGCTCAAGAAGTAGAAAGAATAATTTCTGGCGACGTTGCCGGTGAGTATTCAAGTGAAGCTTACCAAGTAACTATTGCAAACTCATCTCTTGCATTTACTTTATTTGCCTTTTGCCTCTCGTTTTCCTCTCCCCCACTTCTAAAAAACTAAAAAAAAATTGCCTTTTTCGTTCGCCCTTTTCTCTCGCTTGTTGTGTGTTGCTTGTGTGCTTGTCTGCTTGCTAAGTCACCATGTCTTGAAAACACCAAATTGTGTGACTTCTTGAATACTAATAATAATGATTTTATTATTACTCTGGTTGCTCCTCCCACTAGTGCAGACTCATATGAAATTAATGCTGCCTTGCTGAATCTTGTTATGAAAGAGCAATTTTCCGGCCTTCCCAGTGGAGATGTGGCATCCCATCTTAATACCTTCATTGAGTTATGCGATATGCAAAAGAAGAAAGATGTGGATAATGGTATGATTAAATTGATGCTATTTCCGTTCTTGTTACGAGATCGAGAAAAAACTTGGTTTTCATCTTTACCCAAAAATAGTATCGATTCTTGGAACAAGTGTAAAGATGCCTTTATTTCCAAGTATTTTCCACTGGCTAAGATTATCTCTCTTCGTAATGATATCATGAATTTTAAGAAACTAGATCATGAACATGTTGCACAATCTTGGGAGCGAATGAAATTGATGATTAGAAATTGTCCCGCTCATGGCCTGAGTCTTTGGATGATTATACAAATTTTCTATGCTGGTTTGAATTTTGCTCTAGAAATATCTTGGATTCCGCCTCTGGTGGAACTTTTATGGAAATCACAATAGGAGAAGCCACAACACTCCTAGATAATATCATGACAAACTATTCTCAATGGCACACTGAAAGGTCACCTACTAGTAAATAAGTGCATGCTATAGAAGAAATTAACTCTTTGAGTGATAAGATGGATGAGTTAATGAAACAGTTTTCTAGTAAAGGTGCTCCTGTAGATCCAAATGATATGCCTTTCTCTTCCTTTATTGAGAATTGCAATGAAAGTTTGGATGTTAATTTTGTTGGTAGGAATAATTTTGGCAACAACAATGCTTATAGAGGTAACTTTAATCCTAGGCCTTTTCCTAGTAATCCCTCTAATTACTTTGGCAATTCCTACAACAATGCTCATGGAAATTATAAAAATTACCCTCTGGTCTTGAGAGTAATATTAAAGAGATAATCAACTCGCAAAAGATTTTCAATGCGTCCACAGAAGAAAAACTGCTCAAAATTGATGACTTGGCTAGGATCGTTGATAAAATGTCTCTTGATATTGATGCTTTGAAATTGAGATGTGCTCCTCCCAAGATTAATATGGATGAAACTTTCAAAGCTATGCGTGTTTCCATGAATGAGAGTAAAGAAAGAACCGCCCAAATTCGTGCTAGACATGAATGGCTTAAAAAGGCGTGTTCTCGTGATGAGAATCACGAACATCTTAAAGTGCTTGGTGTGACTCCTATTGAAGCATTGTTTTCTAATGTCAATCCTAATGATGATGGGGCTGGATATGAATCCACTTTGGTTGAGAAACGCCCCAATGATTCGGAGTCTACTTATCTTGATGCTAAAAACACTGGAAGTGGAGTAGAGGATATCAAAACTTTGAGTAGTGATGAAATTACTACTTTGGATTTCAAGTAATTTAATTATGATAGTTGCTATTTGATTGAATGTATTTCCTTGATGCAATCCATGCTAAACTCTCCACATGCTTATAGCAAAAATAAGGCCTTTACCGATCATATCGTTGATGCTATGATGAAATCTCTTGAAGAGAAACTTGAGTTGGAAATATCTATTCCTAGAAAACTTCATGATGAGTGGGAACCTACTATCAAAATCAAGATTAAAAATTATGAATGCAATGCTTTGTGTGATTTGGGTGCTAGTGTTTCCGCTATTCCAAAGTCCTTGTGTGATGTTCTAGGCTTCAATGAGATTGATGAGTGCTCTCTTAATTTGCATCTTGCGGATTCTACTATTAAGAAACCTATGAGAAGGATCAACGATGTTCTTATTATTGCAAATAGGAACTATGTGCTCGTAGATTTCATTGTGCTTGATATTGATTGCAATCTGACATGCCCCATCATTCTTGGTAGACCTTTCCTTAGGACTATTGGTGTTGTTATCGATATGAAGGAAGGGAATATTATATTTCACTTTCCATTAAAGAAGGGCATGGAACACTTCCCTAGAAATGAAATAATATTGCCTTATGAATCCATGATGAGAGCTACTTATGGTTTGAGCACTAAAGATGACGATACTTGATTCTATCGCCTTATGCCTAGCTAAGGGTATTAAACAATAGCGCTTGTTGGGAGGCAACCCAATGAATAAATTTATTTTTGCTTTTCACTTTCTATTTCGTTGTGTCCACACCATCATAATTCTGTTATCATTTTGTTTTTTATGTTTTTAGTGTTTGTGCCAAGTAGAACCTTTATGATTAGTTTTGGTGATAGTTGTTTAATCTTGCTGAAAAAGACAGAAACTTTGTGCTCACGAAATTATTTTTAATTCCTATCGAGAAATAGATTTTCAGTTGATTTTTTTTCTTCTGATTTATATGCCAATTTCCCTAATTGTCATAATTTTTCAGAATTTTTGGTATACTAGAGGTATACGAAGTATACAGATTGCTACAGACTCGTCTGTTTTTGACACATTCTGTTTTTGTTGTGTTGATTGCTTATTTTGATGAAATTATGGTTAGTATAGGGGGGGTACTAGCCATGGAAACGTGAGAATACAGTAATATAACATCAATCTAAATATATATCAAGTTTACTACAGTACCTAAAGAGTTGGTGGTTTGTTTTCTTATGCTAATGATATCACGAGTTTCTGTTTAAGTTTTGTGTTGTGAAGTTTTCAAGTTTTGGGTGATGTTCTCATGGACAATGGAATAAATAATGGAAAGAGCTTAATATTGGGGATCCCATGTCCTCCCAAGCCAAATTCAAGGACACCAAAAAGACTAAGCTTGGGGATGCCCCGGGAAAGCATCCCCTCTTTTGTCTTCAATCCATCGGTAACGTTACTTGGAGCTATATTTTTGTTCACCACATGATATGTGTTTTGCTTGGAGCGTCGTGTATTATAGGAGTCTTTGCTTTTTATTTTGTCACAATCATCCTTGCTGCACACCTTTTTGATAAGGACATGCACTCATCGTGAATTTGTTAGAATACTCAATGAGCTTCACTTATATCTTTTGAGCTAGGCAATTTAGCTCGCATGTGCTTCACTTATATCTTTTGAGATAAATAAGTTTTCTCTAGTGCTTCATTTAAATCTTTGTAGAGCATGGCAGTGTCATATTTTGAAGAAATAAAAACTCTCGATCTTCACTTATATCTTTTTGAGAGTGCTCTCTCTAAGTAACTTGGTAATTGGCGTGTGCTATGAAATTAGTCCCAAATATGATAGGCATCCAAAGAGGATATAATAAAAACTTTCATATTCAAGTGCATTGATTAGTAAGAGAAGTTTGATTCCTCACAATTAGTTTTGAGATATGGATATGGTAATATTAGGGATATGTTAGTAGGGTGTTGTGAATCTAGAAATACTTGTGTTGAAGTTAGTGATTCCTGTAGCATGCACGTATGGTGAACCGCTATGTTAGGAACTCGGAGCATAATTAATTTATTTATTGTCATACTTTGTGTGGCGGTCGGGATCGCGTGATGGTTAACACCTACCAACCCTTCCCCTAGGAGTATGCGTTTAGCACTTTGTTTCGATTACTAATAAAACTTTCGCATTAAGTATATGAGTTCTTCATGACTAATGTGAGTCCATGGTATATATGCACCCTCACCTTACACCATTATTAGCCTCTCTAGTGCCGCGCAACTTTCGCCGGTGCACAAACCCACCATATACCTTCCTCAAAACAGCCACCATACCTACCTATTATGGCACTTTCATAGCCATTCCGAGATATATTGCCATGCAACTCCCACCGTTCCGTCTCATTACATGTGCCGTCACTTTCATATTGCCATTGCATGATCGTAAGATAGCTAGCGAGATGTTTCAACGTCATACACTAAGCTAGATCGTTGCACATCCGGGTACACTGTCGGAGGCATTTCATATAGAGTCATCATTGTTGTAAGTATTGAGTTGTAAGTAAATAAAAGTGTGATGATCATCATTATTAGAGCATTGTCCCATGTGTGGAAATAAAAAAAAGAGGCCAAAGATGCCCACCAATAAAAAAAGAGGCCAAAGATCCCAAACAAAAAAAAATGATGAGAGAAAAAGAGAGAAGGGACAATGCTACTATCTTTTTCCACACTTGTGCTTCAAAATAGCACCATGTTCTTCATGATAGAGAGTCTCTTGTTTTTTCACTTTCTTATACTAGTGGAATTTTCATTATATAACTTGGCTTGTATATTCCAATGATGGGCTTCCTCAAAATAGCCCTAGGTCTTCATGAGCAAGCAAGTTGGGTGCACACCCACTAGTTTTCTTTTTGAGCTTCCATACACTTATAGCTCTAGTGCATCCGTTGCATGTCAATCCCTACTCATTCACATTGATATCTATTGATGGTCATCTCCATAGCCCATTCATACGCCGAGTCGATGTGACCATCTCCTCCTTTTTGCCTCACAACCTCCACCACACACTATTCCACCTATAGTGTTATATCCATGGCTCACGCTCATGTATTGCGTGAGAGTTGAAAAAGTTTGAGAAAGTAAGAGTGCGAAAACAATTACTTGGCCAATACCGGGGTTGTGCATGATTTAAATTCGTTGTGTGGGGATGATGAAGCATAGCCAGACTATATGATTTTGTAGGGATAACTTTCTTTGGCCATGTTGTTTCAAAAGTTCATGATTACTTTGCTAGTATGCTTGAAGTATTATTGTTTGCATGTCAATAGTAAACTATTGTTTTGAATCTAACGGATCTGAACATTCATGCCACAAGAAAGAAGTTACAAAGAACAAATATGTTATGTAGCATTCCACATCAAAAATTCGGTCTTTATCACTTCCCTACTCGAGGACGAGCAGGAGTTAAGCTTGGGGATGCTTGATACGTCTCCAATGTATCTATAATTTTTTATGGTTCCATGCTATTATCATGTCAACTTTGGATGTTTTATATGTTTGAATATGCTATTTTTGGGACTAACCTATTAACTCAGTGCCAAGTGCCAGTTTCTGTTTTTTCCGTGTTTTTGACCTTATTCAGAGAAGAGTATTAAACGGAGTCCAAACGGAAGAAAACCTGCGGGATGATTTTTTCCATAACACAAGATACGCTGGGGACTTGAGAACCAAGGCAGGAGACCTTGTGGGAGGTCACAAGCCCGCTAGCCACGGCCTAGGGGGTGGCCGCGCCTGGCAGGCTTGTGGGGCCCACGTGGCTCCTTTGCCCTACCTCTTTTGCCTATAAATTCTTTAAAATCCCGAAACCAAAGAAGAGAGCCACGAAAATACTTTTTCGCCGCCGCAAGCTTCTGTCTCCACAAGATCCCATCTGGGGACCGTTCTGGTGCCCTGCCGGAGGGGGATTCGGAAATGGAGGGCTTCTTCATCAACACCATTGCCTCTCCGATGATGCCTGAGTAGTTCACCATAGATCTTCGGGTCCATAGCTAGTAGCCAGATGGCTTATTCTCTCTCTTGGATCTTCAATACAAAGTTCTCCATGATCTTCATGGAGATCTATCCGATGTAACTTTCTTTTGCGATGTGTTTGTCGAGATCCGATGAATTGTGGATTTATGATCAGATTATCTATGAATATTATTTGAGTCTCCTCTGATCTCTTATATGCATGATTTTGTATCCTTGTAATTCTCTTCGAGTTATGGGTTTCGTATGGCCAACTTGATCTATAATTCTTGCAATGGGAGAAGTGTTTGGTTTTGGGTTCATACCGTGCGGTGTCCTCACCCACTGACAGAAAGGGTAGCGAGGCACTCATCGTGTTGTTGCCATCAAGGGTGAAAAGATGGGGGTTATATCATATTGCATGAATTCATCCCTCTACATCATGTCATCTTGCTTAAGGCGTTACTCCGTTTGTTATGAACTTAATACACTAGATGCATGCTGGATAGCGGTCGATGTTTGGAGTAATAGTAGTAGATGCAGAAAGTATCGGTCTACTTGTCCCGGATGTAATGCATATATGTATGATCATTGCCTGAGATATCGTCATGACTTTGTGTGACTCTATCAATTGCTCGACAGTAATTCGTTCACCCATCGTAATACTTGCTATCATGAGAGAAGTATCGGGACCCCGATCCTAAGCCATAGGAATCCAGCCCGTAACACATCGCATCCCTTTGTGGTCTCACGCACGGTTAACTCCACGGCTGCAGCCTTACCTTAGCCGGGACCGTTTGCGTCTTTTGACTCACGTATGCGATAGTGTCGCTAGCAATCCAATGTCAAAGAACCCGGATCGACATGTCTAGTCATAAACCAAAGTGGCAGTACCGCACAAGGACAGGCATACATGACCCAACAAAGCAGGTGTCGGTCATCAGCGAATGTAGACGAGTCGTAGCAAGCTACAAGGACTCCATTACATCGCGTGACATTTCCCCAAAGGGGACAGACACAGCAGCTAAGAAGGACACATGCCGGTCAACCAATGTGTCCGGAGCAGTAGCGAACTACCAAGGCTCGTTGGACCACAAAGGGGCATTTCCTTGTAAGGAGTGCTACTAAAGTTCACGACTAGGTAATCGAACCCCAAACATATCAAGTAAGACACACGTACGCATGGCATACCGATAAGTATAGATACATCGATGGCATCACAACATAACCATAACCATACAAGCTTTATTTAAGAGGCTCGGAAGAGCCACACACATAATATTACACATTAAGGGTCTCACGACCCATAATAGCAGTCATACAATACAAGCCAGCGGAAGAGTTATAAACTGTCTGGGTACAGACAGAGCAACTAGAAGGCACATGGCCTGACTATACTACAGAGCCGACGTAGGGCCAGATCGTAGCTGGGACACCAGCTACTCGTCGTCGTCGATGTCTACGAAGAACCCTCCATTAGGGTCATTGGCAACCTCTGCAACATTTATTAAACAAACATGAGTACGAAGGTACTCAGCAAGACTTTAGGAGAACTAACTACTCATGCAAGGTATCAAAAGGTATTGTGGGGTTTCATGCGGAAAGCCAGCATTTGACTCGTGGCTAGACAACTTGCATTTTGAAATTAGTTTTGACAACTTGATTTCTCGCACACGAGTCCACTAACACCACAACAATACACTATCGTGGAATCATTCCGTCTCCATACGGAAATGCCGTCCACGACACTCACGCTTATCTTGACAATTTTATGAGTAGCCATTGAAGTTATCTATGAACAACATATGTCTCCAAGTAGTCCATATCCGCGGACGCGGCTATTCGAATAGATCATAACCCTGCAGGGGTGTACTTCGTCACACACGCTCCCGCCACTTATCGCCATGTGCACGTCATGCACCTCGGCAACCTTCAAGCGGAAGCCCAGCGAGGGAGTCGGCCACGACCGTTAACCACACTAGTACCTAGTCCAGGTTTATCGCCTATCTGAGAGTAACCCGTACGGAAGTCCGGCCGAGGTTTCCGCCACGGCCTCAAACGATGTGCGCAGGGTTCCCAAGCCCACCATCCGGGTGCCACTTGGTACACCGTGCCACTGCCTACCGCATCACGGTCCACCTCTCAGGTCAGCACCATGCACGGCCTCCAGCATTACTATAAACACCAGAAACTACTTGCAACTCCTGGACCGAGTACTACGCGATTAATAGGCCGAGCGGGGTCATATTTCAGGGCCCAGCATGTGGTAGTATCTAGTCTTGGATTACATACACGGAACTCAGTTCCTAAGGACGGTTCCAATGAAACAACCCGCCATGTACTCCTACACAGCCTTTCACCGGTACCTTTACCAAATCAAGTTCAACACACGACCTTTGCTCACCGAACGCATTCCACATTTCTGTTCATCTCCCAGATGACAGACCATACACAACTCTAAGCATAGCATGCATAGCAGGATAAGGCACATCATAGCTCAAGCAACTACCAGGTATGCTAGGTTGCAAGGTTCAGCTATTTACTGTGACAAGGTTAAGTCATGCAAAGGAAGTGGGTCCAACTATCGTGGCAAAAGCAGTTGAAGCATTTGATCCTAATGCAATAAATAGGTGCAGGAGCAAGAACATGGGATTTATCGGGATGATCAAAAGGGTTGCTTGCCTTGTTGCTCAGAGGAGGAACGATATCCGTCAGACGGATATTCGGTGGAATCCGGGGGTGCGGAGCCTACCAAAATGAATGGCAACATTCAATAACAATCATATGCAATCAAAATGATGCATGAGCATGGCATGAGAATGCAAAGTGATAAGTTATTATAATCAAGATGTTTTAGGTTTAGAGTTGATTTGAATCACATTCGAATAGCAATTCAAACGGGTATTCTCGGATACCGGTTTAATTGATTCGACCTGATGCTCAGATCAACCTAATGTTAACATGCATGAAATGTCATGTTATGGTACTGATTTATATCTAGGGCAGTGTGTGATCATTGTATTTATAATGAAATTTGGATATTTTTGCAAATTCCATTTATAAAGGGATTAAAGAATTTAATTATTCCTTATTTCACAATTTAGGGTCATGTAACTTTTTCAAACATAGTTGAAAGTAGCATAATCAGAATCCTTGAATTTTTCTGATACTTTTTCATATATAATTTATTTTCATTGGAGTTACAGATTAATTTCTATGATTTTTGCAATTTTTAGCAATTTCCTGAATTAGTTTTAAACTGGAAATTCCATTTATTGTATCAGGCTGACGTCAGCAGGTCAGCCGACCTGTTCAGGTCAAACCTGACAGGGGGGCCCCACTGGTCAGCCTCTCTGGGACTAATCCCGCGCTGACCAGCCCCTAATTGGGGTTTGACCAGGCGTGGGGCCCTCTGGCAGCGACTGAGGGGAGGGTGATTACGCCCTAATGGTCGGCCACGTCGACGGCCACCGGAGGGTGGTCGCCGGCGACCAGACCCGCGGCGGAGGGCTCGCCGGAGGTGACCTATACGGCGCTGCGCAGCACCAAAACGCACGCGGTTTGCAGCTACAGCATGCTCGCGAAGTGGCCGATCTGGCAGGACCATCTGGGGAGGCTAGGGTCGCCGGAAAAGGCGTCGGCGACGAGCCGGAGCGGCGGCCGAAGCTCGGGCGTCGTCGGGGGCTTTGAATCGGAGGGATCCACGCTCAGTTCTTAGCTGCTACGGCATTTACGCGTCGTCCTGGAGCTGCTGGTGCCCTCGGAAGGACGAGCTGATCAACGGAGGGCTACCGGCGACGAGCGGCAGCGGCGGTCCTCGTCGGGCTCCGGTGAAACTAGGGCTAGAGGAGGGGATCGACGGGGAAAACCTAGGGAAAACGACCGCATGCTCACAGGGAGTGCAGAGCAGATCTCAGATGGCTCGGGGAAGGCCTGGGGGCGACGAATCGACGGGAGAGGTCCGGCGGCCGGAGGAGGAAGACGACGGCGTTGCGGGCGTTGCAGGGCGCGAGGAAGCTTCGGCTTCTGCAGAGACGACCAGGGCGACGAGGCGGAGCTAATGGCGTGCTCTGGGAGGGGATCCTATGGCCAGGGGCACGGCCAGCTCGAGCTCGAGCTCGGCTCTAATGGCGGCAGCAGGGAGAAGGAGGGGATCCGGGAGGAGGGGAAGAACCGAGGCGGGGAATGGATAGGGGAAGCTCTGGGAAGCTTATCCCCGTCGTCGCCAGCGCGAACCGGCGGCCAGGCAGGCATGCAGGTGCGTGGCCGCGCCGGAGGAGGCGGCGGCCACCTCCTGCTGCCTACAGGCGCGAGGGAGGGGACGAGCGGGGAGATGGGCCGGGCCAGGCTTTGGCGACAGGTAACTCTTTTCCTTTTTCTTCTGCTTTTGTTTTTCTGTATTGCTATTTATTGCTTTGCTAATTATTTCAGCTCCAAAACAAAAGGTAAAAACTATTTTAGACCTCCTGAAATATTTGTTATAATATCCCCACTTATTTCCAAGGTTTTCAACATTTTTGGAAAATTATAGTTTCTGATTTCAATTTTTAAATTTGAAACCAGTGGCTTTTGCATTTATTTAAAATGCTTAAAGTGTCAAGAAAATAGTTTTCTCCAATTCTCATTTACTTTCATGATTTATCAGAAAGTTTGAACATTTCTTGAGGCCATTTTGGGTTCATTGATTTTGAACTAGTTGAAATTTCCTTTAATTGAAATAGTGGCTAGGGTTTTGAGTTTTTCCTTTGCCACTTTGTTGTTCTTGTTGAAACTTCTTGGATGCAAATGCAAAGAAGACATGAGCACAATGCTATCTTGGTTAAGGGTTAGGGATGTGACAAGAAGCCTCTAGTGAACACTATGGCCCCCGGGTCTACTTCACATCACATGTTCATATCTACAAAGATACCAAAAATACTTTGTTGCAGTTTTCACCTTCATATCTCACCTTGCAAATAATCGTGAAGGGGTTGACAACCCCTTTTTCGCGTTGGGTGCAAGTTTGTTTGTTTTTCCGCGGGTGCATTGGTGCCTCATCTTAATACTCCTTCTGGATTGATACCTTGGTTGTCAAAATGAGGGAAATACTTATCGCTACCTTGCTGCATCACCCTTTCCTCTTCAAGGGAAAAAACCAACGCAAGCTGAAGAAGTAGCATGCCGGTGTACTTGGGGGTGTCCCGAGGGAGAGTGAAGCTTTTGGGGAACGGCTCCCCTTGGATCCGGGGGCCGAAGCATGCCGGACCAATGGGACCCTCCTCCTCCAAGAGGGTCGACTGTGCCAGAAGGTTGATGTGCTTGCGAGCATCATTGTCGCTGTGAGGGACGTGATGGCCGATCCGGGCTGAGATCGGAAGGGTGCCTTGGGACTCGGTTGCCTTTCCCTTCTCCCACTCCCTCGGAGGGGGAACCTCGTGCCACGAATCACCGTCGTCGTCGGCCTCCCTACGCCGCCGGCTGGAAACTGGCTCGCTCTGGCGCTAGGAACACCGGTCTTGGCTGCCCTCGCCCTTCTGACCAGAAGTGCGATGCATGCAGGAGCCCTGGGCGTGATGATGGCCACTGGGGTTGCGGTGAGCCTCCAGATGAGCTCCCAGAGACATCGACTGTGTGATGCTAGGGTCGAAATGAGCCTGCTACTCGCTAGCGGTGTCAAGGAGATCCTTGACCTGCTTCTCTTGAAGGGCGCGCTCCTCGCCCTCCAAACTAGACATCTCTGTCATAGCCGCCTGGGCGGCCCGCATGTTGGCCACTGGAGTATCATAGATAGGCTGCCTTCCACCTAAGATTTTGGCGATGACCCGGCCGCAGCCACGCCGACTGGGGCCATCAGCAGCCGGAGTGAGGCCGTAAGCGGAGTTATACTCACGCTACGCGGCCTCCATCCAACGCTTGGCAACGGCGATAGCAATGCCCTCTTCCAGGATCTGCTGGCGGGCCTCCTCCGGTGAGGCCCTAGCATCAGCTGGGTTTGCCGTGGTGGCGATGGGCGTCTTCAGACCGGCAAGGGTGGCGTGAAGCGGGTCTGCAGAGCCCGCAACAGGGTCAGCTGCGTCCACTGAAGCCTTGCCATGAGGCTTACTGGTGGCGGCACCAATAACCATCACCTCCGTGAGGTCGGAGACGATAGCAAGGTGGTGTGGGGCAAGACACCCCGTAGATGATGGTGGATCGTCGCAGACGAGCACCTCGCTAGGGTACTCATCAGGTGCAGGCACATCCTCAAGGGAGAGCCTACTGAAGCTTGCACATAGCGCGTCGATGTCGATGCCCTCGCCGAGGTGGCGAGGCTCATCATCGAGGCGCAGGTCGCTAAAGAGAACACCGAGGTTTGCAACAGCAGCGATGATGTCGCTGGACAGCGACTCGCTAGCGAACTCCTCGTCAGAGTCTGTGAGACGACCTGGATCATCGGTCAGTATCGCAGAAACCTCCGCAAGGGCAGGCTCCACGGGCATGCTGAACGATGCGGACATGAGGCATCCGGTGGTGTTGGCCAAGGGTCCCGCTCGGAGCGTGCAAAATGTCGGTGTTTACTCACGACATCAGCCATGGGTAGGCTAAACATGAGTGGTGGGAGCCGTAAGGACACAGGCAGGCTCCGGGAACGGGATTGGTACAAGCAAGAGAGACGCACGATGTACCCAGGTTCAGGGCTCTCCATAGAGATAACACCCCTAGTCCTACTGGAATGGTTGATGCACCAAAGGGATTACAGTGTGCGCCTTGAGCTGTTCGACGGAGGAGGAAGAAGGAGCTGTCGGCTCGCGTCTACCTCTCCTGTATGGGTGTGTTTGTGTGAGCAGTTGGCCGACCCTCTGCATGGAGGGGGGTCAGGGGGTTTTATAGACGAACCCACCGACCTACAATATGGATAAAAGTACAAAGGACGGGCCCGCTTGGAAACCTCGCCAGCTGGCGAGGGGACCCACAGTAGTCTGGTCTTGTCATTGGAGGGGCCCGCCGACTGCGAGGTCCCATCTGGCCATGGGACCCATCGGCCAGCCAATGGAGCTCTCGCATAAGGCCGACGCAGGACACGTGTAGTACGTCCAGCATCGTCTTGCGAGATTCGTCATGGATCGCCAGTACGGCCGTCTCCACTATTACCACGCCAAGCTTGGTAATGGAGTGGGTGCTGACGAGACGGTACTATGCTGGGTTGACGGATCGGAGTCGACCTAGGTCAGTGACATGGCCGCTGAAACTATATTTGTCGTGCGCCCCAACCTTGTACCTGTGCTGACGTGTATTTACCTTTATTCGTAGAGGCTAGTCATAGCCTAGGGTTGGATGTGACTAGGGCTGCCCAGCCGGCTGGCGGCCTCGCTAGCCAGCCTTGCAGTTGCCTTCTTGCTCCTAGCCGGCACGCGCCCCCAACCGGCCAGAAGGAGTTGCCGCCTCGCCCCTAGCCGGCAGGAGCTTCCTAGCCGGCCAAGAGGAGTCGTCCGTCTGGAGGAAACTCACGACTCCCTTTATTCTTGGATGCAAGGAAGTAGGCTCGATGAGCCTACCCCGGGGTTATCCCCCCGTCATATAGACTCTTGCTTGTGATTGTCTTGACATGAATTGCATATCTCACTTGCTTTACTTTGAAGTTCTTATATATGTGTTAGCATGTCACCACAAAAATTATTGTGTTATCATTTATCTACTCGAGGACGAGCAGAAATTAAGCTTGGGATGTTGATACATCCCAAAAGTATCTATAATTTCTGCTTGTTCCATGATCTTTTGGGTGACACTGTTATATGTCCTGATACACTTCTATATCATTTTACACATATTTGTTCTAACCTACTAACTTAGTGCACCCAGTGCTAGTTTCTATCTGCTCATGTCTATTTTGCAGGGGTTTTACCCAATTTTCCAAAGCCCAGAGAAGTCCAAAAAAAATATTAAAAAAATCAATGAAACAGAAGCTTCCGTATCATCGAAGATGGGCTAGAGGGGAGCCAGGGGCCTCCCAGACGACCTGCTAGCGCGGCCAGGCCCTAGGCCGCACCAGGAGGCCGCCTGGGTGGGTCCCTCCTCCTTCGGTGCCCTCCTTTGGCCTATATTTAGAGTCATGAGAGGAAACCCTTGCCGAACTTCTAGAATCGCGAATTTCTCCATCGTTCCACCGCCGCAGCGCTTCCGAGATCGGGAGCATCAAGAGACCTCTTCCCGACACCCTGCCGGAGGGAGGCTTGACCTCCGGAAGCTTGTCCACCGCCATGGACGCTTCCCGAACGTGTCATGAGTAGTCCTCCTTGGACCATGAGTCCATGGCCAGTAGCTATGTGATGTCTTCTCTCCAATCTTGTGCTTCAATGGTTAGTCCTCGTGAGCTGCCCTACATGATCAAGGCATCTATGTATTTCTCTTGCTATTGCTATGCTCGGTTTGTTGGG